>NC_142157.1:15282500-15890000 GCF_024610735.1 Ursus americanus | reverse complement strand
GATTACCTTCATTCACAAATGTGAAGAAGGGCAACCACACAGATTCCAGTGATTTCACACGAGGGGTTCTATTAACATCACTTCTTGTCTACTTTCTGAGAGGTGATACATTCTATATTACTATTCAAGCATATCTTAAATATTATTTTAAAAAAACTAACTTTGCACTGGGCTCTTGGCGGATATGGGTAAATGGTCCAGAAGATATCACATAATGCTTGAGAGTCTGGGCTGGGAAGTCTGCCCAATGTTCTAACATGATGTTTTAGTTGGGTTGGTACTAACTTATACCTAGAGGAGCAATTTAATCTTGAAATATCAGTGGCTTAACATACTGTAGGTTTATTTATCTTTTATGTAAAATCTTTTAAGTACAACCAATAACAATTTTTCATTCAGTGTCTCAGGAATTCAGGTTCCTTCCAGCTTAAGACATTGCCATCTCAACAAGTGGCTTCCAAATGTGCCAAGGCAAGGGAAAAACTTAGACACTCCAGCATTTTGAATGCCTTGGCCTCCATGTGTCACCCAGCATTTTCATCCATGTTTCATTGGCTAGAAACGTCTTATGGCTTTGCCTAACTACCAGAGTTCGGGTAGTGTAGTCTTTCCACGTTGCCAGGAAGAAGGGGAGAGCCAACAAGGAGAAGCGTTAGGGGTCTCTACTATACCCAGTTCCGCCCCCTTCTTAGCCAAGTGAGTTTTGGCAAGTTAGGTTTCCTTATGTATAAAATAGAAGTAAAATAGTTTCTACTTCATGTGGCTATTGTGCAGATCACATGAGATAATGTACAGAAAATGCTAGCATAATGCCTGGCATGGAATAAGTACATAATAAATGTTGGGTGTTATTACTGTTGCTACTGATTAACCGATTGACCTATTAGTCAACTGTATTAGGAGTTGATGAAGACATTCCATAGCTGATCTCTGAATTACTTGATGGAAAACCTTTAGCACAAGAATTAGTTTATTTCTAGGAGGCTTTGAGTTTTTTCCCCAACAACTATTAAAATGTGATAAGTTTTATAATGTCTAGACGAAATTCTTCTCTTGCTGTGAAACCAATGTTCCCTAGGTCAATTTTATCCAAAGGCCAGATGAAAATGCATGTGTGTGATAAGATGTCAACTCTTTGAAGGGTTTGTCATTTTTCTGCATCCATTGAACAAGATCATGGTGTGATTTTATTTTATTTTTTTCAGTTGGCTGTTTTGTTTGTATTTAAAACCATCTGGAGCTTTTTTCTTCTCGCAAGCCAATAGCCACAAAGATTAAGCAGATATACCCAGTAGGCAAGAGAATTCTCAGGAGACCTGGCCACTGGCTCAAGAGCCTCAGTGAACAGATCCTGAGCACCTGCTCTGCACTGAGCACCTGACATGTCTTTTTGTTTAATCAGCCTAGCAAATTTGTGAGATCAGTATTACCCCTCCGTTTAGACAGGAGAAAACTGAGTCTCAGGAGGGTCCAGTAACTGGACCAAAGTCCCAAAGATGGTAACTGGCAGGGCTTAGATTTGAACCATGCTTTGAGGGAAGGGAAGAAAATAACAGAAAGAGTATATACTTTGCAATGAGAATAAGCTGAGTTTGAATCTTGACTTTGCCTCTTACCAAAACAGTATCTCAATTAACTTATACAATCCAGTTTATCCATCTGTATAGTGAAGATAATAATAATAATGTTAATAATAACAACTAACACTTATGTAGGGCTTTTGGGCAGGGATTTTTTTTTTTAAGATTTATTTATTTATTTGAGAGAGCAAGAGGGGCGCTGAGTGCAGAGCCTGACACGGGGCTCGATCTTACCACCTTGAGATCACGACCTAAGCCAAAACCAAGAATTGGATGTTTAACTGACTGTGCCACCCAGGCACCCCTGGGCAGGGATTTTTACACAGGGCTTACTGTGTCAACTTCTCTGGATGTACGTTATGTATATTAAACCACTTAATCTATACAGCTATCTGACTGAGGTGGTAAACATTATTATCCTTATTTTACAAAAGACAAAATTGAAATACCCAATGCTTAGGCAACTTGCCCAAGGTCATACAGCTAGTAAGGAGCAGAGTGTGAATTCAAACCCAAGCACTCTGGCTACTAAGTCCTTAGCTACTAGCTGTTCTCTGCTCAAGGTAATAGTGCTTCTCAGAACGAATGAGAGAACTCTTAAAGTGCAGGACTTGCCCATGACAGGGCGCCAGTATTGTCATCACTTTTGCACTCTGCAATACTGACATGGAATTTCCAAAAGGGTGTCTTCTCTCCAAGAAGGGGTGATCTAGCCCAAGGACCTCTGACCATTGGCTCAACTATGAATGACTCCTCACTCTCTTTATCTGTCCAAATGCTCCTCTCCCGCCCTTTCTATTGTCTTGGATTCTATCCTTCCATGGAACAGGCATTTGCAATTTCTCAGATCTAAAGGAAATCAACTTCGGGATGACTGTCCAGTCTCCATTGGTCTCTAGCAGTTATATTGTCTACTGTGGGAAGTCTGGGTGTTGACATGCAAGGAGATTAGAGTCAAAGCATGGCATTTGAGAAGACTATCAAAGGGTTAGTTAGCTGGGTGGTATAATTGCTTAAAGATTTTATCATATATTTGGTTTTTGCTAATGGAGAGCTTAACTATAATTCCCTTAAATTGATTAGTCATTTCTTCCTGTTGTTAGGCCGAGCTGTTAAGAATGGTTCTCATTTCCCTTCTGTTCATCTTATCACAGAAATCTAAGAGATGAAGAGAAGGTCTATTTTCAGATGAGCAGTTAAATGGTCAGGAACAATGAGAGAAAATGTGAAAGGCCCGAAATCTTTAGATTAGACACAGCATCTAATGAATTTGGAGGAAACACTGAAAGAGGGAACTGGTTGCTAGCTGAACAGAAAGATGATGAACTATATTGACTACAGAGAGCAGTCATGGTAAGTTACTACGAAAATATTTTCCAAACCTCCAGGCAAAAGCACAGACTCAGTGAAGACAAATAACTCTCAGAGTCATTTTGTTAGGTGAATCCATAAGGGAGCTACAACTTACCAATGTTCTCTAATGGCCCCATTTTAATCTTCTTCGTCTCAAACACTGAATAAAACAAGTAAAAGTCGGGGTTCAGTGAGCAAGCGGTCTTTCAGGATACTTTTGTGTTCGTATATCTTTTGACATGTTCTTACCCCAAATTTAAGACCTGAAAAATAGAGAGTACACACAGGCTTACGCACGCACACATGCACATGTTTTTAGCATAATTGCATATCGTATGAATTGCTGGGTGCCCTTGGTGACTTATGGGAATATTACAGGAGTTTAATTCAATATACATCACTGAAGATGTATTATGTTCAAGGCAGTGGGTTAATTACCTCACTGCATTAAAAAAGATATCTGCAGCAGTCACCTTGATGCTCTCACTAAACCCCATCTAATCAGTTACCAAATCCCATGGACTCTACTAAGAGGGCCCCCGCCCCCACCCGCTGCCACCCCACTGTCTTCCAGTTGCCACCATCATCCCAGGTCTGCAGCACCGCACCAGCTTCTCACCTGCCTCCCCATGCCTCGTGCTTTCCTTTAAATAGCAATCTGTCCTTCAAGATGTAAATCTCATCCTGCTGCCCCCCCATTGAGAACTCAGCTGCTCTCAGCCTAATACCCAGACTCACCTCCTACCTCGCAGGGCTCTTCGTGCGCTGCCCTCAGCGCCCCGGCCAGCATGCCCACGTTCCCTTTCCAGCTGCACGGTTCTCCAGATCCATTGCTCTTAGTCCATTCCTCCCAGGAGCCCCTGCTTCCTGCCCCATAGCCTTTGCCCATCTGGGCTTCTGCATGCACAGCTTCCCATCCCGGCCTCACCTGGCTAGCTCCTGTAGTCTTTAGGAACACTCTGTACTTTGTCACCTCTGACTCTAGCCTCCCAGTTTATGTGCATACTTAGTTGTAGAAGGAAATTGCCAGTCCCATAAAAGCAAACTCACAAACCTTCACGAGGAGGTGGGGATTGTTATATCCTCCTGTCAAGCTCAGTGCCCCCTACACAGAGGTGCTAAGTATCCATTGAATGAGTGAATGAAAGAACTTACTATTCTTAAGAGAGAAGAATATTTGCAACTAACACAAATCAGAAAGAAAGAAACAATGTGGAGGAGAGATAAGACAGCCGTTCGTTCCTTGTAGTGGGTCTGGAGAAATCTCCATAGAGTAAAGTGGATTTTTAAGGATAAGCAAAATTAAGATATGCAGAATTGAGAAAAAGTCCCTTCCATTCAAAGAAAAGCATGAGGCCGAAGACAGACAAGCACCTGGCACTTTACGGAATGGTGAGGAGGGGAGTGGAGCTCAAAGCTAAGGGGCTGTGGTAGATATAGAGCGGGAAGGGAGGGTGGAGTGGAAGGTGGCCTTGAATGCCACACCAAAAAGTTGGAGCAAGCCTGAAGGCGAAAGGCTTCATTGTCTTTGTGAAGGAGAACTGCATGACCCCAGATGATTTCAGCAACACTTTACATACGTTTTTGCCTAGGAAAAATCTAGGCAAAAACATTTAAGCCTAAATCAGGCAAAAGGTGAGAAGAACAAAAGCAGGGGACCAATTCAAGAGCTACTGCAAAATCAAGTGTTCTTTTCACATTGAAATCAAATACAAGCTTAATATAAGAGCTTTTTTCTTTTTTTTTAGAACAGCTATAACTTTCCCCCCGTGAACGATTCATTCGTTTGAAACGGCTCTTCCTAACTTTTATAGGAAATGAGAGAAAGAGAGAAAAAGATTGTTTGGTTGATTGTTTTGGTTGCAAGACAGACGAGCTTAACCCAACTACTGTAGGCAAAATTGGGGATTTATTGGCTGTCATGCCACATAAAGGCCAGTTCACTGCTGGAGGCTCTCTTTCCTTCTTGTCATCTTTCATGTTTGCTTTACTTTGGGTATCAGTTTTACTTTCTCAGACAGGTACTTTCTGAGCTTTTTCTTGCGAAGTTTGTCACCATGCTAACTGTAGATGCTACTAGAAAACTCCTAGAGAGGGGCTGTCAGTGACACGGTTGGACAGCACACTCACTCTTTGGGCCTGGAAGGTGTTCTATGCCAGCTCCTCCCTACGGCCATCAACCTGACATTGTCTGCTGGGGTGGACCTCTATATAAAAGCGGTTCCATTATAGAAAGAAAGAAAAAATCTGCTGAGGGAAAACAATAGATGTCTATTACATATACCATGGGCATATGGTATCTGAAGTGCTGAATGTTGACACCTCTCTGGGGACCACACAGAGCTGTTCACATACCTCTTCCTGGTATTCATTCAGTTGTTTTCTAATAACCCAAAATATCATCTCTAGCATACACTGCTTGCAATCAGAAGAAAACAGAAAACTTCTCTTTTTTCCCTCCTATGGATCTTGGGTTTGGTTAACCAAAAGATTGTTCTTTTAATGAAGTTGGAGAGCACTCTTTTCATTCCAGAAATAAAAGAATATTTGTGTAGAAAAGGAAATAGCTGAACACAATGTTTCTGCTTCTTCTGAGTCTACCTTGCTTCATGGTTGAATAATGTCCTAGCTAGCTAAGGGGAAATAAATAAATGGAACCAATATTTCTCTTAAGAAATTTAAACAAAGCAAAACAAATACCCATTACAGTTCTGGAGATCTAACTCAGTGACACACCCTAATGGCTTCATTAAGTCTTTGTTCCAACGAAGTTCAAAATAATCCATTAAAAAAAAAAAACAGATGAATATGGACTAACCGCTTAATAGTTCATCTTATGTTTCCTGTAACCACTCTTATATTATTTATTTTATAATAGTAAAATAGGGTTCGACAGCTGTGGATTTGAGCAACTATAACCTGACGGCAGATCATTTAAAACACATTATATTTAAAAGAGATATCTTGATATTCTTAGGAAATCAAAGCCACTAAAATATGAAATTACAGTGCATTAAGAATGTTCAAATTATATTTTTATGGATTATAAATTGTAAGATTTTTACAAAGCCTCCAGGGAATTTTAGAATTTGCGTTGGAAGCCACTCTGTGGAATTCCATAAAACATTTTAAACGTAGGAATTTTCATGGGTCACGAAGGACTTCTGTAGAAGCCCCATAAAAGTGCAATTTCTATAAAATATTATATTAATACATTTTAGTTTATTTATCTTTGTGCCTTTCCTCCAGCCATAACCTAACAATCATCTCATCTTTTATTTTTTATGTTACTTTCTTAGGGTTATATTCAAATATAAATCTGTACATTCATTATATTTCATGTGGTCTTTTGAGGACCATGTTATCCAAAAATAATATTTGAAATGGCACTGAGAAACATTTTTGTGAAACTATCAGCCAACAGTGCCATGGGTTGAGAGCAGGTTGAAATGGAGACTTTCAAACATTTCTAAATGAGAAGATTACACAGCAACAAATTTCATGACTTCAGCTTCTATAATTAAAAAAAAAAATGGGCAGGCGTTGCAATCCTTGTTCTCCCTGTGTATACTGCAGGTTGGCTGGTGAAAGCACACTTTCTCACGTTATCACACCTATAACCTATCTTAAAAATAACCCTTACTTTTCTTTTTCTAACATAGTAAATCAAATTAAACGGACCGAATTATGCCTAGAAAACTATACGATTTGGCAGCCGCTGAGCTAAGATGGTGTATTGGTTTGCTAAAGCTGTGTGACAAAGTAGTGTTGACTGATTGGTGTAAACAAGAAATTTATTGTCTCAGCTCTGGAGGGTAGAAGTGCAAAATCATGGTGCCAGTGGGGCTGGATCCCTCTGAGGGCTGTGCCTGAAAAGTCTGTTTCAGGTCACCCTCCTTGGCTTGCAGATGGTCTTCTTCTTCTGTCTCTTTGCATTGCCTTCCGTTTGTCTGTCTCTGAGTCCAAGTCTCCCCCTATTATACAGACACCAGTCATATTGGGTTAAAGGCCCCCTTAATGACCTCATTTTAACTTGATTACCTCTGTAAAGACCTTATCTCCAAATACAATCATATTCTGGGGCACCAGGAGTTAGGATTTAAACAGGAATTTGGGGGCCACCCAATTCAATTCATAATAGATAGGTTGACCTGCCTGTCTGACCCTGCAGGCCTGCACTGGTCAAGAATATGTTGCTGCCATTACTCTTTTGGACAGTGGTTAAGAGTATAGGTCCCAGAGTTGCAGGGCCTAAATTGAGCTATTGCTTCTGACATTTGTTACCTATCTGATAGGAACTTAACATGATAGATGATATCAGGTTCCACATCTATACAATAGAGGTGAAAAAGAACCTGCCTCATGGAGGGTTTTGAGGCTTACATGATATAATCCATAAAAGTGCTTAGTACCTAGAATAGATATCCACTCATATAAATAGAGTGCCCCCTCTTATGATTTTTATTATCATGTTGTATGTCTACTGTTAATGCTGCCCTCCATTATTGGAAATTTTCTATGATAACACCTTTCATAGTTATGTTAACAAAAAAAAAAAAAAGAGTTCCCTGGTCTATTTCAGTATTTGTAGCTTGGATATGCCTCAAGAACTTTGAATGAAAGGTACTATGTACGGTGCCTAAAATCTGATGATATTTAGAAAACCAGTGGCAGACCAATGGCTCCCTCCGCTCCCTCAGGAAGTACATATAAACAATTCTGATTCCATCTATGACTTAAAAAATTATTTTGTGCACACAAGACTGGACCGGAAGTTAATTGGACTAGATATCTAGTCTAGAGTCTCCTACTTCTCTGTGTCTGTTACAAAAGAAGATGCTTGGCGCGAGGTTAAGATTTTGTCATTTAGATCTGAGAAACAATGTCTCCCCTTCAAACATGGCAGACAGAACAGATCTTGCCTTGTTTATACTCAGTTATTTTACAGACAAGATTTTATTAAAATATAAAATTTCTAAAGAGAAAACAGAAAAGATTTTCATGTCCCAGGTAATGATCTTCTTCATTCAAGTAGTAGCTTGAACTGTAGTGAAACTTAACAATAGTTGACCTTTTTTGACCTACAACAATTGCAGTTTCATGGTTAAGTAGGCTCGCTTCTTTTAGTGGCAAAGGGACAAAAATGGTTTCAGCCCCAGCTCTACGTTAAAGGGAGGAATACAGGAGCATGAACTGTCACAGTTGTGTTTGAAATTTTCTCAAACTGAGACTTGTAAATATTGTAAAAATTATTTTGGTGATTCAGACCAACCTGAATTAGTAAAGAGAAAATGACATACCACACATTTATAATTTTAGAAGGTTTTTTCAGGAAGAACTTAAATTGTGCCTAGACGCTTGGGCAAGCATCATGCCCCATCCAGGAAAGAGCCTCTCCGCATGTCCTCTGGGAACATGGGACCTGTAGATGCAGGGGGCTTACTGATGTATGTCTCATACCTACCTGTGTGTGTTCTCATCGGCTCAAACTCTACAAGGCTGCCTGCTCTTAGGTCAGTCAATGGCAGCAAAATAGAGGTTGGTTTAGGCATTGAGAATAGAGGACCTTGTGTTTTGGGTGCCTTTCCTTGTTTCCAGCTAACTTCTAGCTTAGCACCTAGGCCTGCATATCAACCTATAGCTGTGTGTGAAAGGGGCTGGGATCGCACTGCGGTGTAAGCAGCCGGAACTCTGCAATATACGGACACCATCATATCAGAAACTCACAAGATTTTTGCCATCTTAAGGGTGCTTATGAGGTCTATGCAGACACAGGGAGTAAAGGAAGTAGCAATAGTAGCAAATGAACTTTGAAAATAACCCACTACTCGGACGCCTGGGTGGTTCAGTTAGTTAAGCATTCAACTCTTGATTTTGGCTCAGGTCCTGATCTCAGGTTGTGGGATTGAGCTCCACATTGGGCTCCCCACTCAGCAAGGAGTCTGCTTGAAATTCTCTCTCCCTCTACCCCCACTCAAATAATAAATAAATAAAGTCTTATAATCCACAGCTAGACGTCCTCAGCACAGTGTAGGTGGGAGTGACTACAGTCACATAAAACTAAAGCTATGTGGGAAGGAAACACCCTGCTTTGTGCCCACAGGACCTCTGTGCAATTTGCCATCCTGTCGCCCCAATGTCTTTAAAAGATACCCATTCATTTACAGCAAGGGAGAATAACAGTGTCCTAGTAATTGGCATTGATCTAATGGCTCATCCTTGACATGCTGTGATCCTTTCTGAACCCTGGCATCATGGCATGTTTTAGCCCACATTGTTCTTAGGACATTGGTTGTTAGCAGAGCAGTTGGAGAACCCAGTGACAACAGAGCTGACTTCCTGGGCGTGTGACCTGAGCAGTCTCACAGAGCTCTGTGCTTAAAAAGGTCCCATGCCTGGTTTAATGCTCTGCTGTCTCCATCTGGAGATTCTTAATTTTTTAACAAGGGCCTCACATTCTCATATTCCACTGGGGCCTGCAGATTACGTTGCTGATGCTGACTGACAGACAGCAAGTCTCTGTGGGCACCATCTCTAAGGAGGTCTGAAGAAATGCTGTAAGCACTCTTTATGGAATTGCAATGAATCTCAGAGATGAGGTGTGGGGATAATGTGACTCTGAAGTCTGTCAGAAAGGAAGCTTCACAGAAGAGCTCACATGGGAAAAGAAGTATGGTCAGGGTACCCCCAGAACTCGTCAGAGTGGACTGCTGCCAGCAGGACACCCTCAAGCCAGCTCTGCCTTCTCAAGAAGTAGCAGACTGACCGGATTGTCTTTAGCTTGTGGCGTCCTCTCTTCTGCTGCCCTGCCCCACTGTCCGTAGCCTCCACTCTTGCTAACCATGAGGCGAATGTTTGAAGCAAGAGAATAAAAAAGGCACTCTCATCCCTTCTCATATGCAGTAATGACCATTGACTCAAGCTGCTTTCTTCCCTAGCTAGATCTTCTTGAGGCTTCCAGAGAAAAGTGAAGAAGGCTGAACATTATCAATTTATGACAGAGACTGGTGAAGTCCTCTCTAACTGTTCATCCCAATGAAAGTGATGATGTAGTAAAACCTTATGAAATGACTACATAATTACATAATTAATCCTCCCTGGGCTGTCAGTGAATTGAATAATATTAAACCATCACAGGCAGTTTCATTTTTATTCTTTTCAAAAGTAGGTAGGCCATGTACCTCTTCAAAAAATGTGTATTACTTGATTTGGCAGACGACCCCTCTATATGAAAACTAAATAAACATTGAAAAAGTTGTCAGTCTGGTATTTTCACAAAATTTGATTTCGTGAAAAGCAAAGAATTGTACATTTTTAAAAGAACAACTACTTGAAAATATAGAAAACCCTCTTGCAAACAACTGTTCAAAGAAAACAAATGACAAAATAGGTAGAAAATAAAAATCATAAAACATTTATAACCCTAATGCATACACATATATGTCAAATAAAGGAAAATAAGTGAATAAAGAGTCCAAATCAAGAAATCAAAAAATAACTATAAATGAACCTAAGAAAATGGTAGAAAAGCAGAAATGGATGAATAAGAAAACAGAAAATAATAGAATTAATAAATAAGCCCAAGAGTAGATTTTTTAAAAAGATAAAAGAAAAAGATAAAGCAATGTCTGGTCTAATCAAGAAAAGAAAGAAGGATGTATAATTCCAAATATTAGAAATGAAAGAAGAGAAATAAAGCACACAGAAAAATAACCAGCTAATCAAAAAGTAATTTACATGACTTCAGACGGTGCCTGGTTGGCTCATTTGGTAGAGCGTTCGACTCTTGATCTCAGGATCATGAGTTCAAGCCCCACATGGCATATGGAGCCCACTTAAAAAATAAAAAATAAAATAAAATAAAAAATACATGGCTTCACAATTAAATTTGAAAGCTAGGATGAAGTTTTCTAGGAAAATAAATGCTACCAAAATTGACCTCAGGAAAAATAGACCAACACACTCAGAAGAAATTAATATTATCAAAGCATCTCCTCTCCTCCAACCACATACATATCATCACACTAAATTCATATGTATCTTCTTCAAACCTTATAAAAAATATATAGTATGGTTGCTCTATAAGTTTTTTTAGAGCATAGAAAAAGAACTACCGATTCTTCTCATAGGGACAAGAACTAAAACCTGTATGTAATGTCAAACCCCAAAAAGAATCCTTAGACCATTTGTCTTTATACATATGAATGTACAATATGAACTACGATCTTATGAACTATAAATGTAAGTTAGTAGTGAATTAAAGAAATAACTCACCATGGGGTGTCTGGCTGGCTCTGTAGGTAGAGCGTGTGACTCTTGATCTTAGGGTTGTGAGTTCAAGCCCCAGGTAGGGTGTAGAGATTACTTGAAAATAAAATCTTAAAAAAAAGAAGAAGAAATAACTCACCATGGGGTGTCTGGCTGGCTCTGTAGGTAGAGCGTGTGACTCTTGATCTTAGGGTTGTGAGTTCAAGCCCCAGGTAGGGTGTAGAGATTACTTGAAAATAAAATCTTAAAAAAAAGAAGAAGAAATAACTCACCATAACCAAATGAAATTCATCCCAGGATTGCAAGGATGGTTCAATATTATAAAACCTAAGCAAACAAAACTTAGTTTTGCCTTTTATCATATACATGAAAAGGTTGTACAGATTTTTACTGAATTTAAAGGGTATCTTTAGGATTCATATGACTTAACTATAAGCTATATAGTTCCAGGGAGCTACCCCAAGGAGAAGGCAACCATCTTCCAGAACAGTTGTAAAAACAAACAACGGTTTTGAAAATATGCCTTGCATCAATGCAAAGGCATGAGAGTGAAAGTTATATCTCATAGGGCAACTTTCTCATGTTCTGCAGTGTGAGAAGCTGAAGTTTGTATAACAACAATTGAAGATTTTCCAGAACAACACTGATATTATGCTGTTTTTATGGTTAATATAAAATGTAGTGGCATTTTTTATCAAAGACAGAAACAATTCAAGAAATTCCACTACTACTACTATTACTACTTTTATTTAACATCACTTTAGAAAAATTAGCCAAGATAACTAGACAGAAGAACTTAAATATTACATATATATGTATATGTATATATAATCAATGTATAAATCTGTATATTATATGTGTCATATATTATATATAAATAATATATATATTAGGATGGAGAATCATTTTTAATTATCTAACGGATGTATAGTATGTGACTATAAAACTTGATTACACAGAAAATCAACAGAAAAACATTAACTCAAAGTAATTCAGAAAGAGGACTGGTTGAACATTTAACCTAAAAACCAAAAAAAATTAGCATGCATGTGATTTCCCCATATTCAAACCAATCATCAAAGGATAAATATAATGGATAAGTGGAAAAGATCTCATTTACAGTAACAACAAAAAAATACTTAAGAACAAACTTCAAAAGAAATATGCTGGATTTACAGGAAGGAAACCTCAGCAATTCTATTGAGGGGTATTTAAGAAAATTTGAATACACGAAAGGCATAACTTGTCTTTAGGACAAATCATTATTTAAAAATATCAATTCTTCTTAAATACTAGTTTACCAGCAAAATATTTTTCTGGGACCTTAACAAAATGAATCTGGAGAAATAAACATATGATCTTAGTTAGGATATCTTTGGAAAAGATTAATGAGATGAACAATCAAATAGTCATAGTTGAAAATCAAGAAATTAAGTAATTAAAATTTTTACTTAATATACTTAATTTCAAAATATGTAAAAAATTAAAATACTTTAGTGCTGAAAACAAAGTTGTTAGAAAATCATTGGAATAGAATAGTCGAGAAATAGACCCAAATTTATGGAGTTTATGAAATGTTCTTCAGGCTAAAAGCAAAATTTCAAATAATTGAGTAAAGTTGAAATAGATGTTAAGCATTTTAAAAAATAAATAAAGCTAAATATCCCATTCATTATGTCACAGCAAATTCCATATGCATCAAAATTTTAATAGTAAAAAGTGAAACTACAAAGTATCAATAGAAAGTTTAGGTTTGTTTATTTCTAATCTTGAAGTGGAGACACCATTGTTAAAGAAGATACAGAACTCACAACCATAAAGGAAAAGATCAACAAGAAACACAACACAAAGTTTTAGAAATTCATATGGCAGATTACAAAAATTAAAAAAAAGACATATTTGCAATGCATATATCAGGGAATGCATTAATTTCTTTAATTTTCCATAAAAAATTAATTAAAAACTAGAAGTTCACAGAAAAAGAAATACAAATGGCCAGTAAATAAGTTGAATGATGCTTGGACTTCTTCATAACTAAAGAAATTCCATTTAAAACAGAAATATATTAAATTTCACTTATTAGAATTCTAGATAGTATTGGCAAAGATGTAAGGAAATGGGCATTCTCCTCTATGGTAGGTAGGAATGTTCATTGGTGCAACTTTGCCAGACAATTTGGCACTATAATTCCCCTTCAAAAAACTTGTCCTATGGATATACTCATAAATAGATGCTCCCCAAAGTATAACAAAGTATGTATGTATAAATGTTTAAATAAATATGAATACGAAACACACACACACACACACACACACACACACACACACACGTTTACTGCAATATCAAACTCAAGGCTGGAAGCATTTCATGTCCATGACGAGGAAAATAGTAAATATATGATGATGCACTTACAGACAAGAATACCAAAGTTGGGGCGCCTGGGTGGCTCAGTCGTTAAGCGTCTGCCTTTGGCTCAGGGCGTGATCCCAGGGTCCTGGGATTGAGCCCCGCATCGGGCTCCCTGCTCCGCTGGGAGCCTGCTTCTTCTTCTCCCACTCCCCCTGCTTGTGTTCCCTCTCTCGCTGGCTGTCTTTCCCTCTGTCAAATAAATAAATAAAATCTTTAAAAAAAAATACCAAAGCTGTTTAACAATGAATGAAGCTGGTATGTATATGCTTAATGGGGAAGGCTCTCCAAGAGAGATGGCTCATTTCCTTTCATTTCTTGGCTCATGTACATTGGCCTCATGTAATTTGACTTCTGGAAAGCACCCAGCACTATCTTCTTTTTTGTTGTTTTTTTAACAGCTTTATTGAGATATAATTCATATTTCATACGATTCACTCATTTAAAGTGTACAATTCAGTGGTTTTTAGTATATTAACAAAATTGTGCAACCATCACCACAATTTTTGTCTCCCTTAAAATAAACCCCATAGCCATTAACAGTCACTCCCATTACCAACCAGCAGCCCTAGACAACCACTAATTGACTTTCTGTCTCCATAGATGAGCTTATTGTGGACCTTTTATATAAATGGAGTTATACATACACGCGTTAAGAGTGGAATTTCTGGGTCATAAAGAAACTCTATGTTTTGAGGAACTGGGAAAATGTTTTTTCCAAAGTGGCTATACCATTTTACATTCTCATCACAATGCATGAGTGTTCTAAGTTCTCCACATCCTCACCAACACTTACTATTTGTTATCCTTTATTTTGATGGTCCTCTTGTGTGTTTAGTGATAACTCATTGTGGTTTTGACTTGCATTTCCATGATGCATGTTGAACATCTTTTCGGGTGCTTATTGGTCATTTTTATATCCTTTGGATAAATGTCTAATCAGAACCTTTGCTCATTTTTAAATTACATTATTTATCTTTTTATTATTGGATTGTAAGAGTTCTTTATATATTCTGGATACAAGTACCTATCAAGCATATGATTTTCAAATATTTACTCTTGTTTTCTGTGTTGTCTTTTCACTTTCTTCGTGGAACCATTTGCAGCACAAAAGTTAGTTTTGTTGGACTCCAATTTATCTATTTTTTTCTTTTGTCATTTATGCTTTGATGTTGTATCACAGAACGTTTAATCTCTGGTCAGAAAGATTTGCTTTTCTTTTTTTTTTTAGATTTTATAGTCTTAGCTCTAAGTTTTACTTATGGGGAAAGAAAGGGGTCCCACTTCATTCTTTGCATGTGAATACCCAGTTAATTCAACACCATTTGTTGAAAAAACTGTTCTTCCCCACATTGAATTATCTTGCCAGTATTACCTACTGAATATTCTAGAATCGAATGTTGATTGATGGTTGATGAATTTTTATGACTCTTTCATTAAACAAAACTTTTCTTCTTTGTGAGTGAATTTACATAGAATTTCCATTACATTTCATGAAAAATTTGCCACTTAACTTTTTGTTACTGTCCAGTTTTCAGACACATTTGTCAGTTTTAAGGTTCTGTTTGAATTGAAAAGGCTCAATTTGAAAGGCTATGCATGTTTTCGATTTTTCCCTATTGTTGTAAAATTACAATATCACTTTGTCAGCTGATGATGACAAATGTTTTTTAGATCCTTGTCATTTACGTATTGGAGAATTACATGGAGGAGAAAAAGTAGCTCTAGAGAAAGAAAATGGAAATATTGAAGAATTTTATCCTGATTATCATAATCACAACTACCGTTTATTGAGCCCTTACTCTTCACTACATATATTATCTGATTTAATCCTTGAAGCAACCTATTTTGCAGATTAGAAAACTGAGATTAGAGTCAATGATATCCCCCAAATCACACTATTTATAGATGGTAGAGTGGGGCTTCAAAGCCAGGTCTACCTGAATCTCAAGTTCAAAGACAGTTAACTGCCCATTCCTGGAATGGTGCCCAGCATCACAGATGGCTCATGCTGAAATTCTATAAAATGGCATCATGTTCTAGGGGAATAAATTCATGTATTTGTCCAGATTAAAGACAACTATTTTGCCCAATTGAGGCAGACCAGTTAGCAAATTCATAACTTGTTAAATATGCTTCAAACAAGCACACTTCCCCTTCTGCAAAGCTTTTTCCTTCTCCAGGCAATCAGAGGTAACGAGAAACTGTGGTTCATGTTGGCAGCCTATTTGCTTCTCTCAGATCTTAGACTTCACACCAATCTCAGTCAGCAATTTTTTTTCCTATGAGACTAACTTCTGATGAAGACAGAAAGCATGGCATGGAAAAAACTCCTATTTCAACTCCGGAAGGGAATGCAGTCACATTTCCTATTGGCCTTGCATGTTCAACTCAATGGGACAATCTCAGAATCAGATGTTGATTGAATACCCTCCAAATGCATAAGCAATTTTTTTAAAGTTGAAAATGAAAAAAAGATGTGACTGAATATGGAAGGCAGTTTGGGTTAATTCATTGATGAAAAGACAGAAAAGCATTTGCCTTGACTATGTGAATGACCCAGAGTGAAAACCACAGATTAGTGTCAGTGCTTGGCCCTTGGCTTTAAGGCTTCTCAATATTAAGCGTACTGCATAGTGAAGATTTTATATTGGGTGGAGGAGTAAAAGCGTATGTTCTGAAGGACTGGGCTTGAAGTCTATGCTCAACAATTTCTAAGAGGCTAGACTCGGAGAAATTACAAAACTCCAAATTTCAGTTCCTTGTCTATAAAATGGAGGTGTTAAGTATGTAGTCTGATGCAGAGATCAGGGGCCTCGGCTTCACACTTATTTATATCAGGGTCCAAATCCTAGTTCCTTCCCTATCAGCAGTGTGATGTTGGATAAACAGCCTCTCTGAACCCCAGATTTTTCTTCTACAAATGGGGTTATTAATACAAAGAGTTTGTGAAAATTAAGTGAGGTAACATGTATAAAGCACACAATAAAAGTGAACTTGGCTCATATTTCATGCTAAAAAACATATGCACCGTTTGCTGTTTATTATCATTTTTGTCCCTACTATGTGACCTACCTGCTACAATGCCTACCACGTAGCAGAAATTCCATACAGATTACTCCTCTCTCCTCACTTTTAGTTTGAAAGAATATTAGTGTTTAATGATTATCCTTCCCCATGTGGACAGGCATTTCCCCTTTGGCCATCATATAATTGTAGAAAACTTCTAGCTCCTTTTCATGAGTTCTGGGTGTAGCTGTGTTATTACTTTCTCCTTAGAAGTGAACTTGAGTGTTTCAGTTTAATTACTCAAAGCCCATTGCAGAAAATATGCCTTCCCTGGGTCAGTGATTCACATAGCTGATACATACAGACGTAAAGGGGCTGCTTGCTAGCACCCTTTCTCCCTACGTGGAAAATGTGCATTTTCAATTAAGAATCTCCATGGAAGCCACTGGCTCCAGAGACAGAGACTATTTTTATCAGGGGAAGTCAGCCCCTAAAACTTTCTTTGCCAGCTGATTTTACCACAACTTCACTCCTCTTGTCTGGTTCCCCACATCCTTTTCCAACTGGAAATGAGAACAACTTTCAGGGAAATGCTTGGAAGCAGGCAGGCAGGACACGTTTTATAAAAAGCAAGTATCTGAAGTTAAGATTTCAACCTGCTGTTCCTGCAGCAGCTTCTTCCAGCTTTTACTTTCTACCCCAAAATGAAATTAGAAATACTTAAAGTGCCCTGGAAAATAAAAGGGGAAAAAAAATGAAGCACTTCTTTGGTTCTGATTATGACGCACAGCTAATGCTTCTTTAACTTCCTTGTATGAGTCAAAAGGAACTCAGATCATTCACCAAGGTAGAGGTGACTTCCCATAGAAGGTGCTGTTGGTGGGAGGAGACATGAAGTTCAATTATCCCTAACTAACTTTGAACTCCAACGATGATACTCAGAGCCTCCCATGTGCAAAGGCCCCCACGCTGCCACCGAACAACACATCATATTGTATTTGAGTTCCCGGAGTAAAGAATTTCTGTTCCTTTGGTTTTCCTTCACTTTTGAAAATGTTACAGTGGATCCCTGTTTTTAAGAATGACTTATTCTGGAAATAGAGAGGGTTTCAAGTGATGGTTAGAATCCCATGCCCAATTCCTTCTTCGATTCACTGCACCCATTTTCAGACAACTTAACCAAAGCTAGCCATGAAGATTCTGGAAACTCCTCTGTCTGTATAGGGGCTGCTCCCACTAGCAGTCTGTACCTCTCTTTTGACTCATCAGCCACAGAACCGGAATGATTTCAGAGGCTCCCAGCTTAATGTCAGAACTTAACCAGATCACCCAGTTGCACCCACTCATTTGTAGATGAAGGATTGAGTTGAGGATTAGGGAGATAAAGCAATTAATCCACAGTCACCCAAGCAGCTTGTGGCAAAACCGAGACTAGAAATCAAGATCATTTTTCATCATTCCAGACTGTCCTTCTTCCTGTTATGAAGCATTGGGAGTTTACTGAGTAGCAACTTAGCTGGGCATATTCTTGCTCTAGATTATAAATGGTCTATTCTCAAATGAACTGCAACTGTTAAATTGTTAACAGTTTAGGTATATTAAAATATGATAATTTATGCCCAAAGGCACAACTCCTATTTCTGGGCAGATGACACATACATCTATGCCAGAATTCTCCCTCTTGACTTAGGCTCACATAATATTTTGTATACAAGATAATATTCCTTAATACTCAGTCAGTGCATATTTAATGTGCTTCTCCTGTGTGCTCAGCACTCTTCTAGGTGCTGTAGAAATTAGAGGGAAAAAAAGTCGTCAGTACAGATTTAGAAGACTAAAGGGCCTATGGAGGAAATATACAAGAAGTAAGTCCAAAGGCTTTGGCTCCCAAAGATATGCTGGATCCTGAAGTATCAATGCCTTCTGGGGGGCCAGTGGGGGGCCGAAATTTGATGTAGAGTCCTACTGAGACAATGTTATATCACATTGCCCAGGTCAAGGGAAAACTCTTGATGTTTCGAGATGAAAAATGCTTTACGTTGCTTAAATCAAGACTCTGTGTGTGGGTTTAATTTGTATGAAAGGAGTATGGGAGCTAAGTCATTTGCAGTCAGAGAGCTAATAAAACCCCACGAGACACCACTTTCTTTCTTAGCAGAATAATAGCTAAAAGTTAAAGATGATTATGACTTTTAGTCTGTGAGCTTTTCTGCTGACAGAGATCTTTTTCATGTGTGTGTTAGATCTAAATGGAACGATGGATGTCCTTGAAAAAAAGATGTTGCCTCTAGAATTAGGTTCTTCTTGGTTCCATAAGGATGATTTGTGACTCAAGGTTTGAAAAGAATTTTGATGTAGTTGTAAGAAGAGAAGCACATCTTGAAATGGTTTCCAAGTTTGTCAAACTTCTTTTCTTTAATGAATTAAATGCTGTCTTCCAGCCCTAGCTCTTAGAATGTTATAAATTTATTTAACTCTGAAGTTTACAAAGGACTTGAATTCCCCTGCTAGAAGAGGAAGAGAGGCCGGTATCATTACGTTCATGTTAGAGATGAAGAAACTCAACTTCAGAGAGGTTAGGTGACTTGCCCAAGGTTATACAGCTAATAATTGGCACAGTTAGATGAGAAGAGAGGCCTTTACTGATTCCATCCAGTGCTCTTTCTGTCACACTCTAACGGCGTAGCATTGGAAGGACGGAAGGGGAAAGTAAGATGAAGGCAAGGGTTAGGACTGATGAGATACTTGCTAAGGTAATCCAGCTTCCCCCAAAGTAAAACAGTTGGAAAAGAAAACTGACTCCATTTTTATATGTTTTAAAGCCCTCACCAGTGTTATATAAAATGAAAAATTAATGAACACCTGTAAAAGATTTCATTGCCCCACTCTCTGGGGCCACAATTTAAAGTTAATGTTATTTTCTGTATTAATAGCTGCTCCCAGTGATGTTTCCTTTTAAATTAATGCAGATGCCAGGCAATTTGGAAGAGACCAAATAGACCAAGAGGAGCAGCTCACATTGCTCACTCAGCAGCCCTCTCATTTGAAAAGAGAGCTTCAGGACCAGTCACTGCCTTGGGGACCTTGTTGGCGGTCATTAGAGGCACACAAGCTCTCCTTAAGAATAACATCCTCTATTTCTCATCCTTTGGAAAACTGGTGGGCTCCTAGTAATTGTAGACTAGAATTCCATTATCACAATACTCCCACTGAGTTTCTCTTCCACTCTTCATTTTTTAAACATTTTCCTTAAACATGACTGCCTGCTCCAGCACCGGTAAGGGAGTGGGATGCCACGCTCTGCTCATAAAATGGTAATGATCATCATCGGGGCGATTGCGGATGAAGAATGGAAATGTCCTCAGAGCCTAGGCTTTAGTATTCGGAAGCATCCTCAAGATTTTGCAAACTCTCCAAGTCATGTCTTTATTCTGGAAGAGCTGAGGCTGCAGCCCACCCCCCTTTCGCCTCCAGCCTGACCTCCCGGAAGGAAAGAGACCCTCCTAAATGTTCCCAGGTTCATGGCTAACCCCTTCTCATCAGAGACGTAATTATTTCTCTGGGCAGGAAGCAAGGGAAATGTGTGGGTGTCTTTTCTGACACTGGTTTGAAGTTATTCTGATAAATTAGCCTGAGTAGAGTAGAATTCCTCAAGTGCAGTGAACATTTCATTTTGAATTCATGTCGGGCCTTTGTATGTGCCTGTTCCCCTTCCTGTTAATTTCTAAGTTTGCTTTTGAAGCACAACAATATGGAGAATTAATGAAGGAGCTGTAGAATTAAGACTCCAAATATTACCAGTAATATATGCACCCCATATATATATACATATATATATAATGTACACATGCTACTGTATAAATATGCACTAATACACAAAAATGCATTTTAATCTATGCATAGAAAATGCAAAGCAAAGGTGAGATGACTATAAATAGGAGTTGTATTTTTCCTTTACTCTGAAGAATCATCTTAAGTCCTTCCTTAACCAAGGTTTTAAAGTCTTTATGAGGTCATCAGACTAACCATCACGTTCTAATCGCCATTTTCTCTCTAGTGGCCCGGTTGGGATATTTGGTAGGGAGAACAATCTTAATGTACTTTATAGACAGTCCCTGACTTTGGGGATGGTTCAACTTCTGATTTTTTGACTTTACATGGTATGAAAGCAATACACGTTCAATAAAAACTATCCTTCGAATTTCGAATTTGGATCTTTTCCTGGGCTGGCGATGTGCAGTGTACATTCTCCCGTAATGCTGGGCCGCGGCAGCGAGCCTCAGCCCTCTCAGTCACATGTTCACAAGGGCAAACAACCAAGACACTCACAACCATTCTGCACCCACACAACCATTCTATTTTTCACTCTCAGGGCGGTATTCAATAAATCACATGAGCTATTCAAACGCTTTTTATAACATAGTCTCTGTGTTAGATGATTTTGCCCAACCGTAGGCTAATGTAAGTGTTCTTTTTTTTTTTTTTTAAAGATTTATTTACTTATTTATTTGACAGAGAGAGAAACAGCCAGCAAGAGAGGGAACATAAGGAGGGGGAGCGGGAGAGGAAGAAGCAGGCTCATAGCGGAGGAGCCTGATGTGGGGCTCGATCCCAGAACGCCGGGATCACGCCCTGAGCCAAAGGCAGACGCTTAACTACTGAGCCACCCAGGTGCCCCTAATGTAAGTGTTCTGAGCACACTTAAGGTAGGCTAGGGTAGGCTATGATGTTCAGTAGGTTAGGTATATTAAATGCATATTTGACTTAATATTTTCAATTTTTAAGGGGCTTATTGGGACATAACCCATTGTAAGTCAAGGAAGATCTATACTTGAGTTATTTCTACCTGCTTGTTATCAGAGTAGAAAAAGGGAGCTG
Organism: Ursus americanus; assembly: GCF_024610735.1. Classification (NCBI taxonomy): domain Eukaryota; kingdom Metazoa; phylum Chordata; class Mammalia; order Carnivora; family Ursidae; genus Ursus; species Ursus americanus. The sequence goes on along the minus strand of NC_142157.1, from coordinate 15,868,506 downwards.
GACACATGGATGGTGGCAGAGCCTCATGTTCCCAAATACCTGGAATGTCAGGCAAAGGACAGTGGAATTAAAGAGCCAACTCTTTTTCCTTCAAAGGCACGTCTCAAATGAATGACTACATGTCTTGATTAAAATGCTCCTCCATAAAATCAATGTGAACCCCAGAAAATAGGAGAGGAGAAAAAATATTATTCTTCCGAACATTCTCTGGAGTTATGGACTCATTCTGATGGAGTCGTAGAAGTAATTTTATAGATGTTCTCCCTGAGTCCCAGAGAGATGACATGACATGCCCAAGTTTACATAGCCGGTCCCAGTGGGTGGCAGGGCTTATGCTCAAATCCTTCTGTGCTCATTCTCATTCTAAAAGAATTTATATTTTAAGATGGAGGAGTGTTGAATTCCCAGGGCATGAACAATCTTACCTTTTATGCCCCCTTAAGTTCTTTTTCTCTTCATGCCTTTCTTAAGGGAAAATGTACTGAAATAAAGTTTCATATGTGCCCTTCTTTTTTTCTGATTTAAGATGATTTTTTATTTTATTGTAAAATGAAATGTAAATGCAGAAGACCACACAAAACACAGATTTGGGAGCATTCTTGCCGGACCCTTAGCAGGTTAGGTGTGCTTGCTTTTCTCTGCCTGACTTCTCTCTGCACCCTTCCCTGTCCTCTCCCAACTGACGCTTTACTGGGAAATCAACTCAGAAGATTGCTATGAACCCCACTCCCTCCTTGGCCCACCGACCCGCATGTCCCTGCATAGGCTCTGCAAAGCTCTCAACCTGGGACATTCCTTTGCTGATCTCACCTGGTTTTTTATTTAAAAAAAATATATTCTTTGTTTCTTATTCTTTGTCTCTTTGTTCTGTTTTCTGGAAGATTTCTTTAACTTTTTCTTCTGATTATCAATTTTTTTAAATGTGGACTATTTGAATTTTATTTTCCAGGAATTATTTCTTACTCACCGATTGTTTCTCTTTTATAGTATCCTGTGTTTATTTTATAGATACAGTATTTGCTCTTTCTGTCTGGTGATAAGTTCAAATATATTTCAAGTTTTCCTCCGTGCTTTGCAGTTTCTCATTTTCCTATGTGATCTTTCTACCTGGTGTTTGTCTTGGTCTGTCTCTTTCAGACAGGAGGCTTTGCTCAGTGTCGGATGACCTTTGCCGTCTGTCCTATTTGACGGGGGTGGGGGGGGTGCAGACTTGACTGAGGGCTCATGTTGGGAGGGCTGGCTCTGCTGACAGGTGATCTGCACTGCCAGGTGATCAGGGGACTAATCAAACAAGTGACAGATGGCATTATCTGGAGACTGTCTCTCTGAGGTCTTAAGTTTCCTCAGAGCAGAATCCTCCAACTTAACTGGCTGCCAGCATTCTGGAAGCAGGACAGGGAAGGTGTCCAAGGGTTCCACCATTAAACATGTGGAGCTTCACTTCATCCCGTTTTGAGCTCTTCTCTCTCTGACAGTCCTTCAATCTGCCTGGTGCTTTGAGTCCTGAGTCATCCGGACAGTATACTTCAGCTTTCATGTGGGCGGGGTGTGTTGTGGGGTGGGTGGACAGAGAAGGAAGGGGATAGACATGTTGTAAGGCATCAGAGGAACCTCTGTTCTTTCAACCATCCCCCTGCTTCGGCCTTGTTCCCCTCTGTACCGCCCCCCCACCCACAACCCCACTTCTGCCCCACAGTCCTGCTTACTGGTACTTCCAAGAGCTTCATAATTCTGTAGGAAGAATCAGCGGCTGCTTATTGCCATGCCACTCAGTGGGCTCTTAAGCGATAATTCTCCTCTGCTCAATCTGTTATTACTCCTCCATCCTTTTCCTTTCCCCAGTTTGTGTTAAAACTTCTCATCCATTGCTGTATCCTCCAACTTTCCATATCCATATGCTTAATGCTTCTTCAGGTGTTGAGAAGGAAAGTAGATAAATGGGTGTAGCTATCTTCCAGTTTTTAATCTGGTATCAATAGGCTACATTTGCCTTTTCCATATCTTCATAAAGTAACTTCAGTTATATAGTTCCTTGTTCAAGGTTGCTTAAAGTTTTAAGTAAAATTATATTTAGACCAAAGTATGGAGACATTTTATTTATACACCATGGCTCCTTTAAAAAAAAAAAGCAGAGAATTTATTACTTGCTCAGACAGTAATGATTTTAAACTGGTGAAGACATTTATCAATAACATTTATATCAGATTTGTTTTGCTACTTTTTGAAATTATAAGGAAATTTTATTGAACTCAGATAGTCATTTTGAATTATAGCATTTTATATTGTCTTTGTTTTAGGGAACATTTTCTTCAGATATTTTTTTTGAAGTTTTAACAACTTCATCTCAGAATTATAGCCTTAGCTTTTTTCTTTAGAAAGCCTCCATTAGGTTTAGTTAGCCTAAACTTTATCTCATGCTCCTTGTTCCACTGTAAAGTCCCCATGTTCTTATACATAAAAGGGCTATTGGTGACCTTTAATTCAGAGGTTAATTTTGATTCTGCAAGGCTTTGTCACATCTATAAGCAGGTGAGGGTCATTTTTAGAACAGATAATAACTTAATAAGGTAAAAAAAACTGGGTTATTCTCTACAAGGACTGCAATATTAGTTTTTTATAATTCAGAGCATAGGACTTTGTTATTCTGCCTAAATCACCTACATTTTCCTCCTGGAAATTGATGTCTTTCTTCACACACCTCAGGACCAGCTCTGCTTGTAAGCAATCTGTCCATACTTGCAGGCCTCCTAACCCAGCAGAGAACTGTACATGGCCCCGAACTTTTCATTACAAGGCATTTCTTGGGTTTATTCATGAAAGTGCCAGTTAAAATGCAAATATATTAGTAACATTTTCAGCTACTGCTATCTTGGGATAATTAGGACAACTGAATTCAACAGGGCCATAGGATAGGTAAGTTGTAATGGGACCAAACCAAAAAACAATGATGGAAAGCACTATCTAGCACTTGCAGAGATGAGAGGTCGAGAGGAAGTGGGAATCCCTCAAAGCTGCTTGAGATGGAAGGGGCTGCTTTTAAGGGTAGTGAGCCATGCTCCTGAATTATTAATGCAGGTGCCAGAGGAAATCTGGCAGAGATGCTGTAATAACTATAGCTCCCCTACAGTTGTGTAGCTCGCAACTATTTTCAAAATGTTTTTATATCCATTATCTCCTTTCCTCGACTCTCAATAATCCTCTGAATCTTGTGAAGTAGGTGAACAAGTTGTAATTTATAAGGAAGGAAACTGGGTACCAGAAAAGCAGTGCAACCATTCCCAATATCGCACTGCTGATGATAAATATGTGGAAACAGCATTAGGATCCAAGTTTCCTGGCTCTACGCTGAGGCTCTTTGCTAGACATTGTTTATCAAAAGATCCCCTAAAATACCCATAACATCAGTGCAAATGGCCAGTGAGCCCCAAGGTCTAAAAGCATAGTCTCAAGAGGCCCAAAGTAAGTATGACATTTTCTCGAAGTCTTGTTTTATTTAAAAAAATAGTGAAGGTTTATGCTTCACTGTGTATTACTCTTGTTTTTTCTTTGTAACAAGCAACTTCAATGATCTCAGGGCTTAAGATAGTTAGATTTCTATTCTCACATATGGGTCTGTGGGTTGGCCATGACTGTGTATGCTTGGCTAAGATAGGCCCGACTTGACCCTTGGCTGTGTATTGGGTTCACCTCTGCTCCACGGGTCTTCTCATTCCCTTCAACCAGCAACGACCCAAGACAGATCAGAGGAACAAGTGGAAAGAGGTGATGCCTCTTAAGGCAGCTGTCACCCCCATCCTCCTTCTGAGGGCTGAAGCATGTCATACAGTTGAGCCTAAAATCAAGATGTATATTCTGTTTGCTCTACTGTACTGCAAAGTCACATGACAGAGGAAATGAAGAATTGAGAATAGTAATACAGTCGACCACAGCTGTCCCTGTTGGCCACAGTTATTTACCCCCACTTGTAAAATATATTCACCTCCACCCTAAGACTCCACAAAGTGTCTTCTGATCCCAACAGTAGACTCAAAATCCTGAATCTCAGGATTGACATCGGTCCAGATGCAACTCCATAAGTTATGGAGATTTATAAACTAAAAAGACAAGTTACCTGCCCATCCCTTATGCCCATATCACACCACTACATAATCAGTATATAATGGTGGAAGAGGCAAAGGTTAGTTGCCAAAAACATTCTGCAGATCGAGAATGGGAGGCACGTAGCAGTTACTAATTCACTACCAATTCTGAAATCCCACTGGGAAAATGTTGCCAGGCCATAGATAAGGGAGTACTCCCTGATTGGGCCTGATTCTGCTCCTTGGAGCAACCCCCAGTGCATTGCTCTCCCTTGCTCTTGGCTCCACCTGCCAGAAAGTCCTTCCTTATTGATCATCTTTCATGGCCACATTTGAGGAGGTTGTGGTGAATATGTTCTTCCTGGTGGCTGAGAAGCTTTCTCTGCCCAATTCCTGCCTATGGACTCTTAAATCTTTTTATAGCCAATTATAGGTTCTTTTAATTAAGTCTCACAGTAGTTCTGCCAATATAATTATCTCAAAAGCTTTGCAGTTTTCCAGGTATTTGATTCCAGTCAATTCCATGTGCCCAAGCCACACCCACCATTCTTTTTGGACATAGATCTTTCTATAGACTTAATTATAAGTCCTTTAAGCTTAATAGACTTCTAGGGGACCGTACTTTGGATCTATGCAGAAACACTTGTAGTTAAAACCTTCCGTAGGAGCCATTTTAATCCTTTCAGGTGTCTTTTAAAAGGTGTGACTACCCGAGTTTCGAGCCTTGACTTAGTGTTTGCCTCAAGGGTGAATTTTAATGACAGTGACCTGGATCAGGTCCTTTCCAGAGGCATTGTCTTAATGGCTTCATCTTTGATTTGATAAGAAATAGTTTCATTTTCCAACCCTACAATCGTCAAATCTTTGGGCTCTCTCTTCTGTTTGCAAACTAGCCTTTTCTGAATTCTTATCTTTCTTACAGTACCTTACCAAAGGAGCCAGCTCATTCTAGCAATACTTTGCCTCAAAACTCTTACCCAACGCCACAAGTTATTATGCATCTTTTCTGTGTTCTGAGTTTTACCAAAGAGGACAATCTGACCAAATGGTTTGTCAATTACATATCAGAGGTCACAGTCTTTCCATTCTCCTATAACGATTTCCTTACTTCTTGTCTCCTGATCTCAAAACCAATGCTGTAGAGATCTGTTACGGTATTCTACTTTTAGCTACCAATTTCTCTATTATCAATGTTTGCCATGTGACAAACAAAATCAAAATCTAAAGAGGTAAATCAGCAAGTATTTTTCTTCCTTATGGTTCTTCAGTATTGCTTGGTATGGCTCCTGGCTTTAGGCTGGGTTCAAGCCGACTCCACATGTCTCGTCATTTCCTTTGGACCATGTAGCAGAAAGAGGGGAAGAATTGAGACAGTCCAATTTATCATGCATTTCATAAAGTATCTTTTTTTAAATGCAGTTATTAAAATATTGTTATCCTGATGACTTCAAGTAAAATCAATATTCTAGGATTATTCTTTCCATTTATTATGGCTTTAAATACTCCTGACGCTCTACCAAGGGCCTCGCAGAGGTGCATGTTGTCCAATTTGGAGAGCAGATCTTCTTAAAACTGTGCCTCAAGCTTTGGAAGAGACAATGATCCGATAAGGATATTCTGATTCTATGACAAGGGATGGAGCGGAGGGGTGTGAAGGACACTGAATACTTTATTCAATTCGTAATTTTGCCTTAGGCTGGTCTGAGTCAAATTATGTCACTTCTGAAATGTGGCCTCACATGCTCCCTGTCTTCTAGCAACAAAACTACAAGAAAGACAAAGTGAATGCAAGAGAAAGTCTTCCTTTGAAAACATGGACAGATTGTTGCCTACATGTCCTAGCAAAAGAACAATACAAGAATACAGTGTCCTTTTACTCTTCCGTTTAACAAATATCTTTGACATATCTATTATGTGTCAGAAAATTATGCTAGTGGCTAATGATAATGATTATACAATGGTTAACGAAGTGTGGTCTAGGGACCCTGAGTGTCCTGAGAAATTTCCAGGGGATCTTCAAGAGCCAAACTATTTCCATGACAATACTAAAAAGTTATTTGTATTTTTTGGTCTTGTATTTAGTATCTTAATAGAAGATAGAGAAGTTGCTGCCTATTTGGCTAGACATTTAATAATCTTTTCAAAAATGTAAAACAATACCATTCTTCTCACTATTTTTAAAAAACTTTTTAAGTAATCTCTATGCCCAAAGTGGGGCTCACACTCACAACCCTGAGGTGAAGAGTCACATGCTCTACCGTCTGAGCCAGCCAGGCACGCCACCATTTTTGGTTTTATTTTGGGAAAATAGTTATTTTTCCTAAGAAACATTATATTTAAGTTAATATGTAAGATTTTACTATTGTTACTTTTGAATGAATTAATACATTAGCACTGTTAAGTGTTCACAATTTTAATTTCCCTTATGGTGAATATTGATAGATAAACAAAAGTCCCCATTTGTATCCTCAAAAAGTTTTAAGAGTGTAAAAGATCCTGAGACCATTTACCATGAGGGTAAATGAAAGCAGCATGGCTCCTTCCCATTTGGAACTTGCACCGAATTTTCTGCACACCGGCCAGCAACACTTCCTCCTTCTACGCACCACCTCCTATCACAGGGGCTGGAAGCCTGAGAACTCATTTCCTAGAACCCTTTGCCAGGAGGGTCCCAGATTAGATTCTGCCAGTGAGATGCATTCTCACAAAATTTGGAAACTAGAAGCCAAAACCTTACTCCATGGGCAGGTGTCCAGCCTGCAGCAGATGTGAAATTTTTCAGCAGCTCTGGGTATTGCTATCATCACTGGTTTTAGTAATTCATGCAGCTAGAGATTATCACCAATCATTTCAGAAACTTCCTGACTTTCTTAAAGCTAGTGGCAAACTTTAATTGTTCTCTTTCTACCTTTTTGACATTTTTGTAACCATGAAATTCCCTTATTTATGTCCCTTTCTGCTCAGAACACCTGGAGAGATTTTGTCTTCCTGAACCAGTTTACTTTGTAGTTAGAAAGTCAAACAAAGACCAAATCAACAAATAAATTACGAAAGACACACAGACTATGACAAATACCACAAGAGAAATAAATGACTGTTGTAATATGGAGTAAGAGTAGAGGCTTTACCTTAGGTTACAAAATGTGTATGTGAGAACTATATATTCTGTTCATTTATGTTGGTGACTATATACCTTTATTTTCTAAGAAGGCATGTGGGTTTTTTTTTAAGTTTCAAGGCACGAGGAAATAAAATCATAAAATTATATTGGAAATATGACATTGACTTTAAGAAATTAATACCAGTGTTCCCTGTCACAATGATTTGTGAATGTGTTACAGAATTTTACAGATCTTACCATATGGAAATGTTTTACACAGAAATTCTTGGGAACATAATTTAGAATCTTGTTACATAATAGCTTGATATAAAACATTGATTTGCTGATGTGATTAATGAAAAGCAAAATTTCCATTAATTTTTATTTTCATCTCTGAAAAATATTCTACTTCATTAACTCTTCTAGAAATATCAGCACAATCCAAGTCCTATGAAACACAACTTCTAGTGACTGGGGCAGAAACCCTAGGTTGCAGCAGTGAAATATATCAAACCTCAGCTATGCAGAAATGAGCAGTGTTCACCATCAGTAATCATTTAATTAAAATATTTTACCCAAGTTATAAGGAAGACATAAAAGTTGCAATTATATTCATCAGACAAAATAGTTGTGTGTGTGTGTGTGTGTGTGTGTGTGTGTGTGTGTGTGTGTTAGAATCAGATTTCTCTGAGATTTAAAGCTGTCTTTTAAGGTCTTTAAGGCAAAAAAGAATGTGACACAGAGGTGCACACATTTGTCATTAGAAAGAGCGATAGTAGTGAAATACCAAACCAGTTCACTTTGCAGATTTCAGAAACTGATAGGGCGAGTGACTTGTCCAAGGGCAGACTGATCCAGAACGCAACTACTGCCTTGACCCTAGTGCAGTTGATAGAGCCCAAGAGCCTTGGGCCATGGAGAATTCTCAGAGCTCCACTCTCTGGAATTTTTCTAATGAAAACAATAATCTTTGAATCTTTTCCTGAATATAAAAGTCACTATAATGTTGTAAGTACTTTTGAATAACTCCATATTCCTTCTCAGAGATGATTGCAAGTTCTTCCCATCTCAATCTCACCCCTCAAGAGAGCATTTCCCCCACTTGAGACTTTTAGAGAAAACGGCATTTAAAGAAAGTGAAGATGAAACTTAAAAGTGTTTTTCTTACATGTTTAGTTAGAGATTCTTATTTAGGAAGGCCGTAATAGAGGGAGATCTGGTATCAGATCTACCTTCACATAATTGTAATTTACTAAGCAAGTAACTCCTATCCAATCTGTCCTATAGACCTAAGAAGACAGTGCTAAGCTGCAGGGAAATCTAATTCTGTTGTACACATGAGTAACTGCCAGTTACTCAAGCTTGTTGAGCCTCAGTTTCTCTCTCTCTCTTTTTTTTAAGATTTTATTTATTCATTTGAGGAGAGTTAAAGTGAGAGAGGTCACAGAGGGAGAAGCAGACTCGCTGCTGAGCGGAGAACCCTACATGGGGCTTGATCCCAGGACCCTGAGATCATGACCTGAGCTGAAGGCACAAGCTTAACCGACTAAGCTACCCAGGCACCCTGAGCCTCAGCTTCTTAATCAACAAGACAAGGATGTCATACCTAACTGCTAGGACTGTAGCAGGGGCTAACCCGGGAATGAATGGTACATGCCTTGGTCAGGACTGGCACACAGTAGATACGTAAAGATAGTAGTTCCTTCACACATTCACCTTGGGCACAAGCTCTGAAAGTAAGTTGATTCTATGTTCTCCTTCTCATTCTGTCACACATAATGAGGTTTACTAGTACTGAGGAGTTGGGCATGTTGCAAATTTATTTATTGGTATTAATTCATTGGTTATGAGCAGTACAAAGAGGAGAGAAGAGCTATTTGATTAAACATATTGTCTCCTCACCTCAAGAATGAATCGTGGCACGTATTTCCCAACTAAGCAGATTCTATAAAATTAGCACCACACAAGACAAGGGATTGGATTTTCCTCTTTTTATTTTTAAATTCTGCTTAAATCTTTCTTTTTTCATTAAAGCATTAAAAAATCATTTTTATCTCTTTCCAGTAAATATTAATATACTATCCTTCAGCATTATTAATAACCTTTTTAAAAATGAGGTGGTCTTTTTGTTTATATTCAATCCACATTCTTTTCTTCATTTGGTTTCTATGGGTACCTTTCTCCTCTTCTAATGATGAGTCATATCTGTGGGTGCTGAAAAAAGAGGAGGTTATCTAAAATATATTTGAGAAAAGTACATACTTAATTTTTTTTCTGAGTTTTCTTTTTTCCCAAAGGAGGCATATTTGTTTTAAGTACCACTAGCTTTGTAGAAACAAAGTTACTAGAGGAAGAACAAGGAGCCACAATCAAATGAAAACTAAGGAAGTGTGTTTTAATTATTTTTAAATTTTGCTCTATATTATTTTACAAGAGGTTCTGACCAACAGATAGGATGACTGCCTTTTTTTTTTTTTTAACCTGGTGCAGTGGGTGTTAATGGGTGTTAAGTGGGTGTTAATCAGTTAATTGATGAATGGAATGAAAGCCAGAGAGGAAAGAAGGGCCGTAGGGAAACAAAGGAGGTTGTAAGGGTGTAGGAAAGGGTGTTATAAAGGCGGAAAGAATCTTGGAGAAAGATCTAATATTTCAAATCCTTTGCTTTATAAAGGAGGAAGTTGCAGGCAGGTGAGATATAGTGACAATAGAACTGAGACCTGTCCCTGAAAATTCAAGAGTTACCTATGACTCCGTTTGCACATGAAAAGCCCAATGAGACATGGAAGCCCTTCTCTCTGCTTAAATTAGGGTTAGAAGCAAAATTGTCAGGTTGTGCTATCTGTGTTGATTGGGTCTTTAAACTACTCAGGAATTTTCCTAATTTCTAGCAAAAGTTGTGCTTTACGAACCCAGTGTGTGTGGACAGGAGAGTGGAGGTCAGGCCCTGCAGCCCTGCGGCTCCCTGAGCAGATTTTAGCGTCACATCCAGCTCGGTTTTGTGCTGAGAAACTACCTTCCCGCAATCCCGTTTACATGGGCTTCTCTTGTTTTTCCTGTAGTCTGCCTTCGATTCGCTAAGCATCCCAGAGATGCATAGCCCCGGGTTCAGGGCTTCATGGGAATAGCAAAGGACACAGCAAGGTCTTTTAGGAATTTACAGTCTAATTAATTATGACATAAAGAGATGGCTGGAAAAAGTGGAGTGGCAGGTCATGTGCGTGCTGAGGAGGACACTATATGATTCAGCAAAGGGGGTGACTTCATACCCTGCCCCGCATTTGAGCTGGACCAGGAAATGTAGGTAGGTTTTAGATGTGTGCAGAAGACCGGGAACTGCATTTTAGGGAAGGAACAGCATGTGTACCCACTTTGAGCTGGTAATAATCATCATATATATCAGGATCAGAAAGGAAAATAATCCGTTGGGGGAGCAGAGATTCATGATGAGGAATTGTTAGATAGGTCTGTTTTACAGGGGCTTGAATACCAACCTGAAGCCCTTTCTATTTCTCTCCTTAAATACAACAGTCCTACCCATCACAAACCTATTAGGAAACAACCTATCCATAGTGGAAAGTAGAGAAGATAAATTGCCTTGCGATCCATTAACATAAGACATGAAGCCAAGTTGCCTGATTGCCCCCAAACCCGATTTTATGAGCTACTCCTCTGGTGAAATTCTCTTCTGACTCTGCAACAAGATAAAAGAATACTCTCTGTACCATAACATTGAAACAGGTGAGTGCTAGTGCTTTGGTTTCTGCTTCTCATGTGACTTTAGAAGTCCTTATTGTTATCTCATTGTGGAAATTGTTGCAACAAATACATATTCAGAAGTATGTTCAAAAAGCAAAAGCTTATGGAGGGAAGAAACTAAAAATATAGTGGATCTGACAGAACAACGGAGGAATAGAAATGAAGAGGCTCGAATCTCCAATACATGTATCAGTATTTTGTGTGACTAGACCAGAAGGAGACGCAACACCTTGCCTACCGCTTAGCCACCTCTTAAAGGTCAAAATGGGACTTGAGCAAAACAGGAAAATGAGGAAAGCTAACAAAGGAAGGGAACTGAAGGAAATCCCCTGGAAGATGCTCACGGCCTGACTTGAGGTCAAGGAGCCACCAGGATAAGGGATGGTCCACGTGTGGCAGATAACAAAGGTCAAGGGAATCCAATTCCATCGTTCTTTCTTGGAGGCCCTCATGCTGGGATAAGAAGGAGCAGGTCCCAGTCAAGAGTCTGGAAGGAGCCTTTGATATCAGGATGTGAGTTGTCATGGGATCCCATCATTCCCTATCGCTGCTAGGTTGGACGTCCCCGTTGGCGCCTCCAAATGGACCAGAAGAGCCTGTTTGGGGGTTGTGGCAGGGCCACACAGGTTGTCCTACTCCACGGAGCTCGCAACTCCAGAAGTGACACATACGGAGAGCAGAGGGCGGTGAGTCGGGGGAAGAAGGGAGGGCAAACCCAGTTAACCAGCCAAACCAACTGAAGTCACACGGCTGGACAAGAGAATCAGCAATGTCACAGCCAGCTCCACTTCACCCTTGCTTTGTGTGTGTGCCATTTAAGAACCTCGGGCAGTCACGCCTCCTCTGGATTCTGAAAGCTTCATTCTCCTCCCCAACTGTGCAAGCTGACCAAATCGCAAGCGTCAGGGCTCCTTATTGATGGCCTTTTCTCTTTTCTTGTCCTGAGCTATATGCCCAGCCTTGTCACCTTGGCTAGAAGCAGTTAGCACCTTCGGGAACTCCTTGTAAGGCCCTGGTAACTAGGTAGCTCTCCAGCCATCTCAGCGTCTCGGGGTTCAAGTGTTCGGCTCTGTGTAGGCAGCCTTTTCTAAAGAGATGCTGGATGGAGGGGAGTCTTCTGAGTTTACCTGGGTCTCAGCGCAGGCTGCTAGGCATTTAGGAGACCAAAGAAATCATCGTGAGGTTAAATGCCCTCCTGCTTTTCTCCATCTGGTGGATGGGGACATACATCGAGTTTAACAACTGTCCCAGCTCTCAAGCAGATCTGGGGATACTTACAGGGAGAAGGAGCGATGTGAGTAGCATAACTGGTTCCCTTCGGACTAACCTCGTAATGAGTGTGCTGTGTTCCCAACCCAACCCGGCCTAGACAAACCCTCACCTTGAAAACGCTTTTTTGATTTTTAAACCACAAGTTTATGACTACTGAAGTTAAACGTGGCTTCAGTGGTCTTTCAGCTGCCATGTCATTGCTGGGATGGGCATGTGCCTATATGGGAGTCTGAGAAATGGGGGCTCGGGGATGACTGATGATAGGAAACTTGGTTTGTACTGATTTTCAGATCTAGGACAGTCGCACTGCTCAATGCCATCTCGCAAATGGACTATTAGGGTTGCTAGGTTCTCCACTGGCATTCTAACACCCCCCTCACGAGCAGTTTGCTTTACTCCCTGCTACCCAGAATGAAACAAGGCAATATATGAAAGTTGAGGAGGGGCCTAAGACTAAATTTTTACAAGTCTAAGCTCAGAAGCCTTTCTTGAAGGTGTTGCTATGGAAGCCGAAGAGAAATGTCCAAGATTGATAAAGTTTCGGAGCATAGCTGAGCATTGACACCACCAGGGGGCAGTATGAAGCTATGTCCATTACTCATTATTTCAGTCTTGACCAAAGTCAGATCCAACCTTTCCTGTCCCTGTACAGGAGCTTCATGGAAAGCCCTTAGGTGGCATTTAAACTTCAAAGCTGTAGGAATGGTTAGTAAATCTGACAGCATCATTAAGAGTAGGTTGGATTTTCCCCTTAAAACCAATACCAAACTCAATTTTACTGGAAATATGTCGCCATTCATTTTCTCATCTGAAATGGCCATTTTTCACTGGTTTCACCATCTGAAATAAGAATGCATTATTTAAAATTATGTAATTCCTTGCCCTAAGCTGTAGAACAGGAAACTTGCTTTCCTGTGTCCTGTAAAGCTTTGCCTCCAACCCATGTTATTAAAATTTAAAAGTATACAAGGATAGCATGATATACCAAAGAGGATTCATATTCAGATTAATTTTTGTTCAGCTTTTGCCTGGTGCCGCCCTGAGAATGGCATAACTCTTGTCCTCAAAGAGCTTACGGTCTCCTAGGAGATCAGACAAAATAACAGAAAAGCCAGTTCTCTAGAGCTCTGTCAGCTTTTAGGGAATAACTGGTCAATTTAGAAAATGGAAAGAAGAAACAATAGAATCATTTCTGGAACCATTACAGCTTTGAGAACCTGATATGTTCATAATCTCAGATTTGGGGGTAATACCTGTCAAGTGCCAAATGTATATTATATGTTATAATAATGTATTATATATGTAAATATAATATATATACAAACATACCAAACCATTATATATATATATATATATATACATATATATATATATATACATATATATATATATATATACATACACACACACACACACATACCAAATTAGGGTAAATGGCTTCCTCCTTACTAAGAGAACATTTTTCTCTTTTCCTACAATTTTCATTGTTTCCCAGCAATGTTTTCTTAGGGCAGTTTTGCCAATATATGATGCATGGTACTAGACACCAGTTAAGTTGATAATCCAGGAGCTGTCTCATAAAAGCACTGAGGAGTTTGAAAGAACACTGAGTTTTTAGATTGAAACCGCAATAAAATAATGTCACTGCGTCATGAACCAGGTGCTACGTTCTTGCCTAATGTGTCTTGATTCTAATTAGTTAAACAGCAAAATTGAGCCTTTATTTTTTGGCAAGGTTAAGTATATGGTTGAGTGCGCTCAGCACAGGTTAGGGATTTATAAACTCTTCATCCTGGTCCCAGGTCTATTATTGACTTTGGGAAAGTCATTTAACCTCTTGTTTCTTATTTCTCTGGAGTAAAATGGAAGTAATAAAATGGCCTATCTCACTGGGAGGCTGTGATGAACGTCACACATGATGGAAATATACTTCGCACATTCAGTGGGTATTGCGGTGCTGGTGTGAACCCTTAGCAAAGGGGCATGCGTCCAGTTTCACAAAGAGAGAACCCCTCCGCTTCACTCTTGTGCTCACCTCCACCTCTGAATATGCCCAGAAGGTCATCCAGGCCTTCTTGCCTTTATGTGAAGCAGACATAATCATTTCAAAGACATTCAGAAAGCATCTTATCTTTATGTTCTTCAGGAAGCAAGGACTGCTAAAGTTAAACTATTATAGTTTTGCTTATACTTCCTTCTTGCCTCGGGGTGATGGGGAAGGTACAGGGTTTGGGGAATGTAGGGACAAAGTGGCTTTATTATGGAGGGAGGAGACAATTTCTTTATGGGAGAAGGAGAGCATTGGGCCAGCACTTGTTGCAAGGGGTTCTCCTCACCAGACAGCATGAAAGCAGGCACCAGACAATTTTTTTTTTTTTACTATGTGCCCAGCAACTGGCACAGTGCCTGGCACAAAGCAGCCATGCAATGGTTTGTTAAAGGAAAAGTGGAAGAAAAAAATCAGCTGGTTCACCGGAAATGCTAATAGCCACACCAACGTGCTTAGAAGCTGCATTTTCTAGGAAGATCTATGTAATAAAATAATCATGAAATAATAGAAAGAAATACTAATCTATTTTATCTCAATTTGCACATAAAATAAAACTTTAATAATTAAAAAATGAATTTTAACTTTCATCTTTGTTGGTTTATTGGATTTTTTTAGCAGTCAAATTTTTCCATAAGCCCGAGTGCCCAGAACACACAAAAATGAAGAGAGATGCTGGTTTAAACTTACATTGTGAAATTTGCAACTAAGCCTCAGTTGCTCACATGGGAAAATGTAATTTCGGCCAGATGGACTCTATTCCTGTTTACTCCTAAGCATCCCAAATATTTCAAAATGTAAAGGTATAAAGAATAGATGCAAATGCCTTTAAAACCTACTGCTATTTTGGAGAAAGAAGCTCAGTGTTACTTGAGAACTGAAAACGAGCAAAGCTCAGCGGTCCAAGCTTTTTCAAATCTAGAAGGATTCCCGAGGCTCACCTGTAGACGGTTTGTACTGGGATTTCAACCCTTTTGTTCTCTCAGTGCTCTGGTAGGAAAAAGCAACCACATTTCATGATTTTCTACCAACTTAACAGGAAGTTCTAGCATGAAAGAAGGAAAGAAGTTGGCATTCTTTCAGGAGAAGAGTTATATTCTCTCAGATTGCTACATGTCCCCAAAAAGCTATTGTGGAAGGGAACAGAGATGACTGCTTAGAAGAAAATGTAGGTTTAAAGCCATTTTCAAAAAAGAAATGCTTTTTGTTTGTTTGTTTTTTACACGTCTTGGATCCATATTCAATAAAGAGCTTTGCTAATCATTTTTCCTAATTACTTTGGCTAACTCATATTTGATGAAAAAATATATTGTGAAAACTGCAGTGAAGTATAAGTTGCTCTCCCATGTAATTAGTTTGTTCTCGGAGCTCGTTTTTATTATGAAAATAATTTGTGGTGGTGAGTTATAAGGGAGAGGCTCAAGCTGGAAGGCTTCGGGATAATATTTCCTCCATGAAACTTTCTCTACCATGACAATTCATTTTATTCCTTGGAAGTCAAACGTATATTTTACATCTAATTTCTGATATACAGACTAAACAGGCCCAGGCCCTCGACTGTCTGACAGCATTTCTGGGGCATTCTTTCATGTAGGGAATGAAAGGCTTCAAGCATCTGTGGCCATTCTAGAGAACCCGCTCCTGGGGCCCTGTTTCTCTTTCCTGCCTCTCTCTTCCTCTCCCTGCAAATTTGGTTGCATGGCAGGTACAGGGGCTCCTGGAAGGGAGGGCGGACCATGCCCAGATAGCCTGGAGTGACTGCCCTTTTGGGACATTGACTGGTGTGGTGTGGTTCATGGTTCCCTGAAGCCAAGAGGAAAAGTGAGGGGGTGCTTTCATTTTCTTTTCTAAAATCAATCTCTCTGCCTGTGCTTTGGATCCTATCCACACCAGCCCTCCCAGGAACTTTCTCTCGACCATTTTCAATTTTATCCTCCATTTGGCTCTTTCTACTTTGCCTCCAAACATGATGAGTAAGTTCATTTGTATCAAAAAAAAAAAAAAAAAAAAAAGGACTTAACCTTACCAAAGTCTTCAAATAAATGTTCTTTCCCTGGTGCTTTTCTTTCTTTGTGACCTACCTCCTGACTTGTATGTACTTTACTGTCTGGCCCTATCCTGTAACACCTTTATTTCTAAAATGTTAATTCAATAAAGTCAAACTTGAAGTCTGTACAGCAGAGAGGTTTCCCAAATATTTCAGGGGCCTCAGATTGTGGACAGCTCCCCCTGCCGCTCAACCCCTCCCTCCTGTGTGCATTATAGAGGGAAAATGTATTAGAAAACCCTGGCTAATAAAAATTCCATGTGCCCTCTGCTGATTTATTAAGGCTACTCTAGATTTCATAACACTGCGTAAGCATGGTTAATATATTGTACTAATTCCTAGCATTTTTGAGTACAACTCAGTGAAGTATTCCTTCATACAGTTGGCATCAGGCATTGAGGACTACAGCTTGCATGTTGGAGGGGATGATGTCATTTTTTTCAGCATTAGCTCTCTCCCATGCTTCACATGAAACCAGCAGTAACTAACAAAGGATTTACATGCTTATTTAACAGCAACTAAATTAGTAAGACCTCCTGACCTTTATACTCTTCCAATGGTATTTCTTTAATTTGGAGTATCATCTGCTATTTCATAGTTAGGAGAAATTTCATTTTATATTCTAGTATTCTATCGAGTTATGCAGCCAGTTTGGATTTCTCAAATGAGAAAATTTGAGTGGTAGCCAATGGACCAGAGGGAGAAATTCTGTTGCAAAAAGAGGCAAGTTTCACAATTGCTTTTCTCACAAAGATGGTGCTGGCATAAGATGACCAAGGATTAACATGCCACTCGGAATCACGGGGTGTTTTCCGCAATCCTGCCACTGACAGGAATTTGCAGTAGTCAAACAACAAAATTGCACTCAATCAGACTTAGTTTTCATATTCCCCTCGTCTCAAAGTCTAAATTTTGAAATAATTGGAGCTCAGTTGGTTTGAAGTTAATATTCACGTAAGTAAAATCTCTCTTCCAAAATCTTACAAACTAGGCAGGAATATTCAAAATATTTAAGAAGCCTTTTAATCTTATTTGAAGAGGAGATTTTTCAAGTAACACCAAATACCTTCAATGCATTCATTTACTCTTTTAACAACCAAATGATTGAAATGTTCTTATTCATTCATTACAAGAAAATCCATTAAAGGCTTCTAATTAGCCATATTTAATAATGTAACTGAAGTTACCTGTGTACAAGTAATAAATCTGTATCTATTTAGGGGTGCCTGGGTGGCTTAGTCAATTAAACATCTGACTCTTGATTTTGACTCAGGTCATGATCTCGGGGTCGTGACATCGAGCCCCATGTTGGACTCCATGCTCAGCAGGGAGTCTGCTTGAGATGCTCTCTCTCCCCCTCTGCCCCTTCCTTTCTTAAAAAAAAAAAAAAGTTCCAGATGGTTGCGCACAAAACTAAAAAACGTGGTTCCCTGTTAAAAACCAAAAAACAAAAAATAATATCTATTTGAAAATATGCTATAATATACTTTTTAATTACCTGTCCCAATTAGTCTGAATTCACATCTGACCCTAGAGAACTTCTCTACGAAGATATCTAAGCAATGTATTATTATTATTATTATTATTATTATTATTATTTCCCAACAATCCCCAGTGACCAGCAAATAATTCAGGATGTACGTCCCTGTTCTGTTGCAATATCTACTCCGTTTACACACAATTTGCCTGCCTTCTAATCTATGTTTTCATATTACTCTTCTTTTTTTTTTTTTAAGTTGTTGATGTTTATTTATTTTTTTTAAATGATTTTTTATTATATTATGTTAGTCACCATACAGTACATCCCCGGTTTCCGATGTAAGGCTCGATGATCCATTATTTGTGTATAACACCCAGTGCACCATGCAATACGTGCCTTCCTTACTACCCATCACCGGCCTATCCCATTCCCCCACCCCCCTCCCCTCTGTAGTCCTCAGTTTGTTTCTCAGAGTCCATAGTCTCTCATGTTTCATTCCCCCTTCTGTTTACTCCCCCTTTCTTTATCCCTTTCTTCCCCTACTGATCATTCTAGTTCTTATGTTCCATAGATGAGAGAAATCATATGATAATTGTCTTTCTCTGCTTGACTTATTTCACTTAGCATTATCTCCTCCAGTGCCGTCCATGTTGCAGCAAATGTTGAGAACTCGTTCTTTCTGATAGCTGAGTAATATTCCATTGTATATATGGACCACAACTTCTTAATCCAGTCATATTACCCTTCTTTCCTTTCATATGTAGTGGCATGAGGAGGAACAGGGAAGAAGAATGAAATGGCAGCCACTGGGGCAAAGCTTTTTGGGAGGAGGAGCAGAAAAGACTAATACAAATATTTGGAATTGGGCAGATCCCGAGGGGAGGTAGGGCTGCAAGCCTCAGAACCAGGGGTGACTGACCTCGAAGCTGGTATGGTGTCATGGGAGACAGACTGGGGTGGTTGGATGACAAGACATAAGAAAAATGGAGAGCCTGGCAATTTTTGTTCCCAATAGTAAACGTATTCACACAGAATTGCAGACTAGGACAAATACAGACAGAGTAGCCATTGAGAGAAAGGGCTATGGAGTTAACCTCATGTGGATTTGAGATCAGGCTCTGCCACTTACAATATGCTTTTTGGACAACTTACTGAACCTCTCTGAGCCTCCGTATGCTCGTCTGTGGAATGACGCTGATAATGCCTCCTTGCTCACAATGCCTCCTCGCTCACAGTTCCGTGATGGTCACGTGAGCTAATGTGTGGGGAGCAGTGCTTGGCACTCAGTATAAACTAGTTCTCATCTTTATTGCAATAAAGAAATCAAGTAGCTATGTTAAAAATGTTTTATTTGGTTAGGCAATCACTCCTTGGCCTGGTCCATGGTTTATATAAGTGGGAGGATCTCAGAGTTTGAAGTCAGACTGACCTGAGTTCACATCCCGGGTCCACTGCTCAATAAGAATATAATTTTTAATGTGGAGATTCTTATTCCTTGCGAGAATCAGGGATCTGTTCTGCCTTTCTCTGATAGTTGTTATCAGGATTAAAAGCGAGACTAGTAGGCTTAGGAAGATTCCTTATTAAAGGTAGTTGGCATAGTGATTTTCAATTCTCAGCATTTCATAATTTTTGTCGTTCAGTGGCTAACAGAGCTTAGTGCGGTGAATGGACCAAGTCTTAGAAGGAAGAACCCAGACTGAGTAAGAATGTCCATAAAGTCTCAGGATAAAGTGGCCATAGATTCAGCATTAGAACCTGGAATGTAGATCAGCAGAGTTGGAAGACTCTTCTCCATTATATTAGCATTCATAACTACTTGAACTGAACACAAGAAATAATCTAAATGGTATGGACATAGCCACTATTTTAAAAGTTTAATAGCACGGCTATTTCAGGGTCAAAACTCAACCATGTTTGTGATCCATTTTAATTGTGGCATAGTTCAAATTTGAATAAACATAGCTATTTTAGTGTCAACACTCAATGTGCTCATGACACATTTTAATTGTGTTCAATGACTTTTCTCATAGTTTCGTCCATGATTTTCTTTCCACTTAGAAATCTGTTTCTCTGGATCTTAATAAGAGTTGATATGAACAGATTTCCATTTGGGGAAATGTTCTAAAGAGTTGTACTATACCGTATGCACTCATTTCATGGACATCAACTAAACTTACCATAGCTTCTGGAAGCGTAGGAAACTGCCGGCTACAGGGGAAGAGTGCAATGTCAAGTTTGATTTTTCTGGGGCTCTTCAGTGATCCTGGAATAGTCCTTCACAGAAGAGGTGCCTCTTGGCCTTGTCCATGATTTCAAAATCTGTATGTAGGACAACTCCTGTTCTTTGTTGAAGTACTCACCCCACTCCCCTCTGCCACCACCACCCCACACTTTCCTGCAGTCTCATGGTTATTTTCTACTGGGCACAGCAGGAGTAATGGAATCCAAGCATCTCTGCATAGTAGGCTCTTACAAGGGTACAGCAATCACGCCTGACCATCACTCCCCAACAAAAGGAGCAGAGAGGCGAATCAGAGGTGGTTCCTCCTTTCCTTCAGCCTCTCTGATTCTCAGTTGCCTTTTCCTGATTACCTTCTACCCCCAACTACATAAACTTGCTCTTACTTTCATGGTTGATCTAGCTTTACATATTTACCTTCCTTTGTAGTGTGCAACTAATGTTTTTTGGAAAACTGGAAGTTAAAACCTCTAATTTGGGATATATTGCAAAGGTATATGTGTGATTACAAGGCATTCTGTGCTACACGTTGTATATGTATTTTACTCTTTGCTCTTCCTGTATTTTTTTAATCAGCATGAATTTCTAGCTACTGAGCAGTTGCTTGGCGGAAACAATGACGTTATTATTTGTATTTTTCAGGGGGAGAGACTGAGGTCCTAAATTTGTACTGATCCCACGTGTATGCCGTGTCTCGGAGGTAGTTGGAGCCCCCATCCAGAGCCCTCGGGTATTGCCCCAAAAGATCGCACTACTTATCTGTGGAAGACTCCTCTTCCTTTTCTTCTTAGGTAAGGTCTTTCTTTTTATTAAATCCTAAAATAAACATTCATCATCTTAACAGTGAATGAATTAGGAACTAAAGGCCTATCTGTAAAACTTGGCATCTTGATTTGTTCCTCCCTGAGCCCACTGGAACAAAATGTCTGTATTGACCCTTGCAGTCTCCCTCCAGTGTGCCTTTGCTCTGATATGCCGCTGTTTTATTTTTTTAACCATTCTTTCTTTGGGCTTGTGGGCAGTGCCATCGATACGTGTGTTCCTTTTCAGGACATGTTTTATATTCACGTAGATGCCTGTTTTTGTGCTCAGACTCTGACTCAAAGCCATCATAATGACTAAAGAATAAGAGAATATTCAAAGAACATGAATTTTTGGTAAATGATATGTGGTCCTGGGTAGGTATCTGATGACTTTGTCTACGGACTGAATAGAATGAATGAAACATAAGAGTTCCTTTTAGGCCTGGCCCGTAATACGATGTTGATCAAAGTCAAGCCCCCACGAAAGTTCATTGAGGTCCTTTTGCTTTGCCCAAAACAGGCTCCTGTAGGTGGACTTGAGTGTCTGGAGTTCATTGAGGTCCTTTTGCTTTGCCCAAAACAGGCTCCTGTAGGTGGACTTGAGTGTCTGGAGTTCATTGAGGTCCTTTTGCTTTGCCCAAAACAGGTTCCTGTAGGTGGACTTGAGTGTCTGGAATGAGTGAATGGGATGACCAGATTGAGCCCCAGCTTTGGCTGTATTTATTTGGCCCAAATTCTGATCATAAATCCATTAGTTCAGTATTCTGCACTAATAAAGGCAATTTCCATTTTGAGTTTTCCCCCATTACAGAGGTCCTCATACAGCCCTCCCCATCCTGACACCTCATTGTAAAGTTTTGATATTTGATCCGGAGGGAGTTAGGAAAGAGAATAGTTAGATCCTATCCCAGGACAGTCTTTGTTCAACTTGACTTTTGCTTTATTGAGCAGCGTGAATCAATACTCAGCCATATTGCCGAGCACCTAAAAACATCATGATCTGAGAATCACTGATAAGAAGTCATTGACTTAGCTTCACCAACGGCCAAATTAGGAATTCACGGCTTCTGTGTCTGCACCCGCTCTGACATGGAAAGTGCACTGAGTAATGCAGAAGTCCGACTTGCAAAATCACCTCTGAATTCAAGGAACCAAAGCAGGCATTTCTTTTCTTTCCATGAAGTGACAGTGTCAGTGGAGCACTGTCAGATGAAAGAGGGTGTGTGGATGCTAGTTCGTAGGTCCTGTTTATTCTTGGCCAGAAACTGAACTGGCCTCAGAAAGGGAATTCAGAAGTCCTCCTAGCTCCTGGTGATTTACTCCGATTTCCCGTTGTAGGCATATGGATTCGATTTTCTACTGTCTCTATAAATACTGTTGTGTCTGTCTCCCTGCCAAACCAGCTACCTTTCTCACCCCAGAGAGAAGCCAGAGATCAGACATTCCTATACTACAGCCCCCGTAGACACCAAAAGGGGAGGGAGCAGATCTGGCCGTCAAAATGATGTGTGTATTTGAATCTTGAAAGAGCCAGGCTAAACTTAGAGTCAGTGGGCTCCCATAAATAACCGGTGTCTCTCTCTCTTTGTGTGGTTTGGACTGGAATGCCTTTCTCTTTAGAGTTGTACAAGCAGCCAGAGATCAAAGAGTCAACCGTTTATGGATGCATAGTTCATTACAAAGTCATCGTGCTCAGCAGGAAGACTCTGGCTAGAGCGCAAATAATTTTCTCCCATTACTGTTTTGTTGCATGGATTGGGGTTGGAGGGCACGAAAAGACCTTGCAACAACTTTAAATAATGTCAAAAAAAAAAGAGAGAGAGAGAGAGAGAGATATGAAAATTCACTTTCAAAGGAGGGTTAAAACTTAACTGGCATCTTTCTAGGGTATAGTATGTGGTAGGAGGAAAGAGGAAGTAAAGAAGTTGACCCATTGCCACATGGAATGCGGTTCAAGAAGAATAATAGAAGGCAGAACAGTATCCTGTATAATTGACTTACCCTTGGGTAAGCATTATGGAGAGCCTTTGACAAGCAGAGCAGAACATACACAGGGATTTTTTTTAAGCCCAAACTAGATAATGTATTTGAAAAACAGCCTTTGAACTAGTTTGCTAAAATGTGAAGAATACATGTGTTTTAAATTATAGCATTGGCGGTGCGAACAATCCCAGGACTGTGGATAATCACAATGATACAAAATAATGACTACTATTTATTCAATGTCTACTGTGTGTCGCGTGCTGTGCGGTGTATGCCATATCTTTCCATCCTCCCAACCAGGCACAGAGAGGTGTTGTTATCCCCATTTACACACAAGGGAATGGGACTCCACAACGTCTAAGTGCTTTGCTCAAAGTCATGCAGTCATTAAGTGGTGAGCCCAGATTTGAACTGAACTCTGGAATGAAGCAAAAACTTTGCCTGTAGTTAGTGTGTCTGGCTCCTAAACCCTCCCCTGGCCTCTGTTGCAGGAGTTGTTGGAGCTCTTCTGATGTCCAGGCTTGGGAGTTTTGTTGGCAAAAGAGCCATCTCAATCCGTGATGGCCGCTCTTCCGGCCGGGGTAGATCACCTCCAAGTCCTGCTTTCCCGTGTCCCTATTTTCCTGATCCACACCACCCTACTCTGGCTTCTAGAACTGCCCTGACCATGCACAGGCCTTCTGCCAGGAGTGTGGTGAAGAAATTGCTTAGAGGAAATACTTTGTCAGGTCTTTCGCCCGTTTCAAGGGCAGTAAAGGAACCTTGCTAGACTTCTTGTTTAACTTGTATAGAATGTGAAAAATACTTTCTTTGAAAGAAAACTCAAGGCACTTAATGAATTTGTCCATGTGAGGACCCTGTCACGGTGTTGTCGTCCATATGTAGTCGTGCTTGGTCACTGACACCTCAGCCACCATACTGCGTCGGTAGTAACACTTGATCTGGTGTTTAATGCATGGATGTTAGGGACTGTGTATCTTGTAAAAGGTCTGTCACATGCCTGATCAGTTACAGTGATAACTGAAGAACATCTCCTCAAATATATTATTTTAACAGATATCATGTTCTACTTTATGTTACTTTAATTTTAATCAAAGCTAAGCTGTGTAAATCTTAAAAAAAGGGGGGGGGCGTGGGGTATAATGCAAAGAACTCAATGCCTAGAGTCAATAAAATCCCAGTGGCTAAAGTCTCCGGGACGATGTAATCTCTGGGAGTCTTTGTCCTTGTCACTGATAAAACCTGCATCACGAGGAGGCCATACATCAAATAAATAAGATGAATGGAAACCCACAATGCTCTACAAATGCTACCTTTTTTTCTGTTCTTCTCAGCGATACTAACCTTTTGTTCAACCCATCTCTTCATGCTGCTTTCAATAACAGTAGTTTAAAAGGGTCAGAGGGCACCTGGGTGGCTCAGTTATTTGAGCACCCAACTCTTTGATTTCAGCTCAGGTTATGATCTCAGGGTTGTGGAATTGAGCCCCGCATCAGGCTCCATGATCCGCGTGGAGTCCACTTAAGATTCTCTCTCTCCCTGGGTCTCCTGGGTGGCTCAGCCGTTAAGCGTCTGCCTTCGACTCAGGTCATGATCCCACGGTCCTGGGATCAAGCCCCACATCAGGCTCCCTGCTCGGTGGGAAGCCTGCTTCTCTCTCTCCCACTCCCCCTGCTTATGTTCCCTCTCTCACTATGTCTCTCTCTGTCGAATAAATAAAATCTTAAAAAAAAAAAAAAGATTCTCTCTCTCCCTCTGCCCTTCCGCCCAACTCACTCTCTCTAGATTTAAATAAATAAGTCAGAAATAGAAGCAAATAATCAATGAATCCTCTTTTACCCATTTAATTGAAAAGCAATTGAGAGTATCATCCAAAATCCTGTGGCTCTTCCCCCTCTACATTTTCTTGAAAGCTTTCACACGTGCAGTGTAAGAAATTGTGAGTCAGCCTTCTCCAATCCTGACTTTAAGAGTTGCAGAAATCAGCTGCCAGGCAGCACATATGTTCCGAGTTCCATGAGAGGAAGAAAACACATTTGCTGAAAAGAAATGGAAACCTTAAAACCAGTTGAGTTGTAATAAAGACACTTTGCATTTTGCTAACTTCTTTTCCCCTCTGGTCCCTGGCTGCCTTTCTGGCCCTGGACAAGTTCTCTTGCTCCTGAGGCATCTGTCACCCCAACCACTCCCTCCCTGGAATGTGGGTTCCAGCTGGCCACAGCCAATGGGGGAAAGGCGCAGCAAGTGCAGAATGACCAAAAGAGGGGATTATGATGCAGAAATAATATATCAACAGTGAGTACTTCTTGTATGCAAGACACTCGAAGGCTGTAAATCCATTCTCTTCTTAAGGTCTAATAACAATTAAATGTGGTAATAAACTTTGGTAGTCAATTCCAGTCTGCAGTTGAGGAGATGACTTTAGAAGGCTAAGTCGCTTGGTCGAGGTCACACAGCCAGTGAGAGGCAGAGGTGAGGAATAAAGCCTCTTAGCAGCATTACATAGGGGACCCCCAGACACTGAAAAGGTGTTTTCTTCTGGGCAGTTGTCTTCAACAAGCATGCCCGTGAGCCACCAAACAGCCAAAGGGGAAGGCTGCTGGCAAGTACTCTGCGTCTATGTTAACATGGTAGAAACCAGATTCGAACAGCGTTGTGGGTTTCTCTTCGAGCCAAAGAAATCAATTGCAAGGAAAATGAAACTCTCAACTCAGTGCTCTGCTTAAGACACTTTAAACTCATTTCACAATGTTTTTGCCCTTCTTCACCTCTCACTGAAACAGTTCTGTTCTTAGTAATTGGTATTCGGTTATTCTCTTGGATTGTCGGTCAGCGTGTTTTTATTCATTAAACTGTGTGAGTAAAAAGTGTTGTGAGGGAAGCACTTTGGCAGCCTCAGCCGCAGAACAAAGACTTTTCTAAACCAGCATTTCTCCCATAACATCTGGGTACATGTTTCATGTGGGTTTTCTTTCCCTAAGTATCCGATGGCATGACTCTGCATTCAGAAAGAATTGACAGTGACATTTCATTTGACCAAAAAAAAAAAAAAAAAAAAAGGAAAGGAAAGAGAAACCCAAAGGCAACTTGAAAAACACTTTGAAAACTTATTTTCATTTTGCGATCTAAAGCAGACCTCAGGTGTTTCTGCAGACAGGTGGTGCCGGTCATAGTTCTTCTGAATCCTTGTGAAAAAGATCATGTTGACTTTCCGAGAATATTCCAGGATTCATCATCACAAAGGACTTTGAAACATAGTTTTAAACTCCCATTGAAATGGGTCACAATGTAAATCCTAAAGAAAAAACCGATCAAGGTAAACCCAGGATTTTGCCTCCACATCCAATCTCACAATTTGAAACCCCAGCTCATGCCTCCAGAAGTTCTCCAAAGCAAGACTTACCTATGCGCATGCTTGCCACAGACACCAGCCCTGTGGTTTCCCTGACCCTACTAAAACTCAGTCAAGAAGCAAAAGCTCAGAGAATGCCGTTTTGCATAAATCTCTCAGGATGAAGAGAAATCCACGAGAAAGGTATGCCTCCGGCACAGAGAACCGTGGTGTTTGACGGTAAGGTAGTTGTCTTTTCCTTCAGGATTAGCGGAAGGAGTTCTACCTTGTGTCTTTGAATGAGAGATTTCCCTAAACACAATACGGACCTCTATGTTCAGTTGCTGGAACCCTGAAGTCCTGGGATTTAAAGATTTAAAGAAAGGCCAGGGCTTTCAGAGAAAGCTGGAATATAATGCCCATTATGATGAATTGTAACTCAGAAGCACTCTGTAGGGACAAGAGAATTCAAGGCTTTTTAAATGCAGTTTTAACAAAAATTTCAATTTTGGTTGAATTGAGGTGTCACTGATGCCCAAATGCCTCAGTCAAGGGCACCTGGGTGGCTCAGTCGTTTAGCGTCTGCCTTCGGCTCAGGGCGTGATCCCCATGTTCTGGGATCAAGCCCCGCATCAGGCTCCTCCGCTGGGAGCTGCTTCTTCCTCTCCCACTCCCCCTGCTTGTGTTCCCTCTCTCGCTGACTGCCTCTCTCTGTCAAATAAATAAAATCTTTAAAAAAATAAAATAAAATAAATTACAATTACCGACAAAATACTTAAAAAAAATGCCTCAGTCAATAAAAAAAATATACCTTTTACAAATGGAACTTTTGCTGGGGTCACTCTGAGCATCCTAGCCCACAACATTTGTGTGATTTAAGTACAGTCGATCTTGACAGATTCTGCATTTGCAAATTCTCTAACTCACGAACATTTACTTGTACTCTCAGCATCAACACTTAGAATGCTTTTGTGGACATTCACAGAAAGCACAGAGTGGCAAAAAAATTGAATTGTCCCCAGCTGAGGTCAAACAAGGTGACGCTCTGCCTCCTTGTTCCAGCTCATAACGTGCACAAGTGTCCTTTTCACGGTCTATTTAGTGCCACATTTTTCTCATTTTTGTGCTGTTTGTTGGTAGTTTCAGTGTTGAAAATGGCCCCGAGCATAGGGCAGAAGGGCTCTGCTGTGTTCCAAAGTACGAGAAGGCTGTGGTGTGCCTTACAGAGAAAATATGGGTGTTAGACACCCTTCATTCAGGCGTGAGTTACAGCACTGTTGGCTGTGCATTCCATGTTCATCAGTCAATGATATATATTAAATAAGATGTCCTTAAACAGAAACACACATAAAATAAGGTCGTATATTGATGGGTTGGTGACAATGTGACCAGATATTATAGACTGTAACTATCGTAAATAATGAAAAGTGGTTGTATTTGACTTGAAAGCTCTGTACCTCTGCTGACTTGAGTGGCTTTGTGGTTTGTGGATAGTGTCCACTTCTTATCTCAAATGTGACTCAGAAATGTCCTGCTATGTTGAGGATGAAGTTTCAGATAAGCTCAGGAGTTATGTAGACTGGGTGAGGATCCGGTGAATTTTACACCTGGGACAAAGAAAGGGGAGCTGGCTCTGGAATGCAGGGAGAGAAGGGAAATTTGGCTGTAGGCATAGCAAGGGAAGGGAAGGGAGGTGGAGGGAGAGGAAGAGGCTGAAGAGAGACATCTGAAGCTAGAGGAGAACGTGAGTGTGGTCATAATGAAATTGAGAGTCGGCACCCAAGATAATGCTGTTAATCGCTGGATATGTCCTGGGCTGAGTATTCAACATACCTCTCCCACTGAAGTATTGAACAGGCGAATTAATGTGCATAAAATGTCATTTGTCACATATACATTTTTGGAGAGAAGTAAATGAGATACCACCACATTCTGCAGAGCTTAATGACATCATTTTTATGTAAATTGTGTTTTGTTTCTTTGTTTTTCCTTCTTCATGTAAGGTCATGACTCTTTGTTTCATGGCTACCCAGAAAAGACAATTTTGATTTTGGATAAATAGCATCTGTGGAAATGTTTTTCTTAAGCCAGAGGCACTTGCATGCACTTAAGTTAATGGAATTTAATAACCTATTTAATACAGTATGGCAAGAGAGAGATTTTTACCAGCTAACTTAGAGAAACTATGTGTTCTCATATTCATGCAAAAGGTAATTTGTTTTATAGGCAGAAAATAGAGTTTACAGTTTGAAATAAACAAATCATTGCTTTAAAGAGTGTAGGAGAAAGTACACTACTTCAAAAATAATTGCTTGTTTACATGCATTTGCTTGTTGGAAACAAAAGACTGAAATGAGAACTCCTCTGTCGTCAGTCTGTTATGTAAAGAAATGAGAAAATATATACAGGGACCCAAAGCAGTAGAGAGAATTTCCCATAATCCCATGTGAACATGATAAATTGTACTATTTTGCTACTTAATGGTATATTAGATCAATACAGCATCTAACTCATGAGCTTCAGTTACAAATCTCAAGTCTGATAGAAAAGTTTTTTTTTTGTTTTTTTTTTTTTTAGTATTTCAGGAAAGATTCTCAAAACTTTAGCAAAAATCAGTGCGGATGAAATATGGCCAAGTTGTATCTTCACACATGAAAAATGTACTGTATTTTTTTCCCCAGAAGTTTGAAAATCATTTTGAGTACTGAATTTTTTTAAGCAGCGTTAAAACCACACTCAACTGCTGCTAAAGAGTAATAGTCATGCCCATCTTAGATTTTTTGAAAATTGAGCAATAGAAGGCACGTAAAATACATAGAACAACAATTAATACAAATTGTTCAATGAATATTAACTGTTATAATAATACTGTTGTTATAGTGAACGTTAACCCTAAAACAATGTATAATTATCAAAGTTGCCGTAAACCAAGTATTTTCTTTTGACTATCATACATTCGGTGTCACTCTTGAAAATCCCCAGGACAAACAAAGAAAAAGATAAGAAGCAATGAGGTGAAAGGAAATTTTGAGGGCTACAAACACACTTTACTGGGGCGCCTGGGTGGCATAGCGGTTAAGCGTCTGCCTTCGGCTCAGGGCGTGATCCCGGCGTTATGGGATCGAGCCCCATGTCAGGCTCCTCTGCTGTGAGCCTGCTTCTTCCTCTCCCACTCCCCCTGCTTGTGTTCCCTCTCTCGCTGGCTGTCTCTATCTCTGTCGAATAAATAAATAAAAAATCTTAAAAAAAAAAAACACACTTTCCTGAATCATCCAAGACATTTCCTATAAGGGACTGTGCAATGATTTTGCAGATCAGCATTCATATGTTTCAGTAGTCAGGGTAATTAAAACTAACTGCTATAACAGGCAACCTCCAAATCTAGGTAGCTTAAAACAATGAAGATTTCTTTCTTTCTCATGTCCTAGTTCTAGAACAGTCAGGTGGCTCTCCTGGGGATTCTTTTTTAAACAGTTTCTTTCATCTTATAGTTTCACCAGTCTCAGTGGAAGGGAAAGAATTTGTGTATTTGGGAGGTTTATGGCCAGGTGTAGAAATTGCAACATAATTTCCTCTCACATTCTTTAGACCAGAATGTAGTCCCAAGGTCACACTGTAACTTCAAGGTGTTCTGAGAAGTGTTGTCTTCCTGTTTACAAGGGGAAAAGACGCAGGATATGCTTTCTTGATTCTTCAGAGATAAAAAGGTTTAAACCTTCCAGTATGCTCAGTTTATTTCTTAGCATGCCATTAAATGAGGTTACCAATTTATTAAAAGAGAATAAAGGAATAATTGGACATCATAATTTATGTATCTCAACACACATGGTTGAGGTTAGCCTCAAGGACAGCTTGAGTTCCAAGTCTTCCAGAAGCTTTGCTGGCCATCTTACCACACCCTGTTATAGTGAGATTTAGCAAATATTTCCTCATATTCTTTATTCTTTCTTTTTCATGTGTTGTACCTGTTATCTTCTAATAGACTGCAAGCTTTCTTTCTATGATAGCATAGTATACCGTAGTGTAGTGCGACATTACATAGTATCATATCCTATAGTATCAACGTGGGCTCTGTAGTCAGATTGCAAGGGTTTAAGTCTTGTTTTTGTTACTAGCATTTACGTTATTTAAATATTTAACATTTAACATACCCAGTTTTGTCGTTTAAAAATGAGCATAGTAACTAAAGTACGTATCTCATATATTGGTTATGAGGATTAACATGCTTAAATATATAAAGCACTGAGAATAGTAAGCATTTAAAACACATGTAATGAGTCCTTGGGAGATGTTTAATATAATTACTAATACAATCAAAAACCATGACTTTGTTTTCTTAAATTCTCTACTGCACCTAGTATATAGGGTTGCCCACAGTAGGTCACAGCAAATGTTTACTAAAAGAAGTAATAAATATTTTTTCGGGGCGCCTGGGTAGCGCAGTCGTTAAGCATCTGCCTTTGGCTCAGGGCTTGATCCTGGCGTTCCGGGATCGAGTCCCACATCAGGCTCCTGGGCTGGGAGCCTGCTTCTTCCTCTCCCACTCCCCCTGCTGTGTTCCCTCTCTCGCTGGCTGTCTCTCTGTCACATAAATAAATAAAATCTTAAAAAAAAAAAAAGAAGAAGTAATAAATATTTTTGATTAATGAAGTAGAGAGTCTTCTACTACAATGTAAAAATCTTTCCCAATATATTTCCTCCAGTTCCACACAGATGGCAGCATTAATTAAGACAATAATCTTGGAGCACCTGGCTGGCATAGTCAGTTAAGCATCTGACTCTTGGTTTCCTCTCAGGTCATGCTCTCGGTGGTGGGATTGAGTCCCTTATCAGGCTCTGCACTCAGTGCAGAGTCTGCTTAAGACTCTCTCTCCTTCTACTGCTCCCCACCCCATGCTCTCTCTCTCTCAAATAAATAAATCTTTAAAAAAAAAAAAAGATATATTCTCAAGGGGTGCCTGGGTGGCTCAGTCAGTAAAGCATCTGACTCTTGATCTCATGTCTTGATTTCACAATTGTGAGTTCAAGCCCTGTGTTGGACCTGGAACCTACTTAAGAAAACAAAAAGATATAACTCAGTGCAGAAATAGAAATTATTTTTGGAAGAAACAATTATTTATGTAGAAAATCCCAGAGAAGGAACAAAAAATTGTTGGAACTAATAAGCAATTATAGCAAAGATACAAGATTAATATAAAAAAGTTACTTGCTTTCCTATATACCAGCAACGAAAAATGGAATTTGTAATTAAGAACACAACACCATTTACACTAACATCAAATATTGAAATACTTGGTATAAATCTAACAAAATATGTACAGGATCTATATGAGGAAAAACTGTAAACTCTGATGAAAGAAATCAAAGAAGATCCAAATACAGAAAGAGAGATTCCATATTCATGGGTGGTAAGATTCAATGTTGTTAAGATGTCAGTTCTTTTCAAGTTGATCTATAGATTCAAAGTGATCCAAATCAAAACCCCAGTAAGTTATCTTATGGATATCAACAAACCAATTCTAATGTTTACATGAAAAGGCAAAAGACAAGAAGAGTCAACACAATACTGAAAGAAGAAGAACAAAATTGGAGGACTGACCCTACCCCTCTTTATGACTTACTGTAAAACAATGTGATGTTAGTGAAAGAATAGAAAAATTGATCAATGAAACAGAATGAATGGACCAGAATTAGACCCACACAAATAGTCCACTGATCTTTGACAACGGCAATTCAGTAGAGAAAGAATAGTCTTTTCAACTTCTGGGCATCCATATAACAAAAAATGAATCTAGACACTAACCTCACATGTTTCACAAATATTAACTCAAATTGGATCATAATCCTAAATCTACAACCCAAAACTATCAAACTTATAGAAGATAACAGGAGAAAATCTTTTAATTATTTAAGATTAATAGCAGCACTATCAATAATAGCCAAATTCTGGAAAGAGCCCAAATGTCCATTGACTAATGAATGGATAAAGAAGATGTTGTATATATATATAATATGGAATATTACTCAGCCATCAAAAAGAATGAAATCTTGCCATTTGCAATGACATGGCTGGAAATAGAATGTATTATGCTAAGTGAAATAAGTCAGTTGGAGGAAGACAAATACCATATGATTTCTCTCATATGTGGAATTTAAGAAACAAAACAGATGAACGTAGAGGAAGGAGAAGAAAAATAAAACAAGATTAAAAAAAAAAAGAGGGAGGCAAACCATAAGAGACTCTTAACTATAGAGAACAAACAGGGTTGCTGAGGGGAGGTCGATAGGGGGATGGGCTAAATGGGTGATGGGCATTAAGGAAGGCATGTGTTGTGATGAGCACTGGGTGTTATATGTAAGTGATAAATCACTACATCCTACTCCTGAAATCAATACAATTAACTACCTCGAATTTAAATAAAATCTTGGAAGAAAAATAAACAAACACTTAAAAACTAAAATAAATAAAAAATATGACTTTTCCGCATATAATTTTCAATCCAGTTGAAGAAAAATATCTCAAGCAAAGATTTCTTTTCTAACAAGAGAATTCATATTAAGGGACTCTATCCTAATTGCTCTTTGCAATTATATGTGGTTGGGGGGGGGTAATGAAACAGTTTCAGTCATTGATTTACCTTCTATTATTTTTTTAAATAAAGCTTGGCTTTGCGTACGTCTCTTTAAAAAAAGATTAGGTCTTAATTAAATCATGTAAGATACAGCACTAAAAGCATGGTCCATGAAAAAAGAAATCATAATTTGTACTTCATTAATATTAAAAACTTCTGCTCAGTGAAAGACACTGTCAAGATAATGAGAAGACAAGCCACTCACTGGGAGAAAATAGTTGCACAACACATATGTGTTAAAAGACTTGCATGTAACATATATAAAGAATACTTAAAACTTAATAAGAATGCAAAGAACCTATTAAGAAATAAGCGAAAGATCTGAACATACACCTCACCAAAGAAAACACATAGATGGCAAATAAGCACATGAAGTGATTCTCAACATCATTTGTCATTAGGGAATTGCAAATTAGAACAATAATAAGATACCAGTACACACCTATTAGAATGGCTAAAATTAAAAATACTGACAATACAAAAGGATGGCAAGCTCTTATCCATTGTTGGCAGGAGCATGAATGGTACACCCAGTTTTGAAGACAGTTTTGCAATTATTTACAAAATTAAACATAGTCTTACGATGTGATCTAGTGGTCACACTTATAAGTATTTTCCCAAATAGGTTGTAGATTTATGTCCACACAACAATCTTCACATTCATTTTTAATTCCCTTTCTTTTTCATAATTGTCAAAAATTGGAAAGAACCAAAACGTTCTTCAATAGATTAATGGATCAACAAATTGTGGTATATCTATACAATGGAATATTATTCAGCAATAAGAAGAAATCAGCTGTAAAACCATGGAAAGACACGGAGGACACATATTAGTAAGTGAAATAATACTGTTTGGAAAGACTGTATAATTCCAGTTTTACGACATTTTATAAAAGGTAAAAAACATAAAAACATTAAAAAGATCAGTAGTTGCTCAGTTCAAGAAGGGAAAGAAGAGGACACTCAGGATGAATAGGTGGAGCACAGGGTTATTTTTAGGGCAATGAAGTTATTCTGTATGACAGTGTGATGTCGTATATGACATTATGCATTTGGCAAAACCCATAGAACTGCACAACATAAAGAGTGGATCCTAATGCAAACTGTGGACTTCAGTTAATAATAATGTATCAATATTGGTTCATCGAGCTTAACAAATGTACCATACTAAAGCAAGATATTAAAAATAGAGAAAAATTTTAAAAAATAACAAAATTTTGTGTAAGAGACAAGGGGTATATAGGAAGTCTCTGTAGTTTCTGTCTAATTTTTCTGTAAACTTAAAAATGATCTAAAAATAAAGTCTTCTAAAATGTTTTTTTAAATAACTAAATGAAAATTCTAGATTTGAAAAGTAATCAAAATGAAGAATATTCTGAATGGTCTCAGTAGCAGGTTTGAGGTGGTAGAGAAAAGAATCAGTGAGTTTGAAAATAGGTCAATAGAAATAATTCAACCTAAATAGCAGATAGAAAAAATATTTAAGAAAAACAAACAAAACCTCAATGACCTGTTATATTGACATCCATACAATGCAAATCCCGGGGAGAGACAAGAGAGTGAAAAAGGTAGAAAATTAAAGGTCCTTATTTCCCAAATTTGATGAAAACTGTTAACCTACAGATCTAAAAATTAAATGAACCCCAAGTAGATGAAAGAGAGAGAGACATCAGTTCACACCTTGAACTATCATAGTCACACTGCTGAAAAAGCCAAAGTTGAAGAGAAAACTTTGAAAGCAGCAAGAGAAAAATAACTTATCACATAGAGTAGACTGACAAAATGATTGACATATGACATCTCAGAAGCAATTGAGACCAGAAAGTAGTGGAATGACCTTCCAAATATTGAAAGAAAAAAAATTATTAGGCAAGAATTCTATATGCAGCAAAAATATCCTTCAAAGTGCTGGGAAAATAAAGACATTATCAGACGATCAAAGACAAAAAATTTATTGCTCACAGACATCCATTATAAGAAATAGTAAAAACAAATTATTTTCATTTGAAAAGAAATGACCCCTGATAGTAACTTAAATTCAAAGGAAAAAGTGAAGAGATCAAATATGCTTAATATGTAGATAAATATAAAGACAGTTAAAATGTTTCCTTTTTTCTCTTAATTTATGTAAAAATCATAAAATTATATGAAACAATAGTGCTCTATTATTGGGATTATAACACATATACAGGCAATATATATGACAATAATGGCTCAAAGTCACTGGGGAGGATAAAGCTATATTGGAGCAAAATTGCTGTATTTCCTGGAACTTAATCAGTATTAACATGAAGTAGATTGTGATAAATTAGAATGAATATTATAATCCCTAGAGCAGTCCCTAAGAAAATAACTCAAAATAAAGTTTACCAAGAATCAAGGAATTAATAATAGTACATGAATATTTCTTAAACATTAAAGATAGTAAGGAGGAAAATAGGAAGAAAGAAACATTAAACATTTAGAAAATAAATAACAGCAGGCATAAACCTAACCCTATTAACAAATACATTAAATGTGAATAGACTAGACACTCTAATCACAAAGTAAAAAAAGTAAGGATCCAACTATCTGTTGTACGTAAGAGACTCACTTTAGATTCTAAGACATAAATAGACTGAAAGTAAAAGAACGCAGAAAGACAGACCATGCAAACAGTAACCATAAGAGATTTGAAGTGACCGTAGTCATAAAACATCAAGAAATGCTACTAGAGAAAAGGATGGTTTTTTCATAATGATAAAAGAGTCGATCAGGAAGATCTAACAATTATAAATGCACAGGCTTCTAACACCAAAAATCAAAAATATGTGAAGCATAATATGGCAGATTAAAAGGAAAAAGAGATAATTTAACAATTATATTGGCCAATTTCCAAAAGAAATACAGCGGTATATTTAATGGAAAAAGACAGATCACCCCAAAACTATGTGACTATGCCTGATATCTCAACAATGGGAGCCATAAACACTAGAACAGTATCTTTAAAGATCTGAGGAAAAAATAACTATAATTATTTTTTGTAATTTGTAAAAATTCCAGGATTTTGTACTCAGCAAATAAATCTCTCGAGAACGAGAGTAAAAGCACTAAGTTAAAAAGAGAGAAGACTCAAATAAATAAAATTAGAAATGAAAGAGAAGACATTACAACCAATACCACAGAAATACAAAGGATCATAAGAGGCTACTATGAACACTTACATGCCAACAAACTGGACAACCTAGAAGAAATGAATAAATTTTTAACAACCTTCCAGGACTGAATCATGAAGAAATAGAAAATCTGAAGATACCAATTACTTGTAAAGAGATTGAATCAGTCATTAAAAACCTCCTTACAAATAAAAGTCCAGGAACAGATGGCTTCATGGGTGAAATAGACCAAACGTGAAAGGAAAAATTAATACCAGTCCTTCTCAAACTCTTCCAAAAAATAGACAAGGAGGGAACCCTCCCAAACTCACTTTATGATGCCAGCATTACTCTGATATCAAAACCAGATGAGGTTACCACAAGAAGAGAAAATTATAGGATAATGTCCCTGATGAACATAGATGCAAAAATCCTCAACACAATATTAGCAAGCTGAATTTAACAACACATTAAAAGACTCATACACTATGATAGAGTGGAATTTATCCCAGGGATCCACAAATCAATCAATGTGATACACCACATTAACAAAATGAGGATTAAAATCATATGCTAACCTCAACAGATCTAGAAAAAGCATTTGACAGAATTCAACATCCTTTCCTGATAAAGATTCTCGACAAACAGGATATAGATAGAACACACCTCAACATAATAAAGATCACATATGACAAAGCCACGGCTGTTATCATACTTAATTAATAGTGAAAAGCTTTCAGCTTTTCCTCCAAGATCAGAAATAAAGCAAGAATGTGCAATCACTCTACTTTTTTTCAACATAATACTGGAAATCCTAGAAAGAACTATTAGAAAAGAAAAAGAAATAAAAGGCATCCAAATTGGAAAGAAAGAAGTAAAACTGTCTTTATTTCTGATGACATGATATTATATATAGAAAACCCTAAAGACTTCACCACAAAAAAAAAACTGTTAGAATTAATCAATGAATTCAATAAAGTTTTAATATACAAAATCAATTTAAAAATCTCTTGCACTTTTTACACTAACAATGAACTATCAGAAAAAGAAATTAAAAAAATAATCTCATTTACAATAGCATCAAAAAGAATATTATCAAAAATAACATCAAAAAGCTCTTCCATGTTCCTGGGTTAGAAGAATTAATATTGTTAAAATAGCCAAACTACCCAAAGCAGTCTACAGATTCAGTGCAATCCCTATCAAAATTCCAGTGGCATTTTTCACAGAAATAGAAAAACAATCCTAACATTTGTATGGAGCCACAAAAGACCCCAAATAGGCAAAGCGATCTTAAGAAAGAAGAACAAAGCTAGAGACGTCATGGTCCCTGATTTCAAACTATATTACAAAGCTATAGTAATCAAAACAGTATGGTATTGACATAAAACAGACACATAAATCAGAGGAACAGAATAGAGAGCCCAGAAATAAACCCACACATATATGGTCAATTAATTTATGACCAAGGAGCCAAGAATATATAATAGGGAAAGGACTGTCTCTTCAATAAATGATGCTGGGAAAACTGGACAGCCACATGCAGAAGAATGAAATTAGACGGCTATCTTACACAATACACAAAAATCAATTGAAAATGGATTAACAATGTAAATGTAAGACCTGAAACCATAAACACTCTAGAAGAACACATGTGGTCAATTCCTTGACATTGGTCTCAGTGATGATTTTTTTGGATTTGACACCAAGAGCAAAGGCAACCAAAGCAAAAATAAACAAGTGGGACTACATCAAAATAAAAAGCTTCTACATAGCAAATGAGATCACCAACAAAAAGAAAAGGCAACATGCTAAATGAGAGAAAATATTTGCAAAAAATATATTTGATAAGAGATTAATGTCCAAAACTAAGACCTCATGCAACTCAATAGCACAAAAAACAATCTAATTTAAAAATGGGCAGATGATCTAGACATTTTCCAAAGAAGACATACAGATGATCAACATACGAGAAGATGCTCAACTTCCTTAATTATGCAAATCAAAACCACAGTGACGTATCACTTTTTGTTTGTTAGAACGGATATTATTAAAAAGATAAGACAGAGCAAGCATAGACAAGAATATGGGGAAAAGAAACACCTGTATACTGTTGGTAGGAATGTAAACTGGTTCCATCACTGTGGAAAATAATATGGAGATTCCTCGGAAACTTAGTAATATAACTACCATATGATCCAACAATTTCAATCCTGGATATTTATCCAGTAGAATGAAAAGATTAACTTAAAAAAAATCACCCCCCTATTCATTGCAGCATTATTTTCAACAGCCAAGATATGGAAACAATCTAAGTGTCCATCAGTGGATAAAGAGATAAAGAAGATGTGGTATATATATCTACAATGGAATGTTATTTGGCCATAAAAAATGAAATCATGCCATTTGCAAGAACACAGATTATGTGGAGTGAAATAAGTCAAACAGGAAAAGACAAATACCATATGATCTCCACTATATGTGGAGTTAAAACAAACACAAAAACAAGTTCATACATACAGAGAAAAGATTGGTGGGTATCAGAGGTGGTGGGGAGGGTGGAGATGGGCAAAACTGATGAAAGTTGTCAAATGGCATGAACTTCTAATTAAAAAATAAGTTATGGCGATGTAATATACAGTGTAGTGACTATAGCTAATAATACTGTATTACATATTTGAAAGTTGCTGAGAGAGTAAATCTTAAAAGTTCTTATCATCGGGCAAAAAATCCATAATTATGTATGGTGACAGATATTAACTAGACTTACTGTGGTATTCATTTTATAATATCTACAAACATTCATTTATTATGTCTAATATAATGCTGCATGTCCATTACATTTCAATTTTTAAAAATGGTTATAATGGTAAATTTTATGTTATATATGTTTTACCAAAAAAAAAGCAATTTTTAAAAAACGAAACAAAAAGAATGAGAGTAAAAGGAAGACTTTGTCTCAAAATAATAAAAAATTCAAAACGTAATCTACCAACAGGACCTCACTAAAGGAATGCACTTTGCATATCTCAGAATGACAATTTGTGATATGAGAATTAAGATTTCTTTCTTTTATTATGTGGGTTGACTTCAGGAAGTTTGAAATTCAATTACATTTCTATATAACACTAACAAATAATATAAAAGTGATCTTCTCTATAGTACATTTAATATAAGTGATCTCTGAATATAATAAGTGATGCATAATGTAAAACATGATTAACAGATTTAAAGTCTTAAATTAACATGAACATCATCTAAGAAAAAAACAACTGTAAATTGTTGAACTGACAATTACAATGACAGTGATGTTTAACTTTAAGTTTTTTTTTTTTAAAGATGAAGGCATAATTAAATCTTGGATTTCACTAGCATATGAGTAAGGAAGGGATGATTGAAATTATATTTTCTGTGGGTTTGTACTTGTTCTAAATAAAGGGGAGGGGAAAACATTGATTATTTTTAGAATTTTTAAGGATAAACATTTAAATGTCAAATGTATAAGGTAAACATAAAGAATAGAATGCATATTCCTAAACTTATTGTAGAAAAACTTACAAGAATGGAGAAGAAAAACCTTAAGCAAAGAAAAAGGAACAAAAAAAAAATCAAACTAAATAAAAAGGACAAATATGAAAATAGAAATTGATCAAAATATATCAGTAATTGCAATCAATACAAATGAACTATCAATGTAAATCATTACATTAACAGCTTAAAGGGGAAAAATTATGTCCCAAAAGACTCAAAAAGAAAAATAAATCGAAAAAGCACATGGTAAATGTCAGTAGTGGTTCATGGTCAAAACTGTTAACAACTGGGAATTAAAGGAGGAAATATATTTAAGTTGAAAAAAAGAATATCTATAAAAAACCTATAGCAAATGTTTTAATGACTGTTGAATTATTAAAAGAATTATCTTTGTATTAAAGAACAAGACCAAATGCTCACTATCACCATTTGTTTTCAGCATTGTACTCCTAGTGAGCTTAGCCGTCACAGTAAAACAGGTGTAAGGGTTTCCAGAGGGAGAAACAAAAATGTCATTATTTGCTTGTTATCTACCTAGAAAATCCAGACGAATCCTTAATTATTAGAGTTAATAAGGCAGTTTAGTAAAATTGCTTCATGTAAGATCAAGCTGCAAAGTTAACTTTTAATACCAAATACAGTTGAGCAGGTGAAGAAACTGGCATTCTCATACTTTGCTGAGTAAAGAATAGAATTTTACAACCAATCGGGCAAACTAATTGTCAGCATCTGTAAAGCTAAATACAATAGTCTTTCAACATGAATGTGTTAGCTGTAATATTTTTTATCAATGTCTTTGATCAGATTGAAGAAGTTCTCTTTGATTCTTAGTTTATTAAAATATGTTGTTATGAATGAATGTTGACTTTAGTCAGATGCTTTTTTCTGCTTCTATGGAGATGATTACATGGTTTTTCTTTGTTAGGCTGTTAAAACCATGAATTACATTGATTGATTTTCAAATGTTAGAGTACCTTTGCATTTCTGGGATATATCTCTTAACCATAAGGTATTATCATTTTATATATTGCTAGATTTAAACTGCTAAAATTATCTTAGAGACTTCTACGTGTATGTTCATGATAAATTTTGATGTATAGTTTTCTTATAGAGCCGTCTGGTTTTGGTATCATAGTGATTATGGCCTCATAGAATGAGTTATGCAATATTCCCTCTGCTTCCATCTTCTCGAAGACTGTGGGTAGAGTTTGTGCTCTATTTTCCTTACATATTTGGTATAATTCACCAATAAAGCCATTTCCAACTGGAATTTCCATCATAGTGAAGTTTTTAATCACCAATTCAATTTTTTTAAAGATTTTATTTATTTGAGGGAGTGTGAGAGCAAGACAGTGCGAGCATACACAGAGGGAAGGGAGAGAGAGACAAAGAAGCAAACGCCCCACTGAGCATGAAACCCAATGCAGGGCTCGATCCCAGGACGCTGGGATCATGACCCCAGCCGAAAGCAGATGCTTGATCGACTGAGCCATCCAGGCGCCGCACCAATTCAATTTTTTTATATGAGAATACTGCGTATATCTCTTGGAGTGCATTCTGGCAGTCTGTCTCTTTAAAGCAATTTGTACATTTCATCTAGGGAGTTGAATTTGTTGGTGTAAAGCTACTCATGATAGTTCCTTTCTATGGGGATGCCCTCTCATTCCTGATATTGATAATCTGTGTAATTCTCCTTTTTTCTTGATGAGGCTGGCTAGACTATTATAAATTTTATTGATCTTTTCATAGAACTAACTTTCGCTTGATTTTTCTCTATTGCTTTTCTCTTATCTATTTCATTCATTTTTGTTCTCTATGGCTTTTCTCCTTGTTCTTATGTTTTAGTTAACTTTTTTGAAGGTGGAAGTTTAGATCATTTTTATTTTCTGCCAAATACCTATAATATAATCCTATATAAATTCTATAATACTATAACATTCCCTTTAAGCTTGCTTTAGCAACATCACTCAGATTTTTATGTCCTGTTTTCATTTTTATTCAGTTCAAGATATTTGTATAATTTTCCTAGTTATTTCTTCTCTAAGGCATAGATTATTTAGATGTTTATTGTTTAATATCCAAATGTTTGGAGATTTTTCAAATATTTCTGCTGTTGATTCCTAATTTAATTCTGTTGTGATCAGAGAACATATTCCATGTGTTTCCAGAACTCTGTGTAGCACCCTCCTGTGATTTTTTACCCTGAAAATTATGCCTTTGCCTCCCTGAACTTTGAACTGTGTTTCGTAAACTCAGAGACAGCCGGCCTCTATGTGAGTGTCCCTTCTTTTCACTGTGGACCGGAAACCCCCCCAAACAGTACTCTGGGTCATTTGCTGCACTCACCACATTTGTTTTTATTCTCGTAAAAACCACTGTCTTGTGCTGTCTGTCGTACAATGTCTGAAAACCACCAGTTCATGTATTTTGTCTGTTTTCCTAGTTGTTTGGAAAGGAAGGGCAAATCTGATTCCTTTTACTCAGCGATTGCCAGAAGCAAGCCAATAACTGTTTAAAGTCAATTTTGTTTCCACACAAAGCAAAAAAAAAAAATGTAACTTTGAAATGACACTTTAGTAGCAGAAATAAGATAAGGTACCTAGGAATATATTTAACAAAAGACTTGCAATTTTTAGACTATTATAAAACATGATAAAGTACATTATTTAATACCTAAATAAATGGAGAAAAATATCGTGTTAATGAATATGAAGACTCAATGACATCGATTTATCTGTAGATTGAATGCAATACAAAGGAAAAAAATTTTCCCGCTTTACTGAGATAAAATTGACACATAACATTGTGTAAGTTGTGTATACAGCATGTTCATTTGACAAACACATATTGCAGAAAGTTTACCACCATAGCATTTCCTCGTTGTGCAGAGGCTTTATAGCTTGATGTAGTCCCACTTGCTTTTTTTGGCTTTTGTTGCCTTTGCTTTTGGGATCAAATCCAAGACCCATGTCAAGGAGCTCATACCCTGTTTTCTTCCAGGAGGTTTATGGTTGAAGGTCTTATGTTCAAATCTTTAATCCACTTTGAGTTGATTTTTGTACGTGTTGTAACAGAAGTCCAGTTTCATTCTTTCCCATGTGGCTGTCCAGTTTTCCCAGCACCATTTATTGAAGGGATGGTCCTTTCCCCATTATATGCTCCTTTGTCATTAATTAATTAATTGACCATATATGTGTGGGTTTATTCTGGGCATTCTATTCTGTTCCATTATTCCATGTGTCTGTTTTTATACCAACACCATATTGTTTTGATTACTCTCACTTTGTAATATCATTTGAAATCAGGGAGCATGACGCCTCTAGCTTTGTTCTTCTTTCAGTTCTTCTTTCTTAAGATTGCTTTGCCTATTTGGGATCTTTTGTGGCTCAATACAAATGTTAGGATTTTTCTATTTCTGTGAAAAATTGCCACTGGAATTTTGATAGGGATTGCATTGAATCTGTAGATTGCTTTGATATTTTAACATAATTAATTCTTCTAATTCATGTGCACAAAATATCTTTCCATTTATTTGTGTTCTTTCTTAATTTCTTTCATCAATGTCTTATGGTTTTCATTGTGTAGGTCTTTCACCTGCTTGGGTATATTTATTCCTAAGTATTTTATTATTTTTGATGCTACTGTAAATGACATTAATTTCTCTTTCTGATAGTTTATTATCAGTACACAGAAATGCAATGGATTTTTTAATTGATTTTGTATACTGCAAAGTTACTGAATTCATTGATTTGTTTTAACTGTTTTTGGGTACGGTCTTCAGAATTTCTCATATCCTGTTGTCTGACATAGAGACAATTTTACTTCTTTCTTTCCAATTTGGATAACTTTTATTCCTTTTTCTTTTTTAATTGCTCTGTTTAGGACTTTTAGTACATGTTGAGTAAAAGCGGACAGAGTAAACATTCTTGTTTTATTTCTAATCTGAGAAGAAACGCTTTTAGCTTTTCACTCCAGAGTATGATAGTAGCTGTGGCTTTATCATATATGGCCTTTGTTATATTGAGGTATAGTCTGTCTATACTCCATTTGTTGAGAATTTTTATCATGAGAGGATGTTGAATTTTGTCAAATGCTTTTTCTGTATCTCTTGAGATAAGCAAATGATTTTTATCCTTCATTTCATTAATGTGGTTTGTCACATGATTGATTTGTAAATGTTGAACCATCTTTGCATCCCATGAATATGTCCCACCTGATCGTGACATGTGATCCCTTTAATGTATTGAATTTTGTTTGTTAATTTTTGCCTCTATGTTTATGAAGGATATGGGTCTATAGTTTCCTTTTCTGGTAATGTCTTTGCCTGGTTTTAGTATTAGGATAATGATGACCTTGTAAAATAAGTTTGGGAGTGTTCCCTCCTTTTCTCCTTTTTGGAAGAGTGTGAGTTGAATTGGTATTAAATCTTTCAAAAGCTTGGTAGAATTTACCTATGAAGCCCTCTGTCCTGAACTTTTCTTTGTTATGACCAGTGAAAAAAATGTCATGGTTTTTGCTTTGTGTGGAACTTAGCAAGATGTTTATAAAATTTGCATATTAGAGCAAAGGTCTAAGAATACCCAAGGCACACCTTAAGAGACCCATTGTCCTAAATGAAATAAGTCAGATGGAGAAAAACAAGTTTCACTTATATGTGGAATCTAAAAAACAAATGAATAAACCAACAAACAAAAGGCAAAATCAGACCTATAAATAAAGAAAACAAACCAGTAGTCGCCAGAGGGGAGGCAGTGGGGTGATGGTCAAAATGGTGAAGGCGAGTAGGAGATCTAGGCTTCCACTTATGAATGAATAAGTGAGGAGAATAAAATTT
Organism: Ursus americanus; assembly: GCF_024610735.1. Classification (NCBI taxonomy): domain Eukaryota; kingdom Metazoa; phylum Chordata; class Mammalia; order Carnivora; family Ursidae; genus Ursus; species Ursus americanus. The sequence goes on along the minus strand of NC_142157.1, from coordinate 15,824,235 downwards.
AAAGCATAGGGAACATAGTCAATGGTATTATAATAGCGTTGCATGGTGATAGATGGTGGCTACCCTTTTGGTGAGCACAGCATAACATCTGCAGTTGTTGAATCGCCGTCTTGTGCATTTGAAACTAATGTAACATTGTGTGTCAACTACCCTCAAGTTTAAAAGAAAAAAAGACTCATTGCTCAATGAGATATCAAGATTTATAATGAGTCAGATTTGAACAATCTCTGCAGATAGATTGGGTTTTTCAACCTCCCTAGATACCTATAATTTATTTCTCCAAGCCTCAGTTTTTTCATCCACATAATGACAGTGCCCACTTCACAAGCTAATGATAAGGCATGAATTGGTTACCGTGTGTAGAGTGCTTAGAACAGTGTCTGGTATGTCAGCATGTATTAGTCATTTTTATTATGATTTAGCTCTGATTATGAAGAGAGCCTAGCACAGAGATGGACAACTAGATTTAAAAAAAAAAAAAATGTTCAGGGGCGCCTGGGTGGCACAGCGGTTAAGCGTCTGCCTTCGGCTCAGGACATGATCCTGGCGTTCTGGGATCGAGCCCCACATCAGGCTCCTCCACTGGGAGCCTGCTTCTTCCTCTCCCACTCCCCCTGCTTGTGTTCCCTCTCTCGCTGGCTGTCTCTATCTCTGTCAAATAAATAAATAAAATCTTTAAAAAATAATAAAATAAATAAAATAAAAAAATGTTCAAGAACCCATTAAAGACTCACACAAAAATAGAAGCTAATCAATGACAAAGCTGATTCTTTAGATTCATGGGAAAAGGTGGATTGTGGTGTAGTCTAATTGATTGTTGATTACCCATATGGAAAAAGTGAAACCAGATCCTTTCCTCACACTAAAACAAGCAAACAAACAAGCATATGTTCACTAACTGCAGAATGTGATATGTTCATTCATTGTATTATATTCATGTCATGGACTACTATCCAAAGTCAAAATAAATGAATTACAGTATATCTGATACATATATATATATAAATCTCAAAAAAAATAATTCTGAACCTCAAAGTAAGTCACAGAAGGGCAAATTCTATTTGAAGTCATTTACATAAAGTAAGAGCAAATCTAAGCAATATATTGTTTAGAACTGTGGACGCCTTTGTAAAACTACGAAGAAAAACTATAGAATCATTGAAACGAAGTCCAAGGAAGCTATCGCTTCTGGGTTCAGGGGGCATGTGGCCAATTGGGAGCATGCAGAAGACTTCAGATTTTTCAAAGGTAGTGTTTTATTTCTGAAGCATGGCAATGGGCATATGTGTGTTCTTGTACCATTTGGATCTATACACTTCAGTATATAACTTCTTTATACTTAAAATTTGTTTTCAATTATCAGAGGAATACCGAAAAATTCTAAATATCATTTTTGGCATATCAGTAGCTTGCTGCTTCCATCATTAAGTGTTATATTTGTTATTTTAAAATTGCCTTAACCTAAAAAAATATTCTAAGTTATAAATTTCCCATGAAGAGCCTTTCCAGAAAGCAGGCTTTCAGTGGGTTAAAATTAGGGGTCTCTTGAGGACGTAAAAAGAGATGTCAGGGAAGAAGCCGGAAGTGAAAGGAGCCCAGGGCTACGAAGTGACATTAAAATATAATGGAAAATAAACTTGTATTTCACAGTTTTCTTAACTGTTCATAAGTGAATACACTTTTTTGTCTATGAGTTGTTTTAGAGAGGAAAAGAATCATATGAGCAATCCTTCCTTCAAATGAAGATGGAAGACACTTCAAAAAGAGATCTTTAGAGCCTCATGTGGTTTTGTAAATTAGAAGTGTTAAAAGAGGAGAAACACCCAACTTCTCTTTAAGATAGATGCTGTTCTGTTTCTCTACATAAATATCTATATTGCCTTGTTTGCGAGCACCGGTCTGCAGAGATATGAGGGTTATAGACTATTTTCTCACAGCATGGAGTAAATTCTTCCTTTCATTCACTCTAAAGAGTATTCAGGGTCTGGTGCAAACTTCTTTTTTTTCCACAAAAACAAGTGCAGGGTGCTCAGTGGGTCTTTATTTATTTAGAAAAAATAAAGCACTCTACTGCAGGAGCTTCTGTAAAATATAATTCACTGCAAATTTTGGAAAATAGGGGCCAAAGGATTTGCTAGGAAAGATTCTGAAGCTTTGGGGGGTAATCTCTCTCCCGTTTTGAGGAGAGTTTGCTATGCCTTCCAAGAAAAAGAGATTCTCTCCAGGGAGAGCCAAAGGCCAGTGCCAGAGAACGAAAGAGCCAGGAGACAATTTCTGGAAAGGTGGCTTCAGAGTCCTTTTGAGACAAATCCATCTTTAACCTTTCTTGCTCATTGCTATTGGTGTGGTAATTTGTGTTTGTCTTTTTCAAGAAGGAGAGAGAATGGAATTAAGTTCCTTTACAAGGGTTTGTATTATCTGTTTTGCAGTGTGGCTGGTGTGATAGTGCACGGGGGTCATGTTGGGTCTACCAGGCAGCCATGGTTAGGCCGCAGTGAGAAAATCACGTCTCTCCTCTGGTAGCAGGATGACTCTGGACATCTCCTTAAATTCAGCTTGTGAAAAAAGAATTTGCATTTCCCAAGCTACAGAAAGTTGGAGAGACAGACAAGGTAGACCTTTGTCTAGCCCTAGGTTCACAAGGGGGAAATAGAGTATCAAATGTGTGCAAATTGGAATTTGAATTATTTTTTCTTGCAAGAAAATATACATAATATTAAGTTTACCATTTAGGCCATTTTTATTTTTATTTTTTATTTATTTTTAAAGATTTATTTAGTTATTTTTGATAGGGAGCATGCACAAGCAGGGGGAGGGGCAGAGAGAGGGAGAGAGAGAGAGAGAAAATCTCCAGCAGACTCCCCGCTGAGTGTGGAGCCTGACATGGGGCTCAATCCCATGACCCTGAGATCATGACCTGAGCCAAAATCAAGAGTCAGACACTTAACCAACTGAGCCATGCAAGCCATCCCCATTTTGGCCATTTTTAAATGTAGAGTTCTGTGGCATTACAGTGCATTCTCATTGTTGTGGAACCATCAACACCAGCCATCTCCGGAACATTCTCACTTCTTCTGTTGAAACTCTCTACTCACAAAATGTTCACCCTCCAGTCCACCCTTCCTCCAGCCCCAGTGTTCTTTCTTTCTCTATGTATTTGACTACTCTATGTACTTCCTGTAAATGGGATCATGTAATATTTGTTCTTTTATGTCTGGCTTATTTTACTTAGCATAGTGTCCTCAAGGTTCATTCAGGTTGTTACAGCACATGCCAGAATTTCCTTCCTTTTTAAAGGTTGAATAATATTTCATTATTATTATATGCATGTACCACATTTTGTTTATCCACTCATCCATCGATGGACACTTGGGTTGCTTCCACCTTTTGGCTACTGTGAATAATATACTGCTGTGAACATGGGTGTACAAATATCTGCCCCAGTTCCTGCTTTCATTTCTTTTGGGTGTATCCTCAGAAATGGAATTATTGGATCATAAGGTAAATCTATGTTTAATTCTTTGAGGAACCACCACCACCATTTTCCACAGTTGGCTGCACAATTTTATATTCCCACCAATAGTGCACAAGGATTTCAGTTTCTTCACATCTTTGATAACACTTATTATTTTCTGATTTTTTTTTGTCATAATTATCCTAACGGTTGTGAAGTGGTGTCTCATTGTGGTTTTGATTTACATTTCCCTAATGATTTGTGGTACTGCATCTTTTTGTGTGTTTATTGGCTTTTAATTTTTAAATCTCTATGATCTAATAATATTCAAAGAAAAGAGCCATTTCCTAATTTTATTACTTTTTTTGATGCCTGGTTTCTTTATTTTGCGTAAAATTTACTGAGGTTTTAATAAAGAGAAAAAGGATATGTAATCTTTAAACACATTTGAAGTCAACAATATGTGTTGTCTTTGTTAGTAGATCACATGACTTTCATGATGTTTAATGGATGCACTTTCTCTTAACTCATCTTTCATCAAAAGTTAATTGAACATCGGTCACCTGGGTGGCTCAGTAGGTTAAGTGTCCAACTCTTGATTTCAGCTCAGGTCATGATCTCAGGGTCATGAGATTGAGTCCCAGGTCCAGCTCTGTGCTCACCATCTCTCTCTCTCTCTCTCTCTCCCTCTGCCCCTCCCCCTACTTGTATACTCGCTCTCTCTCCTAAATAAATAAATAAAATCTTTTTTAAAAAGTTAATTCAACAGAACACTAAGATGTTATTTTATCTTCATGTTTTGATTAAAAGTTATTAACAAATTTTTAAAAAGTTAATTGAACATGTAAAATTTCCCCAGTAGGTTTAGCACATTGTTAATTTTATTCAATTTTGCTCTTTCACATCATGATTAGTTCTACCCCCTACTTCCACTAAATCAAAGCCTATGGGAACCAGAAAGGTATCTCAGAAAAGCATCACATGTCTGTTGAACTAACTGTCATTCCATATTTGCACAAGTGCCTACAAGTTCCGAAATAACCTCTTCTTTCTTTCTTTTTTAAGATTTGGCTTTAATTAGCCTCAAAAATTCAATATGTTGGATGTTTCATAATAATTAAGAACTTTGAGCAAGATAATTTGAAATTATACAAATGAAGACCCGTCACCTTCTTAAGTTCTAGCAAGAGACTTCATAAGCTCATCCACTTGTCAAATAAGCATTGTGATGCCTCTTCACTCCTTGAAGTCTTCAGTTTTCTCTGTTGTTTTCCTCCTCAGAGCTACGTAGTTCTAATTAGAATTCTTTTCAAAGGAAGAGGGCGTAGTTTTCTATCAGCATTGCCTTGTTTGCAGTTTGGAGTGAGTAAAGGGTACCACTCATTAGAATTACAAGTATTTAGAACCTTGTGGGCACACTTGAATACACTATTTTTACTAAGTTACTCATAGGAATGACTTTTAGACTGTCCAACAATTTCGGGTAGTTACACCTTAAGTTGTACCTTCAATAATACCACTGAAGGCCAGCCTAATAAGAAATGGCTTCCTTTTACTTCAGAATTCTAATCTTAAATATAAAATTTCAACTTGCACTTAGAGCTGATGCAACTCTTAAAATAGAACATGGAAAACCTTCTGTGACTACAAAATTCCAGCCTCCATCACACAACCTGGCTGTCTAACACATTTTTGTACAACTTTTCCAAGCAGCTTCCAAATCTACTGTTGTTTCAGATAAGTCATTCAGTCTTCTATGTATGGGAGTGTTTTGCAATAAAAACCAGAGAAGTTCTTCTTGGCATTGACAGTCTTATAATTTTGAGATTCTTTTACAATATAGAAGTGCAGATGGGTGACATCATGGTATAAAACAACTTTTATTGGACTCATAAGAAATGCCTCTTAAAGGATTCTTAGAAATTAGAGTTGTTATAATGAATCATCGAACTTTACATCAGAAACCAGGGATGTACTGTATGGTGACTAACATAATATAATAAAAAAAAAAAACATAAAAAAAAGAAATTAGAGTTGTTAAGTCAAGAAATCTTTGTAGCATTTAACCAGGAAATTGAGGAATCTCAACTTACAAGTGTTTGTCTTGAATCTATGAAGCAAGAAAAATTGTACAAGTCAAGTTCAGACTGCAGGTTTGGCTATCCTTGTGCTCACACCATACCTCTCTCCATGTGGCAACCTATGTACATTAACTATTGGTACTAAATGGCAACACATGACATAATCCAGCTAGCCAAAGAGCTGGGTGCTACTCCTGTCCTCCTGCATTTCGTAATTAAGTGAGAATCAATATTGGGTGTTCGTGAAGTCCATCTGAGACTCTCCTCAAGTCCCTGAATGTGATGTAAGGTCCAAATAATAGAGTGAGGTAATTTGAGAAATTGTTCACATCTATTTTTGGAGCCAGAATGCAAAGAGCACTCATCTAGACATAGAGGGAGGCAAGGAATCCATACAGCAGGTTTTAGTCAAGGAGACAGCAATCAAAATGATATTGTCATTCACAAATGGCTAATTAGCTGCTATAGAGCAGGGATCAACAAACTATGCTTAACTTTCTCTGGACAGCTGTTTTTGTAAATAAAGTTTTATTGGAACAAAGCCTTGCCCAATCATTTCTGCTTTCACACTCTGAGAGCAAAACTGAATAGTTGCAACAGGGACCATATGGCCCACAAAACTGAAAATATTTACTGGCTGGCCTCTTACAGAAAAAGTTTGCTGATCACAGCTATGGAAAGATTTCGCTAGGATACCAAAGCAAAGTTTAGTCAGGACGAAGAGGAAAATTGGTCATTTATAACCATACAGATTATTACCTTTAATTCATGTGTTATTTTACAATCATCCACGTGCTTTCGTATTTCTTATCTCACTTGAGTGTTGCCATAAACAGAGCAGATACTATGACACCTTAGTGATTTGGTCTTGAGAGGTGAAGGGACTTCTCTGTGGTTACACGACAAATTAGGGTATCCGTTCCTAGGTGTATGAACAGGGTGAGCTTAAGTCATACAGATCTTACCAAGTAGTTTTGCTTGACACCTCGCCAGAAAGCCAGATCAGGAGGCAGGGATGGGAAAGGTCAAGAGGCCTGGGCAAAGCTCAGACTGGGCCATGGGCAATCCCTAGGAGAGCATTGATGCCACTGTTGAGTTCTTCCACTGACGTTGACCTCCATGAGCTTATGGGTTCCACGTGAAACTGCTCACTCACACCCTCCAGACTGCTGCTCTCTCCATCTGCTGCCCAACACAGGATGGTATGCTTCTAGATTGGAGCAGCTTGATCCCCATGACGCTAAACTCAGGCAGCCATCCTAGCCCCAGCTCTTGTAGCTATGGGGTTGCGGCGCATTTGGGCATCTGGCACATGACATCTGAAAGGGCAGAGGCACTTTTCCCAGGTACCACTGTGACTGAACAATCCCTAAATGTCCACACTCAGTGCATGGTATGGATTGCAGCTGGACTTTCCGATTCCTAGAGAAGAGGGCAGAACATGGGATCAGATGAACTGAGTTCAGGGGCGCCTGGGTGGCTCAGTCGTTAAGCGTCTGCCTTCGGCTCAGGGCGTGATCCTGGGGTCGTGGGATCGAGCCCCACATCAGGCTCCTCCGCTGGGAAGCCTGCTTCTTCCTCTCCCACTCCCCCTGCCTGTGTTCCCTCTCTCCCTGGCTGTCTCTCTCTGTTAAATAAATAAATAAAATCTTAAAAAAAAAAAAAAAAGATGAACTGAGTTCAAATCCCAGCTTCGGTATGAATTATACATGAGATTTCGGGTGAATTTCTAGACCTGTGAGTATTTTGTTTTATTCATCTGTAAAATGGGATATGAATAGTACCTGCCTCTTAGGGTGGCTGTGAGGGTGACTTAGAACAGTTTGGGAAGGTCATAAATACACAGTGAGTGTTAACCATCCCTATTAACAATCATCACTGTCTCGAGGAGAGCTGGGGCCCCGTAGCAGCCTATAGTTTTCATCGTGAGGGGCATCTTTATTGTCTTCCTGGTACTTGTTGCCTTTACATCCTTAATTGCATGTGAATTGTCAAGTGCATCTTCTCGGTCACCCAAAGGATGTCCTGCAGGTTGGAAAGAAGATAGAACTTAGGAGAACCCACCTTCTGTCTACAGCACCAAGGTGCTGGCACTGCGAAGATACTGATCACTCGAGCTTCTAAAGCAGAGTGTGGCTGACTGTGAATCTTTGGAAGGTTAGCGTAAAGAAATTCACATTTATTGAGCGCCGTCATGTGCCAGACAAGGTGCGGAATTGTCACTTCAGTTGAATCACTGTCTCAATCTTATTGATGAGGAAAAAACTTGCCCAAGGCTGAGCCCAATTTAGAATTTAGAAGTAACTTCATGTCCAATTGATTCCAAAATATATACTCTTTCCAGCACATAATTCTGCCTCTGATAAAGTGCTAAGTAGCTGTGCATTTATCAACTATAAATGGGGAATGGCATGGTATTTACACTTGGAGTGGAGTCGTATGATCACATATTCACAGAACCTTTTTATAGTTCAGAGAGAGTTTGTGTAGACTCTCCCTAAGGGAACACAGAATAATTGAGGTTGGAAACAGCTTAACCCCAAGTCATAAAAACCACTGACAGGGGAAACCAAGAGGAAAATGGTTACCCTTATTGGAGAGGGGGTTGTGTGCTCCTGGTACCGGCTATGTGTTCAGTTGGTGAAGGGAATGTTTTCATTCTAGAAAATATGACCTCTTGAACACTTTATTTTTATATCACTCTTGGTCTTTTAGAAAGCATGGTAATTACAAGCATTCATTTGTTCATTAGAATAAAGTCTAAGCTCTTTAAAAAGTAAAATAATTTATGGGGCACCTGGGTGGCTCAGTGGGTTAAGTGTTGGATTCTTGGTTTCGGCTCAGGTCATGATCCTCAGGGTCATGATCTGAGGATCGTGAGATCGAGCCCCACATCCGGCTCCAAGCTAAGTGGGGAGTCTGCTGGAGATTCTCTCTCTCCCTCTCCCTCTGCCCCTCCTTCTGCATTTTCTCTAAAATAAACAAATAAATCATAAAAAATGGAAAATAATTTATATCTCTTCCCCAGACTCCTCCGCACCTCACCGCACACACATGCACACAACCCACGCACAAACACACACGTCCAATGTCACAAGGACACACAATTCTTCTTATCAATTAGTAGGTACCCCATAGTAGCCCAGACAGGTATGGAAATGATATTCTTCTCTTTCCTTCTTTTCCACGGTGCTATGCATGTTCTATAAACAGCAGAAGTAATTATATAGGTGGGCATTTGCTACACGGTCAACTTTTGGAGTATAATATAAGAATGTGCTAAGGCGAGGAAATATTTGCTTGAACTAATGCCTGGAAACCGAATGTGGTACGTACTTCATAGTAATATAAACCGCACATCTGGTTCATTGTCGTATATTGCACCTGAGTGGGTGGGGTAATATTTACATTCATTTTCCACTTTTAGGCTGTCCGTCCGGTGTCTAGTGTGTGCATGCTAGGAAGTTCCGTGTGTGTGTGTCTTTTACGTTGCATATTCTAGCATCTGCCGTTCACTCCGACTTGGAGCATTTCCCATTGCAAAACCGGGGTCTTCGAAGCACACATTGACATTCCACAGGTCTAGTAAATGGGCTATGTGGCTGCATGATGCTTTTTGTTTAAAAGAAATCCAGTGGCAGCCCAGCACTTTCTGTACAGCTGCACTTTCCGCCGTCACTGTGGCAGTTGAAGAGTGAAGCTCAAAGGAATTTTTAGAATCTGCTGCCCCAGCAGGTAACATTCTGGGGTTGGTTCTTTTTATTGTTGTTTTTTTCTGGGGTTTAAAATGTCCAAACCTTCTCGCTTGGCTAGACCTTTCTTTGCTAATGCAGCGTCTAAGCTGCCATCACCTCGAAGGGACAATTTGAACAGCAAACAGAAAAAAATCAGTGTGGGTGAGAAGATTTTGGGAACTGAAAGTGAAGGGAATTTGGTCAAACAGCAGCAGGTGCAAACGGCAGCCTCTCCTGCTCAGCGGAAGGCTTCACCATACAAAGGTAATGTCTTAAATCTGCTGCTTTTGTCAGCTTATGCTTAGAAACTTCTTTCTTAATAATACTGCCAGATAACTTAAATGAAGGAGACTTTTTATGGTTTCAAACACTTAGGCGATTGTGTGAGGGTGACATTTTCTAAACTCCTGGAGTATGTTGCTAAAATAACCAATAATGAGGAAGAAGGAGGTAATAGGACCCTCCTTCATTAATTAAGGAATGATAAAAGAAAAACGGAGTGTTTTCACTTCTTTTTGAGAATGACGGGTTTTATTCTTAGTGGTGTTTCATAGTCTCTCATAATCCAGGTATACTCATGGGAAGTTTCTTTTTTTGTTGCTTTAAGCAGTAAAAAAAGAAGGGGCATGTCCTAAAACCACATCATTAACTGGCCAAAGAATTTTTGCATGCTTAATTTTTTGCAGTCTCTTTTAAAAATGAATTTGTGTCTGAAATGATCATCTAACAGCAGGATTCCCTGCCAAGCATGACAAAAATCTCTGCTAGCATTGTTACCTGGAACATTTAAGTGAGAGTTCTGAGCTGCATATCACTTAGCAAAAATATTGTTGACTATTTGACCTGGAATTGAAAAATATGGTGACCAAACTATTATTACTTTAGGGTCCATAATCACAGAGGGCAATGAAATCACAGCTTAAAATATAATAATAATTTTCTCCTTTATACCAAGAACTACATATTAAATCACCAAGTAACAGTTATATTAGATATTTTTTTAAATTACATTTTGAACTCTCTATCAGATATGTAATTTTTGATACTGTGATTTTATAGTAAAATAAAAAAATGTTTTAATAGTCTCGTTTTTATAATTGGAAGTTTTTACTTTATAGAAAAAAATCAATTCATTTTATAATTTTAATCCTGACCGCTTCTCTATTAAAAGCTATTACAAATGAATATGCAGTGATACATTTTTGTGCCATGTACTAGTTCAAAGATGCAAATTTCTGTCCGGAAAATTTTAATTGTTTTCTTAACTTGGCTTATTATTGTTTTATCCACTTTGATCAATAGAATGCTTGTACAATAACTATTTTATTAACCAAAATACTTTATAAGAGATACATATAATGAACACTTTAGAGGTATTGATGACAGTTGCTTAATAGAATGAATTTTGACCACTTAAAAGGAAAGTTCTCTTTGATATTGTAATATGTGTTAAAGTCTGAAAAAATTCTTCTAAAAAAGGAATTGCAGCCACCTCAAGTTGAAAAGTATCCAGACATTTAATGGTGTATGTTTCTGTGTCTGAGTAAGGTATGCCCAGGGAGGGACTTTTTAAACAAACAATCCAAAACTAGATGCTATTCCAAAGATTTTCCAAAATACCTTCTTTTGACAACTTGTGAGGATGTCTTTGAATAGACTTAGTGGATGAAAATAGTGTTTTTTGAAAAAAGATTTGTTTTGGGGGGTAGTTAAAAGTCACTAGAAACCAAGGATGATTATCAAATTGCAAGGTCAGTATAGATAATGCATATTTTTGTAAAAAAAAAAAAAGAAGAAGAAAAAGAACTGGGAGCAGATTATATAATAATAGGGTGGTGTTTCCTTTGCACCTCCCTGAGAGGATTCAGGCTGTCCAAAAGGAGAGTTCTACCACAAAAGTCCTGAAATTAGCAGCAGGACTGGATCATTTTGAAAGACAACGCTCATCAGAATATGTATTTTATTAACATTTTAAATATTTATTTTTTAATCAGAATTCTTTTTTTCATAGCCACACACATCATATCACACAGTACCAACAGAAACCTTTCATTGTTGGAGAGCAGGACGAAGACTCTATAGGATAGTCCTGTGTTGTATTAGGCTTTTACTTAGGGTGGCGGTCATTACGATCAAGAACTCCAAATGACAGGGGCGCCTGGGTGGCACAGCGGTTAGGCGCCTGCTTTCGGCTCAGGGCGTGATCCCGGCGTTCTGGGATCGAGCCCCACATCGGGCTCCTCCGCTATGAGCCTGCTTCTTCCTCTCCCACTCCCCCTGCTTGTGTTCCCTCTCTCGCTGGCTGTCTCTATCTCTGTCAAATAAATAAAATCTTTAAAAAAAAAAAAGAAGAAAGAAATCCAAATGACAATCGTACCATCTTAACTTGTGTTGAGTTTGTGTGGGTACTTGACCATCACATTAAGATCTCAGTGTTGGTTCTTTAGAATGCAGATTTCATTTGGCCCACGGGGTTTAATTTGGTCTGTACAGTTTCTCACATGTCTGATTCTCATTTCTCCCCCTTGTGTCATTTGTTTAATTGTATAAGTATATTCTGATAATTTTAAACTTTTTTTGAAGTTTGTCTTCATTTAGTTGATTTCATAAATTAATACAGTGACATTTCCCTTCACTGCTTTTCCACGTCTCCCCCCTCTTAAATTTTGTCATCCGTACTTTTGTTTCCATATTAAAAAGGTTAAAAGTAGTTATTTTTGGGTTAATATAATGAAGTCTTCCATGGTTTATCTACAGGTAATTCTATAAGTTGCAAATCAATGAAGTGTATAGCTAATGAGGCCTCATATTGTTATTGCTAAGCCACAGAAGTGTGCTATAATCATTTCTCTTACAGTCTTTCCCTCCTCAGTGCTTCTGATTCTTCCAAGGATTGTATAGCTATGATCATATTCACAGAACTCCCTTTTCTTCCAGACACTTCTCTCTGTATCCCTCAGTCCTCCTGCCCTCCTCTTTCCTGACTGATTTCTCCAACACTTGGACAGGTCTCTCCTAGATTACTTCTTTTTTTTTAAAAAAAGATTTTATTTATTTATTTGACAGAGAGAGAGACAGCCAGCGAGAGAGGGAACACAAGCAGGGGGAGTGGGAGAGGAAGAAGCAGGCTCATAGCAGAGGAGCCTGATGTGGGGCTCGATCCCGTAATGCCAGGATCACGCCCTGAACCGAAGGCAGACGCTTAACCGCTGTGCCACCCAGGCGCCCTCTCCTAGATTACTTCTTCATTTGGTTGAAGCACATCCCCAAGAAACTTCCTAAGAAGAGGAAAATGGGAAGTAAACTTTCTGAGTGTGTACCTGTCCAACAAATATCTTGACTCTCTTCTTTTACATTTCAGTGATAGTTGGGATAGGATAGATGTTGAGACAGAAAATAATTTTTCCCTCATAACATTAAAGGCCTTTCTCCATTACCTTTTGGGATCTGGAAGTGTTGACGGGCAGTCCCATGTTGTTCACACATTCACACATTGCTTTGTAGGTGACTTTTTCTCTCTTTCTCGAAGCTTTGAGGATATTCGCATTATCCTTGATGTTCTAAAATTTCACTGTATATATCTTAAAGGGTGAGTCTTTCCCATTTATTTTGCCGGAATACTGTTGATGGGTGCTTTCAATTTAAAGAGTAATGGCCTTCCATTTTGTGAAATTTTTTTTATTAATTCTTTGATAATCTTTTCTTCTGTATTTGCTTGGATTTTCTCATTATGATGCTCCTATGAGTTGGCTTTCGAATCTACTGCACAAATTTTCTGAGCCTTATCTGTTCCTTATTTTTTTTTTTAGCTCTGTTTATGGTATCTAGATTTTCTTGACCTTATCTTCCAACTCTTCTAATTTTGATCATCATATTTTTAATTTCCAAGAAGATTTTCTTACTCTGATTATTTTGAGACCGAAATACATGGTGTTATTTCCTGTCTATAAGCAGTAGATCTGTGTGCTTTATATACCTGTTACAGTTGTATTTGACAGTACCATACATTCATGTTTAATGTTGCAGCCACATCCCTGTCACGTTGGTGTGCTTTCTATTCTGAGCCAACGATCTAGATGAGCTCCTAGAACCAAAGACACTGGCAATCAATAAACTTTAGGACAGCAGCATTCATATCTAATTTCCACCCATGAAGCTCTTTCTTCATGATGAAAACCCACCAAATGAAAGATGAATGTTGAAGTATGTGTTGATATGTGTCAACATTTTATTCAGGACAAGGGTGTAAGCCGACATTGAGAATGTGGCATTTCTTCGTGAGTGTTCTGTATTCTCCTGAATTCTGTTTTAGGTGTATTTCTGCAAAATTGTTTTGTCCTGGTTTTATTTATCTACTTATTTGGCCTCTTAACTGTTGTTCTAAATAAAGAAAAATACATTTTTTTTAACGAAATGTGCATGAACATGGACCAGTAGCTTAGTTTGAAAATACAGTTTTCGTCTCATATATTTGTAATGATGATGGCAATATCTGAGCTCTAATGAGCTCTTCCTGTGTGAACAGCACACTTCTTTCTTTTTTTCTTTTTAAGATTTACTCATTTATTTTAGAGAAAGAGAGGGGGGAAGAGAGGGGGGAAGGGCAGAGGGAGAGAGAGAGAATTTCAAGCAGACTCTGCGCTGAACACCCACACGGGGCGTGATCTCACGACCTCACGATCATGACCAAAGCTGAAACCAAGAGTCAGACGCTCAACCGACTGTGCCACCCAGGCGCGCCTGTCTAGCACACTTCCAAACATAATATAAATGTATTGTCCTGTCTTGTATAATCCTTACAGCAATCCTATGATGCAGTACTATTACTATTCCTTTTTTAGATGAGGCAGCTGAGACGGGGAATTTCAGTTATTTACCCAACATCATGCAGACCAGAAAAGGTAGAACAGAATTCTAGTTCTGGAAGTTTTTACTCCTGAACTTGCACACTTTGCCGTTATGCTAAAGCACCTTTCTATACAGAAAAACAATTCGTCTGTCAAAAAAGTTACTATAATTAAAACCTTGTGATTGGACGGTCTGGTCCCTGAAAAAAAACCTCCTGGTGATATTCTGTAGTTCAGAATATGCTCTTCTGGTTTCAGCCTTTTTACTTGTTTACCCCAGATTTCTGTTTCTTTGACAAAAGAAATGAAAAGGGAAGAGAACAAATTCCAGTTAATGAATTTATCACAATACTGTAAATGTTTTTCTAATAGTGAAAATGAAAGGTACATTGAATACAGGACCTTGCAATTCCAATATGTATACTCACGCCGACAGACTTGAGTGTGCACGTGCACGCGCGCACACACACACAGAAACACAAATAGTCTGCACACAATTCGAGAGAGGCTCTTCCATCACTCATGACCTGGTGGTCCAAGTACCAGCCTGTAGGCCAAAAATCACTCAAGTCTCATTCTTTTCTAACACAGGCTTCCTCTGTGGCCTTGAGCAAAGCCATTATCCTTCTTGACTGAGTTTCATTAACCATTAAAGAATAATAATACGTGGTTTATGGGGGGAAGTAGTGGTGAGGATTAATGACTTAATGTGTATCCAGTGCTTGCAAGAGCACATGTACTGCCTGGATACTCTAAGTTAAGCACAATGGCGTCTCTATTTACCTTCAATTGCTGTGGAAGGTAAACACTTACTCTCTCACAAATATCATGGACCTACACCAGGAAAACTCCACAGTAAACCCCTGATGCTTGCTGTAAACTAGTCTTTATACACAAGGGTAATATCACATGCATGTTATTTGCCATCCCACAGGTTGATTGAGATTGTCTGTGAGTACCTGGAACTCGGTTTTCCCCATCTATAAGTAGAAAATATTAATAACCGGAGCACAAAAAGTACATATTTTCTCTCTCATAGGGCCCAGTCCCATCCCGATACTACTGATGAGTGCAGTGACCTTAGGCCCTTGCACAGTGAAGTAGCAAAGAAGGTGATTGTGGCTATAGGTAGGCAGTGCCTCTGGAAGATGTGCTCACCTTACTGCTTTCACCTGTAACAAACTGATGATACCAGTAAGTAGTCAATAGCCACTGGTGGGGCCTGCACTTTGTCGAGTATTTTCCAGAAGCAGCAGTGGATTTGTACTAATCATGCACATTACTTTATCTGACTGCCTTTGTGACCAATCCATTCATTTTTGAGGAGAGCTAAGGTCAAGGGCATGGTATTTCTTTAATAGAGCAATGGTCAATTATGCTTACAGTTATTAAATTCATAGCTTTGGCTCATTGTTGATACCAATTAGTCCAGAGTCACACATGACTCATCTGTATAGGCCAATAAGTCTCTCTCCAACCTATTACTGAAACTCATATGGTTTACTCTGAAAGTTGCTTTACAAATAAAAATGAAACATACTTAATGCTGCTTACCGGTATTTAATGGGAATTTTTCTCCAACTAGATATGGTATGAGCTATGACTGTGTGAATATTGAAAACTAACATGTATTTCCAGAGTTCTCTTTATTTTCCTTTATTAATCTTATCTATATTTGTCTTCTACCCAGTAAAAGATGAGAAGTAAGAAATATAAGTAACGTGTGTTCTCATATTTCTCATATTGCTTACTCGATTCTGTTAAAATTCAATGTGCTGGGGGGAATGAACCATGAGAGACTATGGACTCTGGGAAACAAACTGAGGGCTTTAGAGGGGAGGGGCATGGGGGATCGGGATAGGCCAGTGATGGGTATTAAGGAGGGCACGTATTGCATGGTGCACTGGGTGTTATATGCAAATAATGAATCATGGAACTTTACATCAAAAACTAGGGATGTACTGTATGGTGACTAACATAATATAATAAAAAATTATTATTAAAAAAATTCAATGTGCTGGGGAAGGAGTGTGAGACTACCCCTTTAAATTAATCTGGGGTTTTCTCTGAACTAATCTGTGTATTTTCAGTTACTTTGACAAAGTCCACTTAGCCTAGGGAGGTCAATAACTCACAAGTCTGAAAAATTAAATGCACCTGCATCAGAGAAGCATGGGCTGCTGAGGAAAAGAATTCACAGTCTTAGAATTTTAGAGTGGGATAAAAACTTAAAGACCATCTAATTTATGGCTCTCTTTTGATATATATGGAAAAAGTCTAGTTACTTCTTTTGATCAAGACTAAAGGTGCGCAGTCTTGAGCCAATGTCTTCTAACCTGATGCTTTTTATCCTTCCATGTATCTTAAGCAGAAAGGCAAAAACTGTTAGAACACCTTCAGGTTTCCCTTCAAGTGCTCACTTCCTTGACATGGACTCCTTCTGACCTGTGATCTATAGTGTCTCTTGTTCTGTGCTACCCACACTCCCAGTGCTCTCTTGTTACTTGCCCACTCACTCCAAGTTCAAGATCCCTGGGCAGTGCATAGTGCAGTCACAACTCACTTGTTGTGCTGATTCTTTATCAGATATTATCTTTGTAGCTAAATTACAATCAGGGTTCGTTTAATGCTGTAAAGTTGTGAATAACGTCTCTTATTATGTTTATAACACAGAGTTTTGCTTTTGGTTGCTTATCTCTAATGGGCCTGATAAAGGAATATATTTCTTAGCTCAATAAAGTTAAAAAATCATAAAATGTTTTTCTGTTTCTCCTTTAACCAGAGTTGAAAGCTAAAGTAACAAACTCTATTTGTACACATATTTTTCTAAAATCTGCATTATTCCAAAATTTATATCTGTGTGCCAGTGAAAACTTTCCTCGGTAAAGAACTTAAGAGATTGTATACAACCACAATTGAGGAATTTTGCCAACCTCAGTGGAAGATTTTACTGCCTGAACTACTTAAATTTGCATCTCCATACTCAGATTTTTACTTTGCTGTGGATGTTGCTTCCAATTTTAAGTTTTCAAGTTTAGTGAGCCACTGTTTCAAAATATTTCTATTCTGTTGGATTCATTTAAACAATCAGAATTGGGGACATTTGAAAAATAATCAGCATTCGTATCAATGAACAAATGTGTGGTTACCTTTTTATTTGGAGATATTATAATAACTCTTCCAAGCAAATAAATCATGTCCATATATCATTATATGCTATATACGTTCTTAAGAATAGTTTCATTAATCTTGGCCATTTAGGAGCAAACTACCATGAGCCTTTATACCTGTCTGGCTGTCTCGAAGGCTACTTACCTCTTCTATAATCACATCATACCAATCTTCTTAACTCATGGCCAGATAAGAGAAGGATAAGTGTCTGGGAATTTGAAAATCTAGACAGAAGAAAAACCTTCTTTATGATGCTGCTGTGCCAGGTTAACTATTGTGGTTTCTTGAGTTAATGATCTCCGAAGTCTTAAATTAAGTCAAAAGCTCTACCTCTGTGGCTTTGTCCCCTTTTGGCAAGAGTTTGAAAAAACTCAAATGGATTCAGGTTACCTTTATCTTCCATGTTTCCAAAATGTACAATGACACTACCAAAGTAAACTGGAAAACACCACAAATAGGTAAAGAATTCTTTCTTATATACAAGAAACATCAGTTGAATATATTTCAGGGATAAAGAGTTTTGTTGTTGCTATGTTTTGTATTCTTGACAATTCATATTTATAAATACATTACACGAGATGAACTTTAAAGGAAATTCACTTTTAAACAATTATTTATTCAAAGTACAGAATATTAAGTTTATATCTGACAGTTTATCATATACATTATGAATATATATAATACACTGGTATGTTGCCTATTATGTACATTCGTTATTTTTACATTAATAAACCTAAGAAATTGCAGTTGAATATAAGTTAAATATACATTAGATTGATTTTTTTGAGCCAAAGTTTTAATAATTGATTCTGGTGATTAAGTTGTTTTCTGAAAATATAATTGCTACCATGACTTTACTGACCACCCCCCTTTACCCTCATCCCCCTGGAAAAACTCACTGACCATCTACTATGTATCTGGTTTTTTTATTTAGCACATTGTGCTAAATACTAGAAAGTTTAAAAAAAAAAACTGGTTATCTGGGTGTTTATTTTTTTTTTTAAGATTTTATTTATTTATGTGACAGAGAGACAGCCAGCGAGAGAGGGAACACAGCAGGGGAGAGGGAGAGGAAAAAGCAGGCTCCTAGCTGAGGAGCCCGATGTGGGACTCGAACCCGGAATGCCGGGATCACGCCCTGAGCCGAAGGCAGATGCTTAACGACTGCGCTACCCAGGCGCCCCTATCTGGGTGTTTAAATATAATTTTCCAAATGATTTATGTACAAAATTATATGAGTGCATAGAAGAAGGAGAGCAGGCTATTTGCCCCACCCAAGTAATGAAAGTTTACCACGTTGGGCAGGGGAGAGGAAACATCATAAAAGACCTTGTTGCGTTTAAGAAATGACAAAGCAGAACAGTTCTGATGGGGTAAAAGTAAGCTTGTGAGAAAAAAACGTGGAAGTGGGGAAAGGCCTATTAGGCATGATTTCAAAAGAGAAAAGGTGTTCATTTTTTTCATTCCTTCAGTGAATAGTTATTGGGCCCCTGCTAGGTGTCAGGTGTTGTTCTAGGCTCTAAGCAAGTTGAAGCAAGTTCTAAGCTCTAATTAACCATGATAGATGAAGGCTGTGGCTCCGTGGGGCTTACCTGTTAATGTGGGTTTGAGAATAAAAATTAAACAAGGCAAAGTGATGCAAAGTGATACAGAGTAATGGGAAGCAAGGCAGGAGCAGGTTCTGGGAAATGAGAAGTCAAAACGTTTGTTCGTGATGTAAATGTGGTCCAGCTATTGAGTATTCAGGTAGGAAATTAGAAATGTGGATCTGGAGATTATGTCAAGACAAGGTACTGATAACAAACCAGTAGGTCACCAGTTATAAATGCTACACTAAGCCATGGGACTGGATAAAATCACCTAGGGAGATGGTAGGATGGAAAGTATAGAAAAGAGAATGTGGCCCATGTCTGAGAACCCTGGGACACTGCAACATTCAAGGGTCAAAGTGGGAACAGGGGGATGGCCAAAATCTTAAGGCATGTATACACCAACTTGAGAACTTTATTTTCAAACTCTAGTCCAGAGTATTTGAAACATTCTCTCCTAACAGAAACAAATACATTCATGCCCCTTATGTAGTTGCAAACCAATACTCCAAGTATGAATTTTGTTTCAAAGCTTTGATATTTAAAATGATGCAAGTATCGTAATCTAGCTCATAACATTTATTTAATATAACATCATGTTTAACTGAATTATCATCAAAATTAAGATGTTTCCTGCCATGTTAAATTTGAGCTTCAGGTATCCACAAAAGCCTATCACATATCACTGGAGGTAACCCTTCCTACTCCAGTTGAAGAAGTAAGTCTCAGAAATGGGGAGCTATTAAGAGGAATTCAACATCCTTCTGTTCTTATTTGTAATTTAATATTTGCATCACATAACCATTTTATATAGTTTGTTAGTGTTTGCTTGGCTATCCTTCATATATCCCTGAGACTGGAGTTTTCTGGTTTTGATTAAGAACTTCTTTCTCAGGAGGTAAGGACTAATTTGTTACTTCAATTTCTAGCACAACATAATGTGAATTTTTTATGATTAAACTTCTATTTACATTCTTCGAGATTCATGAAGAAGCATCTTGAATATTTAAAGATAATACGCTAGGAGAACCTCAGATCTATTCTATTTGTGCCCTGTTTATTAAAGTTACTTCACAAGGATTTTTAAATAGCTATAACTGGAAGAATTGTCAACAACATAATAGATGTTCAGAGAACAACTTCCCAGGAGAGCAAAGCAAAAAACACTAGATTTTTAAAAATTATATATAACTTTTGAAATGCCTAGTTGATTTGACAGTAAATTAAAGGAATTCCCCTGAGAGGGGGGAAAAAACCACCCAAAAAACACACAGAAAAAGCCAAACAAGAAAGCTTCAACACAAAAAAATAAGTAAAAGTTAGAACCATGATTTGTATAGTGGTCTTTGTCAATTCCTTGTGGTCTAGGGAATTTTAATAGATACTTTCGGTGGAAAAGTGACTCCTGATGCCAAGAAGAGTGATAGTCATATTAAAGCCCTCTGCATTCAGCAAAGGTAATATCTTCAGTGGCTGACACAAGGAAGAATACCTACCCATAGAGGGACATCTTGCAGAAATCTCTTGACTCAACATCAGTTCTGGGTGGAGATGAATAAAAGGAATATCCTGAGAATATCTAACTTCATGTCTTCACTCACATGGTCTTGGGGCTTAAAGTCATATTATTGGGGAGTAGGGAATAAAACCCAAAGCCCCCCAAAAAAGCCAAAAATATTACTTAATCATCCCAGATCATCTGTGTCTCTGCCTGCCTAGTGGCAGAAGACGGAAATGCTCTTACAAAGAATGTATTTTATAAACAGGCCTCTAAGAATTCCCACAGAAAGAAGTCCAAAACATGAGCTCGCAATAAAAATTCACTACATACATAGGGAAACAGGTAACCATAGACAAAAGTCAGCAAAGGAAAAGAATCACAGAATGGGGTCTACATAAACTGCCAATATTAGAATTATTAGATGCACAATATGAAATAAATGCATTATATATGTTTAAAGAACAGATTCTAACAATAGCAACCTGTAATATTTGAACAATAGATATTCTAGAGATGAAAAATATAATAACTAAAGGTAAAAACTCAGTGTATTTGTTAAATGGCAAAGTAGATACAATGAAGAGAGAACTGGTAAATTGCAAGATAGACTTATAAAATTCCTAATAATACAGCACTGAGAGACAAAGTGATAGAAAAGACTAAAGAGAGGTTAAAAGATATAAAACAGTAGAGTGAGAAGATCCAACATAAGTCTAATGGGATCTCCAGAAGGAGACCATACAGACACTGAGAGAGGCATTATTTGAAAAGATAATGGCTGAGAATATTCCAGAATTGATAAAAGGCCATTAATATCTGAAGTTAGGAAACCCAACGATTCCCAAGTTACACTGAAAAAAAAAATTAAATAAAAAACCCTACACCTAGACATATAATAACAAAAAATAATTATTCAGTTTTTAAGTCTATGGACATATTATGGAGGTTTGTGATCAAATAGTAGTTAATAGATTTGTATATAATACTTCGTCAATTTTGATTTGAACTCTGGATTATGTAAATTAGTTACCAAGTCTTGTTATAATTCAGGCAAATACATTGGAGAGATGTGAGTTTTATAGCCACATCTTACTTCTTAAACCAACCAGAAATACAGTAGTTAAAACTCTCAATGGGAAGTTTAATAGCTATTACCTGTTTTCCCATGAGGGGAGAGGGAGGGATATCAGTGCTCATTTGTTCAATTTTTGCTGAAAATGTTCAGCCATTTGCATATCAGTTGAGAGAAAGGTTGAAGAAAAAGGAATAATTATTTAGAGAATGATACTCAAATAAGCATTAGAAAATAGAATTCTGGGAGTTCATTGTTTGATATTTAGAGCGTGTGCAGTGGTCCCCCCTTATCCACGGGGGATATATTTCAAGCCCCCCAGTGGACATCTGAAACTGTAGATAGCACCAAATCCTATACATACTTGTTTTTTCCTATACATACATACCTATGATAAAGTTTAATTTATGAATTAGTCACAGTAAGAGGTTAACAACAACCAATAATAAATAAGAACAATTATAACAAGACACTATAATAAAAGTTATATGAATGTGGTCTCTCTTTCAAAATATCTTATAGTACTGTACTCACCCTTCCTCTTGTGATGATGTGAAATGATAAAATGCCTCCGTGATGAGCTCAAGTGACGTGAATGACATAGGCTTGGCGATGTGGTATTCGGTTACGGTTACGGTTGCGTATTGTCAAAAGGAAAATCATCTGCTTTTGGACCACAGCTGGCCACAGGTAACTGAAACCACAGAAAACACACTGCAGATAAGGGGAGGACTACTGTACATGTACCACTGAAAGTGTATCTTACAGGACTCAACCAGGATTCATGTTGCTTGGATGACTTTGTAGTTTAACTACTATTTTCAAAGATATCTCCATAATCATCATTTCCTGAATGTTCAAGAAAGTAGGTACTGTATCTACTAAATAAATCACTTATCTGTTAGCATGCCTGATGAAACGAATTAAAGGGAACATTGTGCCTTCATCAAGGGAATTAGAACTTCCCTCAGTTGATAATCCTCAATTACTGAAGATAATATAAAACTTGTTTCTTTTTCAGTTATCTACTTAAACAGCCAGAAAATCTAAAATCTATGCAGATAGTTATATAATCCTCTTCTCTATGAGTGAATCAGGAGTGGTAAAGTAATGTAAGTTTTGTTTGTAAAACCTTCATGGGGGAAAATGTAATGGTTTGAGGAGTACCTTTAAACTAACGGATTCATTTACATATGTAAAACTTTATCCAGCTAAACTTAATGCACTTAACATTGGCTATCCTAGGGCTAGCTTTCCTCTTTCCACTTACACACGGATAATCTTAGGATTTCTCTAGGTCAGAGTCTTAATTGCTCCTTGAAATCAGCAAAGAAAGATAAGAGGGTTAGTATTTTTAAGTCTGTCTTTATAACTTAATATTTAATTAGACCCCATACTTAATGATTTCTGATTTTGAAACACATTTTAGGAAGTGTCATTTCTGCTCCATTGATGTTAGAATGCGAAATGGTGAGTGAAAAATCAAGTCCAGCCTGGTGTGGACTTACATAAGATGAAGAGTATATTTGCACCCTGCTGAACGCTTAACTAAATGCCATCGGTTACCAGATGACAATAAACATGAACTATGACTGCAACAATGACCCTGAAAAGGCATTATTGGCCATCATTGTCAGAAAGGAGGAGAAAAATATGACGAGTGTTGAGGAAGGAATGGGGAGTATGTCACAGAGGGAGAGAGAGAAGAGAGATGAGAAAAATGTATTTGGAAAATGACAAAAATAATGGAATATTACTTTGCTTATTATTTCACCACCTTTTCAGTCAGTCTACAGAATCCTTGATTACAAAGGACTTCCTCAGCATTACTTTTAATTAATGTTACTGAAAAACAAAAAGGGAAAGTGTTTATCATGTTTTCATAATAAAAACCAATTTCCCGGGGAGAGGTATCTTGGAAAGCACTGACCTAGTGCAGACATTTTAAATGGAACCTTGGTCAGTCAATCAGGAAAGAAGAAATAAATATTGCTCTTTCCTAAATGTATAAGGTAAACATAAAAATAGTGAGATAATCATTTTTGTGCTACTATTTAGAAGTTTAAACTCAGGTTCTCAATTTTGCTTTGCCTTAATGGGATTCATTGAGGGGCAGGGTGTGTGCCCGACAAATGTGGTCAAATAACTTCAAGGGTCATTCTGTCAAATGGCAAGGGTCATGAGTGAACAGGCACCACCTCAGAAACCTAAAGTAGGCTGAGAACACGGATATTCCAGCAAGACTTTGGGGAGTATTGAGTAGGGAATGAGTGACAGGATCAAATTTACACTATCAAGGCATTTTGGAAGCAGTTTCAAGAACAGGGATGGAGATTAAGAACACAGGCAGAGAGGAAGTGAACCTAAGAAAGAAAGATAGACTCCTGTCCGAAAGAAGACTGTTCCTCAAAGGTTCAGCAGCCTTAGGCAAGGAAAATCAAGCACTCCATAAACGTTCCGCAGAGGCCTGAAAGACTGAAGGAGCTGCAGGTGGGAGAAGAGAACTATAAAGGAGACGTAGTTGATGACTTTCCATGATGGGAGATGGGGTACGGGAGGTGTCTGCTGGGGCAACCAAGTGGGTGTGAGCCATTCCCACGACCATGGAATAGGAAGGACCTAGCAGCTATGTGGAGGAAGGTGCTAGAAACAGGGCAAATTGAGTTGGAGGTGTCTGAGGAGCACCCAAGTAGATGTCCAAGAGCCAGCTGGATATACAGAGCTGAAATGTGAGGGCTCTGGGCTACATGTACAAATTTCCGAGTTGTCAGCTTATTTGCGTTTTGGATATGGATAAAATTGCCCTGCAAACATGTCGAGGGCCGGGGTCTGGAGGCTGGGGATTTGAGATGGTCTTACTCTGGCTGCTACACTTTGGAAGAGGCAGTGATAAAATGGAGCAGCCTTGTGATAAGAGAAATGGTTGGGAGGCTGGGAGAACTGAGAGGTGGATACCACCCCAACATGAGCGTGACCCATAAAGGCTGGGCTCCCCTACTTCTGGAGCAGACCTGGGGCCAACCAGGACGAGTTAATGGAGGGCACTTTGAGCTTAGTAGGGAAGAAGCCAAGCGGATAACTGGACTGCGGCAACAAATAGGCCGCCTCCCCAAGTAATGAGCTTCGGATCCCTCCATCAAATGCAGGACAAGGCAGAGTAGAGTGTAGCTGGGAAGCAGAATTATGTGGGTTTTCCTGCTGCTTTCTACTCTCAGGTTCTGGGATAGACGGTGTACTCTAACAGAACGGAATACAGCAAGATTTCAGCGTAACAGAAAATAAGAGGACTGGCCCTATAAAGGAGGGTTTGAGGTTGTTTTTTAAAAAACAGATTTTTACAAACGCTTCTGGTTTTTATTCAGAAAATTTTCATTTTCTGTCTCTATTTTCCTCCATTACCCCATTCCTCTCTGATTTCTTTCTCTTTCTACGGCTCTCCATAAGAGCCTGTCAGTAACAAACTCTGTTTTTGTCACATAAAAAAATGTCAAAGAAACCAGATAAGAAAGAGAAGAGCAAGGAGAGGCAGGTCATATGACAGTTCTTTGAGCCCTAATGTCTTTTTTTTTTCCTTTCTCTTCATATTATCTGAAATTCTCATTTCATCTCCCGCACTGCCTCTCGGGTAACGCTCTGCACTCCCACCTCTGCTGTCTCAGAGCTGCCTGTCCTTCCTGCGGGCCCAAGGAAGCGGAGAATGTCCTTCCTCTCCTCCTAACACACACACACACACACACACACACACACACACACACACACCCCTTCCTCATGTGCTGAGCACAGTCTGAAATTTCAAAGTAGGCACTTCAGTAAGGAAGTGCCCCTGCTAAAACTCACGCCATCTTGGATGGCACGTCATTCCAAATCGTTACTGGTCTTTTATGCCTTGTGTGAATGAATGTTACATCTCTTTAAGAAGTGTGTTGTTGTTGTTGTTGTTGTTGTTGTTGTTGTTGTTGTTGTTTTACATGGGAGATAATCCAAGGACGTTGAAGTTTAAGGACAGGGAAGGGGAGGACCCAAGGATACAGGCTTAGAGCCTCCCTGCCCTTTCCCTGTGGGTCTTCAAATGCCACTGCTGCCATGTCTCCTAGGATTTTTGCCTCTGGTGAGAAGATATGTTGCCAACATTTTTACAGCTGATCTTGAGTTTATCCTGTCTAGTTTCTTCTTCCTCTCCTTAATTGTCACCATGGTGATTCACTTCAGTCAGAGATATATTATTTATATTTATTGAACAATGCAGGTCTTCAATCTGATTATTTTATGTTCTTATTAATGTCTCTTTCATGGTTTCCCTAGTGATCTGAAAATTTGGTTCTGTCCCAAATCTTAAGGCATTCATCCATTCTCATTGCTATGCTTATTAACCAAACTTAATTTAAAAAAAAAAATTCTGAGAGGTCATTACTAAAAATGGTCTACCCTCTAAGAGAAGCCTGGGAATTCTGTTCTTCCAGGAGACATTTTCCATGGGGAGGGCCTTGGAAGGCAAGACTGGTGGTGAATAGGACCTTATCCATGTACTGGTGTCATCGAGACCTGAGACAAAGGTTGGCAGCCAGCTTGTGATATCCTTCAATCACTCCAGACTAGCATGGCTGGCCCATGAGTCAGTACCAGGCTATGTGCTTATGTTCGTGCTGAACTCATCTGAAGATTGATACTGAGTAATTATGCCATGTTTAATCCTGAACAGCCAGCAGCTACTGCTTAGAGAATGTATTGATATTGAGCAGAGTAGAAACATAAGGGCTGTGCCAGTACTTGGTGTGGCTAACAGATACCTTCACATCGTGGCCATAAAGAAATAGCACTTACCCTAGGGATTTGTCATCTGGGCCTCTTCCCGGAGCCCAGCCAGCTCATCCTTGTGTTTCTGGAACTAAAGGTCCAAGAACCTTGGGATGGTTGTAGGCAAACCTCTATTTTTCTCTCTTAGGGAACTGTTTCTGCCTCCTGACCATTCTAGGAATATTTGCTTCCATGCATACAGACAGCTCTTTCCATCCCCACAAACAACCCGATGTACAACTGAAGCTTAGAAAACTTAAATGCCTTATCTAAGGGTCTAAAAACTGGAGAGTTTTGACCCAAACTCAGGGACCTCTGTCTCCAGCTTCCAGGCACTCCCCTGCCCTAACCAAAAACACAAAATAAAAGCCTGTTCTCTTTACTATGCTAAGAGAATACTAGAAAAAGAAGTAGAGAGACTTGACTTCTTGTGTGTTCAGAGGTTTTTTAAAGAAAAGGATGCTATTATGCTTTCAGACCTAAAAAGCTAGGACCACTATTTAAAAACTAATGGCAAAAATACTATTTAAAGAAGATTCAGGTGTAAGTATGAGGTGAGTTAAAGGAAAAAAATGTCATTTAAGGAAGATGTGGCCCAAGAATTTGAATTGCCCTTGGGGTTTGGGGCCTGGTGACTATGGCAGAGGAGAAGCCCAGATGGAGTGGTGTTCTGGGGACCCTGAGAAGTCATGGCGTCTGGGGAGGGAATGAGCAATCGAGTGGAAATCTTCTCACTACTTGGCTTTAACTCAAACCAGCAACTTTCTAAGATTTCTCTGCAGCAAACCCATTCACTTTAGATGGCATTATTTGTCTTACAACGAGAATTTTCACATTGGACATTCACCAGTGATGCTGATGTGTGAGCAATACTTGGGTTCTAATCTCAGTGATTCCCCTGACGAGCTGAGTGACTGTTCACCTCTCTGAACCTAAATTTTCTCTTATAAAGTACAGGGACACAGTAGCTAATGGCTTTCTGGGTTTCCTTCCTCAGGTTTCTTACTCCATGAGCGGTCAATGCCAGGGCACTTTGGGTTCCTCTTGTGTATGGAGCACACTGGAAAGTTAGCTTAACCCACTTCACTCTTCCGTTAATGGATTGACTGATGAAAGGATTTGTCAAGCGTCCATGATGGGCAGGGACTATGGGGAAAGACAACTGTGAAAGATACATGAGTAAAGAAAACAAACACTGAAAGCAGAGAAGAGGAGATCTGTGATGTGTAACCGTGAGGTTTGAAGTCGAGGCATAGTTTAGGGGCAATGGGAGAGAAGCAGTCACCCTCGATCCCACGGGGGGCCATATGAAGCTATAATAGGGCCACGGGGCAACTCTGAGCACCTGAGTTGGGTTTGGGCACTTTCTATCCATGCCATTAAGCTCTCCTGGCACACTGTTCATCAGATGGCAGCCTCTTACCATTTTCTGTCTGTATGAGGCAGGATAACAATCTCCATTTCCCTTAGAAAATAAATGGAATAATACCATCTACTCCTCCATGGTATTACATCGTCATTAAAAGGAAATCAGATAAGCCTATTTAAATACAAATAAGGTATCTGATTATTCCCAGTTCTTTGAAATACTGACACATGCTTCCTGTAGAAGATCTATGGTAGACCTTGGACAAGAAATTACCTATTCCATGGCAGAACATTGTTTGTACCCAGAAAATCAGTTATTTGCAAAGAATGCGGCCCCTGAGACAGGTTGTAGGTAACATTTGGGATGGTGGCACAGCCACACTGATATCCCCGTCACCCACAGACACGGCCCCCTGTAGCAGGCTCTCGATGGGCCAACTATAACGAAACACTCATATAACAGATACTCTCTTCTGAAAAGTAAGAATTGGATCTAAGAGATGGAAGGAAGTTTCTGTTGGTACTTAAACCAGAACATCCTGGCATATCCCCATTTGGCTCAGTGCATCAGGAATCAGATGACGTAGTTTATAGGGAGAAGACATTAAGAGATGTGCAGAGAGATGGAGTTGGGACAGACAGATGAGGCTGCTGAGTCCAGACAGTGACGTGGCCCTTTGGGCTTCCTGCCTGTGTCTTGAACGCCATACCCCCACAACCTGTAAGTTCTCTTTTTCGCTTAAACAGTTGTGAGTGGATTTCTGTTACTTAAAACCAAAAGGTCCCTAATGAAATATCCTGATTTCCAAGACTTCTTTCCCTTTCTGATTTTTGTTTAAGGCTTCTTATAGGTGTGTCAGATCTGGTGAAATTTTAGCAGAGTGGGAGATGAAAACAGGTTCGTTTTACTAGTAATGGCTGCTGGCTGAGCAAGCTCCTTCAAACTCTGATGATACTGTAAGCTGTTTGGCTGTTTATCCGGTCCTCCTTGGTCACTGTGTATCCTCAGGTTTCTTTAAGAGGATGGAGGAGGAAAGAGGGACACTCTGTCCTTGGCATAACTAGTATTACTCAGTGCACATCTGTTTAGCTAAGTCATTAAAGGGACCTTCCAGAAGCAGCCAATCCTTCCTCAAGCGTTAGGTCAGCAATCTTTTTTTTTTTTTTTTAAGATTTTATTTTTATTTGACAGAGAGAGACAGCCAGCGAGAGAGGGAACACAAGCAGGGGGAGTGGGAGAGGAAGAAGCAGGCTCTTAGCAGAGGAGCCTGATGTGGGACTCGATCCCAGAACGCCGGGATCACGCCCTGAGCTGAAGGCAAACACTTAACGTCTGTGCCACCCAGGCACCCCTAGGTCAGCAATCTTGATTAGAATCAGCATCAACCACCCATGAAACTAGAGGCTTCCCCTGTGATTTACTGTTACGATAAAACCTCACTAATTAACCATAATTGGGAAGAAAAGCTCATCTCAATTTTAAGATTCCAAAAGAAGCAACATTTTCATTTCTTCCAACTTTGCATAGTGATTTAAATTAGGTTAACCAAGTATACTTGACTTAATGTATAAATAAAAATTATTTCTAGATAGCACATCGACTTAATATGTGCATTTTTGGTATGTAAATGGTCTTTGGAACAGTTTGTTCTTTCAGGCAGACAATTTAAGCATTCTACTTATGTTCTTCTAGTAATAATAGCGTAGAATGTGCTTTTCTCCATTGAAAAAACAATGATTAACTTAATCTTAACACTTGTCAAAATTATTTTTAAACAAGTAGGATCTGAATTGCAGATATTATTGTAATTTTTGGATCCGTATGACAATGATTGGGGGAACAAATGGTATGAGTTAGAGTGTCAGGAAAACCTGTTTTAAAGCTTCCTACATCTTTCCTAGGGATTTACGCTGCAGTTGAAAATGAAGTGATTTGTTTAAGAGTCGAGTGGAATGATTGTGGGATAGATGTGCTGAAAATCATTTCTCCTGCATGTGTGATAATGCTGTGATCCTTCGGCCACGGTTCCAACTTATAAAGAGATGAGGGCACATGCAAATAAGCCTGCGACAGGATGTTTGGTGCCCCAAATCATTTCTCCTGATTGTTTATTTGTTGTTTGTGAAATCTAAAGAAACTGAGCTGGGAAGCCAAAGCTGGTGTTGTGACTAGAGATGTCTTAGACAGCCACACTAATTTCAAGCCTACAGGAACGTCTCCTTAGGTCACCTGATGTGTGCCGCATTGGGCTATCCAGGCACAGAGTTTTTGTTTTCCGGGAGGGAAGTGGAGAGAGTCTGACTCCTACTGGCCATTCATCTTCCGGAGAATCCTCTTCCTATCTGGCTCCTCTCCCTTCCTGTTGCCTTGGATGCTTTCAGCTTCCTGCCTCACTTTTCTCCTGAGCCCCTAGAGTCATCTGCACTGTCTCGTAGGATGGAGCATGCCTGAAAACTAAGGCGAGTTTTTAGAACCCGTTGGAAGCTGCGTGCACTCCTGTGTTCCTTCCTGCAGAAGTAGGAGCTACAGCCGTGCCCAGCTGGGCCCGCAAGTCCATCTTTGACTTCATGGGGTCAAGTCTGCTAGAGGCCTGCCCTTGGCAGATCTCCCAGGCCCTCAGGATGGGACTAAGCATGGCATTAACATGGCCAGTTAGTAAAGGAGGATGAAAAGAAGCTCTCTGTTGTTGAAGGCCATGGTGCTTTGTTCCCACTTGTAGTTCAGCCTCTGGACAGGAAAGACCGATGGGCGTGGGTAACTTCACCCCCCAGGGATCCATCGTGCTGGCCCCGGGCACCAGCCTTTGTCCCAGTTCTCAGGGGCTTCAACATTGTCGAGTGTATCTGTCATTTGTTTGGCACCTTTGCTTCCTTTTTGCAATCTTTCATCTTACATAAAAATAAAGCATGCGTGAGATACCAAAAGCGAGTTTTTCTAAAGAAAGATAGGAAACAAGCAGGAGAGGGCGGCATAAGCGCAGCCTTCCCCTCCCTGCCCCGGCTGTTCCCCGCTGCCACCGTCTGCCTCTGTGCTTCCCTCTAGTGGTTGTCTCCTGATCACCATGGGTGCCTGGCTGGGCGTCACTGTCTCTGTTCTCATCCAGACCCCACTAGTAACTATTGGTACACCGGAAAATGGCCACACCTTTTTAAGCCTTGGTTTTATGAAAAATAAAATTAAATAACGAGGAAGTGCTCAATAATCATTAGCTAGCTTCGTGACATTAGCTTTAGGGCAACGTATGGGCCACTACGTATGCTGGGAGAGAAGCAGTCTCTGTGTCTTGTCTAGCATTTCTTTGCAATAGAGGAATAACACTTCACAATTTGAAGTATGTATATACACATCTCTCAATATTTTGTCCATTGAATGTTACTTAAATGATGTTGCTTAAGAGGTGAGGTGATAAAGGAAATTGACAACCAAATGTAAATCTAAAATGATTAACAGTTGCAACAGTAAGGGGTTCCAACTGGCTGGATATAGGGGAGAGGAGGTGAGTGGAGTTGAAGCTGCCGTGATTCTGCCTTCTACAGTGGGTGGGTGATTTTACCGCTCACCAGACAGGGATCACAGGGGAAGGCTTGTCACACTGCTCCACAATCGATCTAGGCATACTTCATTTTATTGTGCTTTGCTTATTGTACTTTGCAGATTTTGTGTTTTTTACAAGTTAGAGTTTTGTGGCAATCCTGCAGCAGGCAAGTCTGCTGGCGCCATTTTTCCAACAGCATTTGCTCAATTCATGTCTCTGTGTCACATTTTGGTAATTCTTGCAATATTTCAAACTTTTTCATTATTATTATACTTGTTATGATAACCTGTGATCAGTGATCTTTGATGTTACTATTGGAATTATTTCGGGGCACCAAAATGAAATGATGAAGTGAATCAAGGAGGGCAAGTCAAAAGCCGGGATAGGCTGAAACCTAGACCTCTTGCACCAGTTAGCCAAGTTGTGAATGCAAAGAAAATGTTCTTGAAGGAAATTGAAAGTGCTACTCCAGTGAACACATGAATGATAAAAGAGCAGAACAGCCTCATTGCTGATATGAAGAAAGTTTGAGTGGTCTGGAGAAAAGATTAAACCAGCCACAACATTGTCTTTAGCCAAAACCTTATCCAGAGTAAGGCCCTGCCACTCCTCAAATCTTCAATTCTATGGCAGCCGAGAGAGGTGGGGAAGCTGCAGAAGAAAAGTTTGAAGCTAGTAGAGGTAGATTCATGAGGTTTAAGGAAAGAAGTCATCTTCGTAACACAGAAGTGGAAGGTGAAGCAGCAGGTGCTGATGTAGAAACTGCAGCAAATCATCTAGAAGATCTAGCTAAGATAATTCATGAAGGAGGCTACGCCAAAAAATAGATTTTCAGTGTAGACAAAACAGCCTTATGGTGGAAGAAGATACCAGCTAGGACTCTCATAGCTGAAGAGGAGAAGTCAATGCCCGCCTCTAAAACTTCAAAGGAAAGGCTGACCCTCTTGTAGGTAGGTAATGCAGCCGGTGACTTGCAGTTGAAGCCAATGCTTATTTATCTGAAAATCCTAAGCACTCTTAAGAACGATGCTACATCTAGCCTGTTTGTGCTCTGTAAATGAAACAACAATGTCTGAATGACAGCGCATCTGTTCACAATGTGGCTTGCTAAATATTTTAAGCCCACTTTTGAGACCTACTGCTCAGAAAGAGAATTCGTCCAAAATAGAACTGCTCATTGACAATGCACCTGGCCACCCAAGGGCTCTGATGGAGAGGCACAATGAGATTGATGTTGTTTTCGTGCCTGCTAACACAACATCCATTTTGCAGCCTATGGATCAAGGGGTAATTTTGAGTTTCAAGTCCTATTATGTATTATAATAAGACCTATTATAGAAATAGAGATTTCTATAAGGTTTCCTACAGAAATATATTTTGTAAGGCTTTAGCTGCTGTAGATTAAGTCCTCTGATGGATCTGGGCAAAGTCAATTGAAAAGCTCCTGGACAGGATTCACCATTATGAATATTTGCTATTCATGGTAAGAGGTCAAAAGATCAACATGAACAGGAGTCTGGAAGAAGTTGATTCCAACCCTCATGGATGAAGATGGGGTGGAAATAGCAGGAGAACTGGTATTAGAAGTGGAGCCTGAGGGCTTCTGGGTAGCTCCATCAGTTGTGTCCAACTCTTGATTTCAGCTCACGTCATGGCCTCAGGGCCATGGGATGGGCCTCGTGTCACTCTGTGCTCAATGGAGAGTCTTCTTCTCTCCTCCCTCTCTCTCCCTCTCCCTCGGCCTCTCCCCCCACTTGCATGAGCGTGCTCTCTCTCTCTCTGAAATGAATAAACAAATCTTAAAAAAAAAAAAGTGGAGTCTGAAGATGGGACTGAACTGCTGCAATCCCTGATAGAACTTGAACAGATGAGGACTTGCTTCTTAAGGATGAGAAAGGAAGTGGTTTCTTGAGATGGAATCTACTCCTGAGGAAGACGCTGTGAAGATTGTTGAAATGCAACAAAGGATTTAGAATATTATATAAACTTCATTGATAAAGAAGCAGCAGGGTTTCAGAGGATCGATTCCAATTTTGAAAGAAGTTCTACTGTGGGTCAAATGCTATCAAACAACACTGCATACTACAGAGAAATCATTTGTGAAAGGAAGAGTCTATGGATGTGGCAAACTTCATTGTTGTCTTATTTTAAGAAATTGCCACAGCCACCCCAACCTTCAGCCACCACCACCCTGATGAGTCAGCAGCCATCCTCAACAAGGCCAGACCCACCATCAACAAAGAGTATGACTTGCTCAAGCTCAGATGATCATTAGCATTTTTTTAGCAATAAAGTATTTTTAATTAAGGTATGTGCATTGCTTTTTTAGACACAATGCTATTGCACCACAGTATCATGTAAACATAACTTCTCTATGCCCTGGGAAACCAAAGAGTTTGTTTAACTTGCTTTATTGTGGTGGTCTAGGACTGAACACACAATGTCTCCAGGCTGTGCCTGTATTTGAGGACCTGTTGAATGTCCTTTGTCCATGGAACATCTAAGAGAGATGTGTGATTTGAGGCTGGGCCTTGGGAGAGAAACCTAAGAGCTAATAGGTTATAGTTAAGAATTGTCAGGTCTTTACACTTGCCATGCCTCCTGTCTGAAACACTCTCCAACTACCTTCACGCTTCACTCCCTGTCTCCCTAAACTCTTGGCTCAATTGTCAGCTTTGCAGGAAGACTCTCCTGGCCACCTAATTTTAAGTGGCAAATGCCTCCTACCGAAGTACTTCTTGTCCGTCTTGTCTGTATCGTATTTGTCCCATAATATGTAACATTATCTAAACTACTATATATTTTACTTACTTTTATGTGTTTATTTCACTTACTATGTTCTTCCTATTATTAGCATGTATGTATGCTTCGCGTGGTCAGGGATTTTGGTCTGTTCTGATTCCTTCTGTATCCCCAGCTGCTAGAATAGGGCCTGGTACATATAAACACTCAACAAATAGTTTCCGAGTGAGAAGATGAGCCTTTATGTATGCCTGACCCTGAGTTCTTTACATGTAGCATTGCAATTGATCTAGGTGAGAAAACTAAATTTAGGAGATGTAGCTGTGTAGTTCGTAACAAGAGCCAGGAAAATGAATGAGATCTGCGGGGAGAGGGGTTAATGAAAAAGAGAAGAGGACCTTGGACAAAGAGTTAAAGCCCATCATCCTTTTCAACACAAGCAATTGTGGAAATGGACCCCACATAGGGAAACAAGAAAAGCTAATCAGAGCAGGAGGAAAAACAGGCTACTGTAGGGCGGACAGACCAAAACGGAGGGAGTGTCCAAAGCCATCGGATGCTACAGAGAAGTTGGCTTAGGGAAAGAGCCCGAAGTGATTGAGAGCGATTGTATGTGCGGTCTGGGCACCCTTGTCTGCTGCACTGATTCAGATTCACCTCTGACAAGCCTCTTACCAAAAGAAGTGTTGTTCTATAATAACTAATTATACCGTAATAACTGTTTGTATTGCGATCTCCTTGGACGAAGCATATTGCAAGGACGTAAATGGCAGAGTTTACTTTTAAGCAAAAAATAGATGATTGGTATACAGTTCAGTGGTGCCCAGACTTTGGAATGTCATGAACTGGTAACATTTGAGGGGGAAAAATGAGTCACGGAAGTATTAGACTCCTCACAATCAGTCTTTGTGCTCAATTCAGAGAGGGCAGTCCAAGCACAGGGAATGAATAAATTAATCATTTAGGAGACCGGTGCCTGGGCTGCTCAGTTGGTTAAGTGTCTGCCTTTGGTTCAGGTCATGATCCCAGCGTCCTGGGATCGAGCCTTGCATCGGGCTCTCTGCTCAGCGGGGACCCTGCTTTTCCCTCTCCCTCTGCCTGCCGCTCCCCCTGCTTGTGCTCTCGCTCACTCTCTTTCTCTCAAATAAATAAATAAAATCTTAAAAAAAAAAAAAAAGAATAATTTAGGAGACATGAAACCCAGACAACAAGATCACTTGTGTTGGTTTGGCTTATGGTCCTCAGTGCAAGTCGGAAGTCTTGTTGGAAAAGGTATGACTTCAGTCCTTTGCCACCAACAACTTGACCCATTGTGGACGCTGTGGTTTGCCCTGCCGCTCCATGAGCCATGATACACTTCCCTGAAAGTCTGGATTGCAGCAGAGGAAACAGCGCTCCCAGTGGTGGCAAGGAGTAGTCTGAGAAGTTTTTAGCGCCTTTGGTCATCTTCATCAATGTCCCCATCCCACGCCACAAATAAATATACAGTCACACAATCGCAATTTGAAAATGTGTTTGTCAGGTTACTTTCAGGCAAATCCCTTGGCTGCCCTCACTGCTACCTCCCTTCCTTCCGCCCAGGTCACACACACCTGACACCGGGCAGGTGCGTCTCTGTGATACGGTGTCTGGTGTTGGTTGTTAATGGAGTAAAGCTTTAAAGGGAGGAGATTATGAAAAACAGGATGGAAGTAACTTTAAAAAGGAGCTTCAACAAAGGAGGCTTTTTTCCCAGAGCCAACTCTGCCTTCGGCAGTTGAGCAAATCAGGCATTCCTTCTGCTTCTGACAGTATTTCAACACTGCATAGCCTCCTTCGGCTGTGGAGA
Source organism: Ursus americanus (assembly GCF_024610735.1). Classification (NCBI taxonomy): domain Eukaryota; kingdom Metazoa; phylum Chordata; class Mammalia; order Carnivora; family Ursidae; genus Ursus; species Ursus americanus. The sequence continues at coordinate 15,788,518 of NC_142157.1, read as the reverse complement.
GTACAGATACTCATTCATTATCAGATTGACATTAGCCAGAATATTTTAATGTCAACAAAGACATTTGAATGATTGTTAGCCTAATTATTTCTTATATCCCCTTTGGAAGTTCCCATGTGTACAAGATTTTAAATAAGGAGTATGTCCAGATTGATTCTTTTTTTGTTCCCGTCAGAATCCTGAATTTTATCAAGGATATACAGTCTAATTGAACTTGGAATAAAGCTTTAGTTTCATATTTTCTGGCTAATGTTCCATAAATGTCATAACTTTGCTGTTTAATGGGGAGTGTGTTTTTATGTAATAGATATGCCAAACATTAATGAAGGGAAGAAGAGAGAGAATGACTGAGAAATGCCATCTCAAGCTTAAAAACATCAAAATTAGCAATAAAAATAGAAATTTCTTAGCCCCGGGAAGGGGAGGGAGATAGTCACAGACGTAAGAGCAGACACAGGCTGATCCTTGCTTCCCGTTTCCCAGGAGGGACTCACAGTGCCCTTGACCCAGCAGTTCAGCTGCCTCATGCCTGGGCCCTCCGTGTGTTCCCTGGGGACTGTGGCGCTCCCTTGTCTAACTGACAGTGGGGTCTCCGGTGGGTGTGGGACTTTCGTGGCAGTCCTGCTATGCCATGGGCCTAGGTTCTCCTCATCGCCCACTGTTCCCTAAGGCTTTGGATAGAAGCCTTCATCGAATTTGGAGATTAGTGCGGGATATTCGTGGTATCCAACCTCAGCAAATCTATTCATCTCTAAATGAAAATGTGTAATATCAACTGTCACTTAGGGTGACAGAGTCAGCCTGATTTAGTTGGAAGTATGAGTCATAGAAAATTTTCAAGAAATATAGTTTTATTAATTGGAAAGATGTATAGTAATTAGGATCAGGTGAAATCTGGGCCTAATGGCCAGTCTTTAAGAAGCTACTTGGGCAAATCTTTAAGAATAGTCTGTTTTTAATATATTGTTTATATGCTTTTCCAAAGGTGCATCTAAGGTGAGGATTCTTGGGTAGTACTGTCTTACAGTTTGAGCATTCCTCTAGGACTGTATGTTCATTGATTTATTAGGTATTTATTTCAGTGGTAAATTTTATATACTTTGCAGGTGATTCTCGAATTCCTTACTAAAGGAGTCCGAAAAGATGATATTTTCTGATTGTGACATTTGACCCCAGGTTTTCCCTGCTCACACACTAGTTGGCAAGCATAACACATGTTTGAATGAATGAATTAGTGAATGAATGAATGACCAAAGGCCAGAGATTCAATCCTCATACCCTTTAGTTGGCCTCACTTTATTCCATGGGCAGAGACAGAATCTCTAATTCCGACTGTTTCCTTAATGCCACCTGCAGAGGCCCATTTGTGCAGTCTCAGCCACTGTCTTAGTTCAGGATTCTTTAACAAAATATCACAGACTGCATGGCTTATAAGCAACAGAAATTTATCTCTCACAGTTCTGGAGGCTGGAAGTCCGAGATCAGGCTGCTGGCATGGTCGATTTCCGGTGAGACCCCTCTTCTAGGTTGCAGACTACCTCCCTTTCATGATGTATGGTTCACACGGTGCAAAGAGCAGAGAGCCCTCCGGGGTCTCCTTTAGAAGGACACTAGTCCCATTCACGAGGGCTTCACTTTCATGACTGAGTCACCTCCCAAAGAGAAGGCCTTACCTTCTCTAATACCATCGCCCTGGGGCTTAGGATGCCAACATATGCATTTTGGAGCGACGCACACATTCAGTTCATAAAAGCCACAAAGGAAAGCATATTACGCTATGTGGCGAGGCATTTATTCCATCCTGTCAGTCTTCCTGCTCATGGTGACAGATCTCAGTGCTCTTCACATTTACACATTGAGGAGTGAGAAGGTGACGAGCTTCCTGGCTGCACAGGGGTTAGAAAGAGTCCATTGTGGGTAATTTTCTCTTTCTAGCATACCAGAGCTGTGAGGAAGCTCCCAGGGCTTCCCATGATGGGATGAAAATGGAGCAGGGCAGCTACTGGTTTCCCAAGCCAAGGAAAGGGACTGTCCACTTTTAACAAGGTGGCCCGAATGGCCCGGATGTCCTTTCCCTGGGCTCACTGATCCATTTCCCATTCCACATCTCTCAGCAGCCCTGCAGCTGTGTTGCACTGGACAAACTCCAAGGATTAGGTAGAGAGTGATTTTTTTTTTTCCCTGTAGAAGAGGCTTCTGCCTTTGGGAAAGGGATACCAGGGTTGAGGAGTCATTTCCCAGCCCGTGTTCTTGCCTTCTGTGTGTCTGAGCACTCCCTTGGCCGTTCTGTCTTTCCCTTGTTCTCTGCCTCCTCCATCGGAAAGATCCTGCTCATTCACTGAGATTCAGTAGACTTAGAATGCTTTCTTAAACACGCCTTCTCTAGATTTTCCAAACAGAGCTAATCTTCCTTTTCCTGTGCTCCCAATGCCACAGATCACCCTGGATTCTAGTCTCTGCTTTCAGATCTCTCCCAGAGAGCATGGGAAGGGACGGTAAGTGTTTCCATGGGAGGGACATCTCTAATCCACACTGGGTCCCCAGCCCCCAGCGCAGAGTGGCTGTTCTCTAGAAGTCTGTGAGTGGTTCAATATCTGGCAACAACTTTATAATCACAGAGCTGCTTCCTAACATTCTTAGCCCGGCTTTAAAGATGCTAAGTATTCTAGAAGGCATTTCTCAAAAGTACAGGCAAATTTATTTAGAGTACAGCAGCCCTGTGATATCTAACATTGCGGCTGAAAAAATCAAAACGATAACGAAAAGTCATTAAAACATGAGTCACCTGTGTAGATTATTTCTGGATTCACAGCCCGATATGCCACCTACAGAATATTCCCCTGATTATATTAGACTTGTGACCGTCTCCAAGCCTTTTTCCAAAACCAAGAAATTATGTTTCCCGACTTTAAACTCCTGGCTTTAGCAAGTTCTTTTGTACGGACCAGTTCCACAAAACGGTTATTGGTTCCTGTGCGTTTTTAAGGTCTTAAATCGGATATCCAACAGCTGACTGTGTGATTATCAGTCTTGGCTCACAGATTACTCTGTCGCCTATCAGAAGAGGCTTTCTAGAATCCGAATGATTGGCTGAGTCATTTCAGATATCCCTGGAGGTCTTAAAACCGTAATTTCCTCAACAACATGGTTGCAGCAAACTTGCATTGTAATCATTTGAACTAACACAAATGCCGTTTTTCTTATTGTGTCATTATTGTTACCACGATTTTATTTTTTTAAGAGTAGAAAAAAAATCTATCCTGCTCTACTCATGAACGAGGGAGAGGAAAAGTCACCAGAGCTTCTCATTATCAGGGGTCAACGTCAGGGGCCATAGAAAGAAAGCACGTTGATGTCATCAAGAAAGCTAGCTAGTGTATTAGCCAGATTGTACAAAAGTGAGGGGAATTTTCATGACCAGGCCACCTGCCCCCCAAGTCTATGCGTACTCGGGGTTTGTGACCTAGGGGCTACTGGGTGAACTGGTGCTTATTTGTGACGTGGAGATCGAACTTTGCAAATAAGTGTATTTTGGTAGAAAATAAAGCAAAAATACCTCTGTCGATAAATACTAGCAGTCTGCTGAACTGGGAGCTTGGCTTCTTGTGTGAGCACCTGCTCCCTCACGGCTGGGCAGGCAGAGGCGAGGACCGCCTCCTCCACAGGCCGACGGGCTCTTACAGAACAGCATGAGCGCGGTGCCAGGGAGACGGTCTGCAGGGGTCAAGGGTTTATGCAGGCAGGTGGTTTGAAAGGTCTGAGCCTGTCTTCTGCCGTCCCCTATGAGATCCTGTGAAGGTCAGATTAGGGCTCTGAGAGGCTCACTCCTTCTCTCTCAGTAAAACGAAGGGGCTACTTCCTTGTAATCCAAAGCCAGTCCCTCCCACCCTCTCAGAAACCAGATGACGTCTCCCTTGCCCGTACTCTTCCCTTTCCTTTATCCTCAACCCCTCCCTGTCTGCTTTCTCCTTCCCGCCCTCCTTAAACAGGAGCTAGTCTTTTTCTTTCTTTCTTCCTTTCTTCCTTTCTTTCTTTCTTTCTTTCTTTCTTTCTTTCTTTTTTTTTTTTTATCTTTGCCAAACCCTCCCTCCCTTAACCTGGCGGCCACCTCCAACCCAGCCCTCCTCACTATCAGAACAGGAGCCAGAATCCTCCAAAGCCCTGCTTTCACAGAATGCATGCACCCCCTCAGCTCCCTCTTACTTTTTTTTTTTTTTTTTTTTTTGAGATTTATCTATTTATTTGAAAGAGAGAAAGTGAGCTGTAGGGGCAGAGGGAGATAGAGGTAAGCAGACTTCCTGCTGAGTAGGGAACCCCATTTGGGGCTTGATCCCAGGACCCTGAGATCATGGCCTGAGCCGAGATCAAGAGTCAGACGCTTAACCAACTGAACCACCCAGGCACCCCACCCCCTCTTTCTTTTAACCCTCTCCAATCCTGTTTTGATCCTATCACCTCACCAAAGCTACAAAACCTCTCTTCTGAGCTCCAGACTGACATAAGCTGCCACTTACTAGAGGCATCCCTGTGGGCTAAGCTATCCCAGACTCAACTTAGCATCCAGGGCCTTCCCCACGATCACACCTGCTTCCTCTCCTGGGCCCCCAACTCACTAAAAACCAAGAACTTGGCCATCATCCTTAACCTCCCTCTGTCTCTTCTCTCTCCCCCTCACTGCCGCTCAGCACATCTCATGCTCTCTTGAATCCATATGTTTGCTTCTTTCCCACTCAATTCCGTGGCACCACATTGGTCCAAGCCACCGCCAATCTGTTATCTATCCTGCAGCACTTCTCTTTGGTCATTGGCAGCATGTTCTTCCAACCGTCTGTGCCGTGCAGCTGGGGTGATCTTTCTAAAACACAGTAAGTTGCATTCCTCTGCTTCAAACCTGCCTGTGGTTTCCCATTGCTTTGATAATGAAACCCAAATTCCTCAACCCATCTTACCAGGCTCTGCGTGGTTTGGCCCTGGGTGACCTTCGGCCTTTATTCCCCACTGTGCTTCTGCACTCTCTGCATCCAGCTACACCAGCCTTCTTTCTTCCCACGGATGCATCAGGCTCTTTCCTACTTCAGGCCCTTTACATATGCTGTCCCCTTCACCGGCACTTCACTAGCTAATCAGTATTCCCTCTTCAGGTCTCAGCTTCAGTGTCACTCCTGGGGAAGCCTCCCAGGACCCCAGACTAGCTTTGCATCTCTCATTACGTGTTCTCATAGTTTTCCTTTCTGAGTATCCACCTTGAAGATCAGACCCCTTCTCTAAAAAAGCAAGCAGGAAACGGACCTGGCTAGTTCATGGCTGACTCCCCAGAGCTCAGGATGATGTGGAACACATTGTATCTGTTGGAAGGAAAGAAAAACCAAGTTAATAAGTGTAGGAAAGCACAGCACAATATATTGTATATAGGTAATGGGAAGCAGCCGAAGGCTTTGTCGTGCGTGCAAAGACAAGGAGAAAACGTGTTACGTGGTACTAATTTGGCAGTCATGTGCAGGGCAGATTGGGGAAACCTAAAACATGGAGATTATAGCGGAATAGGCCAGGCGTGAAGTCGTAAGCATCTGGATTAGAATGGTGACAGCAGGAACGGGGAGGGAAAGAATATATAGGATCTGATGACCAATTGTATCTGGAAGTGAGAAGGGAGAAAAGCAAATTCAGAAATCAGGATCTGCTGATCTGTGAAATAAAAATAAGCTAAGAAAAGCGAACTGGGTTGCAGAGGAAACTAATGATGTCAAGTCAATAAATTGTCATGGGGACCGTGAGCCTTACACAGAAGAATTCCAAGTGGCCGACAGCATAGAAGTCGTATTTCAAAGACTGTCCGCATACCTTTTCCAAATCAGGACCATCTGCAAGGGAAGCTGAAGTGAAATCGTTGTTTATGTAGGTCATTTTCTCTGCAGGTGGTCTCCTCGTCTTGGGGGGGGCGGGGATGTGTGAAGCCAGACCACATTTCATACACAGTCATGGCCATAGCACCGTTGGGGGACTGCCTGGGACTGGAAGCTGCAGACTCTCTTATTCCAGGGGCATCATATCTCTTCTGCTTGCATCCCCTTGAGCGGCCACCCATCCTTGGCAGAGGCGACCGAGAAGGAAGGACAGTTAGCCCCAGACAATAAGGCAGTGACGCGTGAGCCTGTGGCGTACAGACCTGGCGAAGTCTGCTTTTCTGAGCAGCTAGCAATACGGCACATGGAACTCTATGGGCACCGAGACGCTGGGACTGCAGAAGACGTTCCAGAGACTCCACTTAAGGGCCGAGATCTCACCCAAGTGTGGAGGAGATGGAACAGTTTTCGCCTAACTTAAACCGAGCAGAAAAATAAAGAGTGATTTTAGGCTCCAAAGCATAAAGGAAAGAAGGTGGTCTGAAATATGGGTCTGAGAAGAGGGGACTGCAGTTGCTGGCACTCTCATGGACAAACATCACGGGGACAGCTCTTGCCTCTGTCCTTTCCTTGCCTGCCTCACGCCAGCAACCAACCTGCCGGGTCTGTCTTATTTCAGTGGTCTTCACACCTTTTAGGGTTTCTCTATCACCCCGCCAGGATTCAGGGGTATGAGGCTGATGTTATGGTAGTTATGTTGTGTAACGAGCTCTCAGTTGTTACTCTGCTTGGCCAATAACTTCTGAGGGCAGCAGGGTGCACGTCCGTCTCACGGACGAGGAATAAAAGGTTTCTCTGCACATGGCAGCCTTTTGGGTGAATGCTCTGTTGATACCCAGAGAGAACTCTCTGTTACTACTGGTGCTAAGCCAGGCAGGCAGCCAGAGTGCACTCATAATACGTACAAAATTCAGTTCCTCCCAATATATGCCATACTTTGGGCCTGAAAGTTATCCAAAAAAATATATATATATATCAACAACAAAATAAACATAACTTGATGTTGCCAAACCATAATGTACTCCTTCTCTCGTCTGTCTATGGATCCTCAACTACTACTGTATATAGGATCCGTTTTCACTCAGTGTCTTACATAAGGCTAGCACTTAATATATAAAGTGACTATTGCTCTTAGCAAGCCTATCATTTAGTTTGTGTCCTGGCCCAGTTTAGAAAGTTGCCTTAAAGGGAAGAAATATCATTAACTCTTCTCTTCCCAAACTATTTTTTACATAAATTAATTCTTGGGTGCCTGGGTGGCTCAGTCAGTTAAGCGTCTATGTGCGCCTCAGGTCATGATCCCAGGGCCCTGGGTTTGAGTCCCCAGTCAGGATCCTTGCTCAGCAGGAAGCCTGCTTCTCCTTCTCCCTCTGCTCCTCCCCCCCTACTCTGCTCACACTCTCTCTATCTCTCTCTCAGACAGATAAAAATCTTTTTAAAAATATGTTAATTCTGGTAACAAAGTATATATTTCCAACAAAGTGCAGTTTGTATAATTTAGATGTCAATTATCCCAGGTATTTTGCTTCTCCATTTTCTCCCTTTTTGTGTCAGTTTTAAGCCAACTGTTTTTCTGCCATTTTCTTCATGAAATAGCCTAGGAAAAGAACATTTCAGTTAGGTAGGCCTGTTATTAGCTTCTCTAAGAAAACACATGCAAAGAACATGTCCAAGGGACCTGGTGAATGTTTAGTTAGTATCAGGAACTTGCTGGCCCTTTTATTGGACATTTTAGCCCTTCTAACAAGCATTCTTTAAGCTTTTATGGTTTTTCTTTTTCTCAAAAAAAAAAATCCACATAATAACTATTGCTCAAAAGAACTAAAACAAACAAACAAAAAAATGCAGTCGTCCAAACAAATTGCAGTAACAGCCAAGGTCAAAATAGTCACAGCTTGGGGAAAACAGCACCCGTGTGCTAGTAGCATGCATTGCTGCAGGAAGCCAGCTAACAGCATGCCTGAGGCGGGGAAGCCTAGCAGTGGGCACAAGGTCCTGGCTCAAGTCCCGTGCTGCTTTTCCCTAATGGTGATTAGTGAAGTCATAGAATGTATTTGTGAGTTATTCATGAAATTCTCTGACAAGTGTAGCTACTGTACAAATGTTTTGTTAAAATTAGTTGTAAGTAGGGTCCCTGGGTGCTCAGTCATTTGAGAGTCTGCCTTGAGCTCAGGTTATGATCTCAGGGTCCTGGGATCGAGCCCTGCATGGGGCTCCCTGCTCAGCAGGGAGTCTGCTTCTCTCTCTCCCTCTGCCCCTCCCCCCAACTCATGCTCTCTCTCTCTCTTTCTCTCTCTCAAGGAAATAAATAAAATCGTTAAATAAGTAAGTAAATAAATAAATACATAAAATGAGTTGTAAGTATTTGGATCCCCTTTCTGTGCATGTTTGGGAGACTGTCCAAGGCATCTGTTCTCATAGAGATCGGTCAGCAGCACTGGAGGATACTTAAATCCAGGATTTGAATGTGATTTTTAGAACGTTTGCAATTTTTATTTATTTATGTTTTGCTTACACGTTATTGTTGCTATGCTTGGGAACTAAGTTAAGGTGAAGACTAGAGTCATCAAGGTATTCTGAAACAAGTCAGTGATTCAAGTGTACCGATGCAAATATTAGGTTGAGTCATATGAAATTGCCACCAGTAGGCGATTTTGTTTATAAAAATGACAATTTCATTATGTTTAGCCTAGTGTTTTTCACCTGGAAATTGGTCATATTGTGCTTTGAATTGTATTTTGTTTGCTTTTTCCTTTTGTGCTTTTAAATTTTGTCACAGTAGTTTATTTCTCTTGGATGTTGGATTCCTTGTGTAAAACGTGATTCATTCAGGCAGTGGGGAATGAGGCGATTATTAATGAGTATGGGGTTTCTTTTCTGGGTGATGAAAATGGTCTGGAATTAAATAGTGGTGACGGTTGCCCACTTTGTGAATATACTAAAACCTACTGAATTGTACAGTTGAAGAGGGTCAACTTTATGGTACAAGAATTATATCTTCATTTTTAAAAAGTATCCAAAGGTATACAGATTGGGAGGGAAGAAATAAAACTCTTTGCTGATGGCATGATCATTCGTGTAAAGAACCCAAAAGAACTAACAACAACAAGTCTTGGAACTAATAAGCAATTATAGCAAAAATACAGAATGCAATTTTTTTTTAAAGATTTTATTTATTTATTCGACAGAGATAGAGACAGCCAGCGAGAGAGGGAACACAAGCAGGGGGAGTGGGAGAAGAAGAAGCAGGCTCTCAGCAGAGGAGCCCGATGCGGGGCTTGATCCCAGGACCCTGGGATCAGGCCCTGAGCCTAAAGCAGACACTTAATGACTGAGCCACCCAGGTGCCCCAGAATGCAATGATAATATATAAAAGTCTACTGCTTTCCTATATATCAGCAACAAACAATTGGAATTTGAAATAAAAAAGAAAAACCACAATACCACTTACATCAGCACCCCAAAAATGAAATTCTTAGGTTTAAACCTAACAGGACATATCCAAGGTCTATATGAGGAAAATAACAAACTCTGATGAAAGAAACCAATAAAGATAAATAAATAAAGAGAGATCCCATGTCTACAGATAAGGAGATTCAAAACCGTCAAGATGTCAGTTCTTCTCAATTGATCTATAGATTCAATGCAATCCAAACCAAAATCCCGGCAAGTTATTTTATGGATATCGACAAACTGATTTTAAAGCTTATGTGGAGAAGCAAAAGACCCAGAAGAGCCAACACATTATTGAAGAAGAAGAACAACGTTGGAAGATGGACACTGCCTACCCTCTAGGCTTACTAGAAAGCTAAAGTAATCAAGACAGTGTGGTATTGGTAAAAGAATAGACAAATAGATCAGTGGAACAGAATAGAGAACCCAGAAATAGACCCATATACATAAAGCAACTGTTCTTTGACAAAAGAACAAAGGCAATACAGTGAAGAAAACAAACGGTGTTAGAACAAGTGGACGTCCATATGCAAAAAATAAATCTAGACACAACTTACACCCTTCACAAAAATTAACTCAAAATGGATCATCGACCTAAATTTAAACTACAAAACTGTAAACCTCTTAGACTGTGACATAGGAGAAAATCCAGATGCCCTTATGTTTGGCAGTGGCTTTTTAGCTACAACACCAAAGAAATAATCGATAAGTTGGGCTTTATTAAAATTAAAAACTTCTGCTCTCTGAAAGACAATGTCAAGAGAATGAAAAGACAAACCACACAGTGAGAGAAAATATTCGCAAAAGACACATCTGATAGAGAACCATTATCCAAAACATACAAAGAACTCTTAAACTCAATAATAAGAAAATGAACAACCCAGTTAAAAAATGGGCAAAATATCTGAGCAGACATCTCACCAAAGAAGATATACAAATGGCAAAAGGTATATGAAAAGATGCTCAACATCGTATGCCATTAGGGAATTACAAAATAAAACAATGGGATGCCTATATATACCTATTAGGATAGTTCAAATCCAAAGCACTGACACCCTGAGATGTTGGGGAAGATGCCGAACCACAGGAACGCTCATTCGCTGCCGGTGGCAATGCAAAATGGTACAGCCGCTTTGGAAGAGAGTTTGACAACTTCTTACAAAATTAAACATATTCTTACCATACGATCCCACAACTGTAGTGCTCAGTCTTTTGTCCAATGAGTTGAAAGGTTTTAGCCACACAAAACCCAGATGCTTCTAACAGCTTGGTTCCTAATCACCAAAACTTGGAAACAACCAAAGTGTCCTTTAGTAGGTAAGTGGGTAAGCAGTGGTCTAGCCGTACCATGGAATATTATGCAGCACTAAAAAGAAATTCACTCTCAAGTGGTGAAAGGACATGGGAGAAACTTAAATTTTACTAAGTGTAAGAAATCAATATAAAAGGGCTGCATAGTATAGGATAACAATCATATGCCATTCTGGAAAGGGCAGAACTATGAAGACAGTGCAAAGATCAGTAGTTGCCAGGGGCTGAGAAAGAGAGGGATGAAGAGGCAGACACAGAGAATTTTTAGGACATTGACACTATTCAGTATGATATGATAGTGATGGGTAATCATGCATCTGTCCAAACCCATAGAATGTACAACACCAAGAGTAACCCCTAAAGTAAACTGTGGACTTTGAGTGATAATGATGTGTCAACGTCGGTTCATCAATTGTAACGAGTGCCCCACTCTGTTGCCACTGTTGTCAGTGGAAGACACCATGCATATGGTGGCGGAGGTATATGGGAGCTCTGTACTTTATGTTCCGTTTTGCTGTGAACCTCACTACTCTAAAAATGAAGTCTATTAAAAATTTATCCATACCCAGACAGAAAATGGTAAGCTTGGTTTTTTAAATTGGCAAAGTAACGTTTTGTCTCACTTTACCCACTGCAAAGTCTTGCCCGGAATAATCGGAGGGGCTCCCCTAAGACACATTTCTGTCTGTTTAAATTTTTGGAATAGTTTTCTACTTGGAATTTTATGAAGATTCCAAATAAAGTGTTGACAGTGCCTAACCTCCTGCCACCAGAGGAAGACAAGTATACACATTTTATTTTATAGTTACGTAAACACAAATACACATGGCCAACTAACTAGCATACATCTGTGAAGTCCTAGGTTTGAGTCCAGGTTGAAATTCTAGGGACTTACAGAAGCAAAAAAAAAGGGGGGGGGGGTAGCAAGAGGAAACCCAAGACAGAGTCCCAGAAAAACAGGCTCAGGAAACACCAGGGTAGTACAAAGTATCACGTCCCAGAGAGCAGGAGTAGACAGCCAAAATAGAAGATCTCAGTGTAGGGGGCAGCCAGATGGAGTAGGTTCAGGAGAGGGAAGGGCAGGTGAACAGGGGTTTGTGCTCAGAGACATTCGTGCACCAAAGATGGCAGCTTTTTAATGAGCCATTCCTCCAGCTTATCCCATAGGTGGGGACAGAGCCCTTAAGAGCGGTGAGCTGGGCCAGCCATAGACAGGCTTCTAGTTTCCTTCTGCCCAAGAGACCAGTGGTGTCTGCTCTCATCTAGACCGAGACTCTTTTATCCCAGCCCCACTGAAATCTGTGCTTGCAGCAGCTGTAGGTCTGCCTGCCTCCCTCTGAGCGAGCGGGTCCTCAGCAGGGCTGCATTGCCTCTGTGCAGAAGGGTCTGATTTCATTCTACAGCAAGTCTTTACAGAGAACCTGCTATGTTGCAGATGTTCTTCTAGGATATGATGGTGAAGACACAAATGAGAAGACTAAGTCCCTACCTTCATGGGGCTTTCAGCCCGGGATGGAAGCCATTGCGGCCATCATAGCACGAGACACATGCGCTTGTGGAAAACTTGCCCTGGGCAGAGCCCTAGGAGAGGAGAGGTACATGGGCTTCGCAGTGCAAATGGAGGACCTCCATCCAGACAGAGAAGACCTTCCCAGGAAAGCGGTGTGGGGCTGAGTCCTGAAGGAAGAGTAGGAGTCACCAGGGAACTGGAGACCAATTCTTGGCCCAGAGAACATGGTGATGGGATGGAGCTTTGTGCCACGGTTTTTTTTTTTTTTTTTTTAAGATTTTATTTATTTATGTGACAGAGAGACAGCCAGTGAGAGAGGGAACACAGCAGGGGGAGTGGGAGAGGAAGAAGCAGGCTCACAGCGGAGGAGCCCGATGTGGGACTCGATCCCGGTATGCCAGGATCACGCCCTGAGCCAAAGGCAGACGCTTTAACGACTGCGCTACCCAGGCGCCCCTGTGCCACAGTTTTAACGACATCCTCGCTACCCATCAGACCATGGCCATTTATGTAGCATGCTCTCTGTAACCACTGCCAGTTCACGAGGGTATCAGAGGTGTTAGTGATCTATCTATCGTTGCGTTTTGCCTCCTTGGTAACAGAACTCTGGCTCTTGGCTGAGCATAATGGCAGCTGGAGAAGAGATTCCATTTTTTTAGCCTTCCTCAAAATGTGTTACGGACATAAAGCTATAGCCTAACCAATAAGATACACATGGTCTATTGTAGAGGACTTCAGGAAAGCATCTTTAAAGGCAGGGGGAGCCAAGAACATCTTCCTCCCTTTCTCCTTCCTCCTGCCTAGAATGCAGATCTAATGGATGGAGCTCCAGCAGCCATTTTAGACCACGAGACAATTGGAGGCTGAAAGCCCACTCCCAGATGCTAAATTGTAAAGATAAAAGGCAACTGTGTCCCTGATTGTGTGGCTTTCCCATTCAAGCCCTGAACTGCCTATGAGCTGACATCTTTTTATATACCAAAATAAAAGTCTTGTGTGTTTATGCTTCAACTATGGGGGTGAGGAACCTCAGTTACCTTTAGCTTAATGAGAAGCGAGGAGATAGGTTGTCACTGAGTGTCCCAGCTTGTCTTGCCTTTCTGTTATCATGTACTCTATGCCAGATGAATAACAGAATACATCCCAACCTGCTGTGACCAGCTTACATATTTTTCTGCCTTGATGTAGAGAATAGGGCCAAATCTTCTTGAAGGGTCCACACCAGCTATTTCAACCATTCTTGGATAGCATATCTTGCAAGAAATATCTTGCCACATCAGATCTCCCAGCAATCGTGAACAACATCCCTGATTTTTTTCCTTTCAAAAAGTCCCCTGCTCTCATACAAGGAAGGAAGAGTATTGCTTAGTGTTTCAAAGGGGGAGGACAGTACTGGCAAGGTGCTGGCTGGGATAATGATCTGTAAGTTGCTTTCTGCTAGTCATGGAACTAAAAAGTAAAAGAGAAAAAAGATAAACAAAAATTTCATGGTTTGATCACATATTCCATGACATAGGAGGTGGTGGAATGGAGTTGCTAAAGCAAAGATGAGTCTGGGGTTCATCTAGAGGCAGGGTCAGAGTTTTGGTGTACCTCACATATCAAGGCAGGGAAGCGGGAAGAAGAGAGAGATGCTGTAGGCATAAACAACCAGGAAGGTTCTGGAAGCGTGCAGGTGTCAGACTTGACCTCTCACCTAAGGCAGGGTGTTTTAATTTTTCTACTGGGTGTGAGCCACTATGTAACCAGAGAATGATAGATAGATAGATAGATAGATAGATAGATAGATAGATAGATAGATAAATATAGATATAGATAGATAGATGAAGGAAATCACACATCTTCAGAAAAATACTAACCTTGATTGAGGCAGGGATGGAAATGCTAGGATTATCTCACAGCCAAAAATATTTAGGTGGCAAAAACAGATAAGGACATCTGACAGTCATGTTATTAACTAGAATTCAATGACTGAAGGGTTCTTAAGATTAAAAAGACATAGCATTTGGATAGTAAATAAGAACTGGGGGGAAAAGAAAAAATGTGGTATTTTTAGTTTTAGAAGATGTTAACAAAATACATCTTAGAATTTACTGCCCAGAGAGTGTAGCTTAAATCCGTTGTGAAATAGTTGAACAAATATTAAGAGAAGAGTAACCTTTAAGTCAACTAAAGGTTAGAAAAATGAGGAGCAGAAATCATGTTTTACTAACTCAATTGCTTTTTTATGGAAGGATAAAATTAATGGACAAGGAGAATGCAGTCGATGTAATATATCTGATCTTTCAAGAAGCCATTATTGCCATGTCACTGAATTTTACTCGATAAGTCAATTCAAACTTGCCACGATCTAAATATGTTCCCTAGATTAAAAAGTAGATGAAAATCTAAGCAACACCTAATGAGGAATGATCCAGGAGTCTTGAGAAAAAGTGAAGTGCTCTCAAAACTGGCTGTATCTTGAATTTCACTTTGAAACTCTTTTCATTAGTGATCAGAGAGGTGGCTTAACACCAGGAGAAACAACAAAGTGAACAAACAAAATGCTACTATGGGTGCTTAAATTATTTAATGTCACAAATAGAAAGAAACTTACTAACTCTTTTGTTTATCTTCTCAGCTGCCATTTTAATTTTTTTCATTGTGATAACTACCTCGTTTTATGTAGGTAGTTGAGTTTATTCTTTTTAGTTGAACTGGGGTCTTTTTTTTTTAAAAAAGATGCTTAAGGTTGCTGGATGTATTACTGAGCACTGTTACACTGACCCACAGCTCTATGCCTCCCACTTTCCGTCACTAATTCTCTGGATGAGCTGCACGGGAGAAAACCAGCAGGAAGGCAAATAGATGGTGACTGGCGGGCGGAGTGAACGTCAGCTAACCAGAATCTGAAATCAACAGAAATCCAGATGGACAGTCAGAGGGAAAAGAAGAATGTTGAAAAGGAGAGAAAAAAAGGCTTAAGCATTAAAGAAAGGAGAATACGTGGAATGAGTGATCCAGGAAGAAATACAAAAAGACCCCGGAATAAAAAGAAAATGGTTTTTGTGGGGTATAAGAGCTAAAAGAAGAAGTGCGTACCTGTCAAAGTTATCAAGGACAGCAACAGAGGGTTTAGTTTCAGAATAATTTGAAATTGGTGATAATCCAAATAAAAATTCCATTTGATTGTTGCTAATTCATTCAAATTTTTTTCATTCAAAAAATAATTTTAGAGATTTTATTTATTGGGGTGCCTGGTAGCTCAGTAGGGTTAAGCATCTGCCTTAGGCTCAGGTCACGATCTCAGGGTCCTGGGATCAAGCCCCACATTGAGGCGGGCTCCCTGCTCAGCGTGAAGTCTGCTTGTCCGGCTCCCTCTGCCCCTCTCTGCTGCTTGTGCTCTCTCTCTCCCTCTCTCACTCACGATCTCTCTCTCTCAAATAAATAAATATTTTTTAATTTATTATTTTATAATATTTTATTTATTTGAGAGAGAGAGAAAGAGAGAGGGAATGGGGGGAGGAGCAAAGGGAGAGGGACAAAGACTCCATGCTGAGCACAGAGCCCCACATGGGGCTCGATCCCATGACCCTGACATCATGACCTGAGCTGAAATCAAGAATCAGGCACTTAACTGACTGAGCCACCCAGGCGCCCCCATTCAAAATTTTTTTACATGACCATCAAGCGCAGAATGGCTCTGGTCTAACTTAAATGAGAGCTGGGCTTCGGGACTGGAGCTCGTATAGGAGAATTACGGTGCACAATTTGCCTTGTCCCTGTTGGTAAATCAGTCCACCTGTGTCTTCATATGAAGATGGACTAGTTGTATATTAACCATAGGAAAAATGAAGTATCAGCCCGGATGTTCAGAGCCCTCCTTTATCCATATAAGAGAACTATTAAGTAGGATAGTCTGTGATTTTATTCAGTGCCCTCGGGAAACAAAAACAGAAATTAAAAACATGAAGATTTATTTTCCAAAGGAGTTTGTGTTCACTATTAATGATAGCTATGATTAGACAATAAAAACACACAAAATTAAGGTCTTCAGCATCCCTTCACTGGTGAAAGGAGAGGATGTGATTACGTGGCTAGAGAAGACAAATATATAGATCAAGGCATATTTATACAAAGTTCTCACCAATAGCTCTTTTTCTGTCTTTCTGTGGGGCTGATGCTTCTGTGGACCTAGAACACAGATCTCAAAAAAATTTTTTTTTTGGTTTTAATTTCTCCACCTAAAGCAAATGGATTATGAAACTTTGTTGAGAAGTGTTGTGAGAAATAATTCATTGATAAATGTTAATGTGGCCAAATGGCAAAACGGCATAGGTTTGAAGTACCTACTATACCAGCAATGTTTCTGCATTGTAAATTTGAATTTTAAATTCTATGGGGACAAATACTCAGATTAGAATAATGCAAGTTTTAGTTTCCTCAGAGTGTGTATTAAAAATGAGGTAATTTGATAGCTAACCACCAAAATCTATTTCAAATTATTTTTTCAGATGTGACATGTTTCGGTGATTTTTTTCTTTATGCATTCTTATTACTTAAATATTCAGATTTTTTTGTAGTGACAAGGGCTATTGTATTAATATTTTCAATGACACATTAATGTGTGCCAAGAATGATTGTGTTATGTGGTTTGTTTATACCAGTAGTTATTTTTGATGTTAGCTATTTGGTGCAAAATACAATTCGTACACGTTATGGGAACATAAACTTTATTGCTGTCTCATTACCATGCAGAAGACAAATATGAGCAAAAGAATAGCATCCTATATTAATCTTCCAAAGATTGGTTATGGGTAACCCAAGTGATTGTATTATAGTTTAATTAATGGAATAAGAAGGGAATAAATAGCTTTCAGTGCTGCCTGATAAATGTAATTCTCTCCTGGCAAGATATGTACAGTGAAAAACGATAAAACAGTTCTGATAGAATGGCTTTTTGTCTCGTTCAGTAATGCAATTTTCTTTTCTCTGCCCATAAAAAAAAGATATCTCCATCCTTAGGCTATATTTTGTAGTGTCATTTTAGGTATTCATTTTTGGGGGGAAATACTTGCTTCTTCAGCTTTAAGGAATTAGATGCCATTGAACTAGAAAAAAAGTATCTAAAATAGCTTAAATTGTTTTTTGATTTGTGAAATGTAAAAAGTCGTCACTATACATGAGTGAAGCAACATTAGTTTCAATGACTCTGCCCGACCTTTTTCTCCTCTGCACGAACATTTGTCCTTTGCTAACGGTACCACGGAAATTTCCCTAGGCAGAACGAAATCGGAGAGGTGCGTTCACGAAGGAAAGAAAACTCAGAGGAAGGGTTTGGTATCTTTGATGGTTTATTTTGAGTACATTGTGGACATTTTTCTGCAGCTTTAAGATGTTCTGACAGCAAATGCATTGGAAGGAAGCAAGATGTCACTGCATATACGGAGGTCACATGGATGATAGGACTTGTCTGAAGGTAAAACAAAGTGCAATGTCCTTCACCGTCTTCCACGCCAGCACGGTTACCTCCAAGTGCTTCTGACCTCACATGCCTGTAGCTGGTTCATTCGTCTGGCCAGGAACAGACGGCCAGAAGGACAAGGTGTTTGACTTCTAAGTGGATCAGATGGCCTTATTTTGTTCCATTGGTTTGAAAGGTATAGTGGGTTGAATAGTGCCCCCCCCAAAGTTTACATCCAACCAAAACCTCAGAATGTGATCCATTTGGAAGTAGGGTCTTTGCAGGTATAATTAGATTAAAAGGAGGTCACAGTGGATTAGGATTGGTCCCGAATCCAATGACTAGTGTCCTTATAAGAAGAGGAGAAAACACGGAGACACACAAAGGAAAACACCATGTGAAGACCAAGGGGGCAGAGACTGGGGTATGGAATGCCAAGAAAAGCCAAGATTTGCTGGCAACCCACAGAAGCCAGGAGTGAGGCAGAGAACAGATTCTCCCTCAGAGCCATCAGAAGAAACCAAACCTGCTACACTTTGATCTGGAACTTCTGGCCTCCAGAACCATGAGAGAATAAATTCCTGTGGTTTTAAGCTACTCTGTGTGTGGTAACTTGTTATGGCGGGCGCAGGTCCCCAATACACCTGGACGAACAGCTTGCTCACGTTCCTCCTGTCACATGGGCATCCACGTGAGCTTGTAGGCGGGCTGATGCTCTTAGGCCCACCAGTGGGAAATCAACAGTGTATTTGTGAGAAAAAGACTGCATCCTCACAACGTAAGGGTGTAACTAATGTGCCCAAGCCCCCCCCCCCGCCCCGCCCGCTCAACAGCAGCTCAGGCTCGCCACCTAATAAGCAGTGTGTCCAGAACACAGCATCTCGATATTGCTGCTAAATTCTGCCATCTCAACAGTACAGAGCCTGATGACAAAACGGGTAAAAAGCTCTTAAAGAAGCCAGCTTGTTCCTCCAAGAGTGTCCTTAATTAGGTATGAGTAGTGTTGAAGATAATGGCTTCCACTCTATTTGAAACACAAAGGGAATTCTGCCCACAGCATCATTCAAATCTAGAGAATTGGGATCTAAGCTGGGACTCCACAAATGGCTTCTGAGCTACCTCCTGTGTGCCGAGCTGGCCTGCCAGGGGCTACTGCCGCCTGGGGACGAGCCAGCCACCGTCCCAGACATTGACTCCTGAACCCACCATGCCACCCGAGGCGACATCCAGGGAACTGGAAGCTGTTGCCACACCTGCTGGCTCTGGGAGCCCGTCACCCCAGGGAGGAGGCTGAGCCCAGAACTGTTGGCAGGACCGGCTGTGTAATCTGCGTGGGCCAGGGCAAAATGAAAATGCAGGCCCCTTGTTCAAAATTGGTACGAATCAAGACAGTGACAACAGAACAGCACACCCAGTACAGAGCCCTTGTAGGCATGGCGCCCCGTGTGATTGCTCTGGTCACAGCCCATGAAGTTGCCCGCCGAGCCGTGCTGCCTCTAATCTGAGCCTACAGTCCCCCCCCCCCCCCGTGCTGTGTCTCTTCCCCACTAACAGGACCGAGTCCAAGTCTATGAGAGTGGGCAAGACTGGCGGAACCCTGGCTGCAAGGGCAACTGAGAAATGCCCTTTTCAGCAGCCCAGGCTTTCCTTTTGAAGGAAGCACTTTAGAAGGAGCTAGAAACAATGCGTTCTCTTCTCACTTTGTGGTTTCAAGGACCACCCCGCTCAATCTTAGCTTCTCATAGCTGACATACAGCAGACAGAATAACATGCATCTCTTCTCTGTGGGATGCACGTGCTGGGTGCTGGGGCTACGGTGGGGACGAAGGAAGATGGGGTCCCTGATCTCCGGAGTTTCCTTCAAGCTGGGGGAAATGAAAAATTAACGTGCAAACAACTAAACGAGATGGTTTCAGATGATCCAAAACACATCTCAAAACCCTTCTCTTCCCTTGAACACTAATGACAGCATTTTATCCCAGCTGACGCCTACCTCTCAGCTGATGTCCTGATTTTCACTCTTAACCCCTCCAATCCATTCTCAACAGCAAGGTTAGAGAAATCCTTTTGAAAACAGAAATCGGATCAGGGACACTCCCGGGCTTGAATCCTTCCCGAAAAAATCCAGACCTCCTCATTATTCTTTACAAGACTACACACCATCTGGTCTCTTCCCACCTCTAAACTTTCCCCCACTTGCCCACACTGCCACACCCATGTCCCTTCTGCTTTCTGGGACATGCCAGGTTCCTCCCTACCTCTGTCTTTGAATTCGCAGCTCTCATAGTCATTGTACAACTTGCTTCTTCTCCCGTTCCAGCTTTGGCTAATGTGTCACCTTCTCAGAAAATTCTCTGGCCACCTTACCTAGGACAGAATCCCCGCCCCACCCCACAGTTATTCTGTATCATAACACTTTGCTTATTGCTCCCCAAACACTTATCATGATCTGAAATTATCCGGCTTATACGTTTTGGGGTTTTCCTTTCCTCTCCATGAGGCTAGAGACCTTGCCTATCTGCTTGAGTCCTTAACACCAAGCTCAGCACAATGACTGGCACATACTAACAGCTCAAGAAATACTTGTTGCTGGGCTGATTTACTGAGAAATTGATGAATGAAAAAATAGCTACATTCGCCAGGCCTAGAAGGCTGGATTGCCCATTCATCATTTAGGCAGAAGGAATTAAACTTAAAACCTGAGCAATATTTTGGGATGGCTGTGGAGTTTGGGGAAATTAAAGCCGGGAGTTCAAAGTAACAGGCAGTAATCAAATCATGCAGGTCAGCTATTCTGGAAAAAACGCAGGCTGGCTTTGGGGTGAAAAGGCCAGGGCAAAACTGTCCAGTAGGACAGATGATCTCATACTTGTTTACGGGTTGTTTTGAGGTTATCCCCTTCCTGTTCACACGGTGCGAGCTCTCCCAGCGAGATCCCTTGTCAGAGAACAGGGAACCCTGTCTTTCTCCAGTGGCCCATGGTGGCCTCCAGTAGCACCAGAGTGGCTCCCTGCTCCTTACCCAAGCTCTCCAGAGTCGGGAGGTATTAAGCATTGGGAAGGCATGGCTTTCAGGCTTTTCTTTCCCTTTTGCCTTCTACGGGCTTTCTGCGTAGCACCCGCAAGTAGGACAGCCAACTCTCCAGATTCCTCGGGACTGAGAAGGGTACAGATGAGTCCAAATTAGGACACATTAGTCATCTTTGCACCAGGCCACCAGAAGGAAAGTGTCCCACATCCTTCCTTTCTGCTCAAGGCCTTAGTCCTGACAGCTTCTTCCAGTCATTTCATACTCCATATGGTGACGTGTAACCAATCTTCACTCTTTTCCCCTCCATTTATGGCTTTATTGTGCTTCTCCATTCTCACTCTGGGCCCTGCTTCTCTGGCTTCCCTCCCTGATGATGTCTGAATTCTGCCTCTGACTGTGCCATCCTACAACACCCCAATATGGCCTGATCCATTCTGTTTCCTGCGAGCTCGGGGCTCCACCCGCACCCCATACCCCCAAGCTGCACTCCTATCACATCTACTCTAGGAGTAGGCAGAGGACATTTGAGTGATCGGTGTTTCCTTAAATATGATCCTATGATACCTCTGACCACATGATTCAGGAAAAAAAGCCTAAGGGTCCATAGTTATCTAGCAACCCTCAATTACACAGAAGAGGGGTCTGCAAGCTTTTTCTGTAAAGGATAGCTATCATAACTCTGTCATAACTCCTCCGCTCTGCCCCCATAGCATGAAAGCAGCCACGGATACTACAGATAGGTGAACACGTGGGTATGCCTGTGTTCCAATAAGACTTTATTTACAAATACTGATGGTGAGCCTTATTTTGGCCCATGGGCCATAGTGTGTGGACCCCGGATGTGACAGATCTTTCCAGATGATACTGAATAATGTTTTATTAAGCCCCCTCCCAAAGCTCGCTTTGTCCCCACACCCAAATAGGCCAGAGCTCCAGATACAGCTTACACATCTGCATACCCGTCTTCACTGCTTTTAATCATCCATTCTGTCATTCAGCTGTGCTTATGGAAACATTTGCTCCACAAAATATATGCTTGCATAAAGGCATTGGAATGGAAAGATCACGCGGAACTTATTTTTAGAGGATGTTTAACACAGTTTGTAATACAAAAGATGGATATGGAGTTAGAGTGAATTATTAGGATAATGGAGGTTAACACATGGTTAATGCTTTGATAATAGAATTGCTAGATTAATAGGAGAGAAATACTTCTGATGGGCAGAAGTATCCTCCCTCCCTGTTGGTGATAGGGTAGAAAGTAGCCCACATAGTGCTTTAAAGGTAAGTTCTTGGTATTAGCTGTTTTGTTTTTTGTATTTCAAATGAAAAAGCATCAAATCATGGAGTTGGTGGACAGGCATCCGTAGTGGTGAGCGGCCTCCGGCGAATGCTGTTTTCATCATAAGTGCAATGTACTATCCCCGAGTCTTCATAACATATTTTGAAATGTGCCATCCTTAGAAGTATACTTAGAAGGAGTAGAAGGAGAAAGGAAAAAATCATTAACATTTTAAATTAATTTTGGGGTGCATACTCACAAGGGGCATGTGTCTGGACACTGCTTCTCTCTGATAAGAAATCAGGAGGTGACAGTGAAGAGACAGGGAGGAAGCAAGTGAGAAGAGAAGTCTCTATTCCAGCAGAATGCCCTTCCCTACAGTTGTCTGGCCCTGGAGGTACGAGGGGACTGAGCCAGGGATGAGGACAACAGGACACTAACATACAGTGAGCCTGCTCCCTACAAGTCGTCTGTGCCGCTGGGGCTCCTGCAGAAGCCGGGAGCTCTCTTCAGAGCACCAGCGGTGTGCGAGGGCTCGGCTCGGTGCGAGCAGATACTGCTGAGTCTGGAAAGCAGAGAGCCTTAACAAGTCAATTCCACACCCCCTCGAATTTGTGCCTCGGCAGGGAGTCCTCAGCAGGAAATCCTCCATATGTTTTCCTTCACTACAAGGAACTCCAGAGCATGAGTTCATTTCTCTTAAACATCCTCACATTGCTGGAAAACAGCACTGGCTGGCTGATGAGAAATGTCACCAGGAAGACGAGGGGACTCATTCAAACAGAGATAGGGGAACAGTGACCCTACTGAATTAGATACCAGTTTCGGAGAGGTTTTCTTTTTCCGTTGCTGCTCACATTCTGGACTTTGTGGGGGTTTTGTTTTGTTTTTAAGGACAGTCTTTGTGTTTTACTACTTCCTAGTAGAGCTTGAATACTTGGAGAAATAAATATACACGGAAGATTTCTGAAAGATGTGTCCTATGGAGGAATGGAGTGTGCTCTGAGGACCAAAGGATTATAGCTCAGATCAGTCTTTGCTCTTACACAAAAAAGCCAAATTTGAAATTCAGCATTACTTTAAAAATATCACTGCAAGTAAGTACTTGTCTTTGTTGTTCTCTTCTTTTCCTTCTTACTCCCCTAATAAGCATCTTTTGCATATTGTCATCTCAATGAAGTTATCAGTTGGACTTGAAATTTAAGTGAAACGATTTGCCAGCTCATAAATTAATTGCAAGAAGAGATAGGGAGTGTCCTGCTCTTAACACCATTTAGCAGGTAACAGATAATATTATCAGTAATGTTTACATTTTTTTTGCCGGGAATCATTTAATTTCATTAATGTTTCAGGTGAATATCTTTTGCTTCTGTCCCTCAAGTAATATAAACTGTATTTTAGATTGGAAAGTGAGCACGTAAAATTTTCATCTGAAAAGAGCGTTGTTGCCATGGGAAGCAAATCGCAAATCAACTTCTGCCGACTTCTCTGGAATACTTAGATAGATCTGCTGACCAACCTGTAAATCCCGAGAGTAAAATTCACTAAAAGTGCAACTTCTCGTGAACCCCTGTTGAAAATGCTATGAAATGGTGTTGCAGATCTGGGGGAAGGAAAACCTCACTCTCTGGCAAAAGGGCCTCGAAACATTAAGACATTTCAGCTGCTCTTACCTTTCCTCGGATTACACTGTCGAATCGAACTATAGCCGTGCCTGTGTGGGTGCCTGCTCGGGAAGCTAGGGCTACCATGCTGATCCAGCAGGATGTGGTGAGACGGTCCACAGGTAGTCAGGGATGCGGACTAGAGCAGCCAGTATTCTAGTGGCCAGTGTCTGTTCCCCTCCAGACTTCCAATTTCCACCCCCCATATCTCAGGCCTCTCCTCCTCCTGTGGTCACTGTAAATCATGAGTTTACTACTGGAGGGGCCGTGGTACCTTTCCCAGCAATCTCTTAGCGGAAGAGCTGGTAGCTTCAGAGTGTTATTACCTGATATTTGGGCAACTGAACAGAGGAATGATCTGTTCCTGGACCCGCAGTCCCCCACTTCACACTAAAGCCATCATCCAGATGACAGCTTTCTGCAGACCAGCTGATCTGAAATGATGCATTTAAAAGAAGGATCATCGCTGAACCGCTCTTATCCAAATGGAGAGTTGCATTCTCCCCTCTGACTTCCCCGAGTCTTTGGATACTGTCTGCCTTGTCCTCTAAGAAACATGATTCCTGTTCACCCAGGCAAACATCATTCCTGGTTGCCAACCCAAGGGCTCCCAGCACTTGGTCCTGTTACTGTTTAGCCCGTCAGTTAAAGATCATTATCTTCCAGCCCATCTGTTATTTTCACTTAGGAGAGTGTATGAGTTCGGTGCTATCGGTGTCCTTTACATTCTCCCCTACGTGTCGTGTAGTAGCTAGATGCAGTCCAAGGGTAAAGTCCTGTTGTGAACAACGGGGATCTGTGTCCTACTTTTGAAAGCATTAGCGGTAATGGTGCAATCTTGGATGGCCCGAGAGGGAGGGGGTGAACAGTGAGAAATCAAGCCGAATGAGAGTCTGGTCTTCGCCATCCTGGACGGCCGCTGCTTTTAGAGGAACGACTTGCTCCCTGATTTAGCTGTGCTTGAGGATTTGTGCTTTTTCTGTCGGGCGTAGTGTTGCCCCAGCAGCCCCCTCACAGTTACTAGCTACTCATCAGCTATGGCAGTTTGGGGGCTCGACTCTTAAAAAAGACAGCCATGAGGAATATGGATTTCGCTACTTGTCATTAGTTAAAATGTTCAGTAGATTTTGCCTTTTGTAAAGTGGCCTGTTATCTGCCTGCTAAGTGAGAGCGAGCCTCCAAGACTTCGTTTTTCCCCAGTGGAAGTTGTATTGCTGAATTTCAGAGTATCAGGTCATCTCTGCAACCTTGGACAACTCTCCTATGTAAAGAGAAGGGTTGCTTTGAGCAGTTCTTTTATAAACCTATGACCCGGAGAAAAATCTGAAGTCCCATAATCCTCTGGTGCTAACAGGTGGTGGTGGTGGTGATGACGATGATGATGTTACCATTTAGCAAGTACTGACTGCCATCTTTTGCCAGGTGTGATACTAAATAGTCTATGACACTTATGACATTAAATCTGCCTTACCTAACGTGGAATGCAGGTAACGTACGCAGCCTCACTCACTTAATCGATGGGGAAGAAAAAAATCCAAGAATTCACCTATCAACGAGCATCCTATATTCTTTTTGTTTGTTGTCGATGTTTCTTTCATTCAAGTGTCTAACCAAGGTTGTGGCTTGTCCAGGCTCCTTTCTGTAGTGCTTTCTTTCATGGGCAGCATTTCCAGCAGAAAACAGGTAGCCTAGAATGGGTAGCAGGCTGGCGTGCAGTGGGAGGAGAAATTAGGACTTCAGCAGTGAGTTTTGGTACCTCTATTGGAATGGATTTCATTTTCCTCTGCTCTGCATTAACCTCTGTGTGAAGTGTGACTTCACCCCCACGTCATGCTTCTCTGTGCTTCACTTTTGCAGGGTTATGGAGATAATTAAACCTTGTTGGCTAAAAGCATTGAGATCCTGGGGAAATAACAGCGCATTAGTGAGCAAATGTGTTTTAGTCGTTTGTGTTGAGCCAGGTTCTCATTGGAAGCAAATAAGATAAACGGAAGACAGAACAGTTCATTCAAGTTACCGGAAGGTGGGGGTCATGAAGGGAGAGGGTTCAGGCTTTTTATAGTATAAAATATATATTTTAAGTAAAATTTACCATAACATCTCCTATTATGAAATTTTTATTAACGTATGACAAATTGGGAGAAGCTGGTTTGTAGATGATCACTGAAGACATGGCATATGAAATAAGGAGAAATGAATAAAGAAACAATACATTTATAAATTTGCAAATGACAGGCATTGAGGATTTAATAACATTTTCCTTTTGTTTTTCTATTGTTCCTAACCTGGGTCATGAGAACATTTTAAGCTAATTTGCCACCTTTATTACATCCTCGATTCAATGATGGTTTACCGAATATCTGTTAGGGCAGCACTTTCTAGAATAGTCTGTGAGTGAGTATATGCTTTGAAGATGGCATCCAAAAAAGAGAAAAATTAAATTCAGGCATACTATCCTCCCACAACTTTAGATGCAGAGAAATTTGAAACTAGACTAGATTTTGGATCATCTTACCCAGCGCCTTTACATTATGTATGAAGAAGCTGAAGCCAGTGTGGGGAAATGATTTATACATCCCTAATTAGCTGCAGAACTCAGATGAGAATTCTAGCCGCTGGCCTCCCATACAAGTGCCTTGTATGTTTACTTTTGAGTGCCATGTTTTTAAAATGATTTTCCAATGACTAAAAATAATAAAGATATGCCCCCATTATCAATTGCATTGCTCTTTTGCCTTTTAAATATGTTAATATAAAATATCTCAAACAGGGGTTCCTGAGTGGCTCAGTTGGTTAAGCATCTGCCTTCCACTCAGGTCGTGATTCTGGGGTCCTGGGATCCAGTCCCACATAGGGCTTGCTCCTCAGCAGGGAGTTGCTTCTCCCTCTCCCTCTCCTTCTCCCTCTGCCCTTCCCGCCACCCCCCACCCCCATTCGTGCTCTCTCGCACATGCTGTCTCTCTCGTTCAAATAAATAAATAAAATCTTTTTTAAAAATCTCAAACATATGATGTATTAGTTATCTGCAAACCCACAACTTGAGTTCTGATAACTTATAGAATAAAATGAAACACAATACAAATACAGTTAAAACATGACTTCCTTCTTTTCGCCTCCTTGCCTCACAAGAGATCATTATCCTAAAATCGCGTTGTCGTCCCCATGTATACTTTAGCACTTCGGCTGTGTGTGCATGTGTTTGCGTTCGGCGGAGATCCAGACTTGAATATATCTATAGGTGCTCATATCTCTTTGTGGTTATACTATTACTCTGCGTTGAAATTTTAAAATATATAAAGCATTGTCCATATTCTTTCATAACTTTTTTTTTCTTTGAGAGAGAGAGAGCACGAGTGGGGGCTGAGGGAGGGGGAGAAGCAGACTCCACGCCGAGCAGGGAGCCCGATGTGGGGCTCCATCCCAGGTTCCTGAGATCATGACCTGAGCCGAAGGCAGATGCTTAACCGACTTGAGCCACCCAGGCACCCCCATAACTTTTTTTTAAATTCAACTTGTCTTGGAGACGTATGCATGTTGATACGTAGGTGTCTAGCCCATTTATTATAACTGCAGGATAGTTTCACATTGCATTAATGATCCAAGGTTGGTTTATCCATCTTCCTACTAAGGGAAATTGGGTTGTGCTTGCAGTTTTGCTCTTCTAACGTACTGCAGTGATCCTTGTACATATCTTCTTACATTTGTGCTGGAGTTTTCCGAAGGGAGTTAACCTTCGAAGGGAGCTGAATTGTTGGGTGATGGGGATGCACATCTGTACTAGGTACTGCGCAGCTGCCCCCCAAACAGGACTGGTTTGCGCAGCCATCGAACATGTTGAGTGGTAGTTCTAAACTCTGGCTGACGAAAGAATCAGTTAGGGAGCTTTTCCAAATTCCTAATGCCTAAGTCCCACCCTACACCAATTAAATCAGAAACTTTGGGGATGGGACCCAAGAATGTTATTTGTTTTAACGTTCCCTGGATGAACTGTAATGCACAACAAGGGTTAAGAGCCATTGATTTAGCATTTCTGTTTCCCTACATCTTTCCCAGTAGTTGGTGTTATCAGACATTCTATTTTCGCTCCTATCTTGGATATAAGGACTTTCTAATTATGGGTGAAGCTGAGTATATTTCTTTAATGTTATTGAGTATTCCAGAGCCTTCCACTGAGAATTGTAATATATTTTACTTGTGTTTTCTCTTCAATTGTCTTTTATTATTGATTTGTAGGCACTTTATACACACACACACACACACACACTTATAAATAAATGAATGAATGAATGAATGAATGAATGAATGAATAAATAAATAAATACATTCTGGACAGTAATTGCGAGAGGGGCTATATGATTTGCAAATACCTACCCCAGGCAATAACTTACCTTTTCAGTTACCTGTAGTATCATTTATTACACAGAAGTTTAAAATTTTTAATGTTAGTTAAATCTGTCAGTATTTTCCTTTATGGTTCGTATGTTGGGGAATCTTAAGAAATATTTTCCCACACGACTTAATAACTATTTTTTGGTCTTTTCTTCAAAAAGTTTTACACTAGGGGCGCCTGGGTGGCGCAGCCGTTAAGCGTCTGCCTTTGGCTCAGGGCGTGATCCCGGCGTTATGGGATCGAGCCCCACATCAGGCTCCTCCTCTATGAGCCTGCTTCTTCCTCTCCCACTCCCCCTGCTGTGTTCCCTCTCTCGCTGCCTGTCTCTATCTCTGTCGAATAAATAAATAAAATCTTTAAATTAAAAAAAAAAGTTTTACAGTAATACTTTTTCCCTATGAGATCTTTAAACTACCTAGGATTTATATTTCTGTATGGTGTGATGTACTGATCAAACTTTATCTTTTTTTTTGTATGAATAAGCGATTGTCCCAGTACAATTTATTGATTAGTCCATCTTTTCCCAGTCACATTTAATGCTATTGAGCCTCCCTATGTCTATTTTCCAATCTATCCTTGTACCAATACCACAGTTTTAATAGCCTTGTAATAAATGAACCCTTTTTTTCTATTTTTGTTCAAGTGCGTCTTGCCTATTCTTGGACATTTACTATACCATATGAATCTAAGAATCACTGTTTCAGGTTTTCATGGAAAACAATGTTGGGATTTTGTTTATAATTCCATTGAATCTATAGATTATTTGGGGATGAAAAATTAAGTAAGTAAAAATATAAATAAATAAATAAATAAATAAATAAATAAATAAATAAATAAAAACTAGATTATTTGGAGATGATTTCTATGTCTAAATATTGAGTCTCCCCATTCATGGATATGATCTAGCTCTCCATTTATTTAAGGTTACTTTCAGGGCGTCTGAGTGGCTCAGTCAGTTAAATGTCTAACTCTTGATTTCAGCTCAGGTCACGATATCAGAGTCTTGAGATCAAGGCCTCCATCAAGCTCCACACTAGGTCTGGAGCCTGCTTAAGATTCTTTCTCTGACTCTCTCTGTCCCTTATTCCACACTGTCTCTCTCGAAAAAAAAAAAAAAAAAAACTTCCTTTCATGTCTTTCAATATATTTTATAATTTTCCCTACAAGACTTTTCCACATTTTTGTTTGATTTATTGCTAGGTACCTTATATATATTGTTGAAGAGTTTGTTTTTATTGTAAATTTTATTTTTTCTTAAATAGTCTAATTATTGGCTGATAGTTTATAGAAATAGAGTAGATTTTAGTTTAACTCTTAATTTCAATCATCTTGAACTCCTTATTAGTTTTAAATTTGTAGATGATTTGGCTCTTCTAAATAAGCAGTCATTATATATGCAAATAATGATAATTATGTTTATTGTTTTATAATATTTATAGATTTTATTTTATTTATTTTAGTATATATTAAATTTATTTATGTTTATGTATTTATTTCCTCCCCCCCAGCTTGCTAGTATAGTTAGCACCTCTTGTGCAGTGTTGAACTGAACAGCAGGCATTGTCAGCAGGCATCCTACCTTGCTTGGATTTTATATGAAATGCCTTTGACTTGTTGTCATCAAGTGTTATATTTTCTTGGGCTTTCAGTGAATAATATCTTTTATCAGGTTAAGAAATTTTCTTTCTATTTTTGATTTGCTCATAGGTTTTATCAGGAAAGTGTTCTGAATTTTATTAAATACTCCCTCCATCTATGAGATGTACTTAAGGATTTTGTCTTTTAATGTGTTAATTGATGCATTAATCACTTTTTCTAAAATTAAACCATCTTTCTAATCTGAGATAACCTCTACTTGATCACAATTTTTAAAATGTTCATTCTAAATTTAATTTACTAATATTTTACTTAAAATTTTTATATTCATGAACGAGACTGGCCTGTAATTTTTCCTACTTATTTTATATCAGGTTTACCTTACCTCATAAAATGAGGTTTAAGAAAGATTATCAGTTTAGGGGTGCCTGGGTGGCTCAGTCACTTAAGCCTCCACCTCTTGGTTTCTGTTCAGGTCATGATCTCATGGGCTGTGGAACTGAGCCCCACATCAGACTCTGTGCTCAGCTGGGAGTCAGCTTAAAGATTCTCTCCCTCTGCGCCTCCCCCCACTAGCTCTCTGGGTCACTCTCTCTCTCTAAAAGAAAAAATAAATGTTTTGAAAAAAGATTATCAGTTTAGTCCCTTCTATGGAAAGGTTGATACAAGATTGGAACTACTTCTACTTTGAAAGTTGGTAACACTTGTCTGAAAGCATCCTGGGTCTGGTTGTGTGTGTGTGTGTGTGTGTGTGAACAGATTTTCACTAGTGATGCAGTTTCTCTCATTAATTTGGTCAAGTCAGGTTTTCTCTTCCTTCCTAAGTAAATGTAAATTACATTTACAGTGAAATGACCATTTTGGCTAGATTTTCAAGTGTACTGCCATAAAAAATACTTCTTGATAATTCTCTGCTAAAAAATCTCTACCTTGCTGTAGTTGTGTCTCTTTTTCATTGTCCTTATATAGTCATTTCCCTTTCTCTCTTTTTAAATTAATCTTGCACAAATTTTGTCTCTTTATTGGTTGGTTTTTTTCAAAGAAACAATATTTTATTTTTTAGGATCTCTTTGTCAGTAATTGGCAAATACCCTTGACAGTCAAACAATAAGTTAGGTGGGTATATTATTCTAGATTGGCATTTATTTTCATTCATTCCTTCAAAAATAGTCCATTGATTTCTGTTACTTATTTTTGCTTTTGAGAAGTCTGCTGTTGTCTACTTGTTATCCCTTGATAGGTACTTTATCTTTTCTCTCTGGTTGCTTTCACCACAGTGTAGCTCATCATGGATTTGTTTTTTATTTATCTGGATTTTGTCTTGACCTATAGGAATCATATATTTTATCAGTTCTGGGACATATACAGGCATATATCTTTGAGTATTGATGCTTCCATAATGCTTTTACTGAAATTTATGTTAGACATATTGAGTTTTTTATTATTTTATGTTGTCTCTTAATTTTATATTTATCCCTTTATCTCACAGGGCTCCATTCTGAGTTGTTTCCTTAAATCCGTCTTTCAGATCATTGTTTATGTCTTCACCTAAACAGCTACTTTGCCTAGGCATTGAGTTTTTTCATTCAGTTGCTATAGTTTTTGTTTCTAGAGGGTCTATGATCATTTTAATACTGTGCTTTCCTTTTCATACAGCTTGTATTCCCTTTCATGTTAGTAATTTAAAACAGTTTAGGGGTTCCTGGCTGACTCAGTTGGCAAAGCATGCAACTCTTTACCTCAGGGTTGTGGGTTCAAACCCCACATTGAATGCAGAGATTACTTAAAAATAAAATCATTTTTAAAAAAGTTAAAAATCTATTATTTTGTTCATTCATTCAAATTCTTTTTTTTTTTAAAGATTTTATTTATTTATTCGACAGAGATAGAGACAGCAGCGAGAGAGGGAACACAAGCAGGGGAAGTGGGAGAGGAAGAAGCAGGCTCATAGCGGAGGAGCCTGAAGTGGGGCTCGATCCCATAACGCCGGGATCACGCCCTGAGCCAAAGGCAGATGCTTAACCGCTGTGCCACCCAGGCGCCCCCCATTCATTCAAATTCTTTTATTTATTATGTCTATGATGTGATTCTTCTAGCGGATCATTTCTTCATGTGATTTGTAATTTAGGATTATGAGTTCATCGTCAGCAGGGAATACTATAAAAATGTGTCACCAGAGTGGATATAGCCAACCCTCCAGAGACATTTTGCATTTGTGTTTGCTTAGTGTCCTACAGTGTGTCCTCAGGCTAATTTCTTGACTCAGGGTTTCCTACATCATTCACATAGCCCTAATTAGAATTCTGAGTAGATGCTATCTTTTTCTTTCACTTGACATCTTGATAGAGACAGACAGGCATCATTACTGTGTCCATTTGCTCCTACATAGGAAATTAAACCTAAGCTTCTAGGTTACTAAGACTTGCAAGACCCCTTAATGCAAATCAGAGTGGATTTGTGTCCTTACCACATTGCTTTTTAGATCTCTCTCTCTTTCTCTTTCACTGTTGCTCGCTCTCTCTCTCTCTCTCTTTTTTGCAAGCTCAGTAATGCATTTTAAAAAGAATGATGTCTTTTTGTCTGTTATTTCTAAGCTTTTGTAGTGGCAAA
Source organism: Ursus americanus (assembly GCF_024610735.1). NCBI lineage: Eukaryota > Metazoa > Chordata > Mammalia > Carnivora > Ursidae > Ursus > Ursus americanus. The sequence goes on along the minus strand of NC_142157.1, from coordinate 15,756,326 downwards.
ATGGTCAGGTTTTCTTGAGAAAAGTTTTAGAACAGGAAGTCTTACTTTGGTCTTTGACATTAAAAAAAGTCTAAGAGGGCATTTGGCTGGCTTGTGCAGGGGAGTATGCAACTCTTGATCTTGGGGTTGTGGGTTCAGGCTCCACATTGGGTATGGAGATTACTTAAAAATAAAGTCTTTAAAAAAAGTCTAAGAATTTCACAAATCATATTCGTCACGCAAAGTGTTCTTGCTAGCTTCTATCGGAATGCAGACTGTCCAAATATCAGCTCGAACATTATTAAACTAATGTAATCCTGACCGTGTTGTGATAGAACTGCTGAAGAATCCATTCCTTTGACCTTCTACCAGAAACTCAGCCACGGTTTGGTGCGTTGGGAATACTGCACGGGTGGTGAGGAGGGGCTGTACCCTACTTTGAGAAAATTTTCAGGGCGTGTTCTATAGGGGAACAAATAATATTTTCTGAAATGGTACAGATGTCTTTTGCTTTTCCTTATTGAGACACCAGAAGTTCATATTTTCTGAAAGGTTCTAATGAAAAGCCCAAAGGCCTTTCTAGCTCTGGACTTCTGTGATTTTTCTACTACCTTGAGACATTTTCCCAACAAATTACATAGCCTGTTTGCAGCTTCGTAACCAAATCTTAGGTATCAAAGGTGTGCGGTCTTCTCAGGACACTCTCTGGTTCTCCTTATCGCTCACCACGGCACCCCAGCAAGTCCATAGATATGAAGTGGATCATATTCAAAATTTTTTGTTTTTAATATTTCTTGATCTTACTTGTCCACATATAATTTTTATGACATGTCAGAGACTACACTCCCAAACAAACAATGAGTTGATTAAAGAGAATGTTGGTTATTGAATGTTATCTAAACATGACAAATTTTGAAATATACACTGTTGGAAGTTTGTATTACTTCCACTGAACATGCTATAATGTTGAGATATTTTGTCCCAAAATCCTCTTTGGAAGCAACAAGTTAGTAATAAGACACAGTTGGAATTAAAACAAAGGCTTCATTTAAAAAATATAGCAAATATTGTTTCAACACTCGATACCCAAAGTTATTTCTGAAGCCTTACTGTATTATTTTAGATTAAATATCTAAAACAAATTATTACAAAAATAAATCCATCTCTTTGTTGAATTTTATTCTGTGTTTGGATTGAGGTGGAGTCAGTTATTTGCTGCATGATCAGACCACAGACGCTGAGTCTTTTTATTTTCTTAATTAAGAATCACTGTTCCAAACCTTTGTCAGTGGTTTACAATGGCAGTAATCCCTACCAAAACAGTTGTTCTTCTAGATTCCAAGTGGTTTGCCAGAACATTAACCTCGACTTGACCCCTCATAGTCACAGGAGACATACACGAGGGTCAATAATCATTTCTAGAAAACTATAGAGCATGGGTTGCCTTCTAGATTATGTAACTTGCCTTTAAAAATAATTAGAACGTGTTTGTCATTTAAAATGACTGGGATCAGCAGGGCTAATGAAAATGTTCAAAGCCTTATCAGTCGGAACACAAGGGCTGGCTCCAGAAAGTGCTGACCTCGAAATTTTTGTCCTGCTTTTGTTGATCCTGTCTGCTGATGCACACGGTCTACTGATGTGTGGCTTGGCATGCCATAGAGACTTATTCATCCATGATATATGTGGAAGGGGCTTCCGGACCTCTACATGTGCTGGGCCACATTCCTCCAGTTCTCTAACAAAGCTTTTAATTGGCGGCTGTGACTAATGAGCTTGAAGTCCCAGGAGAAATGGAGCCCAGTCTTCCACCACCCATTAAGATGAGCTCAAGCCCCGGGCTTATCAAGCTTGAACCGGGAGAAGCTAGGGCCAAAGGCTTGAGCTAAAGCAGTCACTAAGAGTTTCATAAACTGCATTAATAATCCTTGGCCAGATTAAACTGCACATTTAGTGTTATTACCCGAGCTATCAGCTATCGTAGCCAAGGTCCTTCCTGGCCCTGGTCATTAAAGGCGACATACCTCTTTTCGGGAGAATCTGAATTAACCCTGCTTTACCTGAAGTTTCTCTGAGGCTATTTCTCCAAGTAATCTCCCCTGTCTTTGTGTAGAGAAGCGATCTCATTCTTCCTGAGGTCATGCGGGATGAAGTCAGTGCTGGAGGTGGGCCATAGTGAGCGAGCTGGTGAGAAACGTACAGAAAATCTTGATGCAGATGGTTCTGCCTTAAGATTTCTGTTATTTTTTTTTTATTTAAAATTTCAATTGTGTGCCTTGCCTGCAGTGTAATGGAGGAAAAGCGGATTAGAGGAGAAGCAGGACAAAGAACTCATAGCCGTTACCCATTATTTACTGTATTTGGCTGGGAATGTCAAATAAATTAGGTCATTAAAAATCAGTAAGTTGCTGGGACCAGGGAGAGCCTCATGCTCCTTTCCTGAGACCTTAGCACGGATGTTTGAAAGGGCACTTGAAGGTCTCATTTGGCCATTGGTATATTATAGATTTCATACTTCTAAGTGGTGTGAAGTGTCTCTGAAAGCATATTCAATAAAAATACTTTAAAAACTTGGAAGTATACAAAAATTAATTCTTAATTTTAAAACTGTTATATTCTTGCCACTTTTATTGTTGATTTTTATTTTAAACAGCCATCTCTCTACCATATGACTCTCCTGTTTCTTTTTGTGTATAGATCCGTATTCTATCATTTCTACCTATCCATCTCATTTACTTTATAACTCCGTTTACACATTCCTGGAAAATTGGCTTGAACGTCCTTTCATCCTGTCCGGATTGGACATTCAGTCCCCAGTTTTTCACAGAGCTCTTCTTTCTTTCCCCTTTTGTGGCATTCTGTTGGCTCACCATTGCTCTTAAACGGGTCCAGATTCATGATCACAGACCTCATGAGTCTCTGCCCATATACCCTGTCTCCCACTACCTATGGTTCCCCCTGCCTCCTACTCTCACACAAAAAATGTCTCTTCACATTGTTCCCACCTTCGGTGTGTAAGTTACAACTCAACCTTGCAAAGAAAACTTCCTTGATTGAGACTGTTGGTTATTTGAAGTGTTACTGGCGTCAAAGACATGATATAACTTGAGTAGTTATTTCCTATATAAAAACATTGGTAATTGGAATGCAGTAGGAAGGCTATGTCTCATTATCTTGCTAGATACCAGATTATAGGCTATTTTAAGGCAATTACCAGGTTTCATGTCCTGTAGCATCATCTGTGAACCTATGAACCCTTAATTTGCACAATCAATATTATAGCAATTAATGATGGTCGTGGTATCCATCTCTCTAGGTAAAATAAACTTCTAGCAAATAGATACCTAGAACATAGAGTTGGCAGAGTACCATGGGGTCCCTGTGTTATACTTAAAAAATCAAAAATTATACAGAAATAGGTATTCAAGAACCACCCAAAGCAGATAAATCACCCAGCTGCTCATAAAAAGAATATCTGTTGAAATTACCTTTTTATGCACCTAGTGATTGGCATATAGTAAGTTCTCAATAAATATTAGATGTACTGTCATTGGACTATGTTTTCAACACCATGTGATTAATCACCTTCATTAACTTTTCTGGCAATTTTTGTATAACATCTCTAGCTATTTTAGGGTTACCTTAAGAATCCTAAAGGCCATTATGAAATCAGGGCAGCATTGGAGGTCACAAACTCTAACAAAAGTTGAAGTTTCTCAAAACTGATAAGGCAGTGACAACAGTTCTTCTTCATAGAGAAATGAGAAATGAGAGATTACTACATGAATGATTTAGGTAAAACATAAAGAATTATTACAGTTCAGTGCTACTGAATATTGAAACAGATAATAGTGGGAGATATGCCATCACCTTTCTTATATTTTATTCAAAATAGGAATACATGCCGAGGTCCAAGGTGGATTTGGAGACTGATTTAAGCTCTATGGAGTTAAGATTTTTACACTTCTCAAGAATAGTTACCTTGTTCTTTGATTACATGATGTTTCTTTTGAGTTATTTTTAATTTTAGAACAGTGAAGCAAAGATGTTCAAATTCAACCTTGGAGCTTAATACATCCTATCTTCTGCCAGAGACATTTTACTGATCCTGTGTTATTTAAAGGCCAAGTAGAACTGTTATGGTGAAAATCTGAAAAGAATGTCAGAACTAACACAGGATGGAGATCACATTTTCACAGAAATAATGATTCCAAGTCTTATAATTTAATTTGCATGGTTGAATGAACTTGTCTTTCTCCTACTCCAGAAATACAGCCTACCACATCCTGAGCTGCAGCTCTGCAGAAAAGAGGCCAAGTCCCTAGGTTAGAATTCCATAATTATGCCCACTCCACACCTTTATACCCAGGAACAATTTTTTAATTAAAGAGGAATTCTAAGCCTACAAGCCTATTCTTTCTGAGAAAATCATGGGAGAGAGAAAAATGTGCTCTATATATCTCTTAACTAAAAATAAAGTCACTTAACCTAAAAAGCAGTAAGACTTGTATTTCAAGTGGGGGCATGTGAACTGTTGCAGAAAGGGATAGACTGTGTTACCTGGAACTCAGAGAAAATACACTTTTGGCACTTTCTCAGGGGAGTGGAGAAAACTCTTCTTAGGAGAATTTCCCTAGCTTGATTTTCTGAGTATATTCCTAGACTCTAGCCCTCTGTGTTAGCGGGCTTAGTTCAATGATAAACACTCTCCACATTTTGGTGCCTCATCACTATAAAAGTGTGCGTGTTACTCATAACATAGTCCAATGGCATAAGGATGAAGATGGTGTAAGGGCTCTGCTCTAGGTGCTCTGTCAGGACCCCAGGCTACTCACAGTGTATGGCTTTGCTAGCTTCTAGAACCCTTACCTTCTCTGCATTCAGCCGACCAAGTACAGAAAAATCTCAAGGGAATTCCCAGGAGGTCTTCAGGAGCCAGGTCTGAAAGTGGTATATGTCACCACTGTCTCAGCCCATTGGCCAACACCCAACCATATGACCCCCACTAGTGCAAGGGAGACCAAGAAATGAAGTGTAGGTGGATGCCAAGAGGAGACAGAGGAAGATTTGAGGACGACAGCAGCCTCTGTCCCATCTTCAGTAGCTATAAACTGGGGTTAGTTGACAGGGTATGTGAAAATAGCCCCATGGTTGGTCCTGGGTGCTAGCAACTATAAGAAAATATAGGATCAGCATGCCCATTCCAGAAAGCTGTAGCTTTAAGCTCTCTATTAAAGAGAGTGCTCAATTTTAGATGCTGTGAGAGGGATAAGATGAATTGGAGATTGCCTCTGCCCTTAGGCAGAATACAGTCTCCTAAAGGAGTAGGCTATCTGTATAACTAGGTATGTTGTATTTAGCTTGTATGACAGGACATTAAATGGGAAGTTTCTACTGAGGACCCTCCTTCTAACAGATAGGAAATTCCAAAGTGGGCTATCAGATCAAGGTGCAGATTTTCAAAGGAAAATCAAGAAAGCGTTTTATGATCTAAACTTTTGCAGCTACAAAGAGGCTAGGGAAGGTCCCTGAGAGTGAAAGTTGAAAGAAGATTTCATGAGGAGGATTTCTATTTTAAAAAATTAAATTAAAAACAATTTTTGAATCATGCTATGTTTTCTACCTACATCCTTAAGGATGAGGGCTGTGGGATTATCTGCTAATTCATCTAAATTTCAGTATGACTGACTTCAACGGGATCATTTTGAGAACTTGACACCTACCGCCTGAGGTTGGGAGAGGGGATACAGTAGACTCTGTCTGCAATCTGAGAACCTTGGAGGAAGATACGCCATGACTGCTTACCTATTCTGATGGCAGGAGCAAAGGAAAGTCATTGTGCAGTTGAAATGATCCTGCCTTTCGAGTTTGGTCCACCAAAGGATGCACTAGGGGCTTCTTAGATTCTGTCTGATATGGCCACTCGGATGGGTCCTCAGCAGAGAGAAGCCGGAGGTGGACCGCTAGATGCCCAGGGGCTGGGGAGGAAGTCACCAGCTGAGCTAGAGCCGCGCTGCCTGAGTCAGCAAATGAGGAGAAGACCACAGAGCGGGGAACCTCTAAAGAACCCATAAAAGTAGGCTTAGAAAGAGTCAGCATTAAATATTAGCTTTAGGGGTGCCTGTGTGACTCAGTCAGTTAAGTGTCTGACTTTGGCTCAGGTCATGATCTCAGGGTCCTGAGACTGCCCCGAGTTGGGCTCCCCACTCAGCAGGGTGTCTACTTGTCCCTCTCCATCTGTTCCTTCTCCTGCTCATGCCCCCTCTGTCTCTCAAATGAATAAATAAAATCTTTTTAAAAAAATATTAGCCTTGGGGCGCCTGGGTGGCACAGCAGTTAAGCGTCTGCCTTCGGCTCAGGGCGTGATCCCGGCGTTCTGGGATCGAGCCCCACATCAGGCTCCTCCACTATGAGCCTGCTTCTTCCTCTCCCACTCCCCCTGCTGTGGTCCCTCTCTCACTGGCTGTCTCTCTCTCTGCCAAATAAATAAATAAAATCTTTAAAAAAATTAGCCTTAAATATTAAATATTTAAAAATAAGCCTCCTTATGCTTCTATGAGTCAAAAAGATCTTTCTTGTCCCTCTGATCACTCTTCCTTCCTTCAGCTATGAGGACGGAGTTTGGTCAGAAAGAGCAGTAAGTGAGTGAAGGAGGATGGGGACGAGAAAGAGAGGACACCAAGTACACTATTCATGTTGGAGACTCTGTGTTGACGGCAGCATTGGCTGGGAGCTGGTAAAGAAGGGAAGAAGGGTGAGCTTTGAGTGATGGTTCAAGTGCTGGTGAATACTGGGTGGGGCATTCTCATTTCTAAATTGAGACTGTGTTTTGTAATCTGCAGAGAACATAGAACGTTTTCTTAACTAGGAGTGATCAAAAAAGTCATAGTTTTGCTGGAGTGTTCAGAGTTTTTGTTGGAGGCAGGGGAAGAGCTAATCCTTTTGCTCAAGCTTAAAGAGACATTGACAGGCAAAAAGAATGTTCCTTTATGACTACAGCTGACAGAGCTGATTTGTTCAATGTGCCATTTAGTTTTGAATTCTGGTGGAATGCCCCAGGAGAAATACAAATAAAGTGCTCTGGGAGGTCAAATAGAAAGTGTTTGCTTCTAGCTGGAGTGGAAGTGGAGATTCGGGATGGGCTAGGGAGGATAGGCGGCTGATGGCGCTTTGCTAAAGGCATTTCTAGCAGAGCAAACAACATAAAAGAGCAAGGAATGAGTCCACATAGGTTCATCCTTGGTAGAAAATGTACTGTCCTGTTGAGCGACGTTGATGATGGGGGACACTGTGTGTGTGTGTGTGTGTGTGTGTGTGTGTGTGTGTGTGTGTATGTGTTGGGGGGTATGGGAAATCTCTGTACCTCCCTTTCAAATTTGTTGTAAGCCTAAAACTGCTCTAAAAAATTTGTCTTTAAAAAAACGTATGGAGGGGTACCTGGGTGGCTCAGATGGTTAAGCGTCTGCCTTCAGCTCAGGTCATGATCCCAGGGTCCTGGGATTGAGCCCCGCATTGGGCTCCCTGCTGGGTGGGGAGCCTGCTTCTCCCTCTCCCTCTGCTGTTCCCCCTGCTTGTGCTCTCTCGCTCTGTCAAATAAATAAATAAAATTAAAAAAAAAAAAAAAGGCACGGAGACAGAAAAAACATAGCCGATGCATATAAAATAGCAATTAGTTCCTTTTGGCTGAAGCCAAGCATGGGGCAATAATGGAAAATAAGGTAGAAAGTGTCGGCTTCCAGCTAGAGTGAAAGGCGTAAGGCACGCTGGAAACCTCTGCAGGGAGTCTGCATTAAGGCATTAGGGATGAGGCAGGCGACCAGGGCAGAAGGCAAATCCTTGTAGTTAGGCTGACCTTCATGGGAGGTGACCAAATGTCTACCATACAGTGTCCAGCGAGGTATGGGGCATTAATTTTTACCTAGGTAGACAAGGCTGATATCCAAGGAGGTGCTGATGTGATAAACAGGGTGTGAAAACAGGGAACTGTAGGCGGGGGATGATAAATTCAGTAAGTTGTACTCGAGGGTAGTCATTTCATCTTAGAGTGGGTTTGGGAGCGAAATCTATATAGATAGGAAAAGCTGCTTTTCAGACAGGGAGCTCCAACACACCAGTTCTGTGACCTCTGACAAGTAATTTGTCTTCTCGAAGCCTTGGTTTCCCCATCTATGAAGGAGTAGTAGCAATAGATAATAATACAACCCACACAAAGATTGCTCAGCAGGGATGCCTGGCACATTTATAGGGACCAAGAAAAGCTAGCTCCTTTCCCTGTCCTTTAAGGGGAGGAGAATGCAGATTCTTGATATGCAGATTGCAATTCAGGTTATGACCCCTGCCTCAGTGAGGGAACTAGACAAAATAAATTCAGAAACTACAGCAGATGCTTTTTCATGGACCAAGCCATCAGAGAGCGTAGGGGGAGGTTGTAGGTCAGTGGATGTTCAGATCCCCTCAATACTGAGCTTAGGGCAAGAAACATCCACCCTATGGCAATTTTGAGTCTGTTGGCCTTGGGTGGGATTGGCTAAGGGACTGAGTGGGGCTGAGTTTACAGGTCACAGATCCTCAGTGTCTGGGAGGTGGTCTGGGAGACAGAGGTAAAGTGGAAAGTAGGGAGATGTGCAAGCCAAGGAATTTGAACATTGTTCTGATGCATTCACAGACCTTTAAGGAGGGCAAGGCTGGGAGATGGGAGAGACCCGAGATGCTGCGTGCCATGCAGCTGGGTAGATGCCAAGGTGAGCAAGGGGGGCAGCCCAGAGAGTGAGACCAGCAGCCGGAACGGTAAGAGTCAGGACACAGAAGCTCTAGGCACGACTCTGCTGCGAGGCTTTCTGAGCCTTCGTTTCTCTGTCCATCAAATGGACTCAGGGTGACACTTTACTTACCCACAGTCTGTGATCTGAAACTTGGACCGCCCAAAATTCAGCCAAAACAGAAGAGTAAATAAAAATGGTCCTTGAGCAGTCAGTGCCAACATTATTACAAGCTTCACGCTGAAAGCATGGGACAGTAAGTACCCCAGGGCAGCCGATTCATCAGGACTATCTACTTACATGGACGTGGTTTTAATACATCTGACATTGTAGTCAGTCTTCCCAGAGAACTCAAGATGTGTATCAAAGAGGGATTCGAGTGTGAGCTGTTCACAGGAACAAACAGGTGGAGAGCCCACTATAAGGAGGAAATTTTTTAAAAACCAATTGTTATTTTTAAAATAGCAATGTGGATCCAGTTAGTGTAGGGACAAAGAATGTATGTACGTTTCCATATGCTCTGGGGCTTACCTGTATTATGCTGTAGTTTCTGGAATCTGCTAACATAATGAGTAATTAATGCCTGCAAAGATAATTCTCAGTCATCAATAAATGGGGAAATTATGTCCAGAAGCCTCTATTTGTAAATGAAGCAGGGAGGGGACTGGAGTACATTTTTAAACTTCTATTCAAAATTATGGAGTTTTAAAAATTTGGGTCTTTCCAGAGGCAAGTCTTCATTCTATGAACATTCATTTATCTAATATTCGTCTTTTGTAGGTCACAGTACTCTAACGCAAGCCTGCTGTGACTATAAAGTATGCAGGCTGCTTTAAAAAAGACAGGAAACAGATAGATCAGAACACAGTTAAATGAATAGTCGGTTGCCTTGGAAAGCTGTAAACTTTACTTTATGATCCTGCTATTGCTGAAAATATTTTTGTGATTTGTATGTATTTTCTATATAGCCTTTTTCATGAGTTTATGATGATACAAAGACCAGACCCTCCTTAATTTAGAATCTCGAGTTATTATTTACAAAGAAAACCACCACCACCAGTGACAACATATGTTAAGCCTGGTTCTTCTAGAAACATTGGCTGAGCACTTAACTCTATACCATAAGAAGGAGACACTGGCTGGCTCTTGAAATTAGTCCAAAAGTGAGGCTGAATTATCCATATTATTCATTTTTCAATGGCTTATGAACACCTTAGACCTGCCCTACAGGTCAAATCGTTGCCCACCATTGAGAAGACTTTTTTAAATGTGCCATAAACTCTGGTGTCAGGGTCCCAAGCGGAGTATCGACAGTGGCTTGAGTGATGACAGCGCCATTAAAAGAAGGTCACTCCTTTCAAGGGGACAGCACTCATTTAATATGTAAATTCTGCCATATTCTTTTTTAAAATGCATGGCATAGAATCACATTTGAGAGAGCATTGACATTAATCCCTCTGCAAAAGTAAAAATATTGCCCCCACCATTATTGTATTGGAGGTTACGATGGAGCCTGAAGATTGCAGAGATTCAAGTTCACCTTTACTGCTGTGGGCAGGATCATAGTTCTCTGCCAGGTGGGTTGAGACGGAATCCTGGCTGGGACCCCACGACTGCAGAAGCCTGGGCTTGCAACAGAGCGTCCCTAGACCCTCGGCAGAGCTCCTTCCCAGCAGTGATTCAGAACAGAGAAGGACACTTTGCAAATAGCATTTATCTTCTGCTCTCCCTACACCTTTTTTGAAAGCCTACACATTTGAGCAAACCTGCTTTTCTTGAGATGTCGAGCATCACAAAGGTGGGCCGAGAGCCAAAACTTTTTGCCCAGACTTTGTTTTAATTTGTTATGAGCTGAGTTCATCTTTTAAGCATGTAGTTTTAAAACATAGAGTAAAATCATATTATTACAGAAAGTATCATAAGTCATTTATAACTCTACCAGGATGTGCCAAGCCTAAACTTGAAAACAGCGAAGACAGTCTGTTGTATTTGGAAGGTTTCAGCATCAAAAATAGCCTATTCATCCTAATAACTATGAAGTATTAAGATTTAATTATCTGTTTATTCCCTTATTAAACTGATGTCATGACATCTTATTAAAAACACTCCTTTTCTACTCATGATCTTAAAAAACAAGGATTTAAGTAGGCATGTCAGGTCATATTCAGCAGTTCTTTCAAATGCACAAATGAATTCTGTTGGGATTTTTTAATTGCAAAGGACGTTCGTCCTATTTTAAATAATACAACTTCAAATACAAAACTGGTACATTCTTAATGTAATCTGAAAAATAGAAGTTAAGAAAAAAATCTAACAATAACCACTATTAAAAATTGGACTTTATCAAAAACTAAAACTTTTGCTTTGCAAAAAAACACTGTTGGGAGAATAAAAAGGCAAACTGTGGAATGGAAGAAAATATGTGCAAATCACGTAGTTGACAGAAGACTTGTATTCTGAATGAATAAAAATCACTTAAAGGTCAACGACAAGAATGCAAACTACCCAATTAAAAAACAGGCAAATGACTTGAACAGACACTGCACCATAAGGCATACATGGATGGCAAATAACCACTCCAAAGGTGTTCAACAGCATAAGTCATCAAGAAAATGCAAATTAAACCATGATAAGATGCCGTAGGCACCTATTAGAATGGATAAAATTTAAAAGACTGACAATACCAAGCGCTGGTGAGAATGTAGGGCAGGTGAGACTCTTATTTACTGCTGGTGGGAATGCAGAACGGTATAGCCACTCACTCCGGAAAGCAGCTTGGCAATTTCTTAGGAGGTTAAAAACACACTTACAACATGACCCAGCAGTCCCGCTTCTACGTGTTTACCCTAGAGAAACGAAAACTTGTGTGCGCACAAAAAGTATTGTACAAATATTCATCGGAGCTTTATTCATAATTTCCGAAACCTGGTAACAGCATAAGGCTTCTTCAAAGGGTAAATGGTTAAAGAAGCTGATACAGACAGGGGGCTAGTCCTCCATAATAATATGGACTGAAGTTTTGATATATACAACAACTCACGTGAATCGTAAAATAGTTATGCTAATCAAAAGAAACCAGATGAAAGAGTTCACCTACTATATGATTCCATTTTTAGGACATTCTCCAAAAGAATAGTGACAAAAAGATAGTGACAAAAGATCAGTGGTTAGGGATCAGAGGATGGTATGACTACAACTGGGTGGCAGGAGAGAATTTCGACGCCCGATATGTTATCCATGTGTTTAAATTCATAGAACCCACACATACTCACCCCAAAGTCCATCTTAGTGTATGGTAATTTAAAAAAATAAAATAAATCATGAAGTATGCATAGGTACCAGGATGTTTATGAGAAAAACTAATTTTACTATTGAATTATGACAGCATAAATAATTTTAAAGGAGTTCTAGAATTTTAGTTGACCTCATAATATAGGTTACAGATTTTGAGAGCGATGTTCACAATTCTGCAGGAAAAGAAAAATGTTTTTCCCTCAGCCCAGGCTTTCTGACTTAGGAATCTTTATTTGTAGTATTCAGGAGCTCATAGAATTTGTCTAGTCATCCATACTAATCTTTTTCATGTAGTCACTGAAGAATGCCAACATGTAAAATTTGGTGACAGAAATATTTATTTGATTAAGAAATTAAGTTCTTGTTCAAGGGCCGCCTGAGGGTTCCTTCAGCAATGGTAACAAAATGATCCAATGCACAAATGCGTGGAATGCTTGCCTCCCCAGACTGTAAGTGGGCGGAGGTCTGTGGACAAGATAGAACAATGGAGCAGGTAAAAGACAGCCCCTCGGAACCGAGAGGAATGATTTCTGTGTCAAAGACTATCCCATTCAAAGTAGGGGTTTCCATAATGTTGAAGAATGAGCCTGCCTAGTTGGTGCAGAATTACATAGTGGTGGATTTTCGGGGAGAGAAAAGATGACTTAGGGAGGTACAAATTCTCATTCAAATGAAATGGTTCTCTGCCCTGGCTGTGGACTCGAGCCCCCAGTGATTTGGTGGGAAAGGTTGTTCCAAATCTCCACTGGAGTGTGTTCTAGCTGGAGGACTTGGCTTGGGGGAGGCATCTGGTATCCTCTGAGCTCTGGCATGGGCAACTCCGCGCTCGCACCTCTGTGATCTGTGTACTCTCCAGGGACCTCGGTGACTTCGTGGCAGCCACTCTTGAGAACTGAGAACTGCTCGATGTCTCTGAGGGGATGTGAAACCTTTGGGTATGGAATTTTGGCTTATTTTTAAAACCACAACTATCTCAATGAAAAATGAGCTTTAGATGTGTAGTAGACAAGAATGGAAATGACTCTTTTTCCCAGAGCACAAGGATTTTTTTTTTCAAGATTTTATTTATTGATTTATTTGACAGAGATAGAGACAGAGTGAGCACCAGCAGGGGGAGAGGCAGAGGGAAAGGGAGAAGCAGACTCCCCACAGAGCAAGGAGCCCGATGTGGGGCTCGATGTGGGGCTCGATGTGGGGCTTGATCCCAGAACCCTGGGATCATGACCTGAGCCTAAGGCAAACAGTTAACTGACTGAGCCACCCAGGTGGCCCCCCCCACACACACAGCACAAGGATTAAAAAAAAAAAGAGGAAGGAAGAGTTAGCATTGATCTTGCTACAGCATTTAAATATCTGTGTGGGTTGGGTAAAGACTTTATTAGCATTGTTCTTAACCCACAGATGGTATTAGCATTGTAAATTAGCGTTGTTCTTAACCCTCAAATGATTGCAGTTGCAAAGGGGCAGATCGTGACTGCATAGTATTTCCCCTGAATTGAGTCCAGTCACTGGATGGGACAGCTGTGGTCTAATTACATTCAGCCTTGGATCCTTAACAAATACATTTCTGGGGCTCATCGAACTTCAGTGCCGAAGAGTCATAGATGATAAAAGCAGATTGAATCGGTGTCTACTTCTGATCATTTGGAAGGAGCCAAGATCAACATCCACATATAGTACAAGCTTACATATCTCTTATATTTCCTTTTTAAAGGTTATTTTATTTGACTTATTAAAACTTAGAACCAAGTAACCCATAACCATGATGTTAACATAAAAAACGATTAGATTCTTAGTCTATCCTTAGAGAATCTATTTATTCCATAATATAACTGAACCATGGAAACACCGCCACTCATAACCTTATTTCTCTTGGAAAATGAATTCCAGTATAGAAGGTACACATGTCTCCATCCAGGCAGCTAGAGAAAGGCCCCCTCACACACTCACTGGGCTGCCCACTGGGCGGATTACACATTTCCTGAGGGTATAGACAAAACAGAAACACTGAATATTTGTACCCCCTCTCTTAAATTAACATACTGAAACACTAATCCCCAAAGCCATGGTGTTAGGAGATGGGGCCTTTGGGAGGTAATTAGGTAATGAGGGCAGGGCCCTTATGATTGATTAGTCTGCTTATAAAAGAGACCCCAGAGAGCTAGCTCACCTCTTCCCCCAAGAGAGATTCCACAAGAAGTCAGCAGCCCAGACAAGGGCCCCCACCAGAGCCAGATGATGTTGGTGCCCTGGTCTTGGGCTTCCAGCTTCCAGAACTGTGAGAAATAAACATCTATTGTTTATAAGTCACGCAGTCTCTGGTAGTTTTATTATACCAGCCTGGACAGACTAAGACAAACTTACTTTAAAATAATTTGATAAAAATACTATATATATATATATATTTCTTTGTAATATAAAGTTTTGAGGCACTCATGAGAAAAATTGGAATTTTGCTGAACTTTTTTAAGGTTAGCATTACTTTCATATTGAATCATACATAGAGATCACTAGGACCCCTGAAGGTCTTAATCAGGACCTGCTCCCTCCAACCCGTCCTCCTATTCCTTCCTTTGGCAATTCCCATAACCTTGGTCCAGCAGCAGAACCTGAACCTGAGGGTACTTTCCTCAGGGGCCTTAGCAAGCAGTGAGGACTGTGGCAGAGGGGAATGTCATGACATGGAGTGGCAGGCGGGGGACAGGGTTTCTCTCCAGCTCTTCTGTGACCTGGTGCTTGTTATAAGGAATCCAGTAACGGTGGAGCCAGGGGGGCATTGGTACCTCTTCATGAGCTTGCATGGTTCAGAAATTGGGTCCAGCCTTCCTACACATCATATATTTTATGGACTCCAGGGTATTATGGCCATTTCAGAAAGTAAGAGTGTAGGAACTGTTTTGTTGTCTGTTTGTGTTTTGCATTAATGGGGAGGAGTCCGTAATGAAAGACCTTCCTCTGGGAAGGTCAGATGATAGAGAGTGGGATTGGATGCAGGCGATCTTGAGAAGTTTCGACAAATGGGAAGCTGACAGAAATCGCATGAGTCTGAGAGAGAAGTAATCTTTGTTGAAGATTTTGAGTTTACAATAGCAAAAATAAATAAATGAACCAACAAGCCAAATTTTAAAATGGGTAGGGGCGCCTGGGTGGCTCAGTCGTTAGGCGTCTGCCTTTGGCTCGGGGCATGATCCCGGGGTCCTGGGATCGAGCCCCACATCAGGCTCCTCCACTGGGAGCCTGCTTCTTCCTCTCCCACTCCCCCTGCCTGTGTTCCCTCTCTCGCTGGCTGTCTGTCTGTGTCAGATAAATAAATAAAATCTTTAAAAACTAATAATAAATAAATAAAATGGGTAAAGAATGTGAACAGACATTCTCCAAAAAAGCCATACAAGTGGATAACAGGTATATTAAAATTGTTCAGTATCGGGGCACCTGGGTCGCTCAGTCGTTAAGCCTCTGTGTTCAGCTCATGATCCGCCTTCTGGGATCGAGCCTCACATCGGGCTCCCTGCTCAGCGGCAGGCCTGCTTCTCCCTCTCCCACTCCCCCTGCTTCCGTTCCCTCTCTCGCTGCCTCTCTCTCTGTCAATAAATAAATAAAATCTTTTTAAAAAGTAAATAAATAAATAAATAAATAAATAAATAAATAAAATTGTTCAGTATCACTCATCATAAGGCAAAGGCACGTCTAAGTTACAGTGAGATATCACCCTTAGCACTCTTGGGATGACGATTATCAAAAACAAACAAACAAACAAAAATAACAAGTGCTGGTGCGGATGTGGAGGAAAGGGAACCCTGATACACTGTTGGGGGGAGTGTAAATTCGTGCAGCCATTGTGGAAAACAGTATGGAGGTTCCTCAAAAATTTAAAATTGAATTATCATGTGATCCAGGAATCCTATTTCTGGGTATTTGTCTGAAGAAAATGCAATCAGGAACTTGAAGAGGTGTCTGCACACCCATCCCCACTGAAGCATTATCCACACTAGCTAAGATAGAAACCACAGAAATGCCCATCTTCTGATGGAAGAATAAAGAAAATGTGGTCTATCTATCTATCTATCTATCTATCTATCTATCTATCTATCTTTCTATCCATCTATCTATCTATCTATCGATCTATCTTTCTATCCATCTATCTTGCTGTTTGCGAGCATATGGATGGACCTGAAGAACATTACGTTAAGTGAAAGAAGTCAGGTACACAAGGATAACTACTGTTGGCTCTCACTTATATGTGGAATCTAAAATAGTCAGGCTCATAGACGCAAAGGGTAATGGTGGTTGCCAGAGGCTGAGGGGAGGAGGAAGAAGGGAGGTGATGGTCAAAGGGCATGTTAGTCAGTGTTCTCCAGAGAAACAGAGCCAATAGGACATATAGAGATCTACACAAGAGGAGAGTTATGATAGGAATTGGTTCATGGGATTATGGAGGCCAAGAAATGCCCTGATCTGCCATCTGCAAACTAGAGAGCCAGGAGTGCCAGGGCTGTAATTCAATCTGAGTCTGAAGGCTTTAGAACCAGGGACGCTGAAGGGCAAGAGCAGGAGAGGATGCATGTTGCAGCTCAAGAAAAGAGAACAAATTCGCCCTTTCTTCACCTTTTGCTCTATTCGGGCCCTCAACGGATTGGATGATACCCACTTGCATTGGTGAGGGCAATCATCTTTACTCCGTCTACCAATTCACATGCTAATCTCTTCCAGAAACACCCTCACAGACATACCCAGAAATAATGTTTTAACAGCTTATCTGGGCACCCCTTGGCCCAGTCAAGTTGACCCATAAAATTAACCATCCCAGCGTACAAAGTTCCAGTTACGCAGGATAAATAAGTTCTGGAAATCTATACAGGCATCAGGCACAATACCTCAGAGGTATTGTGGGTTTGGTTCCAGGCCACTGTAATAAAGCGAATATCGAAATAAAGCCAGTCGAATGAATGTTTTGGTTTCCACTGCATATAAAAGCTATGTTTACACTATACTGTAGTCTATTAAGTGTGTAATAGCATTATGTCTAAAAAAGCCGTGTATATACCGTAAATAAAAATATTCAACTGATAAAAAATGCTAATCACCATCTGAGCTTTCAGCGAGTTAGAATCACTGATTCCAAATCCCCATAACAAATATAATAATAATGAAAGAGTTTGAAATATTCCAAGAATTACCAGAATGTGGCACAGACACACAAAGTGAGCAAATGTTGAGAAAAGGGCATCCATAGACTTGGTCTAGGCAGGGTTGCAACAAACCTTCAGTTTGTAAAAAAAACAAAAACAAAACAAAACAACAACAAAACAAAAAAACCCACAGTATTTGCAAAGCACGATAAAACGAGGTATACCTGCACGGCACAGTACCTGTAGCTAACGGCCCTGTATTGCATACCTAAAATTTGCTAAAAGGGTAAATCTTCTGTTAAGTGTTCTTACCACACACACACAAATCATAATTATTATAATAAAGGAGGGGGAGGAAACTTGGGAGGTGACAGATACGTCTGTGGCTTTGGTGGTGATGATGGTTTGATGCTGTATACTTATCCTCCAATTCATTGAGTTGTATATATTAAATACGTACAGATTGTTACATATAAATAACTCTTCAATAAAGTGGCTTATTGGGTTTGAACTGGAAATTGACCAGAAGCCAAAGTGTGATCCAGATAGTAATAACTAAGGTTTGATTTGGGAGTGTTCAGAAACTAGCCTATTAAAGATGGCAGTGATCTGATTAGGAAAAAAAAAGAGAGAGAGAGAGATACACACACAATTTATTTACTGTATTGAAATTAAAATTTGGTCATAACGAATATTATCCCATTTCTCAGGACTGGGGTCAGTTTACCTGTTAAAGAAGGGAAATTTCCATTTAGGATCAACTTTACGTGTACAGTGGCTTTCCTACCTACAGAGTGTCGAGGGTAATATAATGTGAGCCACATGTATGATTTAAAATTTTCTAGTATCCACATTCAAAAAGTAAAAATATAAACTGGTGAAATTAATTTTAATAATATATTTAACCCAATATGTCCAAACTATGAGTTCAGCATGCAATCGATCTTAAAAAGTGTTAATGGAAAAAGTTATTAAAAATGTTAATGAGAAATATCTCATTATCTCCACTCTTTCCAAAACCCAGTGTGTATTTTACATTTCCAGCACAGTTCAATTGAGACATTAAATTTTCATCCGAAATACATGATCTGTATTTAGATTTCATAAAATTTGCAACTGAAAACAGATTCACAGATGCAAGTTGTTCCAAAGAAAGCTCAAAGTTTTCCAATAAGTGAATCGGGGATCAGCTTTTAGAGGTTTATAAGTTGAGGGGCCTGGACTAGGTGATCTCTTCCTGGTCTAATAGTCTGTGGCTCTATTTTTTTGCTCAATTATAGAAGTCAACATTTGTAGGCATGGTCTTCCTATGGGTGAGAGGATGTCAAGGCATTGCTGTGATGTAGATAGAACAGTTCTCCAGTATCTAAGAAGATGAGAAAAGAAATGAATGGGACACGCAGAAGAGCTGGAGGAGAACAGAGACTTTGCAAAGAGGGTACTAAGAGCTATCGTTAGAAATAGAAGAAAAAGAAAATTCCTACTGATGGCAGGAGACAGAGTGGCTGTCAACCTTGAACACTGCTGGGAGTTCAAAAAGGATAAACAAGTTCGGCGTCCCATGGTGTCATATGACCAATAATAGTTACCAGGAAACATCACAGTTGTCCCTATAGGTTTAATACCAAAAAATGACTGGGAGGAAAAAAAAACAAAAAAAAACCCTGAGCACTGTTCTTGATACTAAAAAAAATGGGTATATATACAGAAAAATAAAAGTAATTTATTACTTATGTCAAAGACCAAAACCACAATAATTCCACACCAGGGGAAAGACATGAGTCTATACCATGCTGAAACTGTTTTCTTACACCATGAAAAAATAGGACAGAGAGGAGAAATAGCAAGGAGCTCTGATTATAGACTCATTAGGGTTACAAATTACAGAGAGAGGGGCGCCTGGGCGGCTCAGTTGTTAAGCATCTGCCTTCAGCTCAGGGCGTGATCCCAGAGTCCTGGGATCGAGCCCCACATCAGGCTCCTCTGCTGGGAGCCTGCTTCTCCCTCTCTCACTCCCCCTGCTGTGTTCCCTCTCTCGCTAGCTGTCTCTTTCTCTGTCAAATAAGTAAATATAATCTTTAAAAAAAAAAAAAAACAAATTACAGAGAAAGGTTCAGTTTACTGTCATTGAGTAAAGTTTAAAGCTGAATAGAGAAATAAGGAGGAAGTGTCTCTGTAGCTGCATAGAAACCTCATGGAACAGGAAAGGTATGCAGGATGCAGCTGGCTCCAGCAGCTCTCCGGACACCCCAGCTGCAGTGACCTGGGTGACCTTGTCATCCCCTCAGCAGCAGGCGTCCGTTTCTCCTAAACCAGTGCCCCATCATTTTGGGGACTACCTTCTGTTTCTGCTCCTTACTTTGCTGCTATCGATTATTAACTAGCCTTCCCTATAAGCCCCTATTCAGTGTCACTAAGAACCAGCGTGGGATTGGCTCAGGCAGTCCCCACTGCGATGGATGGCCTCGTTGACGTATCTGGCCTCCTCCTGTGCTCCAGCAAGCCTTCCGATCAGGAACTGATTCCTGCTGAAAACAGCTCTGGCCAGCACCTCAGGGTTGTGTGGTGCAAAGCATCTGCCCTGTATAAAGAACTGTATCAGTGTCATCAGAAGGGACTTATAGGCACGGCAGACATTCAGCGGATCATGGACATCTCAGCCAACCTAGGGTCAAGTCTGTTCATTCAACTCTGG
Source organism: Ursus americanus (assembly GCF_024610735.1). Lineage (NCBI taxonomy): Eukaryota > Metazoa > Chordata > Mammalia > Carnivora > Ursidae > Ursus > Ursus americanus. Next base: position 15,736,470 of record NC_142157.1, on the reverse strand, counting down.
GAAAAGTAATGTTGGCTATCTGCGTTATTAGGCTCGATGGAAATCTCCATAATCTGGAGAGGAAAGTCAGAAAACAAAGGGACCGGCAATAAATAAGAAAACAAGAATTAAATTGATCAGAAGTGTTATTACATAAAGGGTTTTGTTTTTATTGATACATCCATTCAAATCTTAAAATACTTTTGAATATTTTATGAGGGACTCTACTTTCAAAGTCTGTGTCTCATTTTATCAATCATCCAAGACTCATCGGTCATTCAAAAGCTTTTAATTGATTAATGTTAAGAAAGCGGATCAGAAGAACAATTACATAGCATCTCTTGTAGGAAAGCAAAAAGCAGTGGGGAATAAAAGGAAAGATACTAAGCAAAAAGTAACGCGGAGTGAGCTCTGCTGAGAGAAGGGATGCACGAATGAAAAAGTGTTTGCAAGTCTCGCATCTGCCGTACCCTCACACTTCCATGGTTGGTTGCAAAGATGAGAGGGACAACTGCTAATGACTCGATTTTGTGATTTGTGTAAATTCACAAAGAGAAAGCGTTGTAACATGTGACTGACCTTTTAAAGTAAGACATTAAGAAATCCTGGTGTAAGGACCAAGCTGCGTAAAGCAGGATGTGTAATCAGTATCTTTACTGAATAGCGAGGAAGGAGATGATGCATTTTTAAGAGATGCCTTTTATAGATCTGAACTTGAAGTAGCAGGATTTGGAATACAATGGCAGACAATATCTTTAGGGCCATTTCCTACAATCCTGCTATTTTTAGATGTTTTGTGCTTATTTCTTCCTTGGGTCCTGGAGCCTGTGTTTACCGTCTGTCATCCAAGTTGCTCGGTGTATCTGCTTTTCTCTCTTGAACTCCCTCTCCTTCCTCACTCACATTCTTTATAATTTATATATCCTGCTTCTCCGTGAGGTTTTCAATCCTAGACAAAAGGTTATTTACAACTGCCAAATGGTCACTGCGGTTTTGTAAACAGGGAACTTACTCGAGTTAATGATTATCATCTTATTTGGGTTTTCACTGCAGATCAAAGAACACTTTGGAACGCTTTGATTTGGTATGAGATTGAACATTTTAGAGGCTGTATTTTGGAGTCGCACAGGGAGAAGAATGCAAAATCACCCCACATGAACTGGCTCATGTTCTAAGAGGCTACCTCTCTGGTTCACATTTAGTTTATCTCTGACCCGTCTCCAGCAGCTACACAAACAGGTCCTGAATTGCTAGAATATCGGGAGAGCAATTTTAAACAATTTGGTGAAGAATAACTTGTTACATTCTTCCTTGTCTGTTTCACCGTGACTTTGAGGTCTTGCTTAGAAACATACCTAGGTGCTTAAATTATAGTTAAGTATTATACACACCTATGTATGTGAATCTCCTACAAGAACTGTGTAAACAAGACCTCAAGAAAGACAATGCCAGAAAATAAGTATTCACTGAGTAACCAGCATATGAATTTTTTTACGCCTTTGCAAGAAATTTAGCATTTACCGGGTGAAAGGAGACAAGCCGCTGCTTGTAACGGGAATCAACCATTATATATTGCATTTGTGACATCTGGTCGGGAAAGATGCAATGACTGGATCGTATAAATCCTCCTCTGCTTAAAAAAATTTTTAGCACTTCTCAAAGTATTTGGTATGAATAGCCTTTGAAGTTTGAAGAAAATTCAGAAGTTGCTCATTATCATTTATGGGCTAAGTTTCTAAGTTCTATGAGGTATGCAGAGACATACTCTCTTTTTAGAATCCAAGCCACGAGGGCAGGGATGATCAGCTTGGTCTGGGACGGAGGGACGGAGTCCTTAGTGGCACATGATCTGATCGTTACCAAGCATTTATTAATTCCCTGGCAGAAATACCAAACAAGAAGGATACAGTGGTTCCAGCCTTTGTCTGCTAAACCCTCCTCAAAGGAAATAGGCCAGGATGACCCCCCTGTCCACCTCCCAAACGTCCCCCTACCCCATCTCCCAAACACGGAGGGAGAAAGAAGACATAAAGGAAAACAGAAGTGTCTAAGAGAGTCACTCGGAAAATACTTGGTGCTTCTATGGGATTTGAGGGCTGCTCATCTCTTCGACATCATAAGCTGTGGCTTGTAAATTTCAGTGTATCTAAGAATCACTTAGTGAGCTTGTTAAAAAAAAAAAAAAAAGTCCCCCCAGAGATTCTGATTCCAGTTCAAAAGCTTTGGTGAGGCCCCAGGATGGGCATTTTTATTTATTTATTTTTAAAGATTTTATTTATTTATTTGACAGAGATAGCCAGCGAGAGAGGGAACACAAGCAGGGGGTGGTGGGAGAGGAAGAAGCAGGCTCCCAGCAGAGGAGCCTGATGTAGGGCTCGATCCCAGAACGCTGGGAACACGCCCTGAGCCGAAGGCAGACGCTTAACAACTGAGCCACCCAGGCGCCCCAGGATGGGCATTTTTAATTACCCTTTCTCGGTAGTTCTGGAATATCAGCTGAGTACCTGCTTCTACTGGTGGATAAATGTGAAGCATCTTGTTCTTTTCTGCCAGTGTTTTCATTGCAGACATCAGGCACACCCTTGTTTCCTTTTGACAGTTGGCAAATGTAATATTTTTATTTTTGTAATTCAGGGAGGGTGAAGAGTGGCTTGTCGTTATTTCTCTGAACACATTTTGTTTTGCAGGAAAAGAAACACTCTTCTAAGTGATCTATGGTGTCAATTCTTAGAGAGCCTCTCCTAACCTTGAAAGCACTACTTTGGGAATTCTTGGAAGGGTCCAGTTAATGTATCTGAATTTCAGAGAGTAGGTTGTCCAACAGCTGTGCTGTGTCTAAACCTCGGTAAAATACTCAGAATGTCAGAAATGCATGTTCAACGAAATCATTTAGTCCTTTGAAAAATGAACTTTCTACTCTGCCTGGATTCACTCTTCAGTGATGTATTTTCAGAAATGTAAAATAAAAGCTATTAAACATAGCATATGCATTATCCAAACACTAGTTTTTAAAAATATAAAGTTAAAATATTGCTTTAAATATAGACACTTTTGAACATATAAGTCCAAAAGAGCTAGAAGGTTTTTTTCCAACTTCCTAAAAATAAACTGCCTTTGACTTAAAACCATATATGGAATATTTATCCCTAAAGGAGACTTTTTTCCGCTCTTGATTTTAAATTACTAAGACTATTTTGCATTCTTAACTACAGTATTCATTACTACGAATAGATTTTAATTTTTTCTTGTGTATATTTGAACTGAGTTTTACAGAATACTTATGTAGTATTATGCAGAAGAATTGCTACTTCTTATGCTAATCTTTTACATGTAAATATAAAGACAGTTTCCTAAAGCTAAAGAGGAAAAAAAAAAAAAAAACAAAAACAACTGAAGTTAAACTTAGTATTTTTTCCATGTACTTATATTTAATTGTACTGGGAAAGGAGTATTCTGTTTATCTGAATACATGTTTTCCTTTCTATAAAATGTTCATTCTTGACCCTCTGAGCTGACTCTATTTTATGTGTCTTAAAATACTATGGGAACTGCAGGGAGTTTTTAGTTTTGTTGATAACAGATAACCTCATTCTGCTCTACAGTGAGAACCTTCGGGTTTTGTATACACCCTGTGCACTGCCTGGCATTGCGTTCCCCCCGGAATCATAGTTAAAGCCTCCTAGATTTGATCGAGGCGTGGTGTGATTGGTTTGATAGAACTTAGAGTTTACAAAAGGGTATAGTATCAACAACTAAATATTTCTCCTCAAGAACAGTATTTTTTTTTTCTCATGTAAGAAACTAGAGGCAGTTTGTTTATAAACAGATCCTGGATTTTATGTATGTTGAGTTTGAAGTGTCTAGAAGTAAGAAAAAAAATACATCAGGAACAGATTTTCTCTTTAAATAGAATTGCAAGATAATCCGTATTTTTCTCAAACATGCGTAAGCATTTTTGAGAAGGCAGTAAGATCTCGTTCACCAGGGTGTCCCTATTTAAGAAAAGAGCCAACATTGAGAACTGGTTTAAGGTGAAGGCTCACCCTCGGATCCCCAGGGACTGCTGTGATTCTAGTTTTGCTGCAGAGTGTGGGCCAGCCCAGGGAAGATCTGTGGGCATGGAAGGGCTTGTTTAGAAGCAATCCTGAAGGTTCCACTAATTCCCAGGTCTATCTTTTCTCCCTCCCTTCCTTTACTCTTTTATGCAATCTTTCAACTGTTGGGAGGAGGTTAAGCTATCAGGGCTCTCTCCCTTGCCAGGAGTAGAAATCAGCACAAATTGGCCTGGCGGTGGGCTGGGATAAAGTTAATCCATTGGTTGTGCAAACAAACGAGGAGGGCTATATTAGCATCAGGCCTGGCTGTATCCAGGGTCGCTGTCATCAGGAATCTCTCTTCTCCTGCCTCTATCTGTAGGCTCTTTTGTGTCTTTCTGGTGGCTTCATTCTCAATAACTGCATGATCCGATAGAGCTGACAGTCGAAAAAGAAAAAAGAAAGGCATGACGTTTTTAATAATTAGAACTGAAGAGTGTTATTCCTCCCCGGAGAGTGAGAAGGAAGACTGGCCTGGTTGGCAGCCCTGTCAATTCTGAGTTCCAGTGCACCGCTGAAATAGAAGTGCATGGTGTCCAAAATGGCTAGGAATAAGATGACCTAGAGAGTGGAGCTTGGAAGGCCGGAGAAGCTGAAATCAGACCTCTAGTTCTGGGAGACAAAGCCAAAGGGTCAGAAGCTGGGGAGCATCTGGAGCTGACCAGGGAGAGACAATAAATTCAGAAGGAGGGAAGCTCATTGGAGGGGATTACTGGCACTGAGTATAAAAATGTCCCTGTTCTTGTATCTGTTGTTTGTTGGCTTTTTGGTTGTAGACGGTGGGAGGAAGAGCTTACTTAGAGACAGACATCGCATACTTTACAACTTCACGGTAGCCTGGGGCTACTCAGACCGAACTTTACATGTTTATCTCATTGACTAAAAAAACCTTAGAATTATCCACTGTTATCGTTATCTCCATGTTAAGGATAAGGAGACTGACACTTTAAGAGCCTAAGAGAGTTGTCCACTGTCACTGGTCCCAGATAGGGCTAGAATCTGGCCAGAGGAGGGATTTTCCTGGAGTCCGTTCGCTGAGCACCTGGGGCGCACCAGTCGTGCTTGGGGCTCTATGATGCGTGCCAGGAGGACGCCCTGGCAATGTGATGCCGTGATCTGTCCCCAGAGGCACCAGCCCAGCACTCTAGGAAGTGATATCATTTGGGTGTGAGTGCTTCACGAGGCCTTAAAGTCTCCCTGGAGAGAGAATGCTCTCTTATCTCAGGAAAGAGCATGTCTGCCTTCCTCCCTGCTCGAATTCCTCCCTAAATTTTGCTGAGTTTTATAGAACTCATTGAGGGCCCCTTGCTAGATGCCCAACTAGCTTTTTTGTGTTGCTTTACCAGCCTGTGAAAGCTACACAAACCCAATGAAAGGCTAGAGAGTCTAACCCAGTCCCCTCATTTTATTGGTTAGGGAACGGAGGCCAGAGGGGATGCGTGGATTACTCAAGGTCACGCAGCGGGTTAGTGGCAGTGCTAAAGCTTGAACCCGTCTAATTCCAAATCCTGTGTTCTTTCCACACACACCTCACCTTTTCAAGTTTCACTTTTAAATATCCAAATAGAATCGCAATGGCTTGCTGTTAACTAAAGCAGTTCCATTTTGTAACCATAGGTCAGAGTAGTTTTCAAACTTCCTTTCTCTCTTCCTCCCTCCCCTCCCGCTTTCTTTTTAGCCTTCGTTGTCTCAAGAATGCTTTGGTTCTTGGAATGGACAATAAGCTCTCACTCTCCAGGTCTCTCACTCCCTCAGCATTTAGCATATCACGCAATGAGTATATGATTTTCTTCTGATGTGGTTTTATGTGTTTTAAACTCCAGTTTGACGAGTAGACGTTTGCTGTAAATGCCCAGATTGCAAATGGTAGCGAGATGCTAGAAAAATAAAATGTGGTCATTGTAGTAAATGCGTGCCCGTGCCCGCCTCCATCTCCTCTCCTCCTCATTTACTGGCTGAGTGCTTAGCCTTTGAAAAACCTTTCTGTGAGAAAACCAGTATGTAAAATATTTGCTGCATGTGTCCAAAATGAAAGCTAATGAATTACAAAACATTCTTATTTTGTGAAACAGCATTTTCAGTCCCTTTATGCGCGATGTACGCAGGAATACACCGTGGCCGTATGGGTGGTGATGGTCTTTACTAAGCAGAGATTATGTTACTTCTGTGAAACTTCCAAATCCCGCTCCACATCCAGTAAATGTCCCTTTGGACCAAATAAAGCAGAACCTATTATGCATTTTTCCTCCATTGTCTAACCCTTAAATAAACTTCACTATCTTGTACTTTCTGTTCTCTTAAAAAAAAAAGGTAGTTCTCTTTATAAAGAAAGATTGTATTGATTTATTTTAGACACGATGCTAAATCTTTGAACAAGAAGGGGTGACCCTAAAGTTGGAATGTTTTTTTTTCTCCTTATTTAAAACAACCTGCTCCTAGAAATTGTGGAGGTCTTGCGAGATTCTTTAATAATGAATGAGTAAGTCTCCGATGACCGGTATAGAAGAGGGAAGACATTCACTCATTTTGGAGTTGAGAATAAACCTAAGAATAGTTTTGTTTGGGTGAAAAAAAAATCCTTGAACTTCCAAAGGGCTCCCTTAACTCAGAACGTGCTTGCTGGGTACGAATGCCCTGTGGTTGGGCTGCAGACCCCGTCGTGAAATCATGAACTGTTAGCCTCAAGTATTGGCCCATCGTAGGCCTTTCATCCTTTCCACCATGAAGTCTGGCTGCGGGGCTGTCTGGTTCACTCTGGGGTTGATTGACTACAGCTGCTCTTGGGAGCAAATGTCCCTTCTTATAACATTAAGGATTGCAAATTCCTACACCCTAGGATTCACCACCAGCTGAAACAGCAGCCAGGAAGGGGTTAGTTTATGCTTTGGAGGGTAAGAGCACAACTTGTGGTTATGTCTGTCTGGAATCCCATTCTGTGTGTTCTAGAGACTTTTAACTCTAAACGTTGGAAGTAATAAAACCATATACTGTGGTTGCCTGGAACCGTGCTTCGTTCGGAAGGAGCTTGGAGCTTTACACATTACAGTTGGGATGGATACTCGTTTTATTTCACCTTGGTTTTGGGAATGAAGTAGTATAAATAAACACACGGGATTTCTAGAGATGGGGATACTGAGCCACGAAGGCTTTAAGCAGCCGATGATAGCCAGTTGAATCAGGACTGGGTATTGAATGAATTCCACTGACCTGTATATTGTTCTTGGACTTCTGTCCTCCCTTTGCTAGGTCACTGACTTTTCATGAATGCATTGTTATGCGGTTGCAGGAATGGAAGGATCAGGGCTTCGGAACTAGCTGATCAACGTTTCGATCCTGGTTCAGTGATCTCTTAGTTGTGTGTATAGAGCTCCCCATCAAAGCCTTAGACTGTGTATCATTTGGGGGGGAAAAAAAGATAATCCTTCTCCCCTGGCTTATTGACAGAATTAAATGAGATAATAGAAGAGCCCTTAGTGCTTCACAATATTCCTTATGCGTGGTCAAATCCATAGAGACAGAAAGGAGAATGGTGGTTGCCAGGGCTGAGGGGAGGGAGGATGGGCAGTTAGTGTTGAATGGGTACAGAGTTCCAGTTTTACCGGATGAAGAGTTCTGGAGAGGGATGGTGGGGGCTGGGTGCACAAGAGTGCGAATGTACTTAATGCCTCCGAACTGTATACTTACAAACGGTTTCGATGGGCTATTCCGTGGTATTGTATTCTCCCGCAATAACTACAATGATACAAAGCTCTAGTCTTTTGAAGGCAACTTTGGTTAACCTGCCACTTTCACCTCCTTCCTAGTCTTCCTTGTTGAGGTTGGCAAAGGGCTGACAGTCCCTGGAGATCTGACCAGGGGTTATCTGGAGCTCTCTGAGCTGGGCAGATCTGCAAACCCTGCGTAGTCAAGATGCACCCACTGCTTAGAAGCACAGAATCACACATCATCAGAGATGATATGAGCTCAGAGAACATCTAAATCCCACCCTTTCCTATGATACACAAAAAAGCTAAGGTCTGGAAAAATGGAATTTTTTGCCCAAAATGACACAGCGAAATCAGTGGCAGAGCTGGACCCAAAACCTAAGGTCACTAACTTCTAGTCCAGTTTGCTTCCCAAGAAATCTTGCATCTGCAGGTGTCCCGGGCCACTCTGCGACCTCAAATTGGGCTAAAAGTTTTCTATACGCAGATCAGATCATTTCAGGGACTAGAATATAAAACATGCCTTCAACAGGCACTTGTAAATAACTTTATCAACGAGGTGCACATGGCCCAGAGGAACGGCACACATTTAAATTGTGCTATTTGAAAACATATGGAATATTCAACTCTTTAGGCAGTCAGACTCATCAGTCTTTTCCTCGGTGATCTGTTCTCCCACTCTGAAGTTCAGAAAGTCTTTCTCAGCCAGAGGTTATTAAAGATATATTTCATCATCAAGCCTCGACATATGTATAGACCGTGAAACCATCATTGCAATCAAGATAATGAATGTCCGTCACCCCAAAAAGTGTCCTTGTTCCCATTTTTTGTGTGTGATGACAACTCCTAGGATTTACTGTCTTAACAACTTTTCTATGTATCATACATCAGTTAGTCATCATGTTGTATATCCTCAGTACTTATTTATCTTATCACTGGAAGTTTGTACCTTTTGACCACCTGCCTCCAGTTCCCCCTCCCCCACCCCTCTGCCCCAGGTAGCCTCAAGTCTGATTGCTTTTTCTATGATTTTGGCTTTTTGGTTGCAGATTCCACATATAAGTGGGATTATATAGTATTTTTCTTTCTCTGTCTGATTTATTTCACTTAGTATATAATGCCTTCAGGGTCCTTCCATGTTGTCACAAATGGTAGGATTTCCTCATTTTTTTATGGCTGAATAATATCACATTTTATATATATCCACCAGTGGACACTTAGGTTGTTTCCATGTCGGGGTTACTGTAAATAATGCTGCTATGAACGTGGGGGTGCAGGTACCTTGTTGAGCTAGTGTTTTCACTTCCTTTGGATATATTCGCAGAAGTGATGTTACTGGGTCATATGGTAGTGCTATTCTTTTTTTTTTTTTTAAGATTTATTTATTTATTTGAGAGAGAGTGCCTGAGCCAGTGGGGGCGGGGGGGGGGCAGAGAGAGAGGGAGAGAGAGAATTTCAAGCAGACTCCCCACTGAGTGCGGAGCCCAGCGTGGGGCTCGATCTCACAACCCTCAGATCATGACCTGAGCTTCAGCCAAGACTCGGACACTCAACCCCCTGAGCCACCCAGGTGGCCCTGGTCATGCTATTCTTAATTTTTTGAGGATCCTCCATACTATTTTCCATAGTAGCTGCACCAATTTATAATCACACCAACAGTGCACAAGGGTTCCACATCAACAACAGCTTTGTTCTCTCCTCTTTTTGATGATGACCATTCTATAGGCATGAGGTGATATCTCCTTGTGGTTTTAATTTGCATTTCCTGAATGACTAGTGACAAGGTCTATTTCTTTCTTTTTTTTTTTTTTTAAGATTTTATTTATTTATTTAACAGAGAGAGAGACAGCCAGCGAGAGAGGGAGCGCAAGCAGGGGGAGTGGGAGAGGAAGAAGCAGGCTCCCAGCAGAGGAGCCTGATGTGGGGCTCGATCCCAGAACGCCGGGATCACGCCCTGAGCCAAAGGCAGACACTTAACGACTGAGCCACCCAGGCGCCCCTAGGTCTATTTCTGTATTCTCTACTCTGTTCCATTGATCCATTTGTTAATCTTTCGGCTAATTCCACACTTTCTGCATTGCTATGACTTAATAGTAGTCCTGAAGCCAGATAGTGCTAGTCCTCCAACTTTGTTTTCCTTTTTTTCTTTTTTAAAGCTGTTTTGGCCATTTTAGATCCTCTGCATTTGATTTGATAAGCCCGCTCCATTTTGATATCTCCAAATAATACAATTTTGTCAATTTGTACCAAAAAATTCTCTGGGATATTGATTAGAAAGTATCAATTTGTAAAAAAGTGACATCTTAATAGTAAATATCCCAACCCATGAAAATGGTATATACTCTCCATTTATAAAGGTCTTAACTTTTCTAAGCAATATTTTACAATTTTCAGTGTACATTCTCTGCACACTCATTTGTGAAATTGATCCTTAAGTACTTCAAGTTTTTGGTGCTATGTGAATAATAGTCTTTTTTAATTTCAATTTTCAAATCGAAAAAGCCTTGTTACATCAAACTTGACTGCTCTGTTTCCATAGAGAACAAACAATGGTTTCCCTGTTCTATTTTGGCCCCTATCTTTCTCAAGAAGTTCTACGAATGGATTTTCCTCTTGGCCTTTCAAACTAAATGCCATGAGTCCTATAATGAGACTGAAAATGTAACCACATTGCCCTGAAGGAACTAACTGTGCTGTCCTCCTTTGCAAAAGCAGCTCAGCAAACTGAGTATATTAGAGACACAAATTTCTAGGGCTTGTATGGATTCTGTCAAGAATGTGTAATGGGGATGAATTACTCTTGCCATGAGAACTTCAACTTTTGCACTTCCTGACTTTACTATGGCTTAAAATTGAAATACTAAAGTGGTCCCCAAAGTGCTTGAATTTAATAGCATTAATTACCAGGCCCCCCAAATCTATAAATTCTTATTTAAAAATTCAACTATTCTATTTGTAATCCCTGGGAGTGCTTCACATTTAGTGACCTACCTTTAAACTTTTCAAAAAGCAAACAATCTCACCTCTGATATCAAATCCTTATAAGGAATGAGCGAACAGCTCTGTCTCCCCAAAGAAATAGCTGTCCTCGGGAGGTGTCTCATGGTCTAAATCTGTCTTATCTCCTTCTCGTCCATAAAACATCTATTCTCTTAGAACCCTGAGGAGACATGCCTGGTAAACTACTTCAGCATAAATATTAAGAACAGAGAACAGGTAACACTCCTAAGAGTATTTGTATTTCAAAAGCCTATAACTCAAATGCAGGGACTTCTACTGTAATGGCAGATTTTAGGCATTGAAGAAAGCAAAGGAATAGGGGGACAAGAAAGCCTTCTGACATCCCCACAGATCTCCTTGTCTCTCATACCTTTTGGTACTTCTGATCCAGCCCTCACCTCTCACTATGTGAAGGCTGGACTCTAACTCTTGAAAGACATTACTAATGCACACAAGACATTTTTGACTTTATATCCCAACTATGTAACAGTGGATCATGGATTCTTGGGGGGGGTTCTTTTTTTATACTTCTCTCACAAAAAAGTTGAGAAGATAGACCATGATATGCAAAGTCACACTAAAGAAAATTCATGTTTAGGTTGGGTTAGTATTATTACCGTTACCCAGATCCTTCCTTACCATGCCAGCCTCTTAGGCACTGATATCTTTTGGTGACATTTATTAAGTCTGTTCAAAGTCTTGAATGTCCTTCAACTCAGAGAATCAATGTGGGGAACCAGGAAGGACACACACAGAGACAAGGGAAACAGACCTAAGCTCAGTTGTACTCGTACATGAGGACTAGTGGTGAAAAGGTGATGGGTAAGAAATGATACTAACTTTATAAATCTTATAGTTTTTATAGATGCTTTATAAATCTAGTGAGCTTAAACGTAACTCTGAACAAGGAGAGAGAAATAGTCTAGCAGAGAAACAAAAGTGGGATGACTCACGTGCCAAGTGGTACCTTAAAGACTCAGGCACACCATCATAAATGTATCCCATACCCTAAATCGCAAGTATTTTAACAAGTTCACATCCTTGGAACTGGTTAAGAAAATATGAAATTTGGGGCATGCCTGGGTGGCTCAGTCAGTTAAGCATCTGCCTTCAGCTCAGGCCATGATCCCAGGGTCCTAGAATCGAGCCCCTCATCGGGCTTCCTGCTCGGCGGGAAGCCTGCTTCTCCCTCTTCCACTTCCCCTGCTTGTGTTCCCTCTCTCGCTGTCTCTCTGTTTCTGTCAAATAAATAAATAAAATCTTTAAAAACATAAAATATGAAATTTGAGTTCACTGACATCTTCAAAAATCTTCTCTACCAAATCCTAGGCAGAGAAAGGGCATCCTCTGAAAATTTTGAGTTCTCCTAAAGCATGAAAATAGCAGCAAAGATTGTGCATGTTTAAAGGAAATCTGCCTAAAGCCATGCTTTGTATTCACTCTTCCCTGTGAACATCAAACTGCCACCGTGCCTTTGTTCTAGGTTTTCCAACAAAAGTTTAACACAGGCTGACATCGGCCATGCATTATCCTTGAGGAGGTATTGTTGGCATTTGGCAGGGCCACCCTCCCACCTCTTCATCCCTGTTGGCAGAGACTGAGCTGAGGAAGGTCTTTGAGCAGAGCAAGTATCTGCCTCTCCCCCTGTGTGAGAAGAGGTGAGAGATGGAGTTGTCTCTGAGTAATGCAGCCCATCACATGGTACCAAGGGTGATTTAGAAGAGTTAAAGCACTGTGCTTGTATTAGTTATCTATTACGGGACAAAAAATTACTCCCCAGAATGTCAGCCTAAATAATAAATAGTTATTATCTTCTAGCTTTTCTGTATTAGGACTCTGTTTAGCTGGGTAGTTCAGGCTCAAGGTGTCTTGGGAGGTTGTAGCCAAGCTGTCACCTGATGCTGGAGTCACATGAGGCTGGAGGATCTTCTTCTAAGCTGACTCATGTGCTTGTGAGCAAGACTCAGTTTCTTGCTAGTTGTTGGTTGAGTATGTCATGTCCTTGCCATTGGCTATTTGAGCATCCTCACAACAGGACAGCTGATTTCCCCAGAGTAAGTGATCCAAGAGAGAGACCAAGATGGTAGCCACAGTTTTTTATAACCTAATCTCAGAAATGACATACCATCACTTCTGTGATATTCTGTTGGTCATACGGACCAAGCCCGTTATAAAGTAGAAGGGAGCTACACAAGGGTGTGAATATCAGGAGGCAGGGATCATTGGGGGCCATCTTAGAGGCCACCAACCATAATACCTCTAATCTAACTGTGCTGAGAACATAGTTGGCTCTGGTCTTCAACATAATGTGTATCAGGTAACATGTCTTAGCATAGAGGTTAGCAATGTAGTGGCAAGTCTAGTAGACTTGGAGTAAAGAGGTTTGGATTCAAGTTCAACTCTACGATTATTGATGTTTTGTGATTTTGGAATGCTTCTTAACCTTTTGGATATCTTATCTCAATGATAAAATGAGAGGGTTGTTATTAACAATCTCAAAGATATCTTTCAGCTCTAAAATTCCATTTGGGGCATGAACGTAATATAGGCAATTTTGTTTAACAAAATGGGCAATTCCAGTGAGCTTTCTCTTATTTCAGAGTAATAAACCAAGGACAGAAATGGCACCCTGGAGCTTTCTTGGACCTTATTTCTTTTCTTCATTATACATACTTTATTCTAGTAAGTAAGCCTCACAATAACATATTTTTAATTATATAAGGCTTTAAGGTGTAACACACGCATTTTAATATGCAAGTGAATTCATCCATAAATCCCATTAGGAAGAAATTGGACATGGGAAGCCTTCTAACTCTATTCTTCCATTGCCTGGTGGCTGATGTTTCCATGGGTGGCAATTTGGCCAGAGTTACAATAGCTTTCTGATAAGAAAACTCCCTGGTACATGACTCATGCAAATGAATTAATAGGCTCCTTCGTGTCTCAAATCTTTGAGTTGAGGGAGACAGCTGCGGCAGCCTAGCGTACGCAGTGCAGTGCGTACTAGCAGCCGAAGAAGCAGTGGGGATCTTTATCTCACATACTAGCCTGGAGCAAGCAGAGGACAAGGAGAACCACCTTGGGAGGCTCAACTCCGAGATGAGAATGGAAAAACCACTCAATTCGCTTATCTTTTAATTCCTTGAACAGCCAAACAGGCTCCCACTTGAAGCCTTTGCATTTGCCTTGCCTGGGAACCACTTATTCCCGCTCAGCGATCTCCCCTTCAGATCAGCCTTGTCCAGCCATCAAGCTCAAGTGGTGGCCTTCCCCCACCCCCGCAGTCATCCTACCCTGCCTTCTACTATCTCGGAGCCCCTGGCTCCATCTCAGACCATCTTGTCAGTATGCCTGTCTAACATATTCACCTCCGATAGAATGTAGACTGAGAAAGGTAAGCCTGTCTGTCCTGTTTGCTGCCATGTCCCCAGCGCCTGTAACAGTTCCCAGTACAGAGGGGGCCCTCCAGAAATCCTTGTCAAACGGATGAATGAATCGCACCATTTGGAAAGGCTTGTAAGTTTTAAGATATGTCGGGAACTGTCAACCAGGGACTGAATCTGAGAACAAAGAGGTTTCAGATATTCCACTTGTTGAAGATAACCCCCCAGAACTGGGACAGACACCATCCCCAAGGCTCTGAGAGGAATTCACCCTGCTACTAGTAACAGCAACAGGAAGTCAAAAAAAGGATAGCAGTCTCTTAAAATAGCTGGCACCACTCCATGAACGCAGTGCTCACTGTGACGGGGGAGTCTTTTTGTGGGGATAATAGGGGTGCTCTCCCCTCTTAAAGCCAAGGGAAGATTGCCTTGATGGGAAAGGTGCTAGTGAGAGGAGAAGGCTGGCACATGTCTTGCTGGCCGGACCTCTGCTCAGGGAGCAGACCAGCGGATGGGTTCCTGTGCCCTGCTGATTCGGGGAAAGGGAATAGGAAAAAGGAATGGCATGGCAAAGCAAAGCACTGGTTAGGAAGCTGAAGGTAGTTAGGGGGCGTGTGGTGGCAAGGATGGATGAGATTCTTGCGTGGACCAAGGGTGGGCTGGCGCCATGTTGAGTTCTCCACTAGCACACACGGCTCCTGAGTTTCTGAGAGAATGCTTGGGTGTGCGCTGGAGGGAGAGTGCTTCTGGTAGTGGGAGCTGTGTTGGAGCGGGAGATGTTGACCAGGATTCTGATGGCTCGCCTCCAAGAACAGTGGAGATCCTCCAAAACCAGCCAGAAAATACAGTCAGGCACCCAAGAGCCACATTTAGATCCTATCACATAGTAGAGGCCAAGAGCTTATCAGCATTAGCCCAAGAAGCAAAAAAAAAAAAAAAAAAAAAAAAAAAAGCACCCAGAGAAGATTCACCTGATACTTTCTCACTGGCTGAAACCCACTGGAGAGGGTGGGGGAGAGGTGCCCAGAGACAGATGATGTTGGGTCCCAATGGCCTATCCCTAGAACCACAGCCTGTGCTGGGGAAAGGAAGGAGATGAGATTTAAATCAGATACAAGATTAAAGTTTTAGGCCAGCCTGGACTTTCATAACTGAACGTGACCAGAAGTTTACCGGATGTAGCTGAGATACCATTAAGGACCCGAAAAACGGTATTTGACAGCATGGCTGAAGGCGGTACCTGGGAAAAATAAATTAAACCGTTCTGTGCTTTCAACACGGAGTTCAGACTATCCAGTCACTTAGTTACAGGAGGAAAAATTCAGTGGCCTTTCGGTAAGTGAGTTTCTCAGGCATTTGTTTTTTCTTTGGTTGAGTTATTGCTGTTTTTTGTCAGAGGGCAAGGTGACAAGACAGTTCAGAAAATCCACGATTCAAGACTCATCCTGAGTACTGCAGACTCGGTTGCCCTTTATTCTTCCTCATGCTCTCCTCCTGTGCGAAGACTCAAAGCTAATTTTCTGAAATTCATTTTCTTGCAGCTTCAAAGGAATTTTTTTAAACCTTTGGCAAATCGTGTTTAAAATTTCAAAGCTACTTTTTACTAAAACTGAGTGGCTGGATGAGAGAAAAACACCACCCCCATATTCCTTCTTGCTTGACAAATAAATCACTAGGAGAACCTGTGAGACGATTCCTGAATGGGTGGCATTTTCTGTTGCTGCAAAGCTAGCACATGGGAAGACCTGAAGTCCACGTTCAGTTCAGAAGAAACCATTTAACTATTGACAGCTGGAGGAGAGATGTTTTTGGAAAGAAATGGTGTTGATTAAGTTAAACGTTAAGAATACAGTTTTGAGTTTTACATAATCTATTTTTTTTATTTTTTATTTTTTAAAGATTTTATTTATTTATTCGACAGAGATAGAGACAGCCAGCAAGAGAGGGAACACAAGCAGGGGGAGTGGGAGAGGGAGAAGCAGGCTCATAGCGGAGGAGCCTGATGTGGGGCTCGATCCCAGAACGCCAGGATCACGCCCTGAGCTGAAGGCAGAGCTTAACCGCTGCGCCACCCAGGCGCCCCTACATAATCTATTTTTAAAGAGAAAGTACAGAGCACCTGGCTGGCTCAGTCAGGGGAGCATGCAACTCTTGATCTTGGGGTCATGAGTTCAAGCCCCACACTGGGTAGAGAACTTACTTGAAAA
Organism: Ursus americanus; assembly: GCF_024610735.1. Classification (NCBI taxonomy): domain Eukaryota; kingdom Metazoa; phylum Chordata; class Mammalia; order Carnivora; family Ursidae; genus Ursus; species Ursus americanus. Next base: position 15,720,103 of record NC_142157.1, on the reverse strand, counting down.
ACAGAAGAGAGAGAGAAAGATGCATTTCTCGAATGGTGATATAAAACAAAACAGAAAACAGACTTACTTTTAACAGAAAAAAAAAAAGGTATCTAATGAATAGTAAACTGGTAAAACCCTGCCTTGCTTGGACCTCTCTAATCTTTGTTTAATGGTGGCTCTGCTCTCAAGAACTCCTCTCATCTACCTGATAAAAAGCCCTGGATAACAGAATAACATCCACTGAGAGATATTAGAAAGGCTGTATGTGTGTGTGTGTGTGTGGTGTGTAGGCGTGTGTATATGTGTGTATGTTACTTTAGATGTAACAAAAAGGTAAGCAAACCAAAGCTTTGTATGGGTCCTGAAAATGCTTTTGTGGAATGCATTGTAAAGTCGTTTGTTGGTTAACATCGCAAGCCCGGGGCATGTTTATCTTCCCTACAGTTCTAGACAGCCTACACAAGACCTAGCCTGAGATGGAATGGCCTTTGAGTCTTTCCGGAAGTCACAGAGTGGCAGTCTTGCAAGGGGCCAGGCCAGACCATCTCACTTCCGGGGGCCTGAGGCTTTTTCCACCCTTGCCCAACATTGACAGCTGTGGAAAACTCACTGGCCTTCTATTATACGATTATATCCATCGGCCAGCCCCTTTCCTCACTGACCCTACTCCCTTCCCTTACTTTATAAAAACACGATTTTCTCCTCATCATTTAGACTAAGTATAGGAATTGGGGCTTAATCTCCATTCACAGCTGCCATCTATTGTGAAAGGGTGCTGGAGGTCCTGTGTTGAGAAGGATTCTGAACAGGATTCTGGTCAGGATTCAGTGGTAAAGAGGAATATGATGGATCGACAAGGTCCTAGAGCAGACTGGCAACAGGCTTATGAAACATTTGTCTTTCCCTGTCTAGACACTATCTCTTCCCATAAAACCATGAGCTTTGTTATAGAGAAGATGTGGTCTACATACAATGGAATATTATTCAGCCATAAAAAGGGTGACATCTTGCTATTTCTAGCAACAGCATGGATGCAGCTAGAGAGTATTACGTAAGCGACATAGGTCAGTCAGAGAAGACAAATACCCCATGATTTCACTCACATGTGGAATTTAAGAAATGAAACAAGCAAACAAAGGGGAAAAAATGTGAGAGACAGAGAGAGAGAGAAGCCAAGAAACAGGCTCTTCACTCTAGAGAACAAACTGATGGTTACCAGGGGGGAGGTGGGTGGGACGACGGGGGAAACAGATGATGGGATGACAAGTAACATTTATCACCGTGAGCACTGAGTAAGGTGTAGCCGAATCACTATAGTTTCACCTGAAACTAATATAACACTGCATGGTAACTATACAGGAATTAGAATAAAAAACTTAAAAAAAGAAAAAAGAACCTTGACCTTGTTAGTAGATAAAACATCAGGATCCTAATTCTGGCAGATTCTTCATTCTCAGGCTGCTGCTGAAATTGAATCCTGGGGATTTCTGGGCGTATATGATACAGAGACCTAAAAATTATAAGATTTGAATTTCTAATAATAGTAAAAAAAAAAATGATCATCAATAATTAGCTTTCTCCTAGATGCTAGGTAATATGCAGATAAAGGTTTACATACAGGGGCAGGCGTGCAATTCCCAATCCTTAAAGCGTGCTTATGAACATACTAAAAAAATAATTATAGATAACATTAAAATATTTTTAATTTAAAAAAATGAAGGAATTATTATTTTTTTCAGATGAGGAAACAGGCCTGAAGAAAGTATGCCATTTGCCCGAGGACACATGCAAGTAAGCAGATAAGCTGGGCTTCGGTCCCGAGTTTGTCTGCCTAGAGCATGGCCTCATTCCAAAGAAAACTTGTAAGCAGAAGCTGAAATATTGCAGGGCCATTTCCTCTGTGCCACGGAGACCTTTGGCGAGGGGTGGGGGTGTGGAGAATTCTTTCCCTCAATGATCCCTGCATTCTGTTTTTGAGGAGAAACATGACAGAGGAGCTCATTACTCGAGAATTAGGTTCTTTTCTGTATGATAAAGTGAGGTGGGAAGAACGAGCAGACGCGCCCATATGTCGGAGGATTTAGTATGTCGCAGGGTTTCCTGACAATCCCCCGAAGCAGCAGGAGGGACGGCCCCTGTTTAGTGCCCTCAGCAAAGCCAGTCTCAGGCTCTCCCTGGCCACCGCTTGACATTATCAGTGTTCACACGTGTTAGCCTCAAAGGACACTCTGCTTTCCGGGGTACCCCACCTCTCCATTCCTGGAGAAATTGTTGTTCATTTTCTAAGCAAAAGAAAACCCCACAATAAAGAGACCATTTTTCATCTGGATCATCCCACAGCGGCTCTGAAGGTGTGTTTCCACACTTGGGTGTTTGCCAAGCGTGCGATCCAGGGGCTGGCAGGGCTCTTTCAGGGGCATGATTCACGAGATTCCAGCTGCCAACAGGACCTGGTGAACCAGGCAGGAAGGTTAGCTGCCCCAGGGAGCTAACTCCAGAAGCATGAGGTACAGCACATTTCCCCGAATCTTCCACACATCACATTTTCGTTCTGTGCTCACTATTATCTTTATTTGTTTTTAAATTATCAAGGGCATTGAAACTCAGAGCTTTAAGGCAAGATGGCTCTCAGTAAACATATCAGCACTTCTCATCACACTGAGTATACAATTTTATAAGACCCTAATGGTTTGGCCCATGCCAGCCCTTCTTGACCATGTTCTCATTCTCTCTCCATTATTTCCTCTGTTTTGGTCTCTCCTGGAGACTTCTTGGTGCTCTGAGGGTTTATCAGACATGCTTCACCTCGGGATGTTTGCACGTGTTTACTGTTCCTTCTACCTGGAACAGTTTTCCTCTGGGTAACTGCATGGCTCTCTTTATCACCTCACGTAGGTCCCTAGGCATCAATATTACCTCATCAAAGACACCTTCCCCGATCATCATCCTCCCACCATTGAAATAACACTGTCATCACTCTACTCTTTGGCCTGCTTTGTTTTTTATTTCTCTGCCATTTACCAGTCTTTGTTTACTGTCATCTATGCCACCAGAAGTCTAGCTCCTTGAGGATAAGAAATTTATCTTACTCCCTATTATATCCCAATGCCTAGTAGTTATTCAATAAATCCAAAAATAATGATAAATAAATTAAATGTCGATTTGGAAAAGATGGTGGTAATCAATCAGCAAGTCAGGTTTTACTGAGTACTTAACCTGTCCTGGGTTCACTGTGCTGAGTATGTACAGCCTTCAGCATCCCAGGGTGCCAGGACCCTTCCAAGGGAAGGAGTACTTCTCAGAGACAGGATAAATTTCTCTTCTAGTTTCGGTCGCCATCTTGCTTTCATGGCAGCCCATTCATGGCGCTTGTGATGTTGAACAATTTATAGAAGATAAAATAACCTACACTCCTAAAACAGTAAACATCTAAGCTCACTGCACTACTGTTTTGGGAGATGATTTACTAATTTTCAACAAGTTTTAAGGGATTTTTTTCCCCAGAAACAGGCTGTATTTAATAGCAATAATTGAATATATTATGCCAATCGATCTCTCTGCTACCCACAGAAAATGTACATATTTTGTCCTAGTGTAGGGACTCTTGGGTCTAATTATCTACACACATATCTATGCTTCACAAAAAACCTGAATTAAGAATAGCATTTTTTAATGCTAGTTTGTCTCCGTCCTAAATACAGCAGCATTGAAAAGACTCTATTTCGTGTTTAATATTTTGCGGCATTTGCTGTTCCCTGCCTGGTGGCAAGTTGAGACTTCAGAACAGGGAAATAGAGTCGCTCCTGAAAGCAGGAGAGGAAGGTGGGAGTCCCAGGGGGAACTGGCCTTTGTGTTTGATGAATGAGTCTTTTTCAGGTGTCTCTGTTCTTTGGTTTTTAAAGGAAACAGAGACACTCTTCTGTCTGTCCCCACGTCCATTGTGTGAAATTCGCCTTGTTTGGGGACTCCATTATTTCCCTGGCTGTGAGATGGAGAGTCAGTGGGGTTTGCCGGAATGCACTGCCTGGACGCATTCCCAGGGGAGCCTCTTCTTTGGCAACCTTCCTCATGCTACAGTCTGGGGAGGAAGACTTAGAAAGTAAATCGAGGTTCTGTGAGAGAGAGAGGACAAAGGCAGTGGTGAATGGATATGGTGGTCAAAAGACCCTCACCATTTCTGACTTTGTTCATATCCCTGCCGCCTCTACTGTCTATGTAACAAAAGATGGAAGTTGGCACCACCCACTTCTATTCTGGATTGACTGGAGCTTCGTGACTCTGTAAGACTCTCTATAAAGTTAAAGAAAAGTTTGTATGGATCGAAAGTTAGAAACATTAAAAATAGTATGGTTTGTAATTGCGAGATATCCTTGCTGGAACTACCTTATGGGTAAAGAGGCTTCATGTCTTCTGGGTGCTTTGGCTATAAAACCCTCCAAAGGGCGTTCCAGATGGACGTGCTTATTACAGGGTAGTGTTCTGCCCAATAATGATTCATGGAAAAGCAACATTCCAATGCAGTTTTATAAACACTCTTTTCTCTGAACGGCATCAGCAAAACTGAGCCTTACCAACCCGTGTGGGATCGCTAACAGCTCAGATCGGCAGGTTCACTCTGCCCGGAAAAACAAGGCAGAAAGCACTTCATTCACTCCGAGACTTCGCTTCATTCAATCGGAATGATCCTCAGCCGAGTTAGGCGCGGTTGGAATGTGAATGCTCAGAGTGATAAGGTTGGCGATGGCCATCACCATCATCCTCACCTTCATCATTTTGTAATGAACTTACAACACCAAATTGTACATCCCTGACAGGAAGTGTTCCAAGAGATGTTTCCGTTGAAAAGATCTCATAGATAAGGAATATGGCAGGACTGGAAAGGACTTCCTTACTCTAGATATTTATGAAGACCTCATGGCCTGTTTTTAAAATACATGACCTTTAAAAAATCCTAATAAACAGCACTGAAACTATTTAAAATAAAATATTGTTTTCCCTTCGGCGGTGATCAACACCGCAATCCAAAGTATGGAAAATAGCTAGGAGTTACTGAAAGCTTCCTGCAATCTAGCAGCTATGGGGAGCAGTTTACATACTTATTTTAATATAATGCTCATGACATCCTCTGAGATCAGTGCGGTTCTTTTTAAGAGAGAGAAAGAGCATGCGTGCATGCGGGGAGTAAGAGGGCGGAGGGAGAGGGAGAGAGAGACTCTTTAAAGACTGCTTCACGCCCAGCGAGAATGCCGACGGCCAACGCGGGCTCATCACATGATCCTGAGATCGTGACCTGAACCGAGACCAAGAGTCTGACACTTAATCTACTGAGCCACCCAGGCGCCCCGAGGTCAATGTTTTTTTTATCCCCATTTTACCAAAGAGGAAACCGAGGCTTTAAGAGGGCAAATGACTTGACAAAGGTCATCCAGCTGGTATGTGATGGAAGTGGAATTGAAACCCACAACTGTGGGCTACTGTACTGAATGTGTAATTCCCACAGTGGGATACAGAACAGAACTGAGTAAATTTGAAATTCTCGATTTCTGTTGAGGCAGCAGCGATTTGAATGGGAGCTGAGGCTTTGCTGTGACTTGCCCTGAGGTAGTGAAAAAGGAGAAAAACTTTAAAGGAAAACTGTCAAATAGTTTGCCATTTCTAGAGGAGCCATTTTCCTACTACCACTAGACCAAGAAGGTATTTTCTTCCTGTCCAGATTCCGAGTCAGGATAAAGAGGCTATTCCAGGATTCTGAAAGAAGACAGCTCAGTCACAACTTTGAGAGGCAGTCTGTATGGTTCTTTTTTTTTTTTTTTTTTTTTTTTTTAAGAGAGAGCATGCAGGAGTGCTGGGGGGGGGGGGGGGAAGAAGGAGGGGCAGAGGGGAGAGGGAGAGAGAAAGTCTCCAGCAGGCTCTCCACTCGGCACAGAGCCTGACACGGGGCTCAATCTCACAGTCCTGAGATCATGACCTGAGCTGAAATCAAGAATCAGATGCTTAACCAACTGAGCCACGCAGGTGCCCCTCTGTGTAGGTTTTTTTTTTTAATTTTTTTTTTATTATATTATGTTAGTCAACGTACAGTACATCCCTGGTTTCTGATGTAAAGTTCAATGATTCGTTAGTTGCGTATAACACCCAGTGCACCATGCAATACGTGCCCTCCCTACTACCCATCACCAGCCTATCCCATTCCCCCACCTCCTCCCCTCTGAAGCCCTCAGTTTGTTTCTCAGAGTCCATAGTCTCTCATGCTTCATTCCCCCTTCTGATTACCCCCCTTCTTTATCCCTTTCTTCCCCTACCGATCTTCCTAGTTCTTTTTTTTTTTTTAAGATTTTATTTATTAATTTGACATAGAGAGACAGCCAGCGAGAGAGAGAACACAGCAGGGGGAGTGGGAGAGGAAGAAGCAGGCTCCCAGCAGAGGAGCCTGACATGGGGCTCGATCCCAGAACACTGGGATCAAGCCCTGAGCCAAAGGCCGACGCTTAATGACTGCACCACCCAGGCGCCCCCAGATCTTCCTAGTTCTTATGTGTAGTTCTTAAAAGCGCAAACTCTGGAGTCAAACTCTCTGAGTTCAAGTTCTGGCCCTGATACATACGAGGTGTGTGACCTTAGGAAAATTAGCTTCTCTGTGCCTCTGTTTGCTCATCCATAGACGAGAGACAACAATAGCACCTATGTCTCTAAGCTGTTGTGAGAATTGGAGTCAACATTGGTCCAGTGATTAGAGCCCACTTGGCACACCATACAGTTGGGCTTTGCACACCGTGGGGGTTAGGGGTGCTGATCCCCCACGCAGTCAAAAATCCATGTTTAACTTTTGCCTTCCCCAAAACTTAACCACATTAGCCTACTGTTGACTGGAAGCCATACCGATGATATCAACAGTCAATTGAGATATATTTTGTATATTTGCATGTTTATATACACATAAAACATACAAATAATATATAATTATATAATATATATTATATATTGTATTCTTACAATACAGTAAGCTAGAGAAAAGAAAATGTTACTGAAAAAATTATAAAAAAGAGAAAATACATTTATAGTACTGTACTGTGTTTATCACACACACAAATCCACGTATAAGTAGACCCACGCAGTTCAAGCCACGTTGTTCAGGGGTCAGCTGTAAGTACTTTATAAAGTGTTGGCTATTACTAGTACCCACATGGGAATAATCCTTGTTTAAGACCCAGGGGCGCCTGGGTGGCTCAGTCGTTAAGCGTCTGCCTTCGGCTCAGGGTGTGATCCCAGAGTCGTGGGATTGAGCACCACATCAGGGCCCTCTGCTGGGAGCCTGATTCTTCCTCTCTCACTCCCCCTGCTTGTGTTCCCCCTCTCGCTGGCTGTCTCTCTTTCTGTCAAATAAATTCTAAAAATCTTAAAAAAAAAAAAAAAGACCCAATAGTTGACCGAAGAGATCAGTGCTATCCATGCTTCCCTTCCTGTCCACAAGTTCAAACTCAGGCTCTCCATGCATCTTGGTCTAAAGGTATTTAAGGTCTATTGTTCACTCCTGTTTCCCTCTTTGATGAGATGCTTCAGACCTGCTCTCACCGTCCTGGCTCACTCTTAAATGAACCATGGACTTCTACTTGGGTCTGCAACCAAAATAGTTTCAGTAAAGTTAACTAACAAGGTAATTCACAGCTTCCAGCTTGTTGCCTTGTGACCTGGCCAGCTCACCCTTCACCTCAGGGTGTCCCCCGGGCATCTCCGTATCTTAGAATCCATAGCACACGACCAGATCTTAGGGGAGAGGAAGGCATTCTCTCCACCAGCTTCACCACGTACCTGCCCACATGCACACCTACACACCCAAGACTAAAGCTGTACCTTAAAACCCAATTTCCTATCATAGAGGAGGATTCTTCCAGGAGATTGAAGAGTGAGAAGTCCATGCGCTTCTTAGGGAAACCATATCCTTCCAACAAGAGGGTGTTCTTGCCTCTTGGCCACCAAAGAAACAATTTACCTGAGAACATCTTGTTCTGACATAGTACATTTGGGGTCACAGCTCGGCTAAAATATTCAAGTTATGTAATCAGGTCACCAAACATCTTCATCTGAAATATCTGCATTCGGGCACTACTTTAATGTATTGTTGTCTTTCCCTTGCTTACATTTCATTGATTAAAAAGCCCATTGTCTGCCACAAGGTTAAATTCAAGTCTCTACGGAGCTATAAAGGGCTTATAACTTTAATTGATTAAATTTATTGGATTATTAAAGCTTAAGGTGTAGTCTCAGGGAAACCCTTTAGAAAGTGCAAACTGATATATACCCACTAACCCACGCACATACACACATAGAATGCATAAATTAGAGACAGAATATTGATGACTTGGCATGATATTCTTTACAAAGGAGTCCCTGTAAACTTCTTCACAGGGACACAGATGACAGGCACTCCCAAAGGTTTACGTGGAAGGAGATGGTGACTTTGACAAGGTGGGAGCAGTGGAGAAGGAGTCAGATTTGGGATCTATTTTTAAGGTCGAGTGAGAAGATGTCTGTAAATTGTACTGTGTGAATTGGATATGGAGTTTTAGAGGAAAGGGTGATTTGGGTGGACTATTAGCCATAACAAAGAAGGAACTATTGCCATTGTGACAACATGGATGGACCTCGAGGGCATCACACAGAGAAAGACAAATACTGTATGATCACTTATGTGTGGGATCTAAAAGAGCCGCATTCAGAGACCCAAATGACATTGGTGGCTACCAGGGGTTGGGGGGATGGCGGAAAAGGGCAGATGTTGGTCAAAGGGTCCAAACTTCCAGTTAGAAGATGAGTGAGTTCTGGGGATCTGGTGTATAGCACAGCGACAATAGTTAACAATACTACATTGTATACTTGAAAGTTGTTTAGAGAATAAGGCTGAAATGCTCCCAACACAACAAGAAAAATGGTAATTATGGGAGACGATAGATGTGGTAATCACTTCCCAATATATCTGTGTATCAAATCATCCACTGTACACCTTAAACGTACACAATGTTGTATGTCAATCATATCGCAGTAAAGCTGGGAAAGCGCAAAAAAAAAAAGTAATTTAGGGCCTGAGTAGCCCTGTGAATGGGGGTGTCCCAGACCTAGGTGGGCTCATGCATAGACCAGGTTTGGAAGGAGAGGGGCTAGGAGTGGTAAATTAGGAATTTTGTTTGGGGCGTGTTAAGTTTGAGGACCCCATTAGATACCCAATGGGAAATGTTGAAGACGCAGATGTGCAGATCTGAGGGTCATAGGAGAGGTAGCAGAGGAGCCTGAGAAAAGGATCTGCAGGGAGAAGGAAGACCAAGAGAGGGTGGCGTCCCAGAAGCCAGTAAAAAGAGCATTTCGGGAGGAAGGAGGTTATCAAGCATCTCAAATGCTGCAAAAGGCCAAGTGAGACCAGGGCTGAGTTGACCGTCGGCTCTGCCAAGATGAGGATGGTCACACTGCCCTTAAATGAGAGGGCTTTCAGTGGAGGGGGGTGTCCTGGAGGGGGTGTAGAGATGGGAGCCTGAGGGCAGCACTGTAAAGGGACCTATGCAGTCTTCTTAGCGGAGATTCCCCTGTAGGCTCTGACTATAAATCGGGACTGAGAAATCACACGGGGTCTTAGTGTCTTTCCATAATCCTGGTTATCTTGAGTATAGGTAGGGCTTTTATTTTTATCTTTTTTAAAGATTTTATTTATTTATTTGAGAGAGAGAGTGAGCATGAATGAGGAGGAGGGGCAGAGGGAGAGGGAGAAGCAGTCTCCCTGCTAAGCAGGGAGCCCGAATAAGGGATTGATGCCAGGACCCCATGATCACAACCTGAGCCAAAGGCAGACGCTTAACCAACTGAGCCACTCAGGTGCCCCTGAGTAGAGCTTTTAAACTTCTCATAGAGGAGGTAGTTTTGTTGTCATCAAAGCACATGAAATACATAATTTTCTGAAATGTCAGGAATGAACATTATTACTGAAATCTCAGAACTGGAGGACTTAGCGGAATGGCCATGAGGATGCTGTTAACCCCATCACTGTACATATAAGCATGGGGATAGTGAACAGCAGAGGAGCCCTTAAAACAGTAATCTCCCACCTGCCCCCACCCCTCCCCTGCACCGCCCTGCCCTGGTTAGGGCCCGGCTGGTTCACCTTGCACAGGAAGGGGAGTGGACTCAGAGGTACTGGCACAACTTGGTGCACTGGGGTGGAGTAGGGGACTGGGTTTGCTTGGGGTCTGGTCAGAAAGCTGAGGGGCGACCCAGTTAGGTGGCACTAGAGAGCAAGAGTGAAGACATGCTGAGGTTGACCATAGAGGCGAGGACTGGGGACTGAAGTGTGCAATCAAGAGGAGAGCCAGAGCTAAGAGAAAAGTGGCCTCAAAAAGAAAGGGGTTGGGGGCACCTGGGTGGCACAGCGGTTAAGCGTCTGCCTTCGGCTCAGGGCGGGATCCCGGCGTTATGGGATCGAGCCCCATGTCAGGCTCCTCCGCTGTGAGCCTGCTTCTTCCTCTCCCACCACCCCCTGCTTGTGTTCCCTCTCTCGCTGGCTGTCTCTATCTCTGTCAAATAAATAAATAAAATCTTAAAAAAAAAAAAAAAAAAAGAAAGGGGTTGATGAGAAGAGATTCTTGAGATGGGAGGGAGATGGTCAAAGAAGTTATTTATCTATTTATTTATTTGTTTATTTGAGAGAGAGCATGAGCAGGAGGAGGGGAAGAGGAAGAGGGAGAGCACATCTCAAGCAGACTCCCCACTGAGCGTGGAGGCTGATGTGGGACTGAATTCCATGACCACAAGATCATGACCTGAACTGAAATCAAGACTCAGTCGCTCAAACAACTGAGCCACCCAGGCGCCCCAAAGAAAGGATTTTATGAGCATCAGGTCCATATTTGTATGAGCCAGCTGGGCCCACTTCAAGGAACCCAAGGAGGACCATCCCCTATAGAAATAGTATTGGGAGAAAAAGCTCACAGTTGCCTAATAGGATCATCTCATGGGGTCAGATTTGTGCTGTTTAGCAATTGTGTACCCAAAAAGGATATGTTGACGTCCTAACCCCCGTCCAGACCTGTGAATGTGACCCTATTTGGAAATAGGATCTTTGTAGATGTCATTAGGTTAAGATGTGGTCATACTGGAGTACAGTGGGCCCTAATCCCATATGACTGCTGTCCTATATAGTAAGAATAAAATTTGGACACAAGTGCAGAAGGGAGATGGCCATGTGAAGGTGAGGCCAGGATTGGAGTGCAGTGCCACAAGCCAAGACAGGCCTAGAGCTGCCCAGGATCCTTCGCTAGAGGCCTGGGGGTGGGGGTGGGGGGCTGCCAATAGCTCGATTTCAGACTTCCAGCCTCCAAAAGCGTGAAGAAATAAATTTCTCTTTTTTTCATGTTTTTTTTAAATTTATCTTTTTTTAAGCCATTCAGTTTTCCATACTTTGTTACAGCAGCTTTAGGAGACCAATATAGGAACTTAACGTTTTTTGACATATACACACATCTATATACATAAATCTGCATAAAGAAAATTTCCTACTACTTTAAAAAATGTCTAAGAGGATGAGGTTTTAAAAATCTCAACTCAGGGAAAAAAATGCATTAAATCCGAATCAATGCCTATATTTATTTTTTCCCCCAAGTCATTAAACAAATGTAAGGTGGTGGCGGAGGCTAGCTTCACTTGATTTCCGGTGAATAGTGTTGATGAGTCAGGACCATTACTTCTCTCAGAAAATGCCCCGTAAAAAGCAAAATCTGAGTGTTGTGTTTACGAAAGTGATACCATATGCTGGTTGATTAACAAGTTGTCAGAATATTAGAAGTTCTTGGCTGATTGCAAGAAGGAGCATCTGTTTGCTGAATCTCTTATCTAATGTGTGTACAGATATCGCCAGGTTTGGCACTTTTCCTAAATATCAGATATAAATTCCTGCCGTATTTAGCCTTCGGAGAGTAACACTGATGTACTGCTTGGGTTTAAGATGTTTATTCTCAGGAAAGCCAGGGGAGTGAGGCCAAAGAGATGACATGTGTACATAAGAATGTTATGTACCATTCAGAATCATTTTACCATTACTCTTTGTATCATCTACCACAACTAACGTTTACTTGAATGTCACTTGCGTAGAAATTTAAGGGAAAAAAAAAAAGATGAAATCAACTTTAGAGCTATTTATGGCTTTATCTATTGATAGAACTTCACAAGACTTTCTATTTATAAAGTAACTTACAGTTCACAAGTGCTTTTACACTGCATCCCTACAACCCTGTAAAGATGGCAAGAAATTGTATCTCTGTTTCACGGATGAAGAGTCTGCAGTCGAGCCACGGTAAATCCAACTGGCTTTGACGTGTTGGAACCAGGACACAAAGCCAGCTCCTTTCAGTTCCATCAGGGCACCACCTACAAACTCCAGATTTTCAGGAGCTGGTTGTGGGTACTCTGACAGGATCTAGTCAGGGTGAAATTCTAGAGTTTTCCTTTGTCCCTTTTTTTGAAGATTTTATTTATTTATTTGAGAGAGAGAGAGAGAGAGAGAGAGCACCAGCAGAGGGAGGGACAGAGGAAGAGGGAGAAGCAGACTCCCCGCTGAGCAGGGAACCCGACATGGGGCTTGATCCCAGGACCCTGAGATCATGACCTGAGCTGAAGGCAGACGCTTAACCAACTTGAGCCACTCTTTGATTCAGTCGGCCACCATATATTGGGTTGTGCCATTTTGGTTTCAGCAAGTAGGTTCTGTTGGGGAGGAAAAACTTTTCCTCTAGCCTTCAGTGTGTGGGGGCCTGATAAATTTAGCTAAGAAGGAACAGATTCACAGGAGAAAAGGAAAACAAATTCTATTAATATTTTACCTGGACGGGAGTTCTCAGAAAAGAAATGAAACTCAAAGAAGTGGTTCATGGATTTACATACCATTTTCACAAAGGCTCTTCTTTGGGCTTCCAGGGACAATAAACTGTGCAAAAGTGACTAGAAAATGTATTGGGAGGGGGGTTCCTGGGGGGCTCAGTCAGTTAAGTGCCTTTGGCTCAGATCATGATTTCGGGGTGCTGGGATCGAGCCTTGCCTTGGGCTCCCTGCTCAACAGGGAGTCAGCTTCTCCCTCTCCTGCTGCCTGCCCCCCCATTTGCATGCTCTTGCTCTCTCTCTCTCAAATAAATAAATACAATCTTTTTTTTTTAAAGGAAAATATGTGGGGGGAACTAATGAAAGATAAGGGTTATTTTAGTAAGATGTGTTTATGCAGACTCATCTCAGTGCTGACTCTGTCTCCAGTGATGAGTTGTTCTCTTCTTCTGGGAACAGGAGCGGGGGACACTTTCACAAAGGGAAATTTATGCCCTGCTTTTGAGCAGAAAGGAGGACAGAGAGTCTCTCCTGTGTCTGCTGTTCCTTAATTGCTTTCAGCTCAAAATAATCCTTATGCCAAAGTGGAATCTTTTGGGGTAGAATATCCCGATGCCTTTCAGTCCCTATCCACCGCTCATCAAAGCAGACATGAAAAAGTAAGGTGGAAAACAGGACTCCTCTTATGTTAACTGAGTTCACAGTTAGACTTAGATTTCGGCTGTTTCCCCTTCTTTTGAAATTCCTCAGCACTCATGGTCTTAGAACTAGTGCCTCTTTGACATGATGCACACATCGCCTTCTTCTGTAGCCTTGATTTTTTTGTCCTATATTTTTACAACATACGTGAAGCCTACATTATGGAGAAGTCTGTTGGTACTTCAAGAAAATGGGGAATATTATGAAAACAGAGTATTTTTTTAAGTATCTCAAATTTTAGCCCTTTATTTAAATTGCAAGTCAAGTATTACCTTTGGGTGTTTCTGGCTGTCATTCCTTTGCTTGATGTCGGAGAAGGAAAAAAAACTTCACCTCTACCCTCTTATCTTCAGTCACTGGGACCTGTGGATTAAAACACAAGAGGCTGATTCACAGGAGAAGAGGTTTATTTCCTAGGTACACAGGGGACCTCACATAAAAGAATTGAAAATCCTAGGGCTCCATGCTGGCTAAGGCAGTGGAGCATGCCACTCTTGGTTTCAGGGTTGTAAGTTCGAGCCCTATGTTGGATGTAGAGATTACTTAAAATCTTAAAAAAAAAAAAAAAGGAATTGAAAATCCCTAAGAGCTGGTAGACCCGGAAGCTTATACTATTTTAACAAAAGATAGTAAATTGTAGAGTGGTGACAGAACAAAGGAAAAGAGGTTTGGGCTTCTACAGGAGTTGATTGTGGAAGGGTAAGTAAATATATGGGGGAAGCTAAGGGAAGGTAAGGGTTGAGTAAGGTAAGGATTTAGTAGGGTCTGTTATTCAGACTCAAATTGGTGCCGTCTCCAGTGAGAAGAGTCAGCTCCTCTTCCTGGTAGGAGAGAGGGGAGGCAGGACACCCGTACAAGGAGAAATGTGTGCCCTCCTTTTAGACAGAATAGAAGAGGGCAGAGAGTTCCTCCTGTATTTGCTGCCTCTCAGCTGCCTTCACCTCAAAATAATCCTTATGCCAAAATGGCATATTTTAGGGTGGCATATCTTGACCCCCTTCATCAACTTCGAGGACCTCTCCAGTCAGGCCCTTCTCTATATTCTAATCTTATTACCAGCCACTCAATTTCTGGACTGACTTTCAAGCAAAGTGCTTCCCTTCTTGCCCTCTACCCCCCTCCTCTGAACTCATGCTGCTATTGTCTGTCTGTAATACCATTTCCCTCCCTCTTTCCCCTTCCAACTTTACCCTCAAATTTCTTTTTCTATTTTACCAACCCCCCCCCCCAACCACCTCCAGCCACTTCAGATGGCTGCTTCTTCTAAGTGTGCTGGGCTCTCATTGTCTGAGGACTTAATCTGACAATCTATTGTTTAGTCCTTCAAACGTTCAATGGTTGTTTGAACAATTACATAAATCTTCTATTGTTATTTAACTTTTCACGTTTTGCTCCTTTTGTCTCTTTAACCTCAATTCTGTTTCTTCACCCCCCTCCCGCCCCCACTGTCTGTATCCTGGAGTATTGCTCTTCAACGTGTGAGCCAAGGAAAATCTGGACCAAAATCTTCCAGAGCTCTTGTTAAAAAGGTAGATTCCTGGGGCGGATCATGGATCTGTTAAATTGGCTTCCCAGGATTCTTCTGCATAGTGAAATTTATGAATCATTGACTTAGCACATGTCATTCATTCATGTGTTCATTCAACAATGATTCAAGCACAAATTAGGTGTGAGGTACATGGAATCCAGCACTGATTGAGGCAGACGTGGTCCCTGTTAGCTAGGAATTTCTAACCTCCTTTGGGAACTGACAATGAAGAAGGACTTAAAAGTATGATGTGGGTTACAAAGTGAGAGGAAAAGAGCTATGGGAACATTGAAGTGGAGGGCCAGAAGTGGCAGTGGCAGGTGTCAGAGAATGTTTTCTTGGTGAGATGGAGTTGAGACCTGGGGAGGAGGAGGACTTGGCTAGGAAAGGAGAATGGGAGGGAGGGGCAGAAGGAAGAACGTGCATGAAGATCTGAGGTGGGAAAGAGCATGGCCCCTTCTTCGGAGGGACAGGGAGCAAGGTCAACAGGACTTGAGCCGCCAGGCAGAAGTGAGGCAGGAACAGTAGGAGAAGTAGCAAGCGGTCAGATCATACAAGGCCTTGTGGGCAGGCTGAGGAGTTTGGAACGTATCCTAAGGGCAGCCATCGGAGGGAAGTAACATGAGCACTTCTGTCTTCTCGAACATTTCAGCTCTAGATTGGAGCAAACGTGTACCTGGAGACACTAGCTGGGAAGGCTTTGCAACTGTCTGGGAGAGAGGGGATTACAGTTTTGTCCAGAGTGCTGGTGGGATGAATTCACATGGTACATAGAAGACCAATGAGGTGGGCTTTAGGTACTAATTGCATGTTGTGGTGAGACATAGGGTAGGGTCAGGGATGTCTTTCATTTTTGTTTTGATAACAGTCGTTGGAGCCATGGAACCCTGAGAAAGGACCAGGTTGTGAGGACAAAATTACAAGTCTGTTTCTGTATGCAGAGGTTTTGCAGTACCTATGAAACATTCAGGTAGAAACTGCCATGGACTTTTTCATATTTCTCATAGAAAAGGTGGGATTTACGTGGGCTTTGAAGGAGCTGTGGAATGTAGATGAGCACCAACGGGGGTCCCGTTAGAAGAGCACATATACGCTGACCCATCTTGGTGGGGTTTTCTTATTTACTTGATATTTGGTGCTCGGCTGAGTTCACAGTTCTGTATTTTCAAAATCCGTCTCCAAAAGTGACTCTTTTCTATAAGGAGATGGTGATGGCTGTGTTTGCTTGTTTGCTTGAATTTGGTTTTGGTTAGGACGTACGTTGGGTCAAGGTATTCATGCTCATCTGGGGAGAGGGGAGCTTAGTGGGGATACGCATGTTCTTCCCGGTTAATCTGTAGACACAGCTTGTGTCATCCAGCTGTGGCTGAGCTCAGATATACTGGAAGATAGCAGAGAACTTCCACGAAGAGGACAAGTAAGAACAAGAACTCTGTCATTCTGTACGGACATTGCAGTGCCGCTGGTGAAAATTCACGTGCAGTGAGAAATTGTAGGACTCTTCGCGAGGGTGAATGGGTCTCTGATGAAAGTGCACTCTAGGTGTGCCGTGCTTTACATTCGATATGACTCTTCCAATGTAGCCTGATTTCCAAGAAAAAGCAGATCACGGACAGCTGTGGATTCTCCCCCTAGCCCTCTTCCTTTGATTCTCCTTCCCTTTTTTCCGTTCATCATCTGCTTCTCATTCATCCTCACAAAAAAGAATAATGAATAAGGAAGTGAAGGGACTAAATCACTGTGTCCTAAAAATAACTAGCCCCAGTCATTGTTCTCGAAGTTTCAGAAATTATACGAAAAGCTTTCGAACCAAGGCCGAATGATAGAATGTAAAAGCATGGCCATGGGCTTGGCCCTACATTTTAGTAGGAGAAACCTCTCCTCACAGCTCTTGAGCAATGCTCAGCTTGGCTCTCCTTGGTTATTCTTAGTGGCAGGGAGCTCCCCCTCTATTTTAAGCATCAACCAATTGTGTGAGTAAATCTAATTAGACAGAGTATCTTTCCTGTAACGAATCAAAATGAGCCCACTTGACACTTGTTCTGCACCTCACAGCAACACAGAATAAATCTATTCTATATTCTGGCTGACAGCCTTTCAAATGTATTAAGACAACTGCCGTGTCTCCCCAAGCATTCTCCTCTGCAAACTAAATGTCTCCAATTCCCTCAGATGCATTGCTTCTAGGACATAGTTTCTGCATTCTTCACCGTCTTTCTCAAAACGAGTCTCCCCTGGGCCCCCTCGAAAGGCAATCACCCCTGTCCAAGTGACACCCACACTGACCAGAGCCCCGCACGGCAGGGCACCTGCCTCTTAGCCGATCTGGTGTTTCTTTCCATGACAAACCCTTCATTTTAAACAGAGGACAATGAGTGGGGACCAAAGGAAGTGTGGGATGTGTGTTGTGTTTAGGGCTCTGAGACATTCCAAGCTTGGTGGGATAATTGTTTGGTTTATAACAGAGCGGTTTTTCATTTGTGGCACTTGACATGGGCTGAACCCCAGTGAAATTACCGGCTAATAAATGGGACGGGTTTGGGGTGCCTGGGTGGCACAGCGGTTAAGCGTCTGCCTTCGGCTCAGGGCGTGATCCGGCGCTCGGATCGAGCCCCACATCAGGCTCTTCATCTATGAGCCTGCTTCTTCCTCTCCCACTCCCCCTGCTCGTGTTCCCTCTCTCGCTGGCTGTCTCTATCCTGTCGAATGAATAAATAAAAAAAAATAAAATAAAATAAATGGGACGGGTTTTAAATGCCTTTGGAGTAAAATGGGAAGATGTTCCCCTTTTTCACTTTTCATGTGACAGTTGTACCTTAATCTGTTTTTAGGAACAGCTGTGGTAACAGATGTTCATTTTAGATGGTATAGTTTTCGTGTGTGTATGTGGGGGGGGGGGCTTTTTTTTTTTTTTTTTTTGTAGTATACCTAGCAAAATCCTTCTCACGAAGAGATGTGTATGAAAGCCCAGATCTTCTTGCTCATGCAAATAGGCTACCGTTTGTATAGTAGTTCACACTGTCGTCCACACCGCTAAGCACCTTCCAAGGGCATGGTCCTCTACTCCACGTTCTGTATGGTTTTGCATGCAGCGGACACCCCTTCCTTGCCTCACGAGACTGCCAGTGCAGGCTTACAGCTAACATGGAGGTCCCTGGTCAACAGAGGGTGTCTAATAGAAACAGGAGAGCTGACCCCATAACTGGCCGTATTCGACTTAAAACCAGGAGCAGCAGCAGATTGCTCTTCTTCTTGTATATCCTTACCACCAGGTTTGGGGCCCCGGGCACCACAGATAACCATTCACACTATGAAATCACAGACGTGCCTGCAAATCCTGGTCTTGGTTGGTGTGGGGGCAAAAACTATTATCTCAGGGGGAAAAAAAGTTATTTCTCTCCTTACATATAGTATATAACATAGAAATATGTGTAACATTTCTACGTAGGTGCTTCTGTATGTAAAAAGAGAAAGACACGCAACGCTGAAGTAATAGTTTTCACCCATGTTAAAGCTTGACCTGCAATGAAAGACGAGACCCTCAGGAAGAGGCTCCCCTTCCAATCTCTGTTTCCATTTATCTGTGATCTGAAAGGGGAAGTTCTTGGCTAAAGAGTGAACTCTTGGGTCACCATTTACCCATCCACGATTGTTGTAGCGGTCTTCCTCCTTTCACTGTGTACCGATAAAACCACAGGGGACATTCCGATCCCTGAGCAGTAGCTCCAAGAAGATATGCCTCATGTCAACCCTGCAATATAAGGAATTCCAGTTGACGTAAGTTGCAAAAAAATGTACCAGGTCACCACTCTGTTCGCAGTTCGGTTGATAAACGCTTGATAAGAATCTCCTCCAAGACGTGCTTTTTAGAGACCTCTTCTCTTGTTGCAACTATGTTATTTTATTATTCTTTTGTTGTTGTTGTTATTTTATTGTTCTTCATTTATTTTAATAAGTAACCTACACACATGATTAAAAAATGAGAATACTAATTCATACTTCTTTTACCTGATTTACCACATGTCAGGAATGCCTTTTGACTCCCCTATTTGAAGAATTAGGAAATCAGCATAACTACTCTAACTTCTATTCTCTCTTCCCAAAACACGTTAGCAATATTGTTGTCTTTAAATGGCCATTGTTCATAAGGTTTAAGTTCTGAAATTACAATTTCTACAGTTGTCTTTGTTTTAGTACTAAATGTGTTCTGTCCTCAAGGCAGCCCTTTTCCTCCAGCTTTTTAAACCCTCTCTTGGATGATTGGGGTTTAGTCTCCCAATATTTCTCCAAAAGATCCAGTATTTCTTTCAAAGTTGAAGGCTCACAGAAATTATTTTTCTGAGTTCTTAAAATTGAAAATCATTCACCTTTTTACTTGAGTGACAGTGTGAAGTGTAGAATTCTTGCGTCACACTTGACCTCTCTGCAACTTCTTATTGTTACACACTGCCTTCCAGAGTTGACCTTTCTCCTTGTATGATTTGATCTGTAACCGTTTTTATCTTTGTCTATAGTTCAATCTGTAAATTCGAGTCTTTTATTTCAGGAAAGCTTCCTGAACTAGCTTTGGATATCATCATATCTGCTTCTCTTACTTGGGCTTCTCCAGAGATGCCTATTATTTAGAAGTTGGATCTCTTTCATTTTCCTCAGCTGTGAGTTTTTAGTTATTCAATTTCACTCCCCCCCCAGCTCATTTTACTTGGTTTCCCCAACTGTACACTCAATGCCTCAGATTGTGTTTCCAGCATTGTCTCTCCTCTTTTCCTCTTCCAACATTGCCTCATATCTAAGCTGGTTTTATTTAGGTGCCTTTGAAACTTTCATCACAACCCTGACCCACCAGCCCAGCTTACGTCTTTAGGATCTGTTCATAAGTGATTTCTGAAGACCTGATTAGGGATCCAATCTCTCACTCAATTTTCCTTAACCTGAGCTTCCTTCCTTGTCACAACGTCATGGGTTCATCAAGCCCCTTTCTCTCCTTTTTTCCTCTTTTACATTTGTTCACATAACTTGTGTAGTTGACTAACCATAAGTAAGCTCCTCACAGTTTCGCCTTCTGCCCTGCCTCCTAGATCATCTGTTTCCTTTCTCAGTTTCTAGAAAATACCACTGTCTATAGGCGTCTGTCTCCCTTCACTAATACATTCTATGCTTTTACTCTGTCCCCACCTCATTGTGAAGCAGCCTGTCATCAGCAGAGAAAAGGGAACAAGTAACCTTGGGAATTCAAGGGGGTAACCCTGAGGGGGTTGACCTCATGCATGCAATTTCTTTGAAGTCCAGTGTTTTATCTTTAAAAGAAGGCAATATTTTTGTTCAACTCTGTGATTTCTTTGTTTGTTTTAAATGTTTGTGGCAAGTGGTCTAAATTACTTAGCTATCATTACCTAATTTCCCTGCCTACCTCCAATCTTTGAGTAAAACTGAAACCTCAGAGAGATAAGCCATAATAATGTTTCAAGTACTTTCTAGCATGCCAATGGGGGTCTTCAGGGGTCTGAGTCTTGAATAAACCACAAGATTAAAATAGCCCCTCATTTGCATCTTTGAATTTCCTCGTGTCTGGCACAGTACCGGAAGCCTATTTGTCATTACATAACTGTTTGTAGAATTGATTAGAACTGAAGTTGGGAGATTTCTTCTCCTCGTTCAATAGGCCACTACCTATTTTAGCTTATTCTTGGTGCATTCTAACTAAAATGCAATTGTTCTTTGTACTGAAGGAAAGATCGGGGTGGGCCTTCAGGAATCCACTGTAATGTGTGTTTATACAGTGACTGCCAAGACTCAGCTCTTGAAATAGGTGTTTCTGTCCATCCCCTCCAGCCTCAAGGAGACCAGACATTTTTCTTGAGCCTCAGTGACGGAGTCCATTGGACTGTCTGGGAGCACAGGCTCTGCAATCAAACTGCCTGATTACAAACCCTGGTACCACCCTTGATATTTGTGTGTCTGGGGACTTGTTCATTGACTCGTCAAGGCTTCATTCCCCTCCTCTGTTATATGGGGCTGATAAGAACACCTACCTCAGGAGATTGTTGAGAGGGATACATGATGTCATGCATGAAAGTGTTCAAGATAAATCCTGAGACACAGTATGCCCCCATTAAAAGACAGCTATTCTTTCTACTAAATGGTTGACTGAAGGAATAGAGAGATCGTAGGATGAACCCACAACATTTTGATTAATAATACTTTGAAAATGTGACTCAAAGATGAGGTAGCAGCTCTAGACCATAAGTAACTGCGTTTGTGTGAAACCCCATAATTCCCACAAGGAATATAACAATTAAAAGTCGCGTCCCATCCCCCTCATACACACGTGCACACGCTTCCCACCCAGAAATAGTGGAATGGTTAGAGGAGGAAGGCTTGGCCTACAGGTCTTGTGTGTAGTCATTTCTCACCCCTACTAAAGCTTGAACCTCCCCAATAGCGTTGTGTGCAGGGGGCGTTGAATCATCTACCTCGGAGTGGAATGGTAAGCAGCCCCGGACTCCCACTGAGCTTTAGAAGTTAGCTTTCCAGCTTTCCCATGGCAGGATTGTCCTCGTTGACAAACATAAGGAGCCCAGAAGTTTCTCCTACCCACAGATTCCCCCATTTCTCCATATGTCCTGGGAGAGCCCAGTGCTATCTAGGAATTCCAGAATTAGAACAAGCCATTGAGAATGTCATGTTTAAGGGTAGGCAGGCTGCTGACTAGTTATTTTCTTAACATCTTCCCATCCTTTGGCATCCACTCCAGGAAACGCCAGCCAGAACTCTCCAATTAGCTACCATATGGGTAGCATCTATAAGAAAACAATGTATAATCTATATCAGTTACGTGCTCCGATGAACACAATTTCATGGCCCGGAAAGGGGAACAAGGAAGTAGGTTTGTCACACCGTCCTCGTAAAAAGTTATCAGGCAACATTACACCACGGAGTCTGTTTTTTCGAAGGACAATTTTATTCTGTTTAATGTGACTTTCAAAGACCCCCATTCTTACCGATTGATTTGGGCAAGTGTAAGAAACATTTAAGGAGCAGAATAGGAAAGTTCTCCATCCAGGAGAAGTATTTATGGTTTCGAAATTCCTGCAAAAAAAGTCCAGATGAGGATTGAAATCCAAGGCATGAAATAATCAGTGTGACCTTATTTTCCAAAGCTACTCCCCCAAGGTTAAGTGCTCCACATCCCCCTTGTTCAGGGCCCAGATTTCTAAGAGAAGCACATTTGAGACAGATGACGTGGGGCTGTGCTAGCGTCCTCTAACCCAGAGCTAAAGGTCACACCCAGATAAGGACTAGCAGGATCTCTAATGGAGTGGAGAAAAGCGTAAGGTCCGATGGAGACGGTCTGGGTTCGTGACCGGAAGTGACATTAACAAGGGCAGGGGCAATGCTTACAGCAAGAACAGGGAGGCTTCTATTGAAAATAGCTAAAAAGCTCTGACTTCAAAACTCCCCTCAAGTAACTTTTTCTTTGTCTCGGACAAATCTTAATAGCTCTGGTTTTTTCAGAATCCTATGATTTCTCTGGAGAGAATATTTGCTGTGAAGCAGTCCATACAAGATTTTATGCCAGGGTCCAAATGATCCAAATCCTGAGTCCTGTGCACACAGTAGGGTCTTTGCTGTCGCATGCTTTGCCATCCGTCCTGCTGAGTGATAAACACAATATTAGGGACTTCTTCATCTTCTCCGTGGCCAGATCACATAATGTTCGTCTTCCCTTAGCTGGAGGGGAGAATTCTCTAAAGTGTTGCTATCTAACCTGAACAAGAACGATGGTTTAAATTGTCTCTCCTTGAGGAAATAAGTGAGCCGCGCTAATCCACATAGCTCTATCTATGTCAACAATCGATGAGAAAAAGTGTTCAATTCTTAGCGTTTGAGGTGTTAGAGCAGATCTCAGCTCTCAGCAAGTGCATTGGTTTTTGTCTTGGTGTTTTCTCCTTCAGCGTTTATTTAGCAGAAAGAATAGTCACTCACATGGACTTTGGTTTGTTGATTTAAGGAGAATTTAAAATAACTCCGTTAGAAAAGCATGAGAGGATTATACCACGAAAGAAAGCCTGGCAGAGGTAGTGTAGCCTGGAGGTAGTTTCTGGGCTCGACAGCCATTCAGTGAGTTTGAATCCTGGCTTCTGCCCTCCTTAAATGTGTGCCTAGCTAATGAATGTATTGTTTTCTCATTTGCAAAATAATAATAATAATGGACCCTTCTTCCTATAGATGTAGTGAGACGTAAATATGTAAAGAATTTAGAACAATGATCCCCACATACCAGGGGATAGGTTGTGGTTTTAAAAAGACCCCAGATAGAATACCGCTTTCCCTATCCAAGCAAATTAAGAGGTAAACTAAAGACAAAGAGAACTAAAGACAAAGAGACTAAAACATCAGTTTGTGTTACTTGATAAAGTCAATGCTAAAATATAGTTTAGGGTCAGGGGAACAGTGGGCTGTACCCCAGAATTAGGCTAAGTTTCTTTCTTTTTTTTATTTTTTATTTTTTATTTTTTTGAAGATTTTATTTATTTATTTGACAGAGAGAGACAGCTAGCGAGAGAGGGAACACAAGCAGGGGGAGTGGGAGAGGAAGATGCAGGCTCCAGGCGGAGGAGCCTGATGTGGGGCTCGATCCCATAAAGCCGGGATCACACCCTGAGCTGAAGGCAGACGCTTAACGACCGCGCCACCCAGGCGCCCCACTGCACCACCCAGGTGCCCCTTTTCTTTTTTTTAAAGATTCTATGTATTTATTAAAAAGAGAGCACGAGTGGGGGAATGGGCAAAGGGAGAGGGAGAAGCAGGCTCCCCATTGAGCAGGAAGCCGAAGGCAGGTGGGGCTCGATCCCAGGACCCTGGGATCATGATCTGAGCCAAAGACAAACGTTTAATTGACTAAGTCACCCAGGCAACCCTAGGCTAACTTTCTTACTCACTCCAGACCTATGTGGACCACTGCAGGCCTCCCAACATGGGGGCCCAGAAAGAGACAGAGAGAGAGTGGGTTGGGCTGTGCCTCTTTTGGAAAGGGTAAGGGGAGGGGCAAGAAGGTTTGGGGGTAAAATCTGTCCTTCTGGAAGGTCAGGGAATGGGACATAAGTGCCCCCCCCAACATGATCATTTGTTGTGAGCAATTACAACTAAACTGTGGACATTTCATGCTTGACCTGCATCATTCCCTAGTTGACCTGGGACATGTCAACAAATGTTTCTAAAGGACTGAAGGAAGGGGTGCTACGTACTTGGCTATTTGTTTTTATTAAAAATCCTCTCCAAGGAAACTGTAAATAACTTGCCGAACCTTCTGTGAAACTTCCCTGCCAATCCTGGCCTTTCACCTTCGGCTCAACTCTCCAGTGGGGTGTCTGTCCCCCTCAGTTGGTCCTTAGCACAGGCAACCTGTGGGGTTTTGTTGTTGTTGTTTTTTTTTTTAATTTTATTTATTTGAAAGAGAGAGTATTGAGGGAGAGTGAGAGGGAGAAGCAGACTCTCCGCTGAGTAGAGAGCTCGACACCAGGCTCAGTCGCAGGACCCCGGGATCATGACCTGAGCCAAAGGCAGATGCTCAACCCATTTGATGTGGTTTTGGAATACAGGTGAGGTTCAGTGGGGTGGAGTCCAGAGCCGATGACTAAGAAAGAATTCTTGAAACGTCTTTGGTGCAAAATGGTGGTTTATTAAAACACGGGGACAGGACCCTTGGGCAGAAAGAGCTGCTGCCCCCCCAGGGGGTTGTGAGGGGTGGCTGATTATACACTGGGGGGGTTGGGGGAGGTAAGGAAAAGGGAGGTTTCAAAAGGATTTTCATATGTTAAAGAGGACCTATAAGTTCCCAGAGGCCTTACCATTGTCAAGTCAAGGTTGTTTTTCCCCTCTAGCAAGACATTAACATTAAGGTTGTTGGGAGCTTCCTGGAAGAATATCACACATGTCCCACCCAGGAGTGGGGGTGGGGGGCGGTTGTAGGGTGTCAGCTTGTGCTTTGTCTTCTGCTCCCTCATCATACTGAGCCGCCTGGCGCCCCAGTCTTTGTATAGAGTTCACATACCTATCCTTTCTCTCCACCCACCTCACCCCTCCAGGATCCCCAGCACCCTGTACACAGTGGGCTTCACAGCCTTGCCCCAGATTTTGTGACACTTCCCTCTCTGTGCAGGGACAGAGGGAGTGGAAAACCTGATGACAGCAAGTCATCAAATGAGTGTTTTCCATGATCTAGGGGAAGAAATGGCAAAGCAGGGAGGGCGAAGGAGGAGGCGGGTTGCAGCACTAAGAGCTAGGGCTTTGCGGGTTATATTATTTTAAATACGTAGCTGTGCCGAGTTTCTGCGGGGAGCTAGTCTTGTCCCAGGCAGAGACCACGCGAAGACCAGCAGCAAATACAATCCAGGCCCCGCCCCCAAGGGGTCGGTAATCTGGAGTGGTGGTTTCCAACCTTGCTTTCGCTTTCATGGATAGGAACCTGTGGAGTGAGCCCCCCACCCCAGGTGACTCAAATGTGCCTCCTCTCTTCTGGCCCCCTCCGAAAATCTCCCATCCCACCCCAGACACACTACACTGGAATGCTAGGCAGGCGTGATAAGCACTACACCACGCGGGGAAACGTGGCGCTACAGAGCACAGACGAGGAAGCAGGAGCCAACCGTTCAAGCCAGACCTTGACCAAGGAGTATGATACAGGGTAGTGATGGGAGTACAGGAAGAACATTCCAAACACGGGAGATGGCGTGAGGGAAGGCGGAACCGTGAATGCCACCGGGCATGTCCAGGAAGAGCAAGCATCCTAGTGTCCCATGCAGGTAGGATTGCCAGATTTTGCAAATAAAAATAACAGATCACTTCCCCCATTGGGGCAGACTTGTATTTAAAAATTATTCATTGTTTATCTGAAACTCGAATTTAACTGGGCGCGCTCTTACTTGGCGCCCTTGCGTGACGCATGGGGCCTCGGGCATACCCCCTGGCTGCTTGAACGTGCCCATGTGGACGGGTGCTGCCAGCTCAAGGTAGTGACCTTACCAAGTCCTGCTCGGTCAGTCTTGGAAAATTTGTCTGTTTTGTCTTCATTTTAAAATTATTATTAGAAAAAAAGAAAAAAGAGAAGCATTGCCAAAGGTGTACATTTACAGTTTTTCACGGGTGAAATTGTCCTGCAAGTCCTGCTGTACCAAGGACTGGGGACTCTTAGTCAAAGGAAATGCTAAGGATGCTACTGAGGAAGCCTGGAAGTTTCCGCCCTGCGGAGCCGCACTGACATTCAGAAGCAGGCTTTTGACTCTCTCGCCCTCTAGTGGCCGTATGCCTAAACGGGGATTTGAGTTGCTTCTTCAACGCTGTCCTCCCCTGGGACTGCGCAGTTGCTTTGACTCTGGGTAAGTGAAGTAATTAAGAAAGAGACAAGAAAGGGCAAGTGCAGATGCAGGTAGATGCTAAACCCAGCCCGAGAGGCACTTGGGTCCAGGAAGGAGATGGAGAATGCTGTGTTCTCCTGTGACCTCTTGCTTCTTCAGCATGCTCCAGGGCCAGGCTTCCGACCCACGCCCCCGCCACGCCCCTCCCTGGGACTGAATCTGCCTGTGGTTGGTTACCTTTACTTTCATCATTTACTAGCAAAAGTTCCTGGAGGCCAGGCCCTGTGCTGAGTGCTGGGCATAACACCTAAAACGTAACGTATTCCATGATGATTTGGAGTTAAACCAAGGACTTTGCAGGGTTCTAGACATTGTACCCAAGGCCAACGGAACACATCGCCAGGCACAGAAATTTTAGAATTGTAAAAGGGTCTATGCGAGTGATACAGTTTTAATTTTTGTGCCACATCTTTGCTTTGTTACTCATACATACAGTGTCTCTTCGGTAAATGGTCATTGGACACGTAGTAATCAATCAGATGGCATATAATACAAAATTAATGCCACGGGCCTAGAACCATCCCTAACTTTATGAAAAAAAAGGGGGGGCTTGGCAAAACATTAACTTCTTTTTGCTTTCCTGGTAACCTGTTTGGGCAATGAAGTTGCTTTGGAAATGGTTGGGTCTATTTGTGGTAGGACTGACCAAACTACATCTGCATAAATACCTCGGTGGGATGTCGATGTGTCATCTAAGGCTGTTTACCTACATGGGATCATCTTTCCACCTTCTGCCGCCCCATATTCTATTAATCTGCACACGATTCCGATCTTACCTCCCGAGTAGTTCTCAAATCTGCCTGTCTTTTCATCTTCCCTAACTCCTTAGCTCAGACTCTCACATCTTTTTTCCTGAACCATGACAATGGACACTTGACTGTAGTCCCTTTTCCCGCTTCTTTCAAACCCATTCTCCACCCAGTTAATCTAAAGCACAAATGCGACCATATCATTGCTGTTTTTATCCTGCGCGTGACTCCGCAATGCTTACGGGATAAAGTTCAAGCTTTTGGTGCATCGAATGCATGGGACTGTCACCTGTCTAGCCACATCCCCCATCACTCCATCATCCTTCTCAGCATGTCCCTGCTAGTGTCTTGTGGGTGCCCTGAATTGGTTTGTGGACCTGTTCAATGACTGTCCAAACACATAAATCTACTTCTGTGCTGTCTTGGTTTTCGTTTTCTCCTTCATAAAACCAGAGGCCGGAGGAGACCAGATCCCATTCCACACATGTTCTGAATCTGTATTGACTGTAATATGCTTATCAGATTCCAGAGGCTTCCTGCCCCCCCCCCCCCCCGTGCCGCAGCTGTGTAGCATTCTCTGGCTAATTCCCTTTGGGTGTTGTGTTAATTGGATTTTGACCTCCATATAGAGTAGAAATACTTTGGTTACAAAGGTTCATTCATTCGTTCATTCACTCATTCATGAAATGTTACTGATGGGGTGAGAGTGGGGAGCCCCAGTGTATCTGAGGGAGCAAGATCTTCCCCGGCCCATGCTTCCTACACTAAAACTAAGTTTCTCCACCTTCTAACTTTCCCAACCAGTCTTGCAAACTTCATGCCACGGGCATGCCTCATCCAGATTTATTGTTTGTAGATGACTGAGGTCACTGCATTTTGTTTTCATTTAGAGCACTGCAGACATTGAATAAAAGTGCCAAAATGAATGCCCTGTGAAGTGGAGCGGGCATGTCACTGTGTAGGAGTGAACTGATGAATACTGAGGGGTCTTGCTCATCTGTCCAACCATGGCCACATCGACTTCCGTCCAACAGCTTTAGTCACGTGTCTGGATCGCTTAGAGATCATGACCCATGTTGGGACAGTAGAGGGCGGTTGGTCATGATGTGAGCAACACTGATAGAATTACCCATCCTGTTATTCTGTTTATTCACTCACCACACTTACCTGGCACTTACCATATGGCTTGGACTCCAGAGTCTGTGCTCCCTCCACACCGACATTGGTTGAGAAATAATAGCAGCTCAAGGTGGCTAAAGCATGTTCTTCCCCTGACCCTAAAGCGGTAGCCTTGTCTATGCAGTCAGGATTTGTACGAAGGAAGAACACAATACACCTAGGTAACACTCTTTTCCCTTCCGTTAGCGAGGTTGGGGTAGGGGATGGCAGTGCTGCTTGGGGAAGGACCATCCCTAGCCTGGGTTCCCCTGCCTTCTTAATATGGACCTGGCTTCTCCAAAAAGCTCTAGAAGAACCGAGACAGAATGTTATAATTGAGAGGAGTGTCTGAGTGTCTGTCGCCTAGAGCCTTCATTTCACAGACGAGAAACCCCAGGGCCCAGAGAGGTTAAATCACCACTCATCCAAGATCACACAGCTCGAGAGCGAGCACAAGGTTGCATCTGCATCAGTTGAGAACCTGAATGAAACAGCACTTTGTTAATTCCTAGCTGTCCGCCTCTGTGTGGTTATCTTTTGATTTTTAGCTCATCAGACCACATGTGATATTGTTTATTTCTTCCTCTTATTGGCTACACACAGATGCTGGTTTGATCGTTCACATGATTTCTGCACAAAAGTGACTCAGACTTGTGTGTAATGGATAAGCTTGAACTTGGCAGAACATTTAAACCGGGTTGGCACCTGCCCTTGTGAGCAAGTACATGGGGAAGGTGGGAGGCAGTAATGGAGGGACGTTGGCCGTGACTCCCAGCAGACACACACCGTGAAGTACACAGTGCGTGTATCTCAGCCCCTGACTAACCTTGAGGCTGCTCCCCTCCACCCCTCCCCCTGCCAACACTCAGTACAGCCAACATTATGCCAACAGAAGCACTTTTCTAAAGTATAGCTTCGGTCCATTCGTTCCTCATTGTCTACTGGATACAATTTAAACTTCTCATTTGAAATGCAAGAACTCTCAAAATTGACCCTTATTTTATCCATCTTCTGTCAGTCCCAATCCCCATCATTAATTTTTTTTTTTAAGATTTTATTTATTTATTCGACAGAGACAGAGACAGCCAGCGAGAGAGGGAACACAAGCAGGGGGAGTGGGAGAGGAAGAAGCAGGCTCATAGCGGAAGAGCCTGATGTGGGGCTCGATCCCATAACGCTGGGATCACGCCCTGAGCCGAAGGCAGACTCTTAACTGCTGTGCCACCCAGGCGCCCCCCCCCCATCATTAATTTTTTTAAATGTCTTTACTTTATGCCATTATTTGCCACCACCAATCACTCCCCGACCACACACACTCCACTCACGCTCTCTCGAGGCATTGGCCGTTTGGCCGTTGCACTTGGGGTTCCTTGGGTTGAAATGCTCTTTCCCTGGTGATGCACCTGGTGAAACTCTATTCATGCTTTGAGACCACACGTTAGCTTTTCTCCCAAGCTTTCCTGTTCTTGACCAATGTGGCAGCGTCTCCTTCTCTACTTTTTATTTATATCTCAGCTAGACTACTCTTCTTTCTTTGATTAAATGAACGTAGACATTATTTTCTTAGTCTACTTGGTTTCATCATTCCTTCCTTGATGCCACCAGGCAAAAAAACATTTACCCAGCATCTTAGTGCATGCAGGGCTGCAGTAGGGGCTGGGGTTTCAAAATGACTAAAGCCAGTCTTACTCCTTTGGGACCTCACGATCTCATGAGAGGGGCTCATGCATAAGCCAATAAACACTGTGCTGGGCGGGATAAACATTCACATGTCTATGGCTTGTCTTATTAATGCCAGCATCATTAGCATCCCCCCATGGCAGATTAGTGGCCAATAATTGTTTTAAAGATTTTATTTTTAGGTAATGTCTGCACTCAACGTAGGGCTCAAACTCAAAACCATGAGATCAAGAGTCCATGCTCCCCCAACTGAGCCAGCCAGGAGCCACTGTGCTCAATAATTTTTGTTTTTTTTAAGGGCGCCTGGGTGGCTCAGTCGTTAAGCTCTGCCTTTGGCTCAGGGCCGATCCCAGGATCCTGGGATCAAGCCCTGCATCGGGCTCCCTGCTCCGCTGGGAGCCTGCTTCTCCCTCTCCCACTCCCCCTGCTGGTGTTCCCTCTCTTGCTGGCTGTCTCTGTTTGTCAAATAAATAGATGAAACCCATAACTTTAACAATATTATCGAGAAGAAAAAGCTTAATTTTTTAAGTGAGTCAATATTAAGTCAATCCTAGTATAAAGTGTAACAACTTGATAACAGAAAACAAATTGCTGATGTTTGAGAAACACTGACCCGAACGAGGTAATTTTCAGTTTCCCTTTCCTTAGGTTTTTTTTTTTCCTTTCCTGAATCCAGTCCACATTAATTTACCTTTAGAATTTTTGGAACTTCTTGAAATAAATCATTTTAGTGCAAAAAAAACCGGCAATCAAAGGCAGTTATGAACTGTTTAGTTTAAATCTTGAAAAGGGTAGGACAAAGAACATTGTGTTTTGAAGATGAACCAAACCATATTTTTTATTTATCTCAGAAGTGATTCTGTAAACTCTCCACTTGACCGTCTGCTTTTCACAGGCCCTGACCTCCTCAGATGACAAGGAATAGACTTACCCATAGGTTGGGTTATTATTTATATGAGGAAGCAGGAAGATTAGGAAATGGCTTTCCCAGACCTCTTGAGCAGCTGGGCATGGTCCTTTGACATTTAGGATAGAGCTGTAGCCACTCTGGGAAACCAACAGAAATCTGTCATTGTCCCTCATTCAGCTGTTCAGTCCCTGCCAGCTCCTTTCTCTACTGCTGCTACTGCTCACTGGCTCACTCTCTCCCTCTCTCTCTCTGCCTCTCTCCCCTCCCTCCCCTTCTCACCTTCCCTTCCCCCATCCTTTTCTCTTGCTGCCTCTTGGCTTTGCCTGCTACTGTCTGTTTGTGGAGCTCCACTTTGGCCGCCATACTGCCTGCACCTGGGGTGACCCCCTGCACCTAGATTTCTCAGGATTTTCCTGATTTTAGCATAGAAATTTCTGCATCCAGGGGCACCTGGGTGGCTCAGTCAGTTAAGCATCTGTCTTTAGCTCAGGTCACGATCCCAGGGTCCTGGGATTGAGGCCCATATTGGGCTCCCTGCTCAGTGGGGAGTCAACTTCTCCCTCTCCCCTGTCCCCCCCCCCAATCGTCCTCCCTCTCCCTCCTCAAAAATAAATAAATAAAATCTTAAAAAAAAAAAAAAAGAAATTTCTGCATCCTGGGAACACTCAAAGTCCTGGGCAAACACGGCCTGTTGGTCACTGTAACTCCTTTTTCTCTACACCCCCTTCAAATTCTGTAAGAAAGAAGAGGGAAGATCTGACTGGTCTCTGAGCCTCTCTCCAGCCCAGAGCACCCTGAGGTCTCCCACAGGGAGCACTCCAAGCCGGTCCCTACTGACTTGGGGTGGCCCAGAGAAGCTCCCCACTGCCTTCCTCAGAAAGGGCTTGCGAGCAGGGCCCACTGGGGATATTATCAATTCCTCACTGGTTTACTTCACTACACCAGTTTGCCACTTATCAGGGTCTTGGGTTCTTTTTTTTTTTTTTTTTTTTTTAAGATTCATTTATTTATTTTAGAAGGCGATGGGGAGGGGCAGAGGGAGAGGGAGAGAGAGAATCTCAAGCAGTCTCCCCACCAAGTGAGGAGCCTGACACGAGGCTCAAACCCATGACCCCGAAATCATGACCTGAACTGAAATCAAGGGTCAGATGCTCAACCGACTGAGCCATCCAGGAGCCCCAGGGATCTGGGTTCTGACGCACGTGGGTTGGGGTTGTGTGTGGAGGGAGGAGGTGCGTGTTGGGGTGGAGAAGCAGGTAGAAACTACTTCCCATTTTATTGGTTTGCTTTTATGCTCAGTCCCTTCACAGAAGCTAGACTCCTCATAGAGTGTTGTAGAAAACTTGGCCCAACCTCTAATTAAATATTTTATGCCACTAAAACCTTGCCCAGTTGAGCGGTTGTAAAGTTTGAGAAGGAATGTGTTTCAAAAGCAAAACAGTATAATCTGGGAAAGAAAATGTAAAGCTCTAGTAGCACATTGGGGGGGGGCGAGCAGAGCCACAGGACAGTTGGGAAGTGGCCCTGGTCTTCTTCCTCCTCCCACGTGGCTCCTGACATTCGCTCCTTCATTATTAAAACTGTTTTATTTTATCTGCAAGGAACACCAGTTATCCCCTCTCCTTAAATTCTGTGGGCTGGGGTGGGAAAAAATGAAATCACTGTAAAAATACTTAAGCTCTGAAGCACGCAGTTGGTTTTCAAGAATTGACTATGAAACCTGAGGCTGAGCCGGGCTTGGTGGAGAAGCTGGAAAGGGGCCCCCCCTCCACGGCCCTCCCAGCACCTGTCCCTGCAGAGCCCCATGCCACCCCCCTCCCCAGCACAGTGTCAGCCTCCTGGGGCTGAGACAGAAGAGCCCCGTGTTTGCACTGACCCTTCTGTTCTTTGCCGCCTGCGGCTCTCACAGATAACCTTTGTGGCTATTACTCGCTAAAACTAAGAACTGAAGAAAATGTGGAAAAGCAAAAAATCTAGGTGTGTTATTGAAACAAAGTCTAGGTCAGTGTTTATTTGGTGGAGAAGCATGTAGACACACTCGGTGCAGTCATGTGCTTCTCCCCTGCCTGGTAGAGAAGGTGAGGAGGAGCTCTGAGTTTGGCTGCGGGGAGGGCGGAGTCAAGGAGAGCAAAGGCTCAGGGGGCAGCTGGGAGAATAATCCCCTTTCAGGCCCCTAAAAGGCATGTCTTAGACCTCTCTTTCTGCTGTACCAAGGTCAGAGCCCCCACACCCCACCTCTGTGCTGTACCCCAACCCCACCAGCCTACAGGACCATGCCTGTACCCCCACTCACCTCGCAGGCTCTTTCCCCTATCAGACCATGTCCAGGCTCCTCTTCAGTGTCCCTGCTGGCTGGTCCCAGCCGCTCCTCCTGGGGGAAGCCGTGTCCCACCTGGGATGTCTCTGGCATTACAGAACCGGGACGCAGGTAAGGGCATGCATCGCACACAGCATACACCACATCTCAATGAGCAGAGAAGGTACAATGCCTAATGCCTCGTGGCCTGTACAGCAAAGACCCCCCAAATAATACCAGACCCAATTCTATGGTTGAGGGGAGAGGGATTTTAGAAAATAGGTCTACTCTTCCCTGGGCCAACCCTGACTTTATTGACCATTTCAAGAGAGCAAAAGGAATGGGAATAATTGAGGGGTCCCCTAGGGTAGTTGTGAGAAAAGATCCTAAGTATGAAACAAATTCAACACAGTGATGGCTGACTGGAGAGGCTGACTGGCGTTAACTCTCCGGGCCTCAGTTTGCTCATCTGCAAAATGGGAGAGGGCAATAGAAGCTAACACTTGATCCCAATTTTCTGGCTCTGTGATTGCTTCCCCATAGTACTTGCTCCCCCAACAGCTCACTGCAGCTTTACAGGGCACGTGGAAAAGCCCAAGGGCAGAAGTAGGCCAGGGAAAGGCCTTCCCAGTGAGGCCTCACCAGATACTCTCTAATGAAAGGGTTCACACTAGCCCCACTGGGTAAAGCAAGGAACAAGCAAGGTGCTTGTATCTGTGGGAGTGCTCACATTCTCATGGGTTCCACCCCAGGCCTTTAGGAACGCTATAGAATATGGTTTAGCCAGCTCTGGGATGAAAGGGGTGAGCCCATACGGCTTGCAGTTTTCACTTAAAAGCTGCCACCTGGGATCCAGACTTGGTCTGCAGTGCCCACCTGGATCAGAGCTGAGGTCTGGTTTCTCCATGACGTGCTGTGCACATGGCAGCTCTGGCTACACGATTTGGCAGACAGGGTCTTTGCTTTCCAGCATCTTCCAACTTAAAAGAGATAAAAGAAACCCCGATAAGAATGAACATCAATAGATTCTCTTGAAGAGAAAGCATATACGCTTAAAGCATTAACACATTGGATCTAAGTGTAGTTCCTGGTTATAGTCACCTGAAGAATTTTATGGGGTAGGGGAAGAAAGTTCCAAGACATCGAAATAGAATGGAGTGGTGGGGGAGGCTTTCGGCCACCTCACTTCTCCTTCCTTGTTTGGCCAGGTCTCCTCGGAACAGCTGGGATTTGAAGGACTCCAGTAAGATCAGGAAGATTGGTTACCCTCTGGAGAGAATGCTGGAGATATAAATGGTTCTGTGGTCCCATCTGTGAGATCTTTGCCCTAAACACAGAAAGGAGCATTGTTTTGATGGATGAATCCTACAGAACATCATATGGTGGAATTTGTATTCTCTGATGTGAAATCGGGGGTGGGGCTTGTGGAACAGCTCAGATGAGGTTCACACCTTTAATTAATGCTTAAATGTCTCTCGCGAGGTCCTCATAGGGAACCTTGAACAGCATTATTTATGCTCATTTTGCATTTGGAAACCCGAGGAGCACACGGGGCTTATCTTGGACCACGCATAGGTGACCATCTGTGCTGCTTTGCCAGGGACAGTCGTGGTTTCTGCATCTCGTCCTGTTGCGATTATGAATAGTGTCCCCTTTCCCTGTCACAAGTGCTCTGGTTTATATTTAAGTATAAGGTCACCCTGGCCAGCCGGCATGCTGCTGGCAAGAGTAGGATGGGAGAGCCTGCATTTCATTCACCAGCTCATCCATTTAAGCAAATGTTTTCCCAATTGTCAAAAGTCTTTTACTTCTGAACTGCAGGGTGACACACAGCAGTGCTCCCTTAGGAAAGGCGATGTGTAAGAAAACATCAAGGCGTGGGGGCTCCGGTTGAAACATTTTTGGTTTTTCACCTGATTTTGTGTCTTTTTCCGTTCAGTTACCAATGCCTTTGAAAATGACATGTTATGGCTTCCGCAAGCATGAATTATTTCTTTCGTGTCCTGATTGTCCAATCAGGGGAGGCTCTCGTGTTCTAATAGGGTTTAAAATAAAAAAGAATTTGAAACATATCAGCGCAATTCCACAAACGCTGGATTCCAGCAATTCCTCTCTTGAAGAACTTACATCAAGGACGTTGACATGCTTTTCACAGCCCTGTAATTAAATAGGCCTGCTAAGAAGTCACATGCAATAGTTTCTGATCCTTGTGAGGAATGCCCATCACGGTGACCGTCTGTTTAAGCTGCGTTATCAAAACCAGTAGTGGCCCAGTTCTCTAACAGGTTAGCTCCGCCGGCAAAATCACCATTTGCCCCCTTATCTCCATCGCTTGTCTTTCCTTTGAAATGACACTTTTTTGTGTGTGTTAGCTCATTTTGAGGCATGCATTGCCAACATATGGAGCCATTAACCAAGAAATAGTCTTGCACCTTCGCTGGTTAACAGAAATGGAGTTGAAAATTTAGCCCCCTGGTATCATTATTGTAGCTCTCTGTATGACTGCAGGAAAATCACACTTCAAGTTCCTCCCGCTTTCCTTCTGCCTTTCACAGCAAATTTCAAAGTACGGCAGTAGGCAGATTGGTTTGTAATAGCAATTTTTAAACCTAGAAATTAAATTAAACCTAAAAACACGGTGTGCCTCTAGTTCAAATAGGGTTTCTTCCAGAAAGAACATTTGCACAGTAACAGCAATGGCAATAATAGTATTTTTCATGAAGTTCTGAGTTACTGAGCTTATGGAGATTGCAGAAAACAGTAGGTGTTTTCTAGAGACCCCTCTCAGAGAAGCTGACAATCAGCTGACGGGTCCTAGCAAGGTCTGTGTGCTTTGGAGAGAGATGTATAGACTGGCCAGTGCAAAGGCATTAATACAGCGCTTTCTCGAAATATTTTCAGTTCTTGTTCCCAAGGAGAAGGAACAAAGGGCCGGTAACTAGTCGGCTCCAAGCTTTCCCCCATAGAACGGTCAGAAAGTTTAACTATTCAAGAGAAGGTGATTTACTGTAAATATGTGTCTGGTTTTCGTGGTCCTTAATGATTTATGTGAATTATCTTCACTGGTAATGCCTTTTTCTTTTGTGCAGTCTACAAAGAGTTTTGCTTGGAGGAATATCGACTCCGCCCGCAGTCCGCTTGCCTGTGGGGGAGGGGAGGGTCGCTGCAGCCCAAACACATGGTGGGCAGAGGGGCTTCCTTGGGCCGCCTGGAAACTAACCAGAGTTTAGAACTGGTGGAAGAACTGCCCCTCTTTTGCCTGCTTGGGGATCAACAGGGCCCTGAAAGGCTGCCCTCACTCTTTCCAAACAGCCCCAGGAAAGCAAAATCTACGTAGAAAAATAGATTTTTTTTCTGCCTGGATTGAAAGGCTTCCCAGCAGGCTGGGTGCTGTTGGTTGTTATAGACTGCCATTCCAAGTATGCTGTTGTCTCCTTCATCCTGGGGGTTTTGCCACTCCCCGGTGTCGACAGGTAGGAGCTGTTAGGAACAGGCTCTTCTCCCACCAAAGCAAGTTAGGTTAGTGTCAGAGCCCAGGGATGTCTGGTCTAGACCAGTGCTCTGGCTGCAATGTCTCTCCCTCTCTCCCCCTCTCCTCCCCCCACCCCAATCATTTCTGGCATTAATAATTTGAAGACAAATACACAACAGCGACACAAGGATCAG
This sequence comes from Ursus americanus, assembly GCF_024610735.1. Classification (NCBI taxonomy): domain Eukaryota; kingdom Metazoa; phylum Chordata; class Mammalia; order Carnivora; family Ursidae; genus Ursus; species Ursus americanus. The sequence goes on along the minus strand of NC_142157.1, from coordinate 15,683,166 downwards.
GATAATCTGGACCTGGGGGCCTGAACACAGATCCTTCCTTCCTGAACATTTTGTATCTGAGAAAATAGTAAGGTTAAAACAAGATTTGTCCGGTGTTTGCCTGCGGGGAACCAGTACAGAAACTGTGTAAGATTAGTTCCTCCTTAAAGCAAGATTACCAGGTAATTCTGTTGCAAAGTCGCGGAGACCTTGAGCTCTGTCAACTCAACTGCCTGTATTCACACTGCCAGGCGTGGCTTTAACTTTCTAGAAGATTCACCACATCTTGGATTTCAAGAAAAATCCTGTAAGGAGTTTCAAGGTCTCTTCTTCCCTTCCTGACGTGACTTTGGCTTAGTCTCTGGCATGGCCATTTTCCTTTTGGTCTATATCCTTTGTCCTTTAGGGGCTTCCACATCTTTTTGCCCTAAATGGCCAAAATATGTCCCCCACACTGCCAAAACACACAGGTGACTCAAGGTCAGAATCTGGAGGATAGGCCAGCCATTGTTCTGGTGGATTCTTGATCTAAATTAATCTAAAACCTTGCCCGAGTGGCCTCTTAAACTGGGTCAAGGTATGGTCAGCAGGCTAACCATTGTTCTTCTTTTCCCTTCAAATGATGGGGCCGCTGAAGATGAAAATATCACACTCTTCCTACTAGTGATTGTGTTACTGTTAGACGGCTGGAATGGCAGAGCTAATGCTGCTTAGATTATCCCCCTCCCCCCCTTTTTTGGTGGACATTGTGCCTCCTATTTTCACTTTCTGGGAAATTTGCCAGTTTTTCAAGGACTGGGTAAAGAACAAAATAAATATTTGTAGATAGTTTAGAAGGAGAATGAGTCTGTCGGATGCCACTCTGCCCATCCAAAGAAAAGCAATTTTATTGCCTTTCAGATATTTTAAAGTAATTAACTTGAGAACTTCAGAAGGTTGATTTTACTGGTTTACTTTTCAGATTCACCCCAATGGGTGTGTGTGTGTGTGTGTGTGTGTGTGTGTGTGTGTGTTGGGAGAAAGGGGCGGAGTCAAAGCCTAGGCGAAGAGTACAAACTCTTTTTAAAGTTCAGTTTAAGTGAGTGAAATTGTGTGAAAAGTAAACAACCTCTTTGTATGTGTTAATCAGGTTCTAAACAGTGCCGGAAAGTGTTTACTTAACAAGATTCAGCATACACGCTTTGTTTTCTTTCTTTCTTTCTTTTCTTTAAAGGGTTTCACCGAAATCTGGGATGTTCGGCAGTTGACTGTTTAGTAATTCGTGTATCAGCCTATTTAGGAAGCTCGTTGTGTGTCTGAGATTAAAGAAACCAGCGAGCCGGCTTTCAGTGCCTGCCGGTGATCCTGGTGAAATGTTTTCCTTCCCCCGGCTGCGGAATCTGGGCGGTTCGCAGCGGTGCAAACAGGCGGTCTGGGTCCTGGGTCGGGAAGCCCATCACCTGTTGGGGCCTCGGGCGCGCGCGGCGCAGGGCCGACCCGGCGCCGGGGCAGGGGCAGCGGGCGGCTGGGTGGGGGGGGGGCAGCGGGCGGCTGGGGGGGGGGGGCAGCGGGCGGCTGGGGGAGGGCAGCGGGCGGCTGGGGGAGCACAGCGTCCCCCGCCTTCCTCCGGGACGGTCCGGCTGGCGGGCGGGCGGGCGGGCGGACGCGGGGACGCAGGCACGGAGGGACGGGGGCGGCCCGACGCTGGAATGCAGTTTCCTCGGGCGAGAGAGACTTTGCACCGGAGTGGAGAATAGTTTGGGGTGGGGTTTCGCACGGTCCCCTCCTCCCCCCCACCCCCGGGCCCCCTTCCAGGCGCTTTCTGGGAGCTTTCAGAACTGCGCTCTGAAGTTTAAAGAGCAGCGAGGAGCTTGCGCCGCAGGCAGGGACAATGGAAGAAAATGAAAGCCAGAAATGTGAGCCGTGCCTTCCTTACTCAGCAGACGGCAGACAGAAGCAGGGTAAGTAACAGACTCATTCAAAGATGGAGTTACGGTTACGCGTGTTCCTCGCCGCTGGCTGCTTTTTATAACCCGAGACCCGGCGCAGGGCAAAGAGTACGCGCATTTCTTGGGGTGGTGTGCCTTTTCAAAACTGCGTGGAGAGCTGTGATTTCTTGGGTCTGACTTGATCTCTGGCAGGCTTTTCTTAAGCAGCAAGAGAAGCGGCGTGGGGATGCCCCATTTGTAGCACAGTGAGCCGTCAGTATGTGTTATCTCTCTAGGCAGTAACAAAATATATCGCTGAAAGCAGCTTTTCCTACTCGCTGCTCCAGCCGTGGGAGAGAGGAGCTGTTTCTGGGACGCTATCTCCGGGACGGCAGCATTTCCATTCATTGGTTGGGGGATCCCATGAGGCAAAGGCATGCTGGTTGCAAGTTTTGCGGAATTTTAGAGTTAAATTACAGAGTTTAGGGATGTTTTATTTTACAGATCGAAACAGCAGGGGAGCACTGGTACAGCCCGATGATAGACGGGACTATGTAAATCTCTGCATGCTTTAATTCAAAAGTTGGGAGTTGTTAGACAATTTTGGTAAATTTTCTCCGGGCAGTTTTCCTTTAATTGTGTTTGTGATAGACTTGTCTTTTCCGTAGGGAATTTCCAGAAGCTTATGTTGTTCCAAAGAAAATTCACCGTGGGGTTGGGTGGGGAAAGGACTTCTCTGCTCTCCAGTCTCTGACGTCTGTGATGCCAGAGCCTATCGTATGGGATCCTATAGGCAGCACGTTCATAAACCCGCACAATCCGAAACCATCCCCGCCCACTCTACCCCAGGTTCATCCAGGGGCCAGTTAGGAACTGAAAGAAGCGCTCGCTTGCGGGGCTGCGGGGCTTGCGTGGGAGTAGGGATTATGCACAGGGGAAAAGGTGTGTGTGTTTTAGAAAGGCGAAAGGGAAGTAACAAATGACTCATCCACACTGAAAATGCAAAACTAAGCTAAACTGAAGAAAATCCATGGAATTACAGAGCTAGAACACCCCCACCCCACCGCTAATACTTCCCCTGCCCCGTGAAACTCAGGAAACCTTAAGTTTAGTAAGCCCTGGAGAATCCCCCGTTTTACAGCCATCAGTCTAGGGATCTGTGTTTGTGCTTCTAAAACAGAGCACTCTTCCTTGAGGGCGCCTGGTCGGTGGGGTCCAGTGGGAGATAAGGCTCCCTTCCCTCCCTTAATTGATAGGACAGGATCCTACAGCAGGGATTTAGTCTTTGGGCCTCTGCTGAAAGAAATGACACAGAACCTAGAGGGGCAAATAGAATGGGATCAATTTAAGAAATTAACTTTAAAACAACAATGGCAAATCGAAGATGCCTCAGAAGCTGGAGATGGTTGGGCTGGGGGAGTGTGACCACTTTATTCACTCATTCATTCAGTGAATGTTGAGCGTCTGTTATGTAGAAGTTACTGTTGTAGCTGCTGGGGACCTAGCAGTGAACAAAGTAAGTGGAAAATACTTGCCTTCATTGAACTTTTGTTCTAAGAGCCAAGTTTGGAGGGAAGGGGGTGGGAGAGAGAGACAATGAACAGATAAATATATAGCATGTTAGATGGCAGGGTTGCCAGACTTAGCAAATAAAATACAGGATGCCCAGTTAAATTTGAATTTCAGATAAACAACAAATATTTTTTTTTTATATCACATGCAGTATTTGGGACATACTTACGCTAAAATTATTCATTGTTTACTTGAAATTTCATTTTAACTGGGCATTTCATATTTTATCCGGCAACTATTAAATGGAAATCGGACTATAGGGAAACCTAAGTCAGGGAAAGGAAACAGGGAGTACGTAGGGTTGCGGGGGAAACTGTAGGTAGGGTTATCAGGGAGAGCCTCAATGGTGTATATCTGAATAAACATCTGAAAGAGGCAAGGGAGGCAATAGGCAAGAACTTGTTCGAAGAACAGCGAGGACATGGGAGAAGGATGGGAGGAGAGAGGTTAAGAGGTAATCCCAGGCCAGATCACACAGGGCTATGACACTCTGGCAGAGATTTGAGCTTCTTTTTTTTTCAAAGGAGGTAGGGAGCTGCTGGCAGGTCTGACTTGTCATATAAAAGGGAAATATTGGGTGCTATACTGAGAATAACCCAAGTGGGGGTAGGGGAAGGGCAGAGGGGCCATTTCGGAGGCTTGCACAGTAAACCGTACAGAAGATGGGACCAGCGGGTAGTAGGACAGGCGGTGATAAGAAGACAGGTTCTAGATGTCTATCGAAAGTAAAGCCAAAAGAATTTGCTGAGGGATTGGATGTGAGATATAAGAGAAAAGGAGGAGTCAAAGATGGCTTCAGAAACGCTGGTCCGCCTAGCTGGAGGAATGGAGTTGCCATTTACAGGAACAGGAAAGCATTTGAGTGCAGCCGAGGGGAGGGGAGGGTGTTTCTGGTTTGGAATGGAGGCGAACAGGAAGTCCTTCGGATAGGTTGGGATGGAGAGGTTTATCTCTCCTCTAAAGGGGGATGCAGATTGCTGTGTGAGTATTCTGCACCGAAGTTGAGGAGAAAGGTCTGCTAGGATTGGGTCTGTGTGTACAGGTCCCACAGGTGCGCTCTGGGGCCCTTGAGCATTTAGAGGTCAGGGAGGTGGGGAAGGGTGGCTGGAGAGGTTGTAAGGGTGAGAAGTATTCAGGGGAGATGTGTAGGGTCCCACTGAGTTCTGGGTGAAGCAAGGCTGTAAGGAGGATGGCTTCCGTTCCAGGTCTTCGGTCAGCACAAGGACCATACAGGGAGGCCAGGCCTCTGCTCACATCACCCATAATACCCCATGGCCACTCCTAGCCTGGCACTCTTGATGCTATTCGTTGCTGTATTTATTTCCCTCAATTACAACGTGGTATGCCAGGGCAGACCAGGTCGTCTTCATCCTTACATTGCCCGCACCTAACAGAGCACCAGGCGTGTAGAAAGCACTCAATAAATATTTCTTGCACAAAAGGCTAATGATCCCACCCCAGGGCTTGGAGTTTCCCAATCTACTGTAGATAAGGATCCCCTGAGTGATCATGTAACTGTCTAGACCGAGATACTTTTGAGAGTGAAAAGGCTCCCTATAAATAATTTTGCTGGGACAGCAGTTGTAACGCACAACTGTTTAGGCAAATTGGGGCATATGGTTGCCTTCGGGAATAGCTCTAATCAACGAGGCTTCCATGGCTGAACAGGAAGCCTACTTAGTCAACAACAGTGTGAATGTGAACCTCGAGGTGCACCGTGCTGAGTAGGCATTTGGTAGTTATTGGCTGAATTGCAATCTAAAAATCTGACACTCCCTTTGAAGGCCATGGGCTCCTGAGAGCGATCCTGGGGCGTTCCTTGGGATGTGTTGGCTCACAGCAGCCCCGAGGTGTCTGCTTTTCCTCGGGCTCCTAAGCTCTTGAAACCCCTGGGCAGATGAAGTGTTATCAGTCCACCTGCTTGCCTCCTCCAACCCCCGATTCACCAGTGTTTCAAAATAGTATTTGCTTTGGTGGGAATCATTTTGCAATATATAAATGTATCAAACCAACACACTGTACCCCTTAAACTTGCAAAAATAGCGTTGGCAGCCCCCACGGAGTGAGCGCAAACTTGGGGAGTCCGCGATACTCAAGTCTTTGCTTAGAGCCCTAAAATTGCCCCATCAGTCTCTGCCCCTGACCTGTTTAATCCTTCTGAGCACTTATTACATATTATTTATTTGTTGTCTGCATCCCTAATTATAATGTGGATCCTCTGTGAGGCAGGGGGATTGTGTCTCTCTTGATCCCAACTTCACTGCATTTCCTAACTCTTTTTAGTTTACCCAGCAGGCACTCAATACGTATTTTTGAGAATGAATGAATGAATCATCTGACCAACGCTTGAGATGAGAATACTTTCCTGGGGAGCAGAGGGACGCTTCCTCTTTTGTCTAAAATCTATACCAGAAAGCTTCTTTATCATTTATTTAATTTTTAAGGCTTTTTTTTTTTTTTAAGATTTTATTTATTTATTTGACAGAGAAAGACAGCCAGCGAGAGAGGGAACACAAGTAGGGGGAGTGGGAGAGGAAGAAGCAGGCTCCCAGCGGAGGAGCCTGATGTGGGGCTGGGTCCCAGAGCGCCGGGATCACGCCCTGAGCCGAAGGCAGACGCTTAACGACTGAGCCACCAAGGCGCCCCTAATTTTTAAGGCTTTGTAGGTGAATATATATCATGGCCTGATTTCAGCTGCGATTTCCGTGCCAATCTGTGTTTGGTGGCGATCTGTAGGATAGTAACAAGAGAACTGGCCAACCAAGGAACCCTGTGGACCCCCAACAGAGTACATGATACATATTGGTCAGCTAGGCTAATTGTAACAACCCTGAAATCTCTGTGGTTTAGCACAGCCAATGTTGGTATTTTGAACACGGTGGAATGCCGACGGTCCCCTGGGGGCCCATCTTTAGGCTGACTCTGGGACCCCATTCCCCAAGGCCTTGGCGGCTTCCACTGGATGTGTTGCATTCGACTAGCCAAAGAAGAAAGGGAAAGAACATGGAAGATTACTCAGGAAGTCTGGGGGCTGGGCCTAAAGGTGTCGCACATCACTTCTCCCCGCACTGCATCGACCAGAGGAATTCGTACAAGGCCCCAGCTAGAGGAAGGATCCTGGAAAATGCAGTCTTTCTGTGTGTGCAGCGGGAGGACATTATGGTTTGAAGACAGACGGACAAAGTACTGTCGCTGCCACGGTAGGTCTGCACTCATCGCTCCTCGCGATGTTCCTATGGCAAGAGAGGAACTTGGCACAGTTTTAAAAGCGACACCTTAGCGATGGCGAACCGGGAGCCACTTTAAGGAAGCTAGGGACCCCTCAAAGAGGCTGTGGCCTACCTCGTCTGAGCTCAGGAATAAAAATCTCAGGGAAGCGGCATCGCTGGCGCTCAGGTAGAAAGCGGGCGTGGAATGTCTGAATGACGCAGGGGCCCAGACCCCTTGCTGTAAGTCAGCGGACCTGGCTGAAGCCATCCGAGACCACCTGGCAGCTCCCCTGGTCTCCTGCCTCCGGGATAACTTGGCACATCTCAGCCAGGAAGCCCTTTGAAGCTCAGAGCGTGCTCTCTCAGGCACATCTGCCCTCCTCACCCCTACTTCTGCTCCAGGGAATGTTGGAGGGGCTGCTCAGTGCTCAGAGCTCCTGTTTTGCTCTTTGCGGTGCCCGCAGCGAGCTACAGGGAGGAGCTGCCCTGGGCTGGGCGGGGGCTGGGAGCGGCCGGAAGGGGAAACTGAAAGCTGTGTCTTCATGCTACAGCGTCGTTCCTTGTTTGACACGGATTCCCAGAATAGCAAGCCGCTAGACACACCCATGCTTCAGTGTTAGCACCCAGGCACATTCCAGACAAGAAACAGAACTCTATTTCTCTGTTGATGGCTTTGTGGATAATGAGGAATTGGCCAGCCCTCGGATCTCTGACTCCACGGCTACGGAATTGTGACTCCATGTCTTTTGCCTGGTCCCCTCTTGTTTGTTTCTATCCCTGCCTGGTTGGTCTCCTCAGCAGAGAGATCACATTCTCCCCCAGTGACTGGAATGGTGGAATTGTCACTTCCACTTCCAGCACGGGACTTGACAGCTCCCAGGAGCGGAGCCTCCCTGAGAAGGCTCAGGTGACTGGGATGCGTGTTCAAGTGGCTGTGTGTGCAAGGTGGTGTTGGGTCGTCCTCGGTGGTGCCTGTGAGGGCGGAGCAGGTGTCTGGTGGTGGGATGGGAACCAGATGGGGCCCGTAGCTGAGGGAGGTAGAGGGCAAGAAGGAGACCCGGGGAGGAGTGAGCCCCGTAGGCGGCTGGATGTCTGCCAAGGCTCTGTGCCTCTGGCCATTGGTGTGTTACCCTTGGTGCTGTTAGCTGCTTTCTTCCAAATCACATTAAACCTTGTTAAGTGACTGGAGACATTTTAGAAGAATCCACAAGAGAGGGAAAAAAAATGGCCAAGTACCATGAGGTTGACATGACCTTCCAGTGCACAGTGTTAGGGGTTTAGAGCGTCAGTAAGTCAGAGCTGCTCAAAGGTGAATGGTGACAGGAGATCGACTCTTCCCCTCCTGTTCCTTTCCCAATTTATATGAAGGAAGAAAGTGGAAAACTCTTTTCAGTCTCCATGGGGCTACTGTTCTGGCTGCCTTGACCTATTCCGAGGATTGTTGGCTGCAAGAAAATAGTTCTTGTGAGTCTGTGTGGCGGATCAAGGCAGAACGGAACTTTCTGCCCCTGTTGGTATGGGAGGCACCTGAACATTTATCCACCTGGGTGTCTGTGTGTTTGCCCACATGAAGACGTCACCTTTCCGGAGATTCAATCCTGCTAATTAATCTAGCTGTCCTGGATAATTCTACAAATATGTTGATGATGTCAAAAGTAATCATAAAAATCTGAATAAAAGTCAACAGTGTTATATCAAGCATACAACAAGTTTTTGGCTAACGTAAAACTCATGTGCACACATATGCACTCCAAAAGCTAAGGTCAAACCAGATTGCACACGTATTTACCGACCTGACATATGGCATTTTCTGCATCTAGCTTCATTCAGCGGATCCTGTTACTTCTGTTGTATTCAGGAAGACACCACCGAAAAGGTAGCTGTCATGTGAGTCCACGTAATGAGAAGGCAGCCTAAATAAATGATACAGTTCATCCCTCAATATCTTTTTAATCAATAGTTCCATCTTCTTCCCCTTCTAGATTTACTGCTGAAACTAATGACAAGTAGGAGAATTAACCAATTTGGGTATTTTTTCCTCCCTTTCCTCATCGGTGTCTGATGGAGATGCTATAATTAGCAATGTAATGAGAAGTGAAGAGTAAACAAGAAGAATTATTCCCAGAACACTCTTCTAGGGATAGAAAACCAGAGTAGGAAGACCAGCCTGAGTTTAAAATGTTTTTATGCCTAAGCAAAGGGCGTTGTACCTGCCGTTGTATAGAGAGATGTTTCTAGACAGTGAGGTGGGGAATGCGTTGGCGCTTGCCTTTAGACGAACTAGTTTAGGCATTAAACTGGACACTCTGGATATCACTGGTGTGAAGTCTGGTTTCTCTATCTGAGACTCTAATCTAGAACTTTCAAATGTTGGATCTCTTTTTCTGCACATAACTTTTCAAGATCAATAGTTAGCAAATGAGCTCTTCTTGGAAACCTCTTTAAAAGATAAGTTAGAGTAGATTTTAAAGGATTTAGAGCTAGAAGACTCTGCATATCTGTCACTAGTCCACCAACCTCATTTTATTAATGAAGACAGTGAGGCTGAGAGAGAGCTAAGTCTAGGGTGAAAGGCAGAACTCCTGAGACTCCCCCCCGCCCCCAGTGCTTTCCCCTGGGAATTCAGTGATCAGGGACACTGTATTCTGCCTGCATCTGTGCAGGCTGTAAAAACTATTCCTTATGAGGAAAATCTGAATGTTCATCACATTCTCTTTCTATTCTTGGTTTTTAAGACGTAATTGCCCTTTTTTCAGTTACTGGAGTATGCAAACCCGATACCCCATTTGCCAACCACTGAGAATGAGTAGAGATTCCCTATCCACGTCCGGCAGGTGAAGCACTGTCATTGCCTGGCTCACCTGCTCCCTTCTAGGGAGAAATCAACTTGTCCCTTAAAGGCCAGGTCAGAGGCAGGGTCAAGGCCAAGGGTGTAGGTCAAGGCCATCCGGATGGATCATATCTCTTCCCTTTTCACTCTGTTTTAAAGTTCACTTCATGTAAAATGTGTCTAAGCCTTTATATCCCCCCCATTCTCACCTGATAATGATATTAACCTAATAATATTCTAATGCTTGCTTGCTTTATCCTAATTGGGGGGGGGGGCTGGAATTTTTAGGTGGTTCACATGTCATTGATTATAATAGCTATTTTTGGTCTTGGGAATGAAATAAGTGTCTCAGAAACCACCTTCAGATTATAGAAATATAACGGTCCTGTTACCAGCACAAAATTGTAATTAAAAATAAAGAAATAATCAGAACCACTGGAGTTAACTTTTCTGTAATTACAGATGAAGGTAAGGGGTAATCCAGTTGCCTGCAAACTAGTCTGACCAAGTGTTCTCATTTTGAATAACCTCAGGGGAAGAGTCAGAAATAGCCCACTTTTTTCTGCAACTTTTCCTTTCAGTGCGATTTTTCGTATTTCCTTTGTTGATTTTTTTCCTCTTCTTGCCTAAAAAAAAAAAAATCTGCTAGGTTACACTTACACATTAACAGCTGCCACAAACCCTCTTGGGGTTCTGTAAATGAGATTTCTAGTGAGATCATTAATTGTGAACTGTATTTTGTTCTTTTTGTCTTTCAGAACAAGGAAAAAGCAATCTCCATGTGACGTCATTAGAAGATGCAGAATGCCGCAGAACCAAGGAACGCCTTTCTAATGGGAACAGTCGTGGTTCAGTTTCCAGGTCTTCCCGCAATATCCCCAGGAGACACACTCTAGGTGGGCCCCGAAGTTCCAAAGAAATCCTGGGAATGCAAACGTCTGAGATGGACAGGAAGAGAGAAGCTTTCCTGGAACATCTGAAGCAGAAATACCCCCATCATGCCACCGCAATCATGGGCCACCAAGAGAGGCTGAGAGACCAGGTAGGAACATGTCGCCATTTTGCTGTACACAGCTCGTTCTGAAATGAACATGAGGGAAAGCAAAGGGGGAAACAATAGTTGAGTGGATTGTGTCCGCCCTTGGGTTGTTCCAGATTTCTTTTGGGCCTGGGGAGAAGGCAGCCTCCAGTAAAAGGTTTGGCCTGAAAGCTCAGCTCTCTTTATCAGAATGCCAGAGAGGAGAGACCCAGAGAGCATGCAGTTTCCCCAAAAGAAGCGTCCTGATGGTCAACCACAAACACACCTAACGTGCAGGCAGTGAGGGGTATTATGTTCCTGAGTGAAGCCTCCGATCAGTTACTGTGTGCTCACATAGCACTTGAGTGCTTCGCACAGTGAATGAATGAATGAATGAATGCATACATACATTTTCAGGGTAAAGTGGAGCACAGAGGGATAGACTTATGCTAAATGCCTTTTCCTTAGGAAGCTGACATTAGGGTTCTGTTTCTGCTCTCTCTCTTTTTTTCCTTTTAATCACAGATGTTTACCTTTTGCATTCTTGGCTTTCTGCTGTCATCAGCTACCTGTTTTCTCAGGTTATCTTGACAGCTACACATACTGTCACCGAACTGTGGCTTGGGATGTTTTTGTTTATTGGCTGTGTGCAATGACTTTTTTAGCAGATGGTGCAGTTTTGGGGTCACAGGCGATGGGAGGCCTCCCCTGTAGCCCTCCCAGGGATGTTATCAGATTGACCTTTGAGGATGGAGAACATGGTAAAGGAAGCAGAGCCCGCTTGGCTACAGATGTGGTCAAGGAAGAGGGCAGGCTAATACCGATGTCCACACTCCGGGTGGAGAGGCACATTCGGTGTTTAAGGCGGATGTCTGGCCAGTGAACTGGTTATAAAAGTGATGTCGAACTATCTCAGCTTTTGATCATCTGTGGGAACGGAAATCGGCATTAGCCTGAATAATTTGAACCTACACTTCATCCTCAGTCTCATTTTATGCATTTAAATTCAACCTTCTCTTCTCTGAAATCTTTATCAGAGTGCCTAAAAACATAGAATGAGCTGTATGGACTGCATGTTGGCTTTTTGTTCACGTTGCCAAAAGGCGGCAGACCCAGAAGAGGAGAGAAGAACCGGGAATCCTGGTTGATGTACAACAGATCAGTTCTGTGGTAATTAAGAAGAGGATGACTGTTTTCATTTCAAATGTATATAGAAAATACATCCTATTTTATTTATTTATTCATGTATTTATTTGTTTATTTACTTACTTAAGTTTTCTCCCACAGTTTTATTGAGATATAATGACATACATAAAAATATCCCTATTTTTTAGTTGCTATTAGGGTCAGTATCTATATAATATAAGCGTCACGTTTTTATGAGGCACCATACTTTATCCAAAGTGGTTCAGATTGAGGAAATTCAAACTTAGAATAGATATAATTGCAGAGTTTTCTAAGGAAAAGTTGGAATTTGAATCTGGTTAAGTCTGAGTTCAGAATTCTCGTTTATGCCACTGCTCTGTAAGTTGCTCGTTGCCTAGAGAGCCGATAGTATGATGAAAAAAAAATTCCTTCTTCTTTTCTAGGTGTTTGACTCATCTCATTATTAAGTTGATATAAGACAGATTAACAGGAGAAAAACAAACACAAGTTTAATAGTATGTATACCTCCTGTGCATGGAAGAGACCCAGGAAAACTGAGTAACTCCCCAAAATGGCCAAAGCCATCACCTTAAATACTATGTTCATCTAAAGACAAAAGAAGATGTTGGGGTGGGGGTCAGTTACGGGAGGTTACCATACATATACAATTAACTTTGTTTTTCCCATGTTAATATACCAAATATCAATTTACCAGCCAAAAAACTTGGAAGGGTAAAGGGAAATTTTTTTCCTCCCCAATAGTCTGTACGTGGGGTGTAAGGGACATGGTGAGGGTGTGTGTGTGTGTGTGAGACTATGGGGACAGAGGTGAGGGTAAAGGAGGTTAGGAAATTGATAGTGTGTTGAATGAGGAAGGAGAATTTATTTTTTAAAGTTACAAATATATTCATTTTGCTGAGACATTGAGAAATCGGTATTTCAAAATGGTATATTTTCCATGTTAAAAATACTTCAGTTATTGTTACTGTTATTATTCGTGATCTCATAATTATTGCTACTGCTATCAGGATGGTGGCTTTGGCTAAAACTCGCACATGGGGTGCCTAAATATAACCTGAGGGGTGCGTGGGGTCAGATGACTGGGAAGAGTGACTGTGGCTTAGTGGCCTCAATCTGTGATCTCCTATCACATACATCTCCGCCACAGGTGTCTTCTGGCCATGGCTGGTCAGCTGTCCCTTTCCTGGGTAATGCAGGATGAATTCTTGGGTATTTCAAGCTGACCATTTAAAGGGGGAAGGATTCCGATGCGTGGATTTGTGCACACGTTTTTTCATTCCATTGCTCTGTGGCAGATGGACCCTAACCAGCATTGGGAACAGCAGAGATAAGCTCAAGCAGTGAATGGTTTAGGAAATTCCTATGGACAGCACTTCATCTTCTGGCTTTTCCATTCTTTTTCTCCTACTGTCTGTTTCCTCTTTCCTGTCCTCTTCTCCAGGACACCCTTTGTTCCTCCCTGACCTTCTTAAAGTGGATTATTCTAGGCTTCCTTTGCAGGAAGATCGTATGACCAGTCATAATGAGGAATTCAAATAAACAGGTCTGACCACTTATCTAATATTGAGGTTCTAAATACCACACACTCTTCCGGTGGCTGTTTTCCTGGCTGCCTCCCAGAGAGTGGCCTGCATAAAAAGAGTACCACTGGCGGGGTGGGGGTGGGGGGGGTGGGGGGGTCGTTAAAAGTAAGATGGTAACTGTGCTCCATCTAGCATTTTACATAAAATATCTGGGTACCCGGGGAATCTAGATTCCAATTCTTTGGTATTAAACCTAAGGAGAATTAGAGGGTACCTTACATTTCAAAATCTGATTTCAAACACTGGGAGATTCATGGTTGAAAACTTGTATTTGAACTTTTGAAACTAAGTCAATCAAGAATTTTCTTCAGTCTGAATTACTGAAAAGAGGTTTCCTTAACTCCCTTCTACTGTCTTTTAAAAATGCAGATGACCATTATTGCAGCATAATGCTTATCTCATAGTAGGAGCTGTAATGGTACTGACCCCCCCAACATACTCATGTGGGGCAATCAGAGTATGAAGCTACGTCACCTGGCAGCTAAGGGTTTGGCAACGAGGCCAGGATTGGAATTCAGCCCCCACCAGGGGCTAATTGTATTATTGGAGCTAATGACTTCATGCTTCTCTGCTCTAGTTCCCTCATTTGTCAAAGGACAATAACACCAGTATCACAGAGTACTGAGAAAGAAAGCAATGTGTCCTCTTACTATTTCAATGGCAGCCCCAGCATTACAGTATTCTGGTTAATGGTACCCAAAAGAAGAGTCTCAGCGGCTCTTCTTTGCAAATTAGTATTTAAATTCATTTTACGTTTTTACCAGCACGTATTTGAATACCTGAAGATTATTTTTTCCATTGTCAGAGCATAATTTTATTGTATTTCTGAAATGTATTTGTATGTTTCTGTCATTAAGAGCTTAAAATTTGGATTTCTTTCACTTACTCATCCCATATATATTTCTTTGGCACCTACATGGTAAAAGCGTGATGGCGCACGGCCCCTACCATCAAACCAGTAAAAGAAATAAGGCATTCATGTACAGATAGTGATTCTGCAAGATCCGGCCCAAATGTCACGCCTTCTGAGTTGGTCATGACATCTTGCAGTACCTATACTGCAGTACCTACTCCTGCCTTTATTGTCCTTCTCTGCGTTTCTCTTTCCCATGTAGAAAATGCTTTTGGGGGCAAGAACCTTGTTTTAATTACCTTTGTAAAGTCAGCATTTAACAGAATGTTAAGTGAAGTATGATCAGTTTTTGTTGAGTGAATGAATGAATGAACGAATGAATGAATGAATGAATGAGCCAATGTATTTCTAACACAATTAGAATGTAATAGGTACCCTTTGAGTGGTACTGAGAGAGGGGTGGAGAATCCAAGAATTGAGAGATCGTTTGCAGTTTGCAAAGTCAGAAGAGACTGAGGCTAAGAAGCTAAGACAAGATAAGTAATTTCGCTCAAGTCAAGAAGCCACCATTTGAACCAAGGTCACAGTTCCTCAGGTCTGTGCTCTTTCTGTTTGTTACTGACTGTAGTGTTTGCTTCCTCAACCTTTAATTTTTGTAAAGCTTTGGTAACAAAATCATGTAGATCACAGTAGGTCAAGTAATAGAGACATTTCGTTGCCATTTCTTTAAAAAAGATAAATCTTGGGGTGCCTGGGTGGCAATTGGTTGAGCATCTGACTCTTGGTATTGGCTCACGTGGTGATTTCAGGGTCATGGGACTGAGCCCCCTGTCCGGCTCCACGCTCAGGGAGGAGTCTGCCCAGTACTCCCATTGCCTCTTCCTCTGTCCCTCCCCCCAGCACAAGGATGCGCGCGCGCACACACACTCTCTCTCCCTTTCTCTCTCTCTCGAGTAAATAAATAAATCTTTAAAAAAATAATAAAAAATAGGGGCGCCTGGGTGGCTCGGTTGGTTAAGCGTCTACCTTCAGCTCAGGTCATGATCCCAGGGTCCTGGGATTGAGTCCCACATGGGGCTCCCTGCTCTGCGGGGAGCCTGCTTCTCCCTCTCTCTCTGCCTGTCACTCTGCCTACTTGTGCTCTCTCTGTGTCAAATAAATAAATAAAATCTTTAAAATAATAATAATAATAAAAAGATAAATCTTATTCAATTCCAGAGCATATGAGATAACCATGGAAAATAGATTCTTGTATATATTTTACATTGAAAGACAGTTACTTTTTCGAAGTAGCTGTGAGTTCAGAAAGATCTTTAGGTCGGCAGCCTCTCACTTATGATCGTTGTGTAGCTACACAATCTGGGAAAGCTCTTCTTGTATGTCCTCACTAACAAACAGACGTCCATCCCGCTCTCCCCGACAGAAACCAGCTTTCCACGCCTAGTCTCAGAAACCCTTCTGAAAATAACGTTTCAATTTTTATTTCCAGTTACGCACAGAATTTCTGTTCAACTAACTAGGTTTATAATACCTGCCTTGTGGTGACAATTCGTTTATGTGTCGTCTTATATCTAATGTAGTGGACCTTGAGGAGGAAAGAGTACTGCATTTTCACTTGAAAGTTTACTGCGTTGTTCCATTCAGTACAGTGAGTGACGGAGACATGAAGGTGTATTTTCCTTTGACAAGACATTGTGGAGCGCTCAAATAAGGAGATAAGAACATGAACAATAAAGCTGTCGGATAGGGGTCAGTAAGGCCTGTTGGCCTTCCCTCAGGCCGGGGCTGTACTGCTGTCTCCTGATGCCTCCTCATCAGCATCACCTTTGTGCTTGTTTGGAAACAGCACTAGAGCTGTTGTCTCCGTGCCTGGTTGGTTGGGCACCATTCACCGTTGTCTACCACAGTCCAGGACCTCTGGTGCTGAAGTGTATGCCACCAGTCGTGACAACGAATATAAGGAAAATATTTATCAGTCTGTTTATTCATAAATACCCCAAGTTCTGGTTCACCCTCCCTCCCTTTTTTTTAACAACTTCTAAGAAAACTTTATTTATTGGGAAGAGTTTTATGGAATTTGGAACTATAGGCTTCTATTCTTTTGGCTGACATCTCCTTTTCAGAAGGCGTATCCTTGATTTTATCAAGAATCATGGAAAATTACCCAGTTAAAGACAGGAAACAAGAGAAGTCTTAACTGCATTTGAATCAGAAGAGCAGGTCTTGGGGCTCCTGGGTGGCTCACTTGTTAAGCATCTGCCTTCAGCTCGGGTCATGATCCCAGGGTCCTGGGATTGAGCTCCGCATCCCTGCTTAGCAGGAAACCGGCTTTTCCCTCTCCCACTCCTCCTGTTGGTGTTCCCTCTCTTGCTGTGTCTCTTCTGTCCAGTAGATAAATAAAATCTTTAAAAAAAGAAAAAAAAAAAAAAGAAGAGCAGGTCTTAAGAATCAAACACTCAAGAAGCAAGCACTACCTTGACTTGGTAGAATAAAGGCATTCTTACTCCTCAGAAGTCACTGAAAAAAAGTTAAGGGTATTACCAGTGGAAAGAGAGAGGGAAGCATTCTCCATCTTGAATGAAGCAAGGAAATGACTGGGACCCATGGAATGGCTTTGGGAGACTAGGGAATGTCTTTGTGGAGGTCCAGTGTACACACAACGTAGAAAGTGGAAGTAGGGGCGCCAGGGTGGCTTAGTCGTTAAGCGTCTGCCTTCGGCTCAGGGCGTGATCCCAGGTCCCTGGGATCGAGCCCCGCATCAGGCTCCATGCTCCGCTAGGAGCCTGCTTCTTCCTCTCCCACTTCCCCTGTTTATGTTCCCTTTCTCACTGGCTGTCTCTCTCTCTCTCAAATAAATAAATAAAATCTTAAAAAAAAAAAAAGTGGAAGTAGAGTTGATGGAAGGGGTTTGCTACGGACAATTTGTATGATCTTGACCTCACTTTCCACAGGCGAAGCTTTCCTGATGGAAAAGAGGGTTAACAGAAGAGAGGAGACAATGATTACCAGATCACAACACATCCAGTCACAGAAGGCTTGTGATTTAAAGGGCTTTGCTGGGGCACCTGGGTGGCTCAGTTGGTTAAGTGGCCAACTCTTGGTTTTGGCTCAGGTCATGATCTCGGGGTCGTGAAATCAAGCCCCGCGTTGGGCTGAGTGCTCAGTGGGGAGTCTACTTGAGATTCTCTCTCTGCCCCTCCCCCCCAAATAAATAAGTAAATCTTAAAAAAAATAATAAAGAGCTTTGCTGTGTGCCCCACAGACATTGAATGCCACAACCTGAAGAGTGAGGGTGACACACTTTTAGGACAAAACAAGTAACATATTTTTGTGGAGAGGGCATTTGATGTCACAAACCAGAGCTGAGGGTGCAAGCTGCATCTGGTAACTCCTCCCTTCTGCACCCTGGTTTTCAGTAACTAGCTGGCCCTATTCAAATTGGGGTTATAATACGAAAGAAGCCATTAGGAAATGTATACCTTTAAACTGATGTATTAGTCAGGATGGTCGTGATTATGCTGCACAACAAATAAGCCCCGTCGGGGTTTTTTGTGCCATGACGCAAAAATGTTTCATTTCTCACACAGGCAGAGTTGGTTGTTTGGGCAACTCTCCGGAGAAGCTGTCCTTACAATGATGTAGTGATTCAGGCTACTTCCATCAAGCGATGATGCGGTCTTAACACATAGATTCCAAGTCTCCAGGCATAAGAGAGAACCATTAGTTCTGGTACAGAACCAATGGTTCTGTACAGGCTCTTAAATATGCTGGCCCATATGTCACTGCCCTTCAGTCTAGCATCTTGGTTCTACTGGGTTGTTTGATTTACCCAGATTTTGGTTCCGGAATCTCGTTTAGGAAGGAAATTCCCCCATTTTCTTACATCAGATGGTTTTATCGGCACACAGTACATCCATACATAGCACTTTATACTTCTCTCTACAATAACATCAGTCACATTTATATCTTATATGATGTATTAACACATATTCACACCTATATGTAGTGGCATTTTTTTTACTTACTTTTGATGAACTTCATTGTGTTTTGGCAGAGTTTCAATCACACTGGATTACTCCTCATGCAGTAAGTAGATCTCAGGGTATCAGTGGATACCTTGGGGAATTGATGTAGCCCCTCTGTCATGTATGAAAACTCCAAATTATTCAAATTTTATTTTTTTTAAGATTTTACTTTTAAGTAATCTCTACACTCAATGTGGGGCTCAAACTCACAACCCCAAATTCAAGAGTCAAATATTCTACTGACTAAGCCAGCCAGGCGCCCCAATCAGATTTTTTTTCCTATCACATTTGTTCTAACCCGATCGCCCTATGTACGTGAAATGTTCGAAATTCCCAACTATGCATCTACATTCATTGATATGTGTGTGAGTGACACCTGGAAAGTGAGGGGAATTGTAATTAAAGGCGCACTAAGACCATAGACCGTTGTCGGTGGAAGCCTTCTGCCATGGTGAGCATGTGGGTAAAAGGCTAATGTTGTAGAGGGGGCAGGTTTTACCCATTATACGTGTTTTGTAAATACGTAAATACATAAGCGAAAAGCTTATAGATGATACTAAAATAATAGACCTAGCTAAGAAATTCCTCTTTTTTTTTTTTTTTAAGATTTTATTTATTTATTTGACAGAGATAGAGACAGCCAGCGAGAGAGGGAACACAGCAGGGGAGTGGGAGAGGAAGAAGCAGGCTCACAGCAGAAGAGCCTGATGTGGGGCTCGATCCCGGAACGCCGGGATCACGCCCTGAGCCGAAGGCAGACGCTCAACCGCTGTGCCACCCAGGCGCCCCAGAAATTCCTCTTTAGAGCTATTAATTTATTCTGCTCCAAAAAGGAAAATGGTGGGAGAAGAGCCGCGTTCAGTAGCAAGAGCCGGTTAGCTGTTTGAACCAACGACGGAGTATGCATGACAGACCAATTTCTTGCCTAAACCTTAAGGGAAAAGGAAACAATTTCTTGGCAATGAAGAATTCTGACACAATGCATATGGAGCAAGTACTCCCAGCAAGCCACAGTAGGATGGGGGCGGAAATGCCCTTACGCAGATGCCGTGAACATGGAGAATGTTAGCTACACGTTCAGCATTTCTTTAGCACTGTTTTCTCAAGTACTATTTATAGTGGTGAAAAAGTGGAAAAGGCTGCAAGGAGAACATATTCTTGCCATCAGCTAAGACTGTGACACTATTGCTCTTTGCACATATTGGCATATTTCATCCTCCCAACGACGCTGTGAGGCAGGCGCTATTAACCCTCCTCAACAGAATGGGAAACCGAGGCACAGTGTAGTTAGCTCTTGTTCAAGGTGACACAGCATGTCAGTGTGGCAGCACCAGGATTTAAATCCTGTGATCTGGTCATGGGGGGGGGGGTCTTGCTTTTCACCTCCAGACCACATCATCTCTCTGATGAGTGGCAGAACCGAAAGACGTGTATCTAAAATGTTGAGGAAAATGGGGAAGGACTAGAATGGGGGGGCCAGTTTGCCCCAGTGGCAAGAAGTATGACGTTTGGTGGTGAGCTAGAATGGCTGAAATGCCCACCTCCTAATTAGATTGGCCTTCAATAATTCTGGGAAGAAAAGGAATTTGACACCACAGAAGCAGTGAGATAAGTAGTGAGAAGTATCTGCTCAACGTAAATGTTGAGAAGACGTTACTATTGCCAGGGCAACACGTCCAAATGGAAGGATCGTGGGGTCATAACAAAATTACAAGTTGCCTTGAAAGGATTTATATTAGTGTGTCTGTGAGTGTGTGTTTAATGAAACACTACCTCCTGTGAATAAAGACCATGATAAGAGTGAAAAAAAGAATCCGTATAAAGAAAAAAATCGTCCTCAGAAGTTCCAAATCTTCGCTATGTCTCAGAGAAGTCAGAATGCGATCAGAAACAATAGTCCTCTAAATTTGGGCGTGATGAGAAACAATGGGGAAAAACTAAGCAGAAAGAACAGTCTAATACTTACCAGATGAGGTTACTCAAGGGACCAGATGAAGGAGCTAGCTGGAAATGTTTCCCGGAGGACTGATATTTTGAATCGTGTCTTAAAGGGGAGGGAAATGCATTTCCGAGATTTGGAATATTACATAGTAGGACATCTTGTGGTGGTGGTAGTTGGCGGGGGGAGGGGGAGGGGGGTGCTCAGCGATCAAAAAGACTGCATTCAAGGGGTTGCAATTTTACTTGCAAAATTGACTTGAAGTTGATACTAATCATAGAGGATACAGAAAAAGAGAAAAAGAATCCTAAATAAGGATCGTTCATAACACATGGCTTTTGATCCATGTTTAATTGCGTGCCACCGACCTCTGCATTAGCTTTCATTTTAATTAGTGTTGTGGAAGAGCAGGAGAACAGTGCTATATTCAGAGGAGCTCTGAAAAAAAAAATCGAAATAAGATTCTGCTGGAAAACCTGCTAAGGAGTGTCTGGGAGTAGGTGGACAGCAAAGGGGAGTCAGAAACCAAGGTGTAGCTGTGCGGTGGCAGGAGACACCTGGATCAGCAAAACCGAGAGAAAACTGCCGCCTGATTAGATGGGAGTTTTTAGGATTGAGGAATCCAAAAAAGGCCAGCACGATTCAGTCCAGGACATCGATGCAGAACTCCTGTTGCAAGTGTCTAAACTGTCCTTCTGCTTCTCACGATTCAAGCTTTCGTCTTTGCCATTCATCATCCTTCCTGCAGGTGTTTTCTTGGATTAATTCGATCAGATGGTGTTTTATCATCGACCTACACTACGAGCTTGACATCAGGCAGTACGTATA
This sequence comes from Ursus americanus, assembly GCF_024610735.1. Classification (NCBI taxonomy): domain Eukaryota; kingdom Metazoa; phylum Chordata; class Mammalia; order Carnivora; family Ursidae; genus Ursus; species Ursus americanus. Next base: position 15,662,256 of record NC_142157.1, on the reverse strand, counting down.
AGGTGCACAATAGCTTTCCTGCCAAGGGTACATCTGTTTAGTGGGAAGAGTACCAACTTTGGGGTCCGATATAACTGAGTTTTTTATATTCTAAGAGTATAGGTGAATCATCTGTTTTCCTGAGGCTTTTTCATAACCGCAGAAATGAGACCGACAATACTATTGTGGTAAGGATTACATGAGATGATACATCCTATCAAATAGACAGCAGGTGCGGAATGCCTGTCAAAACTCTTTTCATTAAGGAGAGCATTATCATTGAGAAATGAGGGTCGTACACATTAGGGCAGCGTGAAACAGTATCTGTTCTAACTGGCAATGGTCTAGACCAGCATTTTTGTAAAAATATGCTCTGTGGAATCCTAGGTCCCCAGGCTGTTAGTAGCTGTTTGGGGAATGGAGAGAAAGTCTCTAGTTTGGGAATGTTTTTTCGGTTAGCCAAAATTAAATGAATTTCTACACTGCAGAGGCGATCAGACCTTTTTAATATGCTAAAAGGCATTGTAAATCTCACTTGGAGATTTGGGAACAGGTGGGTGAGGAATGAAACATGGAATGTTTCCCAAGCCTATTTGACCACAGAATTATTGTTCTGGGGACTCTTCTTTTGTGAGATACACTGGGAAATGGCAGTATGTACCTCAGAAGCTTGCTGGAGTTCAGGGGCTCCTGGGTGGCTCGGTTCGTTAAGCGTCTGCCTTCGGTTCGGATTGTGGTCTTGGGGTCCTGGGATCCAGCCCTCGTTTGGGCTCTCTGCTCAGTAGGGAGTCTGCTTCTCCCTCTCCCTCTGCTTGTGCTTGCTCTCTCTCTCTCTCTGTGTCAAACAAACAAATAAGTAAAATCTTTGAAAAAAAAAAAAAGGAAAATGGAAATGGAAATGACTGATTGGAGAGGGACGAAGTTACAAAGGGCTGCAGCTGGGGTAGTGGGAAAGGTGAGGATACCCAATGAGCACCCCACATACTCACTCCGTGCCTGCCTGCGCCCAGACCTTGCGCATCTGTCCATGTGTTGGAACCACTGAAATACTGTGGACTGCCACGGAAGCACATGAGTCATCGTCGTAAGAGGAATAGGTGGAAAAGGGCATCACAGTGTTAACTGTTGGCATCGGCTGATAGGGATGGAACTTGGAGGAAAAAATCTGGTCCGGAGCTCTGTGGGTTTTTCAACAAAGTTCTGTAGGGTCTTTTTGGAATTGCTCTCAGACTTCAACACCAACGTCCTTTTGCATTCCCCTCTCAGCATCTTTGTTTTGTCAGGCCTGTCCTTTCCTCTTCCTTCCCTTCCCTACCCCGAGGTGGATGCTGCAGCCGCTGGGCAGGTGCGGAGCTGGATGGTGGACAACGTGTCATGGTGAGGGGCTGTCGCCTGGAACTTTGAACCAAGGCGTTGACTCTGACAGCGTGGGGACGAATGCAGCTTACTGCAGTGAGTGTGTCATGCTTGCCCCAAGGAGTATTTTTGGCTTAATGAAATGTGCAAGGACTTTCCTGCACGAGCACTTGCAGAGGTCACAGCTGAGGCAGTCACCGGTCTTACTCAAACAACACCAGGACGCCGAAGGGACAGGAGCAGGTGGATGCGGCGGTGCGGGGATAGGGCTTGTTCCCGAGACAGAATGGGCTGTACGCGCTGTGATTACTGCAGACTGATTCCGTCTTGTGGGTCCTTGCCTTCCCTCGGTGCCTCCCCTCCTTACTTTGTTTCATCTTCCTTTTTTTTTTTTTTTTAAGATTTTATTTGTCTGTGATACGAGATAGAGAGAAAGCACAAGCAGGGGGAGGGAGAAGAAGGCTCCCTGCTAAGCAGGGAGCCCGATGTGGGACTCGATCCCAGGACGTTGGGATCATGACCTGAGCCGAAGGCAGATGCTTAACCAACTGAGCCAACCAGATGCCCTGTCCTCGCACTTTTAATGTTCAGCACGCTTTCATAGGGGACAATGTTCTGGTTGAATTCAAATGTTTAAAAACAAAAAGGAGGGGTGCCTGGGTGGCTAAGTCCGTTAAGTGTCTGCCTTCAGCTCAGGTCATGATTCCGGGGTCCTGGGATCCAGCCCCACGTCAGGCTCCCTGCTCAGCAGGGAGGCTGCTTCTTCCTCTACCCTCCCCTGCCCTCCCCACTTGTTATCTTTTTCTCTCTCTCATGCTCTTTCTGTCCCTCAAATAAATAAAAAAATCTTTAAGTGTGCAAGGACGATTGTTCTTCCAAGCCCAGCGTGCTCTTGCCCGATTTCCGCGTTCTTTCTCCAGTTACTCCACACAGCATCTGTTTTACTTCTAGTTACGTAAACCGATGGCTAGTTCCCCCATAAGCTTTGAGAGCAAATGTCATTTTTGCCCTCTCTTGGGTTTATCTGTTTTAGCGATTTTTTTCAAACAATTGGTTTGCATTTTATTTTTTCCAGATTATTGCTTGCTGTCTTGTTATTTTTAGCTTTTTTCACAATTACCTGCCTTTCGGTTTTTAAAGTTGTCTTGGTTATCTTTTATAATTTCTTAAAATGAATACGAAGTTCATTTATTTTTAGCACTTTTTATTAATAATGAAGGTATTTAGGTTCATATATTTCCTGACACCAGATTGGGCTGTGTCCTGCAGTTTTGTATGAACTATTTCCTGTTTCATTGTTTTCAAGAAAGTTGAAAGTTTCAATTTTGATTTTTTCTTTGATTTAAGGGTTTCCCAAGAATATTTCGTTTCCAAATAGTTGAGATTATTATTTACTTATACTTTTATTGGATGTGATCAAAGAATGCAGTCTGTAAAATTCATGCTTTTTTAATTTGTTTAAGGATGTGTTTACATTTTTTAAATAGCCAGAGACACAACCAGTGTTTGTAAGTGTTCTATAAATATTCTTGAAAAATTAGCTATTTCGTGTTTATTATATATATGCACATAATGCACACATGTGTGTCAGGTTTCTTTTTTGTTTCATTTGTTTTGTCTTGGTCCTTATTTTTCTAGCACTGTTTAGTTTAGTTGTTTTTTTTTTTTAAGATTTTATTTATTTGTTTAAGAGAGAGAGAGTGATGAGAGAGCACAAGTGGGAGGTGAAAGGCAAAGGTAGAGGGACAAGCAGGGAGCCCGACACGGGACTCGACCCCAGGATTCTGGGATCATGACCTGAGTTGAAGGCAGATGCTTAACCAACTGAGCCACCCAGGCATCCCCAGCGCTGTGTAGTTTTAAACAAAGTATCATGAAGTCTCTCATTATCAACATATTTTTGTCCTGTTCTTCTTGCATTCCTAAGAATTTTTCTTCTATAGTTTTTTTAGTTGTTTTATCTGTTGCAGACAAATCTGTGATAATCATTCCGTTTTCATAAATTATCTTTTTACACTGCCAGATGACCTCTGTATTCTGTTTAGTGTTTTTTAACTTCTCTTATTAATAGTGTCACTTTTGCTCTATATTTGTTTGCATTTGGCTGGTATGTCTTACTCATGTATATTCAAGTTTTCTTTATTAATGAGTATGTTGATTAGAAATTACATATAAGTTGGTTTTGCTTTTTAGCTCAGTTTATTTGTCTTTTAATGGAGGAATTCAGTCCATTGATATTTAGTGTAATACTCACTGAACTGGGTTATATTTTTTCATCTTAATTTGACTGTAAGTATGGCTCTTCTTTATTAAATTCAGTTCATGCTCAGTAAATTCTAAGCGGTTACTCAAGTTTCAGTCTTGACAAGCAGTATTTGAAATGACAGTATGTGCTTCAAGTAAAAATGAGTGTTAGACACCAGTATGGAGGGAGGAGAGGACTGGAGATACATATTGGCATTGCCTGTTGTGTTAGTAGGGGTGTCCAGAGAAACGGAACTAATAGGTTGGAAAGAAAGCAAGAGTGAGAGAGAGATTTAGTTTAGTTTAAAGAATTGGTTCACACTATTCCGGGAACTGGCAAGTCTGAAGTCTGTAGGGCCAGGCCATCAGCCTGGAAATTCAGGGAAGAGTTGATGTTGCAGCCTTGAGTCTAAGATCTGCAGGCTGGAAACTCAGGCAGGGTTTCTATGTTACAGTCTTGAGGCAGATTTTTTTTTTTCGGGGACTCTGAGTTTTGGCTCTTAAGGCCTTCAACTGATTGAGTGAGGCCCACCCACACACTCTGGTCAGAGTGCACTGACGCAGAGCCTGCTGATTTAAATGTTAATGACATCTAAAAAAAATACCTCCAGAGCAACATTCAGACAGGCGTGGTGCCTGGGTACCACAGCCTATCCAAGCTGACACCTGAAAGTAACCAGCACTGCAGCAGGAGCTGACCCAGCGTAGATGGATAATTTCTAAAGCAAACAATAACTACAAACAAAAACAGAGTCAAAGTCCAAGCTTTAGGGAATCGCCACAATTGGTCTTCATTGTTCTTTATTCAGAAATCAAAGTGCCCTCTTTCTCTTGGTGATGCATCCAATCTGTGCTTGACTTGTGAAATGTGTGTGTTTTTTTTTTAAATGTGTGTCTGTTTTTCTTTAGACCAGAACTTTAGGCTGCAGGTCCTTCTTGGGAGTCTGCTATTTCATCAGCCTTATCTGCATGCTAGCGGTCTGTTCGTCCTGGGGGCTGGGGGTCGACAAGTTGTGGTGCAGTAATCCTGCTCTGGGGGTCCTCACACAGCCTGAAGCTAGATAAAGGCACTGCTCTGCGCTGCTGCTGTGCTGAGGGGCCACCCAGTCTGGGCCCTTCCAGAGCGCAGCCGGTGTATCAGGGAGGGTCTGCAGAAGGTCTCTGTTTGCCCTTTGTGGTCCACTATGCCCCTTCAGGTTAGTCTACTAAAAAAAAATTCCTCTTAGCGTGGCTTAGGTTAGTTGGGATTTTAGTAGCCTAATTAACCATCAGGACACTACATTTTATTAAACCAGGATGACAGTGCCTTAGCGGTTAGGCACATGTGTTTTGGATTCCAGTCTTGGGTTCGCCTGCTGGGATTAAAATGGACATTCCCACACTTAGTAGGCGTGTAAACTTACTCAAATTACCTAAGCTCTCGCGGCTCCCTTTCTCCATTTATAAAATGGGGATAAGAACCGTTCTTATGTCATCTTTTGTCATGAGATTTAAATAGGTAACGGTGGCTTATTTTAATGATCAAAGTACGGCTTTTTCTACCCAGAGAAGCATCCCTTTTCCACATGACAACTTCTAACTCTTGCTTTTTAAGAAACAAAACTCAGGCCATCACCCAGCCTCTTTCTGCGGTATTCTTATATTTTCATGGCCTTTTTCAGCGAGCAGTTTCTACATCGATTATAAAAGCTTTCTTGAGATAAAGTCAGGAGAAAGAATCTTATTTGCTACCCAGATCAATTGCGGATACTTCTGATGTGACTAAATCTAGAACCAGGATAGCCCCGCTGCATGCCTTTCCTGAGCTCTGGCTGGGCGAGTGTGCTGCTGGGTGGCTGTCGGGCGAACCATGGTGCTATTCCAGTCCAACTGGACATTTTCCTCATTTGGGGACAGTAGGAAAAATCATTACCGAATTGGTCACCTCTAAGCAAGCCTTGACGTTTCTGCCTAGCCCGTGTTGTCCTTACTGCTGCAAGTATTGTGTTCCAGACTCTCCCCGCCCTAAATCTGTCACGATTCCCCATCGTCATGCTGGTTACACACTCTTCTGTCCGCGCCTACCTCCGCCTGCCTACGGACCAGCGGTTAATCAGGTTGCTTTCATCGGAGCTCTTCCTGTGACTGTCTTCGTTGGCCTGACTCAGATTCCAACTGTTCTCACTCACTCTCTTTTCTAAGCTTGAACTCAGTAAGTAAAAGCTGAGATACCGTAATTTCCTAAGTACCCTGAAGGGAAGCGCAGGCATAATGTATAACCGCTCTGACTGCTGGGACAGCTTCTGCACGCTCCGCTCTCTAATGGAACTTGGAGGAGTAACTGTGATTGAATCGTGCCTCCATCCCGTCTGCGGATTTCAACAAAGCGAGCCTAGATCTGGTTCTGTCTCGTTTTTGTTTGTTTCATGTTGGGCTTGTGCCCCACTGGGTAGAGCACAGGCGTGGGCTTCATCTGGACGTATGTTCATCTTACAGAGGCAGTAATTGAATCTCTGACAATAGTCTTGTCTCCAAGGAGTGTTCCAGCTCAGGCTGCTGTATTAAACCAGGGTAGCTCTTGGTTCCCTTGGAAGGTAATGTCCCATCTGTTGACTGTGAACTATGGCAATGCAAAACTCTCCGAATAGTCAGAGGAGGGGATCGGGAGCATTTACAATTCTTAATAGGAAAAAAGCCATCCTGAGTGCTCTTACCTGTGAATGCTTTCTCTGCAAACATCTGGGTAGGCTCAGCCATGTGTGGGGGTTAAAATATGCCCTCTGACCTTTCAAAGATGCTGCTCATTTTCTTGCACTTTGCAGCAGGCTCTGTGACAAGTTAAAGCAGGCTGCACTTTCTTCCCACTGCTGCTGCTTTCTGAGACTCTGCAGTGTTGTAGGAGATTTTGCTGGAGCTGCCTTCAAATGCTTCCCAGCAACCTGCCGCCCCACGGAAGAACTTTCTGCCCCACAGAAGAACTTTCTTCGGTAACACGTGACAGCCATCTGATCACATCATTGTGAACCAAGTCCCATTCAAACCTTTCTGGCACCTCAGGGTCAGCAATCTTAGACTTGGGATTGCAAGGTGTGTCTGCAGTAAAGTTAGAGGCGAAAAGGGTGCTGAGCCCAGGGGCACCAAGAGGGGCTGGGCACAAATTGGGCAGAAATTTGCCCAGAACTTAGCCAGAACGTTAGGGATTCTATAAGATTTGATTTGATCGATTTTGATGTTATTCTGGTAATTTACATAAATTAGAACAGATAGACGAATGATGTGAGTATGTTACGAAAGAGTTAAAAAATGCACAACACCTTCTCCTACCTCTTCTGCAACCACAGAGGCCAAGAGAAAATGCAAACACACACACACACACATTCCAGCAAGGAACCTGTTTTGCGAGTTTTGCTGGTAAAAAGTAGGAAGGGGGTTGCTGGAGAGTGGAAAACCTTAGAAGTATCAGTTGAAAGTTTTTCAAACCCTCCGTTTTCAGCGTAACTTTATCCTGCAGAGAGAGGCATATGGGCCACTGTAGGTTTTTCTTTAACCGATTAAGTGCATTGTTAGACAGGGAGGGGCAGATTAACGAATGCCTATAATTTTGATCATTGTTTTCTGCAAAACAGCTCAGCCTTTGAAAATGAAGCCATCGTTCTTGGCTAAGTTTCTGCCAACAGCACAAATTATACCGTGCAGAGATCCAAAGCCCCTAAAAAGGTTTCATTAATGAACAATTTCAGAGGATTGTTTAAGTCTTTGCCTGACAGGTAACGTTGGCATGCAGGCAGGTGGGGTTAAGGTTTCCATGGAGATTTATGATGTCATGCTTGAAAGAGCATGTCAAGACAGCCAATTTAGCAAGTAGCTACTCAAAAAGTCCTATAGGCTAGATGTAGGCTTTATGCAAATGACAAGAGTTTCACTGGGAAAAACTGCAAAAGAAAACAGCAGAGACATGGAGGGGGGTTTACCTGACAGCTCCGAAGGATGACCCTGGAGTCCATTAGAGACGAAAACTTCCAGAAGACGGATTGGATTTTTTTACTTTAACGGCTGCTGCTTCACCTTCAGAGCTCTGGGTACAGGTAAATACGAGGTTTTATTTTTTTTTTTCCTCCTGAGTTATTGCCAAAAATTCTTTGGAAGCACCGAGTTCTATTTCTCTGCATTGTTCTCTTGGCAGGAAGAGCTAGATCAGTAAGTGCAGCTTTCCCACACCGAATTTTCATGTTTCGGGGCTGTGTTTTCAGGACTTTTTTATTGAATGAATCGAGGTTTCTGGAGAGGTCTGAAAAGCAGGTGATGCATTATGCATAACGCTGATTGTGCCCTGCAAATAATGCTATAATGTCTGTAGATACGGGTTAGAAGGACAATCTGAGGTGCTCTGTGCTTATGGATTATTCCCAGATGTTGGTTTTTTTTCTGTTTTTTTTTTCCTTGTTTAACTCTAGACCAGACCTGAAATTGGGATTACGTGTATTTCTGCATTTTCAAGTTGTAAAATGCCGAAGATAAAACCAATGGCATATTACAGAACTTTTCACGAACATTGTGCTTTTTCATTTTAAGGGTTTCTGTGTACCTTTCGCGTGGAGGCATTTTACAAGACTAGAAAAATATCCTGTTTGAGATATCAGAGTTTCTGGACTTTAAGGACTCAGGATTTGTAAATTCTAAGAAGACAGGTAAAGGTTTCTAGGGTAGGGGGAATGGTTGATAAAAGTAGTTTGAAAGTGTGCTTTCAAGAGGCACCCTCGCTCTGGCGGGACGGGGCCTTTCTGTTTGCGTCGGTTCCTAGTGAGACAGAGTCAACAGTCTGGCCAGAGATATGGATGTGATAGTGATTACTAAAGTAGCTGGATCCCTGCAGAGTTGACCTAAAGGGGTTACTCTGGGGACATCAGGCCGCACTGCAAATATTCTGGTCCACCAAGCTCAAAAAGAAATGAAAAACAATTTTGAAGGTTCAGGTGCAAAGTTAAGAATAAGTGAAAGGTACCTGTGAATTGTGAATTTGGGTTTTTGAAACCCGGACTGTTTAGGAGCAGATGGGCAGGCATTGAAACATTTTTTTTTAGATGCCTAAGGTGAGAGAATGTGAACCTCCTGGGAGCTTGCAGGCCAGTCACGTGGATTAGCTCTGGAGCTGCTCTTGCCGGTGGATTATGGGGCTGTCATGGTCACCGTGCAACACCTTGACAAAGAACTGCGCCCCTTACTTCGAAACGCCTGGCTTTTGAGTCCTGGCTTCACCACTTACTCCCCGTGTTAACTTTGGGAAAGTAAATTTATGTCATTCAGCCTCAGTTTTCTCCTCTGTAAAATGGGGGCGATAACAGCGGCATTGTGAGGATTGACTGACAAAATACGTGGTGTGCTTCTCAGAATTCCCACTCCAGGTGTTAGCTGTGGCTTTTAGTCACTGCTTATGTGGAACCCGGGGGTTCATTAAGTGTTTTTATAGCCTTCATCGTATTGCAACAGTCCAAGAAGATTAGCAGAGGGGCGCCTGGGTGGCTCAGTCGTTAAGCGTCTGCCTTCGGCTCAGGGTCGTGATCCCGGGGTCCTGGGATCGAGCCCCACATCAGGCTCCTCCGCTGGGAGCCTGCTTCTTCCTCTCCCACTCCCCCTGCTTGTGTTCCCTCTCTCGCTGGCTGTCTCTCTCTGTCAAATAAATAAATAAAATCTTAAAAAAAAAAAAGAAGATTAGCAGAATCGTTTTAGTCCTACTTTACAGATGAAGAAATCACCGCTCAGAGAGGTACAGACATCTACAACACAATAAACTATCCCTCTACTTTTTCTGCTGTTTTTTCTTTTTCTCATCTAAGGGGTCTAGGAAAAAGTTAATGTGCTACCGAGATAAGTCTCAGATGCAACAATTATTTCTATAAATGAATTAAAATACAAAATGTGAAGCGTATCAAAGGAGTTGGGTATTAGTTATGCTTGTGACACTTTTTCTAGGCAGGCTAGAGGAGTTATATTGATTTACTCTTTACTGGCACCTGTTGATGGGAGCTCAGGTCATTCTGAAGACTTACAGTTGTAACTCTCACCTGCTCTGATGTTTCTTAGCCCCCCAAGAAGAGTCAGGTTTTGCTGTCACAGGTATATCGTGAGGAGGAAACCAAGTCACTGAGGGGCTGTGGGAATCGCCACAGGGAGCAATGGGTTGGACACAATGTCTTTTCTCCTTTTGTATTCTAGACTTTGGCAGCTCCCTCCCTTGCCTATATCCCAGACCAAAACAGCCCATAATTATGTTCTACATCCATTGTATGTAAGAGACAAATATGTTTTTCATTGTGTTATTTTTAGCAGCAGTGTTTCTAGCCAGGGAAAACACTCTATTAGTTCCAGGGTTTTCCTAATGACTTTTCCAATTTTTCCAAATTTTCCACATCAGACTGTTCAGGATTGTTCGGGTCCCACACTCCTGGAAGAGGGTTCTTAGCAGGAATGTAGGGTAGGCTCATCCAGTGGGATTCTAAAGGCGTTCTGATCTCTGAGCTGCCGAGGCTGAGCTCATTCTGTGCCAGACAATGAGTAAATTAATTAAATGTGGTCATCAGACTGCATTGTGGCCTGCAGTTCCCAGCACTGGTTTGGGGCAGCCGGAAAAGCTCTGGTTATCTCAAGGGCAGATCTGTGAGTCTGAAAGCAAATATTTATTTCATTCAAAGTTTCAGTTCCAAGTGTGAACCACAGAGCAGCAAGTTGAAGGTAGAAAAGAGTCATGAAATCACACAGCTATAGGGTGCCAAAATTCCAAATAGGCTCAGAATCACTAATGCATATTTTTCTACATTTTTCTACCTATTTTTAATGGACTCTTGAAAGTCCATTAAAGCTTTTTATTACACTTAATTGTTGTATTGTTCAGAGATTATCTGTTGATTAATAAGCAGTGATTACATCTAGAAGTGTGTTTTACATCTCGCGGGTTTAGTAAAGGTCTGCTGAGTCAGAGGGGCTGGGTGAACAGGGATTCAAAAGCCATGTTGCCTGGATTTGAGTCCTGCCTCCATTACTTAGTAGTAGCACAGAATTCCCACTGAAGAACATACACAGGTCTATTCATATTCCAAACAAAGTTAAAACAAACTTAAAAATCCTCTTCATAAAGGAATCGGTGGTCTTTAAATAATGTTTTTCTCTTTTAAAAAAAATTTCTTTTTTGGAATTTCCATGGAAATTATTTTTTAAGAAAGAAAGACACTGAAATCTTCCAGTTCAGGAAATGGAAGTAGATCTTCCTTGAGCCCTGATCCTTCTTAGAGTTCTCAGTGAAAGGGAAACTCTGTCCAGAAGCAGCTTAAAGCTCAGGTTCTTGTCACCACTATTTGTCATTTAATGTCATTGGAAATGCTCCTATTTCAAACTGGTCAGGAGCCGTTTTCAAACATCTGTTTTCTAAAAACTTGTTCTGAGAAACGGTGTCATCTCAGATGACGTGGCTTCTCAGGTGTGTGGCTGCTGAGGTGAGCAGGTGGAATGGGAAGGGCGTGTTCCTCTTCCAGCAACCAAGCTCCCCTCTTGGTTTTCTTTTCTCAACTTTTTCCTAGGCAGGTAGAAATGTAATTTAGTGGAAGCTGAAATTCCTCAGAGAACCTGAGTTTGGGATCTGTTTTGGTTCCCCTCCCCCCAAATTTCAGGGTGCATGAGAGAGAGTCTGTGCCTATTTAGTTATTTATTGGAGTATATTGACACACGATGTTACATTAGTTTCAGGTGGACAACATAGTGATTTGACACCTCTGTGTGTTATGCTGCGCTCACCACACCACAAGGGTAGCTACCATCTGTCTTTATTTATGTTTTGTATTTTGAGTTGTGTTTTTATTATGAGTTGTGAAGCAGCATGGCCAGACTCTGCGCATGAATTTTGGCCATTCCGTATTTTAGAGTGAAATTTCCTCCACAGTCATTCCAATATCGATCTCCTTCTGAGAGAAGAATTTTTTTTTTTTAAAGATTTTATTTATTTACTTGACAGAGCAAGAGAGGGAAGCAGGGGGAGTGGGAGAGGAAGAAGCAGGCTCCCAGCATAGGAGCCTGATGTGGGGCTCGATCCCAGAATGCCAGGATCATGCCCTGAGCTGAAGGCAGATGCTTAACAACTGAGCCACCCAGGCGCCCCTGAGAGAAGAATTTTTGTTTTTGCTTTTTTTTTTTTTTTTTTTTTTAAAGTCTGAGGTGACTGAATCTGCCATCCCCTGTAAACCCTAGTGAGTTCTCTTTGGTTTGTGGGGACCGTTGTGTGGCATCCGGACATTCAAAGGCCGTGGTACCTGTGGAATTCAGAGGCCGTGGTACCTGTGGTACCGTGGTACTAGATGGGGAAGAACCAGGGAGGAAAGAAAGGTGGACTGGGATGAACTTTATCCTAATGACAGGGAGCTCCGCTGCGGTAGCTTCCAGACCACAAACGTACAGGTAGCAGAAAGAAGTTCGAGCAAATGTAGAGTATTATCCATGTAGAGAATGTCTTCTCCAGGGAGAGTACAGAAAGGAATGCACAGACGATTTTTTGTGAGGGCATGAGTACAGCCAGTCCAAAGTGAAGGGAGGCGGTAGCTTGTGTGGCCTCTCCAGCCCCAGGATTCCATAGTGTGACGTTACCTCACACCCCTGTGCGCCTTTGCCTGATACTCCTCCGCTCCTGTCCTCTTGCTCGTGATTAAGCATCAGAAGTGAAAATGTTTCCCGCCATTGGTTTTACTAACGGTTCACAAATCACGTGATCACATTGCCCCCCTAAACGCAATGGCGGGACTGTCCTCAGAGCCGCGGGTCTCCCCTGCCTGTTTGCCTTGCTCTGCACTTGGCTCGGATGGTACGAGACGGAGCCAAGTCCGGCTGCACGAGATGTTGGTATTGGTCTGTCGTGTGGCACTGCACACTCTTCCGAAAGGACCTTCTTTGTCTTCTTGCCACTCAAACAAAGCAGGCTGCTGCCCCACATATTTTTGGAATGGCTAAGAAAGCAGACATTTGGATGGACCCTTGGTCATTTTCAGTCTTTGACATGAAGAACCTTTGTAAATGCCCCTCACAGTGACACATGGATATCAGATCACATTTCCATAGTTGTCACCAGTAAGGTGCACGTGCCACCGCCATCATTCAGCCTACTGTTTGTTCCAGAGGGACGATTTTTTTTTTTTAATCATCTGCTTGAGTTTTGTGCAAGGATAGGTTGCACAGGCCCTCTTCGCCTTTGTCGCTGTATTCGAATCCCTTTTCAGGGTAAGTTTTAAGACTGCAGAAGAAGGGGACGCCTGGGTGGCTCAGTCGGTTAAACATCTGCCTTTGGCTCAGGGCATGATCTCAGGGTCCTGGGATGGAGCCCCGCGTCGGGTTCCCTGCTCAGCAGGGAGCCTGCTTCTCCCTCTGCCTGCCTCTTCCTCTGCTTTTGCTCATGCTGTCTCTCTCTCTCACTGACAAATAAATAAAGTCTTAAAAAAAGACTACAGAAGAAGGCATCTCTGGCCAACTGCCTCATAAAGGACAATTTTCAATTTGGAGTGTGCGGATGTCTGTGTGTCTCTGTGTTTGTGATGAGAATAGCACAAACTCTGGTTTAAAACTCTTGTCTCTGCACAGCAATGATAGTAGTGGCCCCATAATATGTTAACTTGACCCCTTTACGCTGCTTTTTCAGTTGCTAATTTTTTTCTCTCCCGTTGGTGAACTTTGCTGCAGTGACCTTCTCTGTATCAGTGCACATGTCAGCAAATAGGAAGAACAAATTTCTACCTGTCAAATTACTAATTTACTACTGCTAGTTTACTAGGATTACTAGTCTTGAAAGGTATGGTCTGATTTTCTCTCAAAAGGACTCACCAGTTTATTCTGTCAATAGGAATCTTTGAGAGTATGTTACGCACATTTGGATAATACAGCCCACTGCACCTGTGACAGTATATGAAATAGACCCTGTGTGCAAGTGTGACCACATTACCAAGTCACGTTAAATAACCAGTATAGATTACAGAGCAGTATAGCATGACCCCTTTTATTTTACAAAGGCTGGATCCCATTTGTATGAAAAAGCATATGCATTTCCTGTGTACTTGTCTATACATTAGAAGTTTCTAGAATGATGCCCAGTAAATCAGAGAGAGAAACTATTGGGAGGCGGGGAGCTTTTATTATTAATTTATTTAAAGATTAAAAAAAATTTTTTTTAGAGAGAGAGCAAGCACATGTATAAGAGCAGGGGGAGGGGCAGAGAGAGAGAGAAACACAAGCAGACTCCTCACTGAGCAGGGAACCTGATGTGGGGCCTCGATCTTGGGACCCTGAGATCATGATCTGAGCTGAAATCAGGAGTTGGATGCCTAACCAGGACTGCACCACCCAGGCCCCCAAGGAAGCTTTTATTTTGAACTTCTGGACCTTTCTACTATTTATATTTTTATCATATGCATATAATACTTTACAATTTAAGAACTAGCTTACAGAGAAAGCAGGGCTGCCCTGCAGCATAGCCTGTGTTCTCCCAGAGGCAGCTGGCAGTTTCCAGGTAGTCTGAAAAAGTGACTTTTTCCGTCTCACACACCAGCCCAGGAGCGTATTTGTGTTTTGATGTAGTTGTCCCTTGAAGAAGGAAGTGATTCTCTTTTTTTCCTTCTTCTTTATAGGAACAGTAATTTCCGAAGGTCTCAATTCTAGCAGAATCTTCCCTAAGCGAGTTTATCCCACCTTTCTAAATAAATGCTATTTTGGGTTCTGAACTATCAGGTGTATTTGGATTAAATCTATTTAAGTTACCTGAACTTTTCTTTCCTTTTTCTTTTTTTTAAAGTATATTTATTTATTGTGTTCAGTTAGCCAGGATATAGTACATCATTCGTTTTTGATGTAGTGTTCAACGATTCATTAGTTGTGTGTAACTGAACATAATAATAAATAAATAAAGTATATTTATTTAAGTAATCTCTGCACCCACCGTGGGGCTTGAACTCACCACCCGGAGATCAAGAATCAAGTCACACGCTCTTCCAACTGAGCCACCCGGGAGCTCTTGAACTGTTCGACAAAAGCAGTAAATTCACCCTCCTGGGTCAGGCCATCCTCAGACCCATTTTCTGAAACATTCACTTCAAGCTCACAGGAGTGAACTGTGTAACTAAACCTTGCCCCTAGCCGAGTTGCTGGGGATCAGTTTTGGATAAAGGGTTATTTCAGCTTTCTTGCGAAGTCTGGAGCTATAGAAGGATAATTCAGTTGTCCTAAATGAAAAATCCACAGAATATGTAGATTTGTGAAGACTTCTGTTACCGCAGGAGAAGACTTGAAGACGTACTGTCACAGGATACCTTTTGAAAGAAAAGAAATGACACTTTTTATCCTCTCAAATCATTGAAGAAAGCTTTAGACGTTATTATAAACTCCAAATCCTTTTTAATTCAGGTGCGCAAAACGCTTATTTAAGCCACAAGCATGGTAGGTTTGTGTGTTCCTTTTGCTCAAATCGGTGTGTACCTTTGGTAATTAGATTTTTTCTTCCTTTCTCCCTCTCAAAAGCTGCTTTTGAAACTTCACTTTTTCCCTAGATATAATCTTTTTTTTTTTAATTCATGAAATATCCGAGTTCTGTAGCTAACTGCAAATGTTTGCAAAAGGGAACCAGTATAAAACAAATGCCTCTTAATGTGATATTTTGTGAATAAACAACCATCTGACATCAGTTGGTTAACCTAAAAAAAAATTAGGAGAAATAACTATGCTAGCAAAAAAAAATAAGGAGTAGGAGCGTGGCTGTGATGTGCAAAACAAGGAAAGCTGTGATTTCCGCAATTTTTCTTTTTTTTCTTTAAATTTCATTATAGGTAATATAATTATTACAGCCTCCAGGTAGTGGCACATCACTTTTAAGGCTAATTGAATGTTTTCTGTATCATTAGAAAAATGGACCAAACTTCCTATATCATGGGGTAAATACAGTATTTCCTCCCTTCAGCTATTTAATACCAGTGGCTTTTTAAGACATACACGGTACCTCCAAATCTCGAATGTCGTCACGTATGCCCACACAGTGCAATAAACAGTTTATCTGTGTGCATTCAGACCACTGCAGATAAGAACTAGAAAGCCCACAAGTGTGATTACTTGTTATCTGCTGGAAACTTTCACACAAATTATCTCGTATAATCCTCCAAAAATCCCTTAGGAAAGCCTGCCTAGAAATAAGGAAACCAAAACTCAGAAGATTCTAGAAGCTTGGTTCTCCAGGCAGCAGAGCAGTCATGACTCAGGCCGACGACATTTTCGTGGGATCCCTGAGGTGATGGCTATGAAAACTGTTGTTCATTTTACGAGGGTGGATTTCCAAACAACATAATCACACAGGGAGTGATTTACTTCTTACCTCTGTTGCCTCAAGTCCTCATATGTACCTCCTCCTCCCTCCCTTTCTTTCTTTCTTTTTCTTTTTTCTTTCTTTCTTTCTTTTTCCTTTTTTTTTTTTTTTTTTTTTGCTATTTCAGTGTTACCCCCAAGGGCGGACTCGAGGACACAGAGGGGGCTGGAACAGCTGGTGGTTTGCCCCTTGTGAGCAATACCTCTTAAGTCAAGCCTGGAGCTAACTTGTCAGGAATGCGTTTATTAAGCAACCTTCTTCCTCCCATCAGAGGAAGAAAGCTGCTTGCCTTGATCAAATCTCTTCCCCCATTGCGCTCTGGGAGCAGACCTTTAGAATTCACCCCAGAGAAAGAATACTTAGTGGTTCCTAGAAAATGCATCATAAAATGCTGTTGTGCACACATTTTGCATAATAACCCGCAAACGCACCGCACTCCCATTGCCAGTGTTTTTCTGTGTGATTGCAAAAGGTCTTACGAGAATCGAAGGGACAAATTGGGCAACTTTCATAGGTAATTCCTAAGTATAGATGAGAGGCGCCAGACCTGGGTGCCCGCTGCCTGGAGAGGCCCGCACCCGCCCTCTGCATATCTTGATAAGCCATCAGAACGTTGTAGAATCGGGAGTTTTTACAGAAAAATCAAATGTCTTACATTTTGAGGGGGAAAACAATCAGAGGACCAGGAAACACTGGGCTCCAGGTTCTTTGTTAAAAGTTGTATGAGAGCTAAGCAGCAGCTGCCCCATTAAGATGGTGGGGTTTGGTTCTCAGGTTCCCCTCAGCACCCCCACTCCCTATCCTGTCTCCCTTACCCGCCTGACTCCTGTGGGAGCTCGCCTGGCCATGCACGTAGGCCTGCTCTCCATGAGGCCCCGTGGTGAGGAGGCAGCCATCTGGCTTTTGTTGTTGGACAGACCTACGTTCCAGAACTGGTTCTACCACTTACTATTTCTGTGGTCTTGGGCAAGTCACTCAATCGAAGGCATCTTTCATTTCTGCAGCCAGGTAGTTTACAGATCGGGGACAGAATATGAGAACTACTTAACCCACTCTCTGGCTTCAGATGTTCCTGACATGCAAGCAGCTATCATGGAAACATCTCCTAAAGCATTTTGTGGGAAAGAAGCAGCGTCTGCCAAACAGGGTCTTAAATGTTCCTGGTTGTTCAAGGTGGGAGGGGCCTTCGAACTGCTGCTGAAAACACCCTAGTTGTCTGCAGGAGCAGTCGAAAGCTGGGTGTTGACGAGTCCAGGCTTCCTCGGTGACTTCAAGGCAAACAGGTCCCCAGCCAGTGACTTTCCAACAACCCACAAAAAAGCCTCAGAGTGTAGTTGTGAAGATTAAATATGTGAAAGTGCTTTTTGAATTAAGTGTGAGAAGAAGGTAATTTCGGTTAGCTTGAAGGTTTACAGCCGCGTGGGATCGCCGGCCTTAGAAGGAGCTGCCATTCATCACTGAGACCGAGAGGCTCTGGGAGGACAGCCCTGGGCCAGACTCCTGGGGCCACGGCCTTCATGGAGCTCGGACGCCAGCGGGGGAAGCCAGCAGAAAACCGATGTGCAGATGACTTCACGTGGAAACACGTGCCGTGAAGGCCATGAAGACGATTTCGTGAGAGGCAGCCAGCCTCACAGAGGCAGACAAAGCAGAGGCAGCGTGTTTTCAGGAAGAGGAGTAATTAAGTGCAGGGAGCCCAGGGCAGGAAGGGGCTTGTCTGGTGAAGGGCTAAGACCCAGGAGGCCTGGGAGAGATGGCTGGGGGCTTGGTAGGCCACTAAAAGGAATTTGGATTTTACTCTTAGTGTAATGCAAAGGGGTTTAGAACATTTTAGAATATGTTTAGCTTTTGTTCAAACATTGTTTTACACGGAAGCCCCTTTGCAGGGGTGCGAGGCTTTTAACTAAGCCCTAAGTCTCCCTTCCCTCCCTCCCCGTGACCGTCCCCAAAGTGTCCTTTGTCACTCCAGGGCTTGATGGTCACTGTGGAAACCCCCCAGTACTGGCAGTTTACAGAATCCTGAGAATCTGTGACTTGCTCACCAGGGGTCCTAGTCCTGGGGTCCAGCAAAATCACTTGTGCTTGTCTTTAACCCAAAGGCCAAATGCTGGTATTTCTCTTCTTTTTTGTTTTTGTTTTTTCCTAATTGTTAACACCCCCATTAGGTCTTATGTGTTCCGAGTATCCACTAAAATGTTTCATCTTGACCACAAAAAAAGGCATAAGTCAATGCAACAGTGTCTGAAACGGGATACACATGTGCTTAGTCCCTGAGTTGGGGTTTTCCCAGTGGCATTATGATACATGTAACCTTTGCCTTTTCATCTGTTCTCAACTCACAAAAAGAAATCACTAATTTATATTTCAGTCCAACCCAGTATTTTTCATTCTGTGGTCATTGATTTGAGGTCAGATGTCAGCAGGTGAATCCAGCAGCTCCTACGGGGAGCCCACTGAGAGTTCCCCCTTGCTCAGAGCTCAGGCTGGGCCTTCCGATCACACCCGGCTGAGGTTGGCTGACAGTGGCGTGTACAGGATGTGGGTCCCACCAGCACCTTTCATGCTGGGCATTTGTTCAGTGTGGGCTTACTTGCAAAAACTTTGGAAATGCCGGGAAGGTCAATGGATAGCATTCCCCTCCCTCATTTTGCAAGTGAGCAAACTGAGCTTCAGAGAACGGATGTGGTTTGGGTCCGCCTCACAGCATATGAGGTCTGCGATCCAGGCTTCTGAGTCCCGGTGACCCAGGGATCCTTGCGCACCAGGGTTCTTTGGAGCCCAGGCTCCGAGGGCTGTCCTGTGGGGCAGGTGACACAGGCTGTGCCATCAGGAAATTGGAGGCATGTTCTCTGGGTGGTTCTCATGCATACGGATATTGTAGCCCCACCCCCACCCCTTTCTTTTGTCTTCTGTTCTAGAAGCTCTGGCCTGTTGGGTTTTGAGGCAGAGAGGCATTCACCATGACTGCACTCTTTTCAGGATGAAGCAATTTGAGCAAACACTGGTGTTGAGACAACCGGCAGTTTGGTCTTTGCCTCATAATGTGAGAAATAAGTTTTGATATCTTTTTAATCTGCACATGCACGGGAACGTCAGCTGCCCAAATGTCTGCTGGCCTCTTCTCACCGAGTGTGACTTGAATTTTCTCTAATGTGAGGTGCGGGGGCTGAGCCCCTTTGGCCCAGTGGAATTCATGGGAAAGAGGAGCCTCTCGCTCCTTTTTGGTGTCCACATCCGGATTTACCTAAACCCCACCCAGGCTGCGTTTGCGTAGCCGTGAAAAACCGGTATTTTCTACCCATGAATCACACTGCAAATCCTGGGCCTCTGTCCTTCGGGTGCGTCAGGCCAGCTTGGGGGAAGGATGGGCACAGCTGAAGGCAAGCCGCGCGTGGAGCGGAAAGGTCCCTCCACCTGGGGGCCGAGCAGGTGACTGCTGATGTCCACCTGCCCGTCTGGACATGGAGCTATCTGTCTGCCCTCCTGGAGAAAGACCAAGAAAGGAAGGTGGAGCCCTGAGTTTCTGCTGTCGGGGGCTCTGCAGCGCAGCAGAGAAGAGCAAGGTACAGCAGTGGCACGATTCTGGGGGTTGCCGTTCCTCCTTGGGGTCTCTCACCTGCTAGGTAGTGTGTCCCTGGCCACCTGCACTGAGTAGCTCCTGGCCACCGCTTGCCAAGGGAGGGCCAGACAGGGCTGTGGGTCGCTGTGGTTTCTTTTAAGTTAAATTATGCTTCAGTGCAGACGATGATGGCCCACAGCAGTTAAACGTTGTTTAATTATAATTAAATTGCTTTTCTTTATTCTGAAAGACCTCTTCATTTTCTGGACAAAAGCAGGAAGCATTGTTCTTTGATTATATGGAACGTCTCTAGGTAAGGTATAACGCATCTGACTGTGCCGGGCCCTCAAATAACGAGTCTCGGGGATCCTGGTTTGGAAATGGCACAAAGATTAGAAAACCAAGTGCTTCCAAGTTTAAGAATCTTGTCAGAAACCAAAAAAGTTGCCTTTCCCTCCTGCCTCCCCCCTCAGCACGTTGGTTAGGAGTCTCTCAGAACACGCACGGCTGCTCTGAACCGGTCTGGATCACCTTTTCAAAGCGTGGAAGAGCTTTGGCATGTCCCGTCGTGTTCCTTCCTGGCTTAGTTCCTCCCCAGAGACGTGGCGGATCTGCCCCCGGGGAGCCCGCCGCGCTTTGCCGGGAGAAGGCGCCCCTCTTCCCAGGGCTTGAGAAGTTGACCAGCTTCCTTCCCTGGGAAGGAGACATTCTCAGACAGTGGAGGGAGCCCAGAGATGTGGGCTGGAGCCCACTGAAAGAAAAAAGGCTTCAAAAATGAAAAGCCGTAGGACAGGATATTCATTTGATGAGTCTGTATCTGATCTGTTATTTCATGTGCCTGATGTTCTGCCACCAGAATTAAGATGTTCTAAAAGGAAACCTTAGGAAATGTATCGCAGCGATTGAGTTTGATGTAGGAATAACGTGGAGGGGCAAAAGGGATTTTCCTGAAGGAACTGAACCAACTGTGATTGTAAAAAGCCTGCGCTTTAAATTCTAATAGAAATGATTGGCAATATGAGGATTTGGGGTGTGTGTGTGTGTGTGTGTGTGTGTGTGTTGTTTTGTGTGTGAGCCTTGGAACATTTCGGCTCAGGCTACTTCTGCGTTCTCAGTCTTGGACGCCGATTCCGTGGCCCGGTGTGCTTCATTCGGACTTCTTTGGGCTGAGGTGATACTGCGGGGACAGCAAGAAGGCTGCAGGTAAAGGTTTGGGTCGGTGAAGAATCTCCATGGACTGAGACACACAAGCTCCCAGGCAGGAGGAAACAGATGCTGGTCATTTACATGCAGGGGAGAAGCCCAGGACCAAGGACTGTAGAATTTGGACAGGGCAGAACAGAGGACTGTGGGTCCATATACGTATATTTAACCAAGATGGTCAGCAAAAACTTGTTTTCAAAGAGGGTGTGCGTGGAGGAAGGTGAGGGAAGGCACAGTCATGGTATTGGTGGCATGGTACAGGAGGACAGGGTAATAATGACCTCCACGTGGAGACTTTAGTTCTGTCCCTCCCTGAAGACAGGGTGTAAGAACATTCCATTTTGGAGAGGCTCCTTCAGTTTCTACCTGGTTTTCTTTTCTTTTTTTAAGATTTTATTTCTGTATTTGGCGGGGGCGGGGGGAGAGCATGCGTGAACATGAGCAGGGGGAGGGGCAAAGGGAGAGGCAGAAGCAGACTCCCCACTGAGCAAGGAGACCAATGCGGGGCTTGGGTCTAGGACTCGATCCCAGGACCCTGAGATCATGACCTGAGCTGAAGGCAGACGCTTAACTCACTGAGTCACCCAGGCACCCCTCTAACTGGTTTTCTAGTGACTTCTTAAAACCTGGGTCTAGGAGGAAGTGAAAAGGAAGATCTCATTTATTAGAGAAGTGGCTGGCAAGCAGTGCTAGGCTCATTCTTAGGGAGGACGGTGTGGCATGGGGTGGGGAGCGCCCTGGAGCCCGAGTTCCCTTGAGCCGGTCAGAACCTGGACTGGGAACCTGGACTGGGTCCCTGATGCCCTCACATGTTCCCAAGACCCTTTCCTCTTGAGTTACCACCCGGTTAATCGTCCTAGTCTTGAACTTCGACTCAAAACTAACTCCAATCAAAATGTAACCCAGAGTCAGAGAACATAGGAGCCGCGGGGTATATCCAGCCATCCTCAAAGGACACATGGGGTCCTTTGAGCCAGAAAACGCAGGTGACTTACTCAGGATCACATCAGTCTTCCTGAGAATAGCCTCCCCACTATGGGCTTATGCTTCTTTTTGAGGAAGGGCTATGGAGAACGCAGGCTGAGTTAGGAGCTCGGGTGGCACACGTCCTGACAGTGCCCCCACGGCCCAGCGTCTTGATTTCTGACACGCCCCATCTGGCTGGCTCCTGACGCGTCTTCTTGCTCTTCCTACGATGGACCACGCCAGGGAGCCCCGAGGGGCTGAGTGGTGTTCCCTCCCAGACAGCATGTTTCCCAGTGCCCAGATAGTCACTCCGTTAAAAACTCCAGTGATGACCATTACCTCTGACAAGTGCTCTATGCCAGACAGGTTCGGGACGGGGAAAGGAAAGTGATTCTAGGTGAAAAGGAGAACGTAATACCCGATTATTCACTGTGCTGTCCAAACCCCAAATGCAGAGACACACACAAACACACATAGACAACAATGGGACAAGGTGTTTGAAATTTTGACTGGCTTCAAAAAGCTGGGGCTAACAGTTGTACTGCATGAAAGCCAGATGAGAAAAAGCAAATTTGGGAAAGATCCAGGCTGACATTGGGGACCTGTGACTTGAAGTGTGGTCTGTGGAAGTCGGGCATTGCGGAGACTGATACTGGAGCCAGCCCAGGTTGCAAACAATGCTAAGAAGCATTTCCTGTCATCCGGGGGCTTACATTTCAGTGAGCCTGTAGATGCGTGTCAGCACTGTGTCATCACGGAGGTGATAGCTTTTTCCAGCAAGCTGTTTTCCCCTTCAAGCCCAGGGCTCAGGGGCAGCTCTTTAAAGATGAACCACTGTCTGATTCTAGCAGATGCACAAAGGCAGGGGGGAGTTAAGCTCTCTCTGCCCTATTCAATTGCAATGAGATTTCCAGCTCAAGTCAATAATCAAGGCCCTGTGCTTGCAAGGGATGCTGGTAATTTTTAAAAATAGTCTGTCTGTGTGTGTATGCGAGTGTGTCTTTCAATAGGAAAATGAGAGTGCAGATTTTTTTCACAAATTAAACTTTGGCTGTTCCACATAGCCTTTTTTAACTGAAAGCATGCTTGCCAAATCCCTTGGAATTACCCTAATAGGAACTTGGTCAAACTACTTAGTGCTAAAAATGGGCCCCACTTGGGGGCCCCTTCTGGAAAGTCCTGGAGTGTGGAGCTGAACTCTCTGTTACCCTCACTCCCTTCTTCCAAGAGCCCGAGCATCTCTGAAGATGGGAGCCTCACAGGGTAGGCTGGTGATGGCCCGCCTCCTGGGGTCCCACCTCCAACCGCCTGGTACAGGGGTCACTTCCAGGCATAATGTAGAATGTTCTCAGCGCTTGCCACTGCCCTCACCATGAGAGGAATGAGAGCACGAGAGGAAAAGCAGACAAACCTCCACTTCCTTCCCTGCCCCCAGGCCCAACCCCCAACACGCGCACACATACACACTCACACCCCAGTGTTGAGATTCTTTCTCCTGTGAAACTGGATTCTGAAAGGCTGAACCATTCTGCCTGTGTTTTGGCTCAGTCGCTCAGCAGGGCTCAGGTGTCCAGATTCAGAATTTTCCCATGGCTTTAAGATTTGGCCTGCAGGTCCACCCCCTGCAGGAAGCCGAGGGGCCTTCCTTGGGTTTGTTTTTCTCACCCTGTAAAGAAAGCAGAAGGCTTTAGGCCTCATTGGCTAGGAGGGCCTACGCGGGAAGGAATGATCATTTATTTAAATCAAAGTGCTCTTATTGTAGAATTCTAGGCCTGGATTTCCCGTGTGTGCCGTGCCCGCTGCAAAAACGAAGACGAGAGTCGTTTCTCGGAAGGATTAGGAAGGAGATGCGAAGAGGAGTACTTACATCTTAGGCAGCATGTTTGCATAGATGTGCCTCAGAAGGGCTCCCCAAAAGGGGTCAGGGAGCCTCTGACTAGGAAAGACACTGCGAAAAACAAACTACTTGTTAGCTCAGTAATATTCACTCAAGCCACGATCAACATTTTGACTTTAGTAGTCGTCACACACGAAAGACATAAGCATATTCAATTTTTTAAAAAAATTTTGAGATATAGGGGCACCTGGGTGGCTCAGTTGGCTAAGTGGCTGCTTCTGGCCCAGGTCATAATCTCAGGGTCCTGGAATTGAGCCCCCACATCAGGCTGCCTGCTCAGCGGGGAGCCTTCTTTTCCCTCTCCCTCTGCCTGTCTATCTCTGTCTCCCTCTCCAATAAACAAATAAAATATAAAAAATTTTTTTTTGAAATATAGTAGAGTCCACTAACAGCTTTATCTAGACTAGTACCTTTCCTCTAGACTTGACAGAAATTGTTAAATACTGGATTGTCATATTGTTTCTCTTGCCTCACCTGTTCTGTGAATAGAGATGTCTGCCCTTTACGTAGTTTGCAGGACTATCCCGAGGAAAGATGCGGTAACAATAGATTTATAGTATTGGGGGGGGGTCAAAATGCATCTTCGAAAAAGAGAGTTCTAGGTCATAGGACGTAGTTGTTTAATATCATCAGTTCCAAATGGTGGTTCTCAGTGCCGTGGAAACTACGTATCAGTACCTTCCTGCCATTGTACATGTGTCCTACCCCAAATGACTGTTTATGGCTATACAAATTTACGTCCTAAGCTGGTTCTATGGAATTTGGCATCCACCCTGAAAAGAGTCCCACGGAATTTCATTTAATCTGGGAATCTGCTGACCTGCTATGCTCTGATTTTTCTGTCGTTTCAATGGGAAATGTGTTCTGGGTTCTAATTCTGTTTTGGGACTTGGTGAGCACTTGTCTCCCAGGCCATGATGGCCTGAGAGGGCATTCTGTCCCCTGTGCTGTGGGTGGAGAGGCTGTGTTTCTAGTGAGGAAGAAGACAGTTCTCAAGTGTTCTGTGAGGGATTGTGGGGAGGGGTCGCAGACTACTCTGCCGGTGAGGAGGGATGGGTGGAGCTGTGGTGTGGAGGTTGGGGCGCAACGTAAGCCTGGTTACTGTAACCAAGACCCTGAGGATAGACTGGGGGGCAGCTGGTGGCCAGGAAGAGTTGCAGGTTTTGCTTCCATGCATATTGCATGGAAAGGATGTTTGCCTGAGCTAAGCCATGGGAAAAAATCTAAATTTAGAGACCTGAGCTCCTTCTAGCAACTGAGCCAAGACAGTAGATAGAATGGTTTGGCCTTTGAAAATCCAGTTTTTGACACACGAGGATCCAGTTGCATGGGAGAATGAAGCTCCCCAACTCTTGTGTGTTTACGGGGGGAAATCAACATGCAAGGATCCTTATAACGTATTAGATCAGTGTCACTGTCTTCAGGCCCATTCTAGTTACTACAGAGGATTCAGGAAGGAAAAGGAGACAAACGCTAGAGTAACAGGAGGGTGAAAGAAATGGGTTGACGCTGAAGAGAAGGCTGACGGTGGCGGGTTTGTTGTCTGGAAATACTTAAAGGGCTGCCCCGAAAAGGTTTCTGACATGATTTCACAGTGCAGAGAGCCACGCAAAGAGAAAAAGACCTTAAGGCGAAATATTGGTTGACCAAGTTGTGACGAAACAGTGACCTCTGTTACCAATTAGTAGGTAGGTGGTGGCTGTTGTAGAGGCTGGGTGGTTATCTGTCTTAAGAGTAAATATTCACGGAAGCCCTAATTGAAGGGGCTGGGGAAAGTGGGAGCTCTTCCTGTGGCTCCCTTAAAGATAAAGCACCTTACTGAGGTACTCTTGAGTAACTTGGGTATCGCGGACCAGGGCACGGATCCACCCACATAAAAAATGCTCCCGATAGGAAGACTCTTCTGTCTGTGTCTCGGCACCTCCTTGCGCTGAGGTTACCCATTCTGGTCTGTCTGCTTCTCTGTCCCAGACATACATGATATGCGAGCGTGTGCCACACATGTGCTTACAAGGGCTTCACCCGAACCCTAGGGTGCTCGGTCAACCTCCCTCCCTCTTTCCCTGTCCCCTTCCTTCCTCCCCTCTTCTCTCTCTGTATATATAAATACCCACAGGAGATTAGCATCTATTTATAAATTTTCCCACTGTGCTTCCTTTATAAAGATTCACTGCTACTCCTGTTCCTAGGTGGTTACAAGGGAAGAGTCTATATGAAGGAAGCTGAGGATTGAAAATGTGCAAAACGCTAGGCCATTTTTGGGGGGGGAAGGCTTGAAAATAAAAGCTTGGGGCATTCCACTGTGCTTAGCCACATCAGGCTACTGTGTTTCCACCTGCCTGGGCTTCAGTCAGTCCAGGAGAGCCCGGATGGTGTCTTCAGTCTCATGTAGGAGGGATTCTGGGTTCTTAAAGGCCAGAGTCCTGCCACTTCTGCCATCACTGACTCATCTTGACTATGAGAAGGCATTTTAACCTCTCAGTACCTTGTTTTCCAGCCAGAGGTAGTTAGTCCCGTTCCCCCCCCCCCCGCCCCACGGATGTTTGTGAGACTAACCACTAAGCATTTAATGTTTCAGGTTCGAAAGGCTGTTTCTGAGACTGGAGTTGCTGACTGGCCCTACCTAATTGAGTGAACTTATGTTTACATTTCTGTGTGGAGCCTCTAACATATTTATGATGGAAATATTTCCTTTTTTTGTCCACTGAATAGTAGGTTTGGGAGGAGTATTTAAAGTTTTGTAGGGTAATTATAGGTTTAGGGCTAGATGTACTTTCAGTCACACGTCTCAGATCCATAGGGCAAGTGTAGAGTGATTTTGTTTTCTTGGCTCTGAGGCGAGTGGGCCAGGTAGAGTATACACAATAAAGGTCAAAACTGTGTTGGAGTGCTTGAAATTCAGTCTTTCCCTATTTTGTTATATTTCTGAGTCATAGAGAGGGACAGGGAAAAGATGGATCTGCTAGTGAACACTAACCCAAATAGTAATTTGGGAAGGGAATGGTCAAGAAGGAACCAAAGCAGACAGATTTTATCAGATTGCCACAGTTGTGTAAGGAGATGAAAGTTGAGGTCTATATTAGTGTGTTGAACTCGTAATACCTGCCTTAGAGTTCAAAGAAGAAGAAGAAGGGTTGGGGGCGGTAGAAGGGGGCGGAAGGGGGGAGGAGGGGAAGAGGAGGAGGAAAAGGAAGAAGAAGAAGAGAAAAGCACACACACAAAAGGAGTGGCACAGAACATTCCAGAAAATCATTGAACTGTGAGCGATACCGTGTTTCCTTCTCTTCCTTCAAAGGTTTATTTCACAGGATAGCTGGGACAAGACTTGTCATATGAAAACAATGTGGGGGATTTGTAAAGAAGAGGGAAAGCGGCGGGGCACCTGAGTGGCTCAGTTGGTTAGGCGTCTGCCTTCCTCTCAGGTCATGATCCCAGGATCCTGGGATTGAGCCCCATGTCGGGCTCCCTACTCAGCGGGGAGCCTGCTTCTCCCTCTGCTCCCCCACCCCCCGCTCATGCTTGCTCTCTCTCTTTCTTGCTCTCTCTCTCTGTCTGAAATAAATAAATAAAATCTTTAAATAAAAAACATGGAAAGCAGATTTCTGACACCTATATCATCAGAGTTTTTCTGAAGTTATTTTAATGTGGACTTACTACTGTGTTGGTCTTTATACTTTAGTGCAAAGACGTGAGCCATGGCCTTCGTAATTTATCTGGACTTGAAGACTTCATGTCTTTGACCACAAGTAACGCTTAAGTTGGTCCTATGCATGGTCTCAGATTCACCTACGTTGCATTTGGGTCAAATAACTGTCATCTTGATAAAGCTGCTAAGTGTGAGTACGGTCCTTTAGAGAATATTTAAAAAATCTTTTCTAACTGACAACACCTTGACCTTCCTCATATTAGCACGTACTCCTTAATCCCACAACATGCACTGCCCCGTATTCAGCCTTTCCCTTAGCTGGCTTTCTTAAGCTTTTGTCTTTATGGCAAGACTCTCTGAACAAAGACTTCTTTCGTGAAGCAGCCCAGAGTCGGAAGATGGAAGGTGAAGAGATACTGGCCCGCCAGCCATAGCTGTCTGTTTCCCATCTTAATGTCTTTGTCTCACCTATCTTCCTCTGAAAGGTTTTTTTTTTTTCCTCCTTCCCTTTTTCCCTCCATTCACTGAACAGAGAGATTGAGAATGTACTTTGTACTGGGTACGGTGAGGCGTGGACATACCACAGCACGATGGTTTCCATCTTCTTAGGGAGGAATCAAATATGAAATAATTACAACGGTGGTGAGTGTTAAGGAAAGAGTAGGGACGTTAAATGCAGGGGACTGACATTGTCTGTGCGTGGGATAAGGAGTCGGGAAGGTATGAATAAGCAAAGCCAGACAGGAAATCAAAGGACTCCGGAGTTATCTTTAGAGAACAGGAAGGAGAAAGTACAAATCCAACGGGAAAAGGGCGAAAGACGCTTTGTTTTATGCAGAACCTTGGAAGCCACATAATATTCAGTTCTAAATCTGTGGATCTGTGAAGAATGATTTTTTTTGGAAAAAATATTTTTATTAAGTTTTTAGTTTTAGTTAACATGCAGTGCTATGTTAGTTTCAGGTGTACAATGTAGTGATTCAACAATTTTTTTTTTAAAGATTTTATTTATTTATTTGACAGAGAGACAGCCAGGGAGAGAGGGAACACAAGCGAGGGGAGTGGGAGAGGAAGAAGCAGGCTCCCCAGTGGAACAGGGAGCCCGATGCGGGGCGCAATCCCAGGACTCTGGGATCACGCCCTGAGCCGAAGGCAGACACTTAATGACTGAGCCACCCAGGCGCCCCTGATTCAACAATTCTTTTTTTTTTTTTTTTTTAAAGATTTTATTTATTTATGTGACAGAGAGACAGCCAGCGAGAGAGGGAACACAAGCAGGGGGAGTGGGAGAGGAAGAAGCAGGCTCATAGCGGAAGAGCCTGATGTGGGACTCGATCCCGGATCACCAGGATCACGCCCTGAGCCGAAGGCAGACGCTTTAACGACTGCGCTACCCAGGCGCCCCTCTGATTCAACAATTCTATACATTACTTAGCTCATCATGATACCTGTACTCTTTAATAGGACTGATCGTTTTCTTTTTAGCTTTCAAGTTTTATTCTTATTATTGAGATTACATTGTTGTTTTCAACATCACGCTCCTTGACTTGCTGTAGCACCCAAGGGACTCCTCAGTTCTGAGCGGCCTCGGCCTCCGCCTCTGGGGGGGTGATGCCAACCCATGGCCCACGTCTGTGGGTGTTCAAAGGAGGTCCCAGCTTGAGTTGCCCAGGGCCTTTCTTCTTTCTGAGAATTTCAGAACAGAAAGGTCACTTAACTCCCTCCCCCTCCTTTGTGCAGATGAGGATGATGAGACTGGCTGCGGGCAGGGGGGTTTCCTCACCGTGGGGAAGAAGGGCTGAGGTAGGTGTGCCAGCAGGCGGGGGGGCTGGCTCAGAGCGTGTCACCCTGACTGCTAGATCACTTTAGATAACCCCATTATGAACACCGCATCCAACAATAAAGGGGTTTGTTTACAATGAACACCAACCGAAAAGTGATTTCTGACATTATTAATAGGATCAAGGACCGGTCAGTTTATATTGATTGTCCAAACACTTCCGTCATCTTTTCTCTTCCTTTGGTACCATTACTTGTGTGGATTTTGCCATTCATCAACAACTCCTGCCCCGGGACTGGATGACGGGAATCAAAACAGACAGACAGAAACCCTGCTAGGATGCTGTTGTGATCACGTAACTAACTGTAATTGGAGGTGAGAAGTTTGGAGTAGAAATTTGTCAGTTTTGATTACAATGACATTGAATTATTGAAACTTTATGCTTTTCCTCTTCTCCATAAATATAATAATCAGTTCTCCACTAAGTGCCAGGAATTCATGAAGCTGATGGGAACATAAAGATCAGTAAAGATGGTTTGTGTTCTCAAGGATCTCCAGTCTAGTGGCAGACACACACACACACACACACACACACACACACACACACACACACGTACATACACACACACGTAGAAGACAGATGGAATAAATCTTCTGGGGGGAATATGGGTAAGACATAAGAACCCAGAGGAGGAGCGTTCTCCCCGGGTGAGAGAACCTGGAAGCACTTCAGAGAGCAGGAGTATTTGAATTGATCTTAAAAGCACAATAGACTGCTAATATAGCTAAGTAGCCTTTTTTAAATTATTTTAGTAGTTAATGCTTAATATGCTTGATAATGCTTTAAAGAGAGCGAAAGCACCTGTTGAGGCAAACCTGTTTTCCTTTCATCTTGGCATCATACTTGGCATGTGTTGATCTAGAAACAACTTAATATTCAGCTCACGCCGCTGAATGGTCTGCCTAACATTTCGCAATAGAGGGAGTCTTGAAATTTGGATGTAGGTTGAATTTTCATAAATCAGACGCATTTCCCATTATCTTGCATTTAATTAAAGAGATGGTGTGCTTTCTGATTACCCTGTAATTGGCAGTACTAGCTCACCTTTAGCTCTCTTCTCCTGCCCTAAAGCTCCCTTCTCCAGCAGTTAGTTCATCATCAGTGCACTTAGACTGACAGCGAGTTACCAGGGGAGACACAAGTTAAAAAAACAAAAGCAGAACCAAGATGCTCTTTGTGACTAGGGAAGGATTCTGGGGCAAATCATCACTCCCTAGTTCACTTGGGAAGAAAGGTCCGATTTCCTGTATTGGGTTTTCATAAAGCTGGGCAGACTAACAGTTCCCTGTGCACAATATGTCAACAACCTGTTCTATTTGAAATTACTCTTTAAAATGAGGTGTAAAACTGCACTATACTTTCTTCCTGCCAATTAATTGACTTGCTAAACCTCCTGCCAAGATTCGTCCATTTTTAAAAAGGACTGCTTTAAACATTCATCAAAAAGCGTATAGCAAATTGTACTTTGGCAGAAACACGAAGGTTTGGATCTGAGCACCCACTCGCTCAAGGCTTATCACGGTGAAGACAAAAATGCATAGGGTTGGTTTTGTCTCAGAGCAATGTTGCTTTGGGACAAAGAGCCCTGTTCCGTGCAGCCTACCACCAGGGGTTATGTTTGGTTACCTCAAGAACTTCTGTGGTATGTCAGACAGTGCAGATACTTACCAAGGGGCCCTTTAGGAGTAGCAGAGTGCCAGGCCATCCCCCCCCCCAAAGTTTGGGGCCCTATGCTCTATAAAATACTAACTAAATCTCATTTCTGTGGTTGTAAGAGATGGGGAGAGTAGCCCTCATATCTTCCCTTCATCTCATCATCTGCTGCAGACCCACGCCCAAATCAGTGCAGGTAGGGAAGAGTGTCCCCAGCTTGGGGTGTTGCAGTGGGTGGGGGAGGAGAGCAGTGGATGGTGGAAATAAAGTGCTAAGCTCTGGTTCCCGGTCTGCCCAAGTCACTGGTCTGGTCTGTTTCGCTCTCTACAGAAGGAAGTGTTGGTAATAGAAAATCCTTAATACATTCCTTCACTTCCAAAAAAGAACAATCCATTTTCATCATCTCTTTGAGTAAATCTTTCACATTTTGAATGATTATCCGCGATCAATACCCAAGCTTGTTGAGGTAAAGAGCAAGCGTGGTCGCTGAGCACCGTCTGTTCCAACTCTGTGACACTTGCATGAATAGGCGGCTCAGCTTTACCCACTTACCAGGTTCCGATGACGCTCTTCTCCTGTTACCAGCGGGCTGCTAAAATACTCACGGACCGTTCCTCCATCACCGCGAAGGCAATTCATGCGCACACATTCCATCGAAATAGAATACGCTGTCACTAAATTACACGAAGAATGGCATCTTTATTATTTTCATCTTTTTGCCAATTAGCAAGCATGAAAAATAAAGGTTGATAAATGAAACTACTGCATTGAGAAGTGTAGCTTAGATTTCTTTTTTTTTTCTTTTTCTTTCTTTTTTTTTTTTTTTTGATAATACGCAAGAGTAATCTGGCATGTGCCATCCCGCCCCGCCCCCATCTCCATTTTAAAGCAATATGTCTTTGAACTACAAGCCACAACGTATCGCTCGCTATTTATTCTTCTGAGGGAAAATGGGTGAGATTGCCAGATTTCCATGAGAATTATAGGGTTTTCAGATCCTCATGGAGAAAATGACTGAGGTTCAGTGTCATTGGCAAAAGCATATTCTTAATTTGCCTATAATTTTTCCTATAATTGGTACTTTGGTTCCACTTTCAAAGCACTTTTGAAGCTTTCTTTTTCAATTGGGTATCAAAATTACAAACAAAAAATGGCATTTAACTCCGGGATTATTATCTATTTTGATTGACATAAAATATGTCATTCTGAAGGGGAAAATATTAACACATATTTTAGAGGCACTCAGTTAAATGGGGTTTTGTAATCCCTTCTCTAAGAATGATGTTTAGTGGCAGTAGATATTGGGAAAATCTCTCAATTTAACCAGCAGGCTGTCTGAATCTTGGTTGAGATTCCAGATCGCAGGTGCTAAGTTTGGTGCTAAGGATGACCGTTCCATCAGTTATTACCTGCTTTTGATTAGGGGAATAAAGAACAGGGATAATGAAATTGTATGTACAGAGTCCTTTTAACAAACTTTTTCCCTGTGCATAGCTCATTAACTGTATATATTCCTGGGACATCTCCCACCTCAACCTCTTCCATGAAAATTGTTTCATTCAAAAATATGACCTGCCCTCATAAAATCGCACTCATTGTCAGGTTCATGCAGAGCTCACCTCTGTTTTAGGCTGGCCACAAGAAACACAGAGAGACCAGGGTTCTTGGGGACACTCACAAGAGTGAAATATATGGCGGTGATGGATGTATGGAGGGGTCTGGGGTGAGGAGATCACCTGGCATTTCTGTACTCTAAGCCAAGCGATGACATTAGAAGTTCTCCCTAGCTTCCTACTCCCTTCTCTACACACGATTAGTGTCCCAATCCTATCACAGATGCAATGTGTTTAGGCAGTAAAATTAGACAGGGAGGAACCACCAGGAAAGTCAGTACCCACTTTGGGATAGCAGCGACGCTCAGTGCAAGCCCAAGATGGCGCTAGAAGCCCCAGGCTGTGGGGGGGAGGGAGGCGGGCTCCAGCCTTGTCCAGTCCTATTTCCAACTCAATGTGTGACCTCAGTCCCTTAATTGTTTTGGTTTTGGTAATCTTATCTGTTGGAAAAGATGTTCAAGTTGTATTGCAGGATGAGACGATGTCTGAGGTTTCCCTAACTCCAGAGTTCTTTGAGTGAGCAACCCACTGAGGAGAGCATGAATTCCCAGAGCCACGTTCTGGAGGAGCTCTGCCTTTACCAAGTCGTCCCATCATTGTTGAGAATAAAGTACTGAGGTTGACTGTCCAATTCCAGTCAAACTGAATGTACATCCACAAGTTCTCGCCACATTCCAGCCAAATGGAGATAGCTGTTACAGTAGTAATGGATTTATTTAATAATTGTCTTTGAACTTTTTTTACTTATTTTTTTTTCAAGGCAACCATTAACAGCCATCCTGGAATTTCATCAGAGATCTGTTTCCACACCCTCAGTGATCCCTGTGAAATAAATCATATTGAAGGTTGTTTTTTTTTTCCCCCTTATGAGTTACTTGCCTGGAGGAAAAATTCTTAACTTTCCTTTTCTTCTAAATGCACATTCAAATAAAGTGTTCTTTGAAAAGTCTTAGTGAAAAGAGCAAACATGGGAATAGCTTTCAGTCTGGTTCTTTCTCTGGGATGCGGACTCTGAGAAAGAAGTCTCTGACTGCCGGAGGAATGTCAGGGGACTCCCATCGTGTAAAAGTCTACGCCCTTCTGCCCTTAGACAATTGGTCTGTTGACTGTTTATGGAGAGCAGCGTTTGTGAAGAAAAAAATATTAAAAATTAGTTCATTGTCTATGAGTTATTTTAGCCACACTAAATACGTAAGAGAGAGAAGCTGGCATTTGTGTGTGTGTGTGTAAGATGCCTCGTTTTGCCCAGCGGAGGGGAGCGAGACAGTAAAAATTACGTTGAGAGATTGGTAAAGTTCCCTGTGGTTACTATCAAGAGATCAGACTCTTATTAACTTTTGCAAAGTGTGAACAGGGAAGAACAGTTAAAAAATAAACATCAAGTATTTCTCTTTCTCTCATTTCCCTTCTCTAGAGGCATTCTTAGGCCATGCAAGGCATGAACCGTCTTCTCCGAGGCAAGATATACCCCTGCAACTTCCCTTTCATGGTTGCTTTTAAGTTCTTCCTTTTGGAGTACTTGAGGCAAATGACATGGCAAAATCTCTCACATCCAGCTTGCTATCCCAATGCAGTGAGGATCCCACATAAAGACCCTTTGCTTCTCTCTGGGTATGACTGTCCCTCACCACATCCTTAATTAGAACCCCACTTTGTCTTGGAGGGTGACGTGGGGTGTCTCCTTCCTTATCTCAATCCAGGAACGTGGCTAATACTCCCAGACACAAAAATGTAAGATCTTGAGTTCAGTTGGAGCAGACGCTTAGTGCGCAAAATTTCCAATACAGTACGAACGGATTAGAAATACGTACCTTAAGCTAAAAAACCCACTGCAGTCTCATAAATAAAAAGGGTAACGGTTTGTGGTCCACGTATCATGAAGAGTAATTCTAACAGCACATGTATCTGTGAGTTGATCTTACGCAGATAACTAGAAACTTTAAAGTCAGGAGAAGACCTGAGGTAACTGATGCTTCTTTTCAGATTAGTCCAATATTATTGGGTAATTTGGAGAAAATAGTGAATGCTTTCTAAGACGCGGTGATAAGAAAATCCACCTATCGTTTTCTTTTAAAAACCTTGGAAATCAATTTAACAAAGCAGAACCCAAATCAGACAAAAGTAAATGGCGACAAAGGTGCTAACATTGTGCTGAAGAACTTGTCCTTCGTCTGTCTGCTTTTCTTCCTTTTTTTTTTTTTAAGATTTTATTTATTTATTTGACAGAGAGAGAGAGACAGCCAGCAAGAGAGGGAACACAAGCAGGGGGAGTGGGAGAGGAAGAAGCAGGCTCCCAGGGGAGAAGCCTGATGTGGGACTCGATCCCGTATCGCTGGGATCACGCCCTGAGCTGAAGGCAGACGCTTAACGACTGCGCCACCCAGACGCCCCTACATCTGTTTTTCTTCTAATAACTTAGTTGTTGAAGTTAAGATTTCCATGAAATAAAAAAAAAAAAAAAAACAGGCCTTGGATCGCAAAGGCCATGTGGCCTAGACTGAAGAATGGAGGGAATAAGCATAATGGTCCCGGTTGAACCCGCAGCCTAAGGTTTCCTATCGCTTTAGGTAAAGAGCAGCTTTGCAGAGGGAGCATGTCCCAGTCTTCGTGTGCAGAGTAGCTAAGACTAGATTTGAGGTCTTGAAGCCTTAACTCCCCAGGGAATATGAATAGCACAGCCTGTGGAATTCTCTTTTCGAGGAACTCCATTTTACACATGGTTTAAGAGGAAAATATACTTTGTGTCTAGGAGTTAATCATAACAATTATGACTGATTTCTAATAAAACCTCACAGTTTAGAGGGCCACATGCGTATCCAACATAAGCCAGTGGCCAGAAATTGTCAAATTCATAAATCTGCAAAAAAGTAAAAAAGATGAGCCCACTACCTGTAAATATCCTTGACTTTTCCCCCTCCCAAGTCCTGCTTTACGTATTGGTGATGTTTTTGCTATAATTTGAAAACGCAGTGGATTCTGGTTATTTGTGGTAGTTACGTTGTTATCTGCAGTGGTTATGTTCTATAAATGGCTGAAAACACGGAATAGGTGAATACTGAATTTATTAGAGAATACTGGATTTCCTAGGGGGAAATGCAAGGTTAGGTTCATATGAGCTTCTGGTCGCAACATTCTTGTCAACCAGTCAACACAAAGCCTTGTTTTATAGATATTTCTGTTTAGAACCACCTTATGTAATATGCATTGGTGGTTCATTAACATTGAACCTGTGGCTGACAGCACTATAAGTCATGCCCAGATGAAGCTTATTGAAGACAGCTTTCTTGTCTGTATACACATCACAAACCTTCTTGCCTGCAGGAACCCAGACAGTGCTTCAACACATTTGGGGGCCAATTTAAACAGTGAAATCACACACACACACACAAAAATTGGGAAACATGGCAATAAACAGTCTGCGAAAAGGATTTTTTTTTACAATATGAGAGCTAAAACAGGAAGTTGGAATGTGGCCTCATTGGACATCATCTGGGGGCGCGTTCATTCTTCACATGTCGGCGAATGACTGCAGAAGTGCTGGGATTATTAATGGGAAGGGGTACAACTAAATTTCAGCAAGTAGGCGAGTTTGCAAATATGGAATCTGTGAATAATGAGGATTGAGTGTCTAATAATACAGTAGTTTCTAGTGGCTTTCCTTCCTATTAAGCCTTTGCTTACGATGCTTATGGTGAATGATGTTTACATTTTAAATATCTTAAAATTTTATTTGTCAATTATGCCTCAATAAAAATTAAACTGTTTTCACCAGGAAAAAAAAAATACAGGTGAGATTGATGCTACCAGCTTTGTTGATGTTTAGCATCAGTGTAATTTGGTTTTTGATTGAATTTTCCAAGGTAGAGTTTATTTGCAATTACAGTGTGATGGGAGCAGACTATAACAGGAGTCCTGCCCATCACTTCTGCCTGCTTGGCTTTTTTTTTTTTTTTTAATAATCTTTGCTAGCCTGTTCTTCCAGAGTCAACCCTCCAGTGAACTTGACAGTGTTGCCGTGAATATTAAGGGGGAGGCAAATGCTGCCCCAGTCCTCACCATTTCTCTGTCCACCCAGGCCTGCTCCCGTGTGGAAGAGAGGTTGAATCTAACCCACAAATTCCACAGCTTGAGTGCTGTTGATTTAGCTCTTTTTTAGTGAAACTGTGATTGAATTGGACTGCAAGGTCATTGGAATCAGGGCTGTTTCATTTCATATCATTTTACATGTTATTCTAATAATAGTACAAAGGGAGTCAGATGCTATTTGCTGATCATCCGTCTTATTGATGTCATTGAACAGATCGCAGAAACACAAAGGAAATTACATGGCATTTCAGCTTTGATATCCTTTGAAAAAAGAAGGTCTTTTTCAGAAATGTAAAAGACAGAACGACTTAAAATTCCATCTAGTTCTGCTTGGTTTGAGAGCATCCCTAACTGTTCCTGAGATAGCTACTGAATCCTATGGAAATCTGGGTTTGACTTTTTCAAAAACTTTTAAACCAATATTCAAATGTTTTGTTCCCTTACCATCCCATCCCGAGTTTTGCAGATTGGAGATCTTTATTTCGTTCAAACCAAGGCTTAACTCTAACCTGATTGAAAGGGGGTGACTTTTTTTTTTTTAAAGATTTTATTTATTTATTTGACGGAGAGAGAAACAGCCAACGAGAGAGGGAACACAAGCAGGGGGAATGGGAGAGGAAGAAGCAGGCTCCCAGCGGAGGAGCCTGACGTGGGGCTCGATCCCAGGACTCTGGGATCATGTCCTGAGCCGAAGGCAGACACTTAACGACTGAGCCACCCAGGCGCCCCAAGGGGGTGACTTTTCAAATACAGACTGTGTCCACTCTTAGCCTGGATTTGTTTGTTCCAGGGAATGGCCTTTTCCAGATTGCTGAATTTATTTGTTTATTTTTGAGGAAGCCCTATGCCCAGAGTAGGGCTTGAACTCATGACCCTGAGATCAAAAGTCGCATGCTCTACTGACAGAGCCAGCTAGGTGCCCTCAATTTATGATTTTTCATATGTTTCTGAGGTAGACCTGGAGTGGATCCCATATGTGATGGAGCTGGCCCCATCTGTGGCGGGTCTCCCTTCTAGAGCAAAGCCTCATCAGCAGAATGGGGGAGGCACCTGCACTCGGAGGTAGCCTTTGAGTAGGAAGACGGAAGCCTACCTGCTGTCTCGATTTCTCTTATGTCATCTCTCGGACTCACCCTCACCTGAGGCAGACAAATGTCAGGGGCAGCAGTAGCACTGTGCCCACCAGGCTTTGAGTTCAGTGTCCCCTCTAATAAAGCAGCACATGCTAGCTTTGCTTTGTACGGCTTTTGGACGCCAACTCTATGGTTTCTGCCTTTTGTTCTGTTGATGCATGGTCTTGGCAGTCGAGGAAGCTGTCATGGGTGAGATGCTTTAAAGCGTGGCGACGCTGTCTCTTCGGCTCTGTGTGAAAACAGCCAGGAGAAGCCACTTTGAGGAGGGCTGTAGGCACCATGGAGAAGCGCGGGGGCTCAAGCCACAGTGGGGGTGCGAAGGGTCAGCCTAACCAGCAGCTTCTGGGAAGTCTTCATTTGTGAACGACTGTCAGGTGGAAGATGGATTAGAATGATTCCGTGAGGCCCAAAGCATAGAACTCTGGTCATTGTGCGTGGGCTACAGGGAGAGGCAGTGTTTGCAGGGAGATAAGCAGGAATTTTTGAAACTACGCAGACCTGGTTTGCAATTCACTTATGAGCTGCGTGACTTAGAGAAAGCTGTTTAATTCCACTGACCTTCATGTGTTAAATGTTCAAAAATAATACAGAGCTTGCAGAGTCATGTGGATGAAAGATAATCTATTCAGAGCATCTGGCAGGTTGCCGCCATGCAGTGGGCATTAGGTAAGTGGCAGCACCCTTATACTGAGTCTCATTCATCCATTCAGTGAATATTTGGCTGCTGGCTCTGGGTGTTGTGTTAGGGACTAGGGAGACAAAAGGAATAAAAGAGACAGGGTAACCTGGTGCTTACAGTCTAGTGAGACAGCAAACAAACAGGTAGTTAAAATAGACTGTTCTGTGATAAAAGAAGAAGTTGGCAACATGAGGGCACATAGAAGGGGTTTCTAAGCTGTACTTGTGGGGAGGGAAACTTTTCCCTGAAAAAGAAGCATCTCCACCGAGCTGTGAAAGATGAGGTAGCCAGGCGAGGAGAGAGAGGGCTGGGCTTCAGGGACACAGACACATAATGCGGAGGTGTGGAGGGAAAAGAGCGTGGGTCTTTAGTGGAACTGAACACGGTTCAAGGCACTGAGCACAGGTGTAACAGGATCTGGTTGGAAGTGGGTAGAAGGAGGATGGAGGTGAGGGAAGAAGGAGAAAGAGGAGTCAGGTGACTCCAGTTTCTAGCATAGACATCAGGATGGATGATGGTGTCTTCCACAAGGTGAAGGAGTAGTTTGAGAGGTTGAAACAGAAAAGGAATTTGGTTTTGGCTACTGTGTTTGGAATTGCATAGAACGTTGGAGGGATGATGTCTATTGGGCAGTTCCACGGCACAGGATAAATCCCAGAAGAGAGATGTGAGCTAGAGGGGTTGATTTGAGAGTCACCTGGATATAGACCATCTGAAGTCCAGAGAATGGGTGGGATAGGCAAGGGGAGTGGGCAGAGCAAGGAGATGTGGTCGTAGGACAGACCCTTTACACAGCAAGGCACCACCAGAAAAGTTGAAAACTTTCTCAGAGACCTCTTTGCATTCTACCAGTTTTGTTTAGTTATATTGACCAGCCAGGAAGGGTGAGCAGAAGGGTTAGGGAATTTTCTACATTTTTTTGTTGGCCAGTAAAACACCGAAAACTATATTTCAGTAAAGCAAATTTTCATGAATAGGAACATAGTGAGGAGGACTTTATAGAGACAGAATATTCTAAGAAAGTAAGACATTTCTGAAGGAAATTATTTGCATAGATCAAGGCTCAGCAAAGGCAAATCTAATGTCTAAGTCCTGAAGAACTCGGCGATCGAACATTGTTCTTTAGGGGATTGTGAAATTTATCCCTCAGGGTGTAGGACTTGCGCTCTCCTAGCCATGCCTCCCTTGCAGCTCTTGCTTTGCAAAGAAAATAGAACCCAAAGGGCTTTATTCTGTAGGTAAATACAGTTGTTTTTAATTGTATAAGTATTCTCTTCAGTAATATGAAGGACATTTAATTTAAACCTCTGGAGCTCTCCAGATTTGCAGAAAGGGTACAGGAATCAAAATTAATGTTTGGGATTCTTGGCATTTATGTTCACCTCTCAGCTTTGCAAAGATTTCCTGTATGATTAGCAATGAGGATAAGTTCTCTTTGTGCACAAGAGACGAGACTTTTAGCATTCACCGGTGTTCCGTTTAACATTTTTAAAAGGCTGTACTTCAGTCCCTGGGTCAGGAAAGGCTACACGGAACCATTCAAAATGCACATTGGGAAAACTATGTTCCGTCTTTGAAAAACTGACTCTTATTATCTCCAAATTGCATTTCTATTTGAGACACTTTATTTAAAGTAGTTTCTGCAGAGGAAATTGGCACAGTTAATGATCTAGATCTTACAGAAAGCCAAGAATATAAAATGAATGCTGTGTCCAACACACTCTAATTTCTTAGCAAGGTAACTCAGGCTAGAAGGCCCTGTGCCCAAATCCCCCGCTGTGCCTCAGTTTCCAGGGTGATGGCACCATAACATGGAGGGATTTAACCTCTTGCTAATCTGCAGTGCCTGTGTTGGTTATATAATTAGAGATGAATAAACAGGTGGAGACCAGGAGGTGCTACGTCCTTTATTTATGTTTGAGGCTCTGGTGACTGAGAGGCCATGCGTACTCTTTCTAGAGCCTTAGGCAGCTTCATGGCCTTTCTCTAGGATACCTGTGCTCATACATCATAGATGGGAGCAATTCCCCGGTTTCGTCTGTTTGGACAGAATGCTGAAATGCCGTGGGCTTTCCTGAAAGCCATCAGTCATCTTGCCAGCATCTGCCTATGCTGTGGCTGTGAGGGTTTGCATTTTGACCCTCCCACACTGTGTGTCTGAGCGTGCACCCTTTCTCTTCTGATCTATCCTGCCTCTCAGAGGGATTTATACTAAATCCAAAGATTCCGTTTTGTTAGGGGAGACGTCACTAGGGTTCGTGGAATGGCATAAATACTATCTTAAAATTTTTCTTTATTCTGGTTAAAACGTTGGAAAAATATGAAAAATACTCCCTCCTAGTCCCATCCCCAAGAAATAATCGGCGTTAACGTCTTTGTGATTTTCAGTATTTTATCTGTGCAGATATTTTTAGACAAAAGTGAGATCTTTTGGAACACTGTAACCTTTTAAATTTGTCAACACTTCCTCAGCACATCCTCAAGTCATCAAATTAAGGGATAAAGATTTTTAACTTCATTCATATCCTGCTAAAACTGAGACTTCATTGTATTTCAGCTCTGATCTCTTTGCTGATGTCTCGCAAACCCCAACTTTAGAGATTGCCTTCAAGTAATAATTAGTGTACAATTACCTTGTCATAACACCTTTAGGAATAATTATAATTCTTCTATCTTACTTACACCAGAGATGCCAGGTTCACTTGTAATGGACAATTAGAGTCCATTGTTTGTTTCATTCAGGTGGAGAAGCCCAGCTGGATATGTAGCATGTCATAACTGTCACCACCTCCATCCAAAAGCATTAATTAGTCACCTAATTTATGAAGTACCCATGATCCCTGATCAGTAAGAAAAATACTGCATAATCTCTACCTTCAGGGATTTGCCACTGTGGGTGAATGAGCTCCTGGTTTTACTCCCTCAAATATATGGCTTTGATATAACCAGCACCTGGCTGCATCACACGTAGGTGGCCATTGGTTAATGTAAACCACAAATGCTAGCTCAAGCCATGACATATGCTCCAGAAAATCAGGATTGAACCAAAACGCAATGATTTTTGAGTCCACTAATTCCAACGTCCAGATCCTCCTTGGAAAATGAATTGGGTGTTACACCAACATGCTTTACAATGTCATACTAGATAGATACTCACATCCATCAGTTGGCCCACCAGCCTCTTTGTTTATAAATAAAAAAAGAGGTTGGAGATTGCTGAGTGCGAAGGCATCACTAATGAAGAGTTGAGACAGTTGAATCTGCTGGGGGTGGGCTCAAATTCTTGGTGATGATTAGGGAAAAGACAGGGTAGGAATTAGGGACTTACCCTTTCTCCTTCTGGTCCCTTATTATCTGTGGTTTGTAGATGTACCAAAAACCAGTTTGCAGTGTCCATTATAGACTTTGCTGGAGCCCAGAGCATAGTAGCATCCTTGACTTCGAAGTCCTTTGGCATTGGTGGTGTCTGACTCAGTCATAATTGTCTTTAACACATCGCTATACAATCTACAGTATTAATCAAGTGGAGGTGTTACCATTCAACCAGGAGGTATTGCTGATTAATGAATATGTGGAACATTTTATCTAGAAAATTAAGTGTCTGTGAAAGGAATGAAGGATTTTTGCAAAACAGCATATGAGAAAGATATTCCAAACCAAAGGCTTATGAATTCTGCATATTAAATATAAATAGCTATTAAAATATTTATTTTATTACAATTAAATAAAGTCATTAGAGTCTATCATCAAGAATCCAAAATTTATGTGAAAACTTGTAAAACTAAAATGTAATAAATCTAAAATAGAAAAAAAAAATGTCACCAATTAACTCCAGTTAAAGCCTTTTTGCTGCTTTTTTTAGTGCCAGAGGGAAAAAGTTACATGGTAAACACGTTATTATGGTAAAAAAGGGAAACATAATATTGCTAATGGACAGAAAAAATGGTGAGAGGTGTTGAGAAGGCTCAAGTTCATCTGGTGATTACAGCCCTTATGTTCTAAGGAAAGTCTCTGTTATTTGAGTCTCCAGGCTTAATATTTGACTTTTTAAAATCTAATTTGAAAATTCTTGGTATGCAAGGCTCAGTGAAGACTCATCTTGGTGAAGAAATGACTCCCTGAGATAAAATGGACACGTGGGCCCTTATTGTTTTTTACACGATGGAGAGTTTGGGCTCATGGGGGTAGGTTTAAGGAGGTGGACATGGTTTCTGTGCGCAGGTGATCCTATTGAAACTTCTTTAGAAAGGAATGTTTTCTTTCTTTCTTTTTTTTTAAACTCATTGGATTACCAGTTTATCACTCATTGGATTACCAGTTTATCACAGAGTACATTAAAAGCTATGGATCAACAGCCAGATGAAGAGATCTGGAACAAAGAATCTTCTGTCCCCATGGAGTTTGGAGCCCTGCACAGGGACATGGGGAAGATTTCTGGTTCACCAACCCAGAAGCTCTCTGGACGCCGTCCTGTTGGGTTTTTATGATTTGATTTTCTTAGGGAGGCTTCATTAAATGAGCATGAGCGATTAAATCATTGGCCAGTGGTGACTGACTTGGAATGTTGAAGTCTTTTACATGGAACCGTATGAAATGGGCATTTACACATGTCAAAAACAGGCAATTATCTGCAGTTGCATGTGGTTCGTACTAATGAGTTCTAAATAGGACTAAGACCATGACTTTCCTGAGTTGGCAAGGAATGAGGTTCCATGTTTTAAGGACAAAACAATGTCTGCAAAAATGTAACAAAATCAAAAGAAGCAAAATATTCTTGCGTTGCTGCCATTTCTGGAATAGTCTGGGGTGCAAAAGTGGACTTTGGTTGATCATGATATGTCAGTGTAGATTCATCAGTTGTA
Source organism: Ursus americanus (assembly GCF_024610735.1). Taxonomy (NCBI): domain Eukaryota; kingdom Metazoa; phylum Chordata; class Mammalia; order Carnivora; family Ursidae; genus Ursus; species Ursus americanus. The sequence goes on along the minus strand of NC_142157.1, from coordinate 15,619,187 downwards.
ACAAGTACACCTCTCTGGTGGGGTGCTGTAACATGACAGGTGCCATGAAGTAAAATGAAAGGTGCTGAACTCATCACTTAAGTTGAAATTTGCCTGCTTTCTGGGTTGAAAATGACCTCCCCCCCACGAACTATTTCAATAGAAGAATAAATCTAATTATAATCTTTCAATTTAGATGTGTATTTTTCTGTTTAGGAAGACAAAGTTATCAAATATCTGAGAGAAATTTGCATATATATTCAAATAGGATAATCTCAATACATATGAAGCACAATATTCCTTAGATTGGTATATTGATAGCTTATTTCAAATCAGCATTTTTAATTTATTACAACTAGACTGCCAATAGGCAATATTTGGTAGGAAACAATGTAATTTTCAAAACTTGATTTCTATATATTTTTAAAAAAGATTTGTTTATTTATTTATTTATTTGAGGGGGGAGGGGCAGAGGCAGAGGGAGAGAGAGAATCTCAAGCAGACCCCCACTGAGCAAGGAGCCTGATGCAGGGCTTGATCCCATGACCCTGAGATCATGACCTGAGCCGAAATCAGAAGTCAGACACTTAACCAGCTGAGCCACCCAGGCGCCCCTAAACTTGATTTCTATATTTTTTCAAGACTTTTTTGCTTTAGAATAATTTTGGACTTACAGAGAGAATTACAAAGTACTACAGCTCCCATATACTGCCCCCCTCCACAGTTCACCTTATTATTAACATCTCACATTGTACATTTGTCACAATTGATGAACCAGTGTTGATATATTATTATTATATTATTATCTGTAGCCTGCAGTTTATTCAACTTTCCATAGTTTTTACCTAATATCCTATTTCTGTTCCAGGATCCCGCATTACAGTTAGTTGTCATGTCTTAGGCTGTTTGTGGGGTGTGACAGTTTCTCAGATGTTCCTTGTTCTTAATGGCTTTGGTGATTTGGAGGAGTACTAGTCAGGTATTTTGTGTACTCTCCCTCAAACAAGAGCTGTTTGATGCATTAAAAAAAAAATTTTTTTTTTTAAGACTTATTTATTTGAGCTGGGGGAGGTGGGGCAGAAGCAGGAGAGAGAAGGAATCCCAAACAGACTCCCCACTGAGCATGGAGCCTGGGGCTCAGTCTCATGACCCTGAGACCATGACCTGAGCTAAAATCAAGAGTCAGACACTTAACCCACTGAGCCACCCAGGCGCCTCAAAATTTGTTTTTTATGAAGACAACTTTTAGAGCAGTTTTAGGTTCATGACAAAATCGAGAGTAAGGTACAGAGATTTCCCACCTCTCCCTTGCCCCCACATCTGCACAGCATCCCCCAGGGCCAACATCCCCCACCAGAGTGGTACATTTGTTACAGTTGATGTACCTATAGTGACACATCGTAATCCCAAAAGTCCCCATAAAACCCAAAGTCCACAGCGTACATTATGTTTGCTTTTGGTGTTGTACATTGTAAGAGTTTAGGCAAATGTATAATGACATGCATTCACCATTACAGGATCGTACATTTTCCTTGCTCTAAAAATCTCCTCTGCTCTGTCCAATCATTGTTTTCCCTACTCCCAACCCCTGGTAACCACTGATCTTTTTGCTGTCTCCATAGTATTGCCTTTTCTAGAATGTCACCTAGTTGGAATCATACAGTAGGTAGCCTTTTCAGATTGGCTTCTTTCACTAAGTAATACGCCTTTAAGCTTCCTTTGTGTCCTTTTATAGCTTGATAGCTCAGGTTTTTTAGTGCTGAATAATATTCCATTGTTTGGATGTCCCCCAGCTCATTAATTCATTCATCTACTGAAGGACATATTAGTTGCTTCAGAGTTTCAGCTTCTGTAAATGTCCATAAGCAGGTGTATTTTTAAAAGGATTTTATTTATTCATTTGAGAGAGAGAGAGCACAAGCAGATGAGGGGGCAGAGGGAGAGGGAGCAGCAGATCCCCGCTGAGCAGGGAGTCCAATATGGGGCTCAATCCCAGGACCCTGAGATCATGACCTGAGCTGAAGACAGACACTTAACTGACTGAGCCACCCAGGTGCCCCATAAGCAGGTTTTTACGTAGACATAAGTTTTCAGCTCCTTGGGGTAAATATCAAGGGGCACATTTACTGTAGTATATTCTAAGAGTCTGTTGAGTTTTGTAAGAAACCACCAAACTCTTCTTCCAAAGTGGCTGTACCATTTTGCAGTTTTACCAGCAATGAATGAGCGTTCCTGTTGCTCCACATCCTCACCAGCATTTGATGTCGTCAGTGTTCAGATTTCTGCCATTCTCACAGGTGTGCCATGGTATCTTATTGTTGTTTCAAATCGCATTTCTCTGATGACACATGTGTATCTGTTCTTTGGTGAGGTGTCTGTCTGAGTCTTTGGCTCATTTTTTACTGGGTTGTCTGTTTTCTTATTGTTGTTTTAGAAGTTCTTTGTATGTTTTGGATAATAAGTACTTCATCAGATGTGTCTTTTGCAAATATTTTCTTCCAGTCCGTGGCTTGGGTTCTCATTCTCTTGACATTGTTTTTCACAGAGCAAAAGTTTTTCATTTTAAGGAAGTCCAGCTTGTCAGTGATTTCTTTCGTATGTCATGCCTTTGGTGTTACATCTGTAAAGTCATCATCATGTCCGAGGTCATCTGATTTATCTACATAAATTATTTGTATTTCTTCTGCATGAGAACTTTGTCTTTTCTTCCTCATTTATTTATTTAATCATTTACGTATATCCGTTTAGGCTCATGGATATTTATTTATACTTTGGGTTTTAATCTAATACTACTTTATTGTGTTGTTGAAATTGTTCCAACTTTGGCCACTGGGAGCTCTTTCTGTTGGTCCTGTGTTCCTTTGATAGACTCTTATCTCTCCGTGTGTGTGTGTGTGTGTGTGTGTGTGTGTGTGTATGTATGTGTGTGTGTGTTGAGAACTTTTTTATGTTATGGCACTAAAAGATACTCCAGATCCATCTTATATGTTTGCTGCCACAGTCCTAGAACCAGCCATCTCACTAAGGAATTCTGATTCCTTTTATTGGAACATAGTATTAGAGACCAAGATTTGCTTTTTGCTCCTGGGTGGTTGCTTCTTTTAGGGTTTCTTCGTGACATAGCAAGGAAATATATGTGTGGATATTAACCCACGCCTATACATGTATCTCTGACATTTCCGTATGTAATCATCTGTGTGGCTATTAAGCTAAACATGAGTCCCTACTGATGTTTCCAACTGTCATCTGTTACCACATGGATGATCCTTCCCCTTGCTCATCTGTAAACCCCCCACTCCAACGGGAAGAAACCCTCCTCCCACCATCTGTCATTCATTTACTTGAACATTCGTTTCCAGTATACATGACTAATGGTATGAGAATGTTAGCCAGTGCCCTAGGGACATGAATTTATCAGCTAGAGTACAGTGCTTATGTACGGTTTCTTCTGTCTTTAGTTTTGTGGATTTCACCCCTTCCCAGTGTTAAGTAAGTTAGCACCTCCACCACCTACCACCCACCACCCACCCCCTCAGTGAGATTGTTTCCTACATTTGTAATGCAGTTAGATTGTTTTGTGATGTTCTGTATTTTATCCTGGAGTTTCCCAAACTCCTAAATGATTTTTTTAAATGTATATACATTAAAGTTTACCCTTTGTGCTTCAAAGTTTTGTGGGTTTTGACAAATGTGTAGGGTAGTGTACCCATCATTATAGTATCCTACAAAGTAGTTTTACCGTCCTAAAAAAAATCCCCAGTGTTTTACCTGTTCTGCTCTCCTCCCTCCTGGCCAAACTCCCAGCAACCACTGGTCTTTTGTAATCATCTCTGTAGTTTTGCCTTTTCTGAAATATCATATAATTGGAATCATACCCCATGTAGCCTTTCCACCCTGGCTTCTTTCACTTGCCTATACATTTGAGATTCATACATGTCTTTTTGTTGCTTTGATAGCTTTTTCTTGGTAAATAATAGACCACAGTACCATTGACATATTGAAGGATAACTTTGTTGCTTCCCGTTTGGGAGATCAAGACTAAAGCTGTCATCGACATTAGTGAGAAGTTGTTTGTACAGTTGTTTGTAAGTTGCCAAATCAGTTGGGTAAATGCCTAGGATTGAGATTGCTGAATTGTATGGTCAGACTGTGTCTAGCTTTGTAAAAAACTGACAAACTGTCCTCCAACATGGCTGCACCATTTTGAATTCATACGAGCAATGAATGGGAGTCTTTTGCTCTGCGTCCTCGCCATTCTAATAAGTGCGTAGTAGTATCTCATTGTTGTTTTAATTTGCAGTTTCCTAATGAAAAATGTTGAGCATAATTTCAGTATGCTCATTTGGCATCTGTGTGCTCTTTGGTGAGATGTCTGTGCAGATCTTTTCCCCATTTTTAATTGTTTTTCCTTAGTGTTGAGTGTTGAGAGTTCTCTGTATAATTTTGCTTATTTTTTTACAACCAAAATACCCTGTGTATGTTAAGAGACCTTAAGTTCTATCATCAACTTCTTAATTTTACAAGATTTTTTACCAATTTAGAGTAAGGTTCACCCTTCCTCCATTAGTACAGGTTAGAAGATTTATTCACTTTGTTTCAACCAATATATATATATTTGCACACATCAAATGGTCCAGACAAGGACCCTACTTGGAGAAGTGTACAATTCAGGAAGGAAGATTCAATGGGAGGTATTATTATAGATTTAATTTGATGGGAAATGAGGCAGAAAGTTTCAAGGACATTATCCCCTTAATATCCTCTTCACCCTTTGCTGATTCTGGCTTTAGAGACTTTAGAAGTCTTTCTGAGAGATTTTTGCATTCTCTGAAGGAATGTTAAAAAATCTTAATTTGGGGTAATTTTGTGTTACTCTGAGCGCTAAGGTTCTGTTACGTAGTTTCTCACCAAGTTATTCTGTTCCCTCCAGGAAGGGAAGCATTGATGAATAAAAATCACCCATGCTCTCTCGATTTTTCTACCTAATGCCAATTGAAAGACCTACCTGGTCAACCTATTTATTTCCCTTTAAGCCAAAGACAGGGGATTATGATTGTGTTTGATTCAATCAAATAATGCAAAATTCCCCAGGCTGTGCCTATGGATTTGGATTTAATAGCAGCCTGCCATGTACCTCTCCAAAGCTTTCCTCACTTGGTTTCAGTTAGGATGCTTAGGTCACTGACAACTTTTGTGAGTCAAAAATGACCACATTCATATTTGAGAAGACTTTGGCTGACAAATCAAGTTTTTAATTACAGGAAATAATCACAACTACTGTAGATGCAATTAAAGGCATTTTTCTTTGAGGGAAGCTTGTTTGTCTTCTGTATTTTCCCTCAAGCTGATTATGAAAAAAAATACTATACTCTTCTATGCTTATAGGCTGAACTCTAACTTCCTGCTGTGAATATGGAAATGGATTTTATTGAAATCAAAGAAATTAGTTAATGGGATTTTTAGTCTGTTAGTAGAAGTGGCTTAACAGTTTTCAAGAAAATATTTGCTTTGTTCATGATTTAACTTAATAAGACATCTAACCTCTGATATCTGTCATCTCTTATCTCTCTTTCTGTGATGAATGAATTGCTTTAAATTTTGAGTAGCAAATTGATGAAATAAAACCATAATTCAGTCCGAACTGTTTAGAATTCAGATGTATAAAGTGTTATCTCAATAATGTGAGAAGTGTTTTGTTTGTTTGTTTGTTTGCTTTTCTTTTTAAATGTGAACTCCGGCATTTAGTAGCCATCAGAGAAATTCCGGGTTTGGAGGGGTGTTTCAGGTCAACTCTGAACACCTACAGAAGAAGTGAGTTGGCAGAATATAATCCTGCCAGTTGAAATTTAGCCAGCCTTTGGCATTTATTCTCATCTAGAAAGCACTACAGGAGTTTTAAGTAATATAATAGGCATATTACTTAGGAGCCCAGTCCCCATATTCCTCTCATTACTTATTTGCCAAGATGACTTGTTCATCTTGTTCATCTGGTTGGGGGCGCCTGGGTGGCTCAATTGGTTAAGCGTCCAACTCTTGATTTCAGCTCAGATCATGGTCTCAGGGTCTTGAGATCAAGCCCTGAGTCTCTCTCCCTCTCTCTCTACCCTCCTCTGCCCCCTACCCCTGCCCCAGTCTTTCTCAAATAAATAAATCTTAAAAAAAAAAAAAAAAAAACTGGGATAGAGGTTGGAGCACATATATTGGTCCCTTTTTTTCCTGTGTATTATTTCGTTTGAAAATGTCAAAGGATATTACCAAGCGTTTTCCTATTTCACAGATTTGTAAACTGAGGGACCTGATTTCGATGGGCCTAACTCCCAGGGCTAGGTCACCATTTAGCTTTACCTCCTAATATTCACTGCAATCCACACAAGGCAGCTGACTCTACAGCTTTTTCTCCAAGTCCTGTTTCTGTTTGCCATTGCTTCAACAAATGTATATATTGGACAGCAACCTCGTGCCCAGCAAATGGAACTGCAAATAGGGACAGGGATCAGCATGTGAGAGAGCGAGCACAAGATTGTTATGTAGGACGTGGTGCTGACTCAGGGGACAGAACGTGCAATGACACCCGAGGGGTAGGGCACCTAACCCAGAAGGGAGCAAGGAGATGGGAGGCAATTTGGATCAGGGAATTTTGCCCAGAGGAGCTGACCCTGAAGCTGATTCTTAAAGAATGAGTCAGAGTTTGCCAGACACACAAGAGTGAGTTGGAAGCAAAGAGATCATGGTGTATCCAAGGGGCCCGTAAGTAGTTTAATGAGCAGTGGGGGATACTGGGACATGAGGGAGCGGGGGCTGGGTCAGTGAAATACAAGGTATGTTGGGTTAAGAATCTTGGACTTCGGGGCGCCTGGGTGGCACAGTCGTTAAAGCGTCTGCCTTCGGCTCAGGGCGTGATCCCGCCGTTCCGGGATCGAGCCCCACATCAGGCTCCTCCGCTGGGAGTCTGCTTCTTCCTCTCCCACTCCCCTGCTTGTGTTCCCTCTCTCGCTGGCTGCCTCTGTCAAATAAATAAATTAAAAAAAATCTTAAAAAAAAAAAAAAAAGAATCTTGGACTTCATCCTGTGAACAAGGGGAAACAATGAAAGATTATCATTAAGAAAGTGACATGATCAAAGTTGCATTTTAGGCAAGTCCGTGAGGAGGATTTGAGGTTCATTTTACAAAAATTGCTTTAATGCTCTTTGCGCTTACATAGCTGCCATGTATTAATCCCCTACTGTATGCTTAGACATGTCTGTATACTCTTTCTTATACTCTTGACCCCCTTCTCTCCACTGGCTCTTATTTCCCTCATCTCATGCCAAGTTTATAAATAGGATTAAGCCTGGCATTAATTTATTTATAGCAAATTTATTAATACAAATATAAATTCATATTGCTTAAATTACTGATAAATTAATATTTGTTAACATAAATACAATAATATTAGAGCATTAAGATGAGGCTAGTCATGCAACTGTGGGAAGAACCAATTCAGTTGAGGCACAGGGGCAGTGGGTCAGGAATTGATGGACATCTCCAGGGAAAGGTGAAGTGGGGAATAGAGTTGCTCTCTCTGGATGCCTCACTGTGAAAGGAAGGAGTTCACTGAGGGAGACAGTGAAAAGTGTGTGGTCCCCAAGGAAACCTGGGAAGAGAGAGCCTGAAGGCCTGGAGAAAGTTGGCAGGTGGACCTGCTTTCAGGGGCGGAAGGAGGAGGAGGAGGGATGCAAAGATCTTTTCCACTGTCAGTGAAGGAAGACTGGAGGTTGGGGCTGAATATAGATGAGATGGTCTGTGGCAGTGTGGTGAGTTGGAGAAGGCTTGCTGCCTGCCTTGGATTTTTCCAGGAAGATGTTCTCCTGACAGTGATAGAAGGTGTTGAGGAAGGAGCTTGAAGAGAACGGACAAGGTTGAGTGGGGTATGTGTGTGACGGAGAGAGGAATGTGGAGAAGGATTATCACCAAGGTGCCGGGTGGGCCCAGCCAAGGTTAGAGACCACAGGTAGGTGGTGGCACTTTGTAGCAAGCTGGGGAATTTTCTTTTGCAGTGGCAAACAACGGAGGTGGTTGATTCAGGACTGAGTGGAGGCGGAGCTGTGGTTGTGTCGCTGTGGGAAAGGATAAGAGGTCAGAGGAGTTGAAGGTTTTGAGAGAAGTGTGGGGAAGTGATAGATCATAACACACGATCTGCTTGGGAATGGGCAGGTGACAGCGAGGGGACAGAAAGACGAGAGTGGGTAGAGTCGGGGTTGTGAGAACTGGAAGCTTGTGATTAGAAGTGAGGAGTAGGGATGAAGATTTCAGGGATGGAGCAGCACTTGTGAGCAATGCCGAGCTCCAAGGGATGGCTGTTAATGCAGGTGGAGTTCAGGCAAGGATATTCTGAGGTAACGGCCAAAGGATGTGTGAAAGGGCCTTTGGTCTATCCTCAGGGCCTTGAAGGTATGTCCTCAGGGCCTTGAAGCTGCCCAGGGTGGTGGCAGAAATCAGAGTAAAGACAGAGGGTAGGAAGGGAGCTCCCAGGTCATCAGTGAACAGTGGCGTCAAGATCAATGTAATGTGTGGAATGTGCTCCTCTGTAGAAGAAAGCTTCTTACTTGCATTTAAGTATTAAAAGTAACTCTTAAAATCTGATTTTAATCACAATTTCTCACCCTGGGTTTGAGGATTTTGGAAAAGGTCAAAAGTGCCCCCCAAATAGGAGCCTATTGGAATTCTTAAAGTATCCTGAAAACTGTGCCTGTAAATATTCTGTCATTCATCTCTCAGGTGGGGTTTTATAGGTTCAAAAACAAAAACAAAGAGATGTTTCTTTCTCCTTTGCTGAGTTTCAGCTTACCACCGTGATATAACAGAAAGAAAGCTTAAACCAAGCATCATATGAACAGGTATCTATCTCTCTCCAGACTTTTCTTTGGTGGGGGGGAGGGTGCTACAATATATCCAGCAGGGATGGCAAATGGCAAATTGTTTTCTCTTTTTCCAAAACATGTTTTCCATCTGTCACCTATTTAGGTTTTTCTGTCGTACATTAAGTTCTGTCATACCCTTCCTCCTGCATTGACTGCAGGGGTTGTTGGGATTGGAAGCGTAGCCCCCTGAGGTGGTCTTGTGCACAAGGAGACTCAGCCTACTTTTTCTTGCCATATACTGTGGGCACTTTCAGTGCCTGATCTCCCATAGAGAACTCTGGCCAGCTCTTTCACTTATGCTCCTCCCATTCCTCCTTGGCATGTGGAGACGTTTCTAGGGCAGTTGGTGGGGACAGTGACTTCTGTGTCTATCCACTTATAAGCTTTTATCAGAAGCATGCCTCTGGTCAGACTGCACCATTTCTATGTCCTACCGCAGAGTTGACAAATTGTATTAACCTATTTCATTTGGATTTTGACTGCAATTTTGAAAAAGAATCATACTAAGGATTATGTTTCCATTGCAGATTTTTCAAATCAAGAGCTATTATTTAAACCCAAGGGATCCCAAAAGTCTAAGACTCTGACTACATGTTAAATCCCGCACCCCTGCCACACACATACGGGGCCTTAGGTAAAACAAAGTAAATATGTGGTCTCTACTTCTGTGGCATGCCTGGAGAGTCTATATCCTGAAATCAACTGAAACAACATTGGAGGATTTTGTTTAATGACTTAAATAATACTTGAATCACTGTCCAGGTCTGTCATGGAGATGCTTGGATGAGTTCTCTGGCACTTTTCAAATCACGAACAGCTCACTGGAAAATTAAACGAGACATGCGTGAACAAATAAAACAGTCAAAGCAATGCAAAATTGTTCTGGATTACTATGATGGTATTAAAAAAAGGGAATCCCAAAGGAGTAAATTGATTAGTTTGGAGTTAGGGCTGAGTTGTCACAAGGGTTAGCTATAGATGTCGTTTAAACTGATGGAAGACTCCAGAAGATGGACCCAGGCACTTAACTGGACCAATCTGGATCAGTAATAACCTGAACCTCAGTATCACCCACTGTATTCCTCTGGTCACAAACTCTGCCCATCCCAAAACCCCTTCCTCTGCTCTGGCAGCTCTGGTTCTTTGCGCAGACTTTCCCCAAGACTCTCATGGTTCTGGCTCCAAAGGAAGTCCACTGCTCTCATTTATCAAAAGTAAAAGGAGTTTAATCTGTGTAGCTGTGAACAGGATAGGGAGAAGGGTGGGGAGGCGGTGAGTGTTCTTACATTCCACCAAGAGTTAAACATACCCTGTTAACTTCTTAAAAACCTGGCAGTGTGTGCCCCAGACTATTTATGGTGCCCTTCATATCTACTACAGAATTTGCTTTGAGCTAAGGTCTTTCTTTCTTTCTTTCTTTCTTTCTTTCTTTCTTTCTTTCTTTCTTTCTTTCTTTCTTTTCTTTCTCCCTCCCTCCCTCCCTCCCTCCCTCCCTCCCTCCCTTCCTTCCTTCCTTCCTTCTTTTTTTTAAGATTCTATTTGTAAGTAATGTCTACACCCAACATGGGGCCCGAACTTAAAACCCTGAGATCAAGAGTTGCATGCTCCACTGACTGAGCCAGCCAGGCATCCCTGCTCTGTTTCCTTGATAAGAAAAACTACCACTCGTGGTTGAGGCAGACTGTTTAAAGAGATCAAAGTGTGAGTCAAGTTAAACAATGAGGATTTGCGGCCTGAGGATGAGACACTGCCTAGTACAACCACTTCTCGAAGTTCTTTGTGATGGGTGGAGAGGGGATGCCCAGGACGTCCTTGGGTTGAAAAACAAAACAAAAAAACAGGTGGTCTAAAATACTCTTATTTAAGAAAGACAATTATCATATGATTTCTCTCATCTATGGAACATAAGAACTAGGAAGATCGGTAGGGGAAGAAAGGGATAAAGAAAGGGGGGTAATCAGAAGGGGGAAAGAAGCATGAGAGACTATGGACTCTGAGAAATAAACTGAGGGCCTCAGAGGGGAGGGGGGTGGGGGAATGGGATAGACTGGTGATGGGTAGTAAGGAGGGCACGTATTGCATGGTGCACTGGGTGTTATACGCAACTAATGAATCATCGAACCTTGCATCAGAAACCAGGGATGTACTGTATGGTGACTAACATAATGTAATTAAAAAAAAAACATTAAAAATAAATAAATAAATAAATAAATAAATAAATAAATAAATAAATAAATAATACTCTTATTTAAGGAATCTCCGGAAACATACAGATAGCTAGGTCTTCCGTTGTAGCATCTTATGAACCAGAAATCTGACTCCTCCTTGCTTCCAGCTGTCCTTCAAAATGCACCCGACTGTATACACTCCGGAAGTCTTTGGTAATGGTGGCAGCTAGATGAACACTTTTGTCTCGGCTAACCCTGAACTCACAGCCTCCTTGCCCCCCTTCTCTTCCCGTTCCTGCCCACACATCAGAGGAAAGCACCTGGCATTTTGCATCTTTCGTTCTATACCCAGGAAATGACAGATACACTCAGGGACTTTTCCTCTAACTTGTAACCAAGCATGTTTGCTGAGCTTGGCAGCCATCAGGAGCAGCTTAGCCTAAAAGCTTCTGTCGTTGTTCTCCACTCCCAGCGTGTGCCACGGGGCTTAGAGCTCCAGGATGCTTTGTGTGTGTGCTTCAAACTCCAGAGCCCTCTGTTGTCCGCTCTTTGGTTAGACTGCATCATCAGCAGTGTCTTCAATTAATAACTTCTCTCTACTGGCAGGTAAACTGTCAGTAGAGAGACATAGGGTTTCTCCGTCCTGAGTGCCCGTTAATGAAATGAACATCTGGGACACAGAAACCCATCCAGGGTCTGTTTTGCCAGCATTACTGGCCTATCATGGCATGAAGAGTTCCCCACAGCTGCCCTTGCTATAATCCCCTTCCACCACAGGGGGATGGGACTGGCCACTTTGGGGTTCCACGTTTGCCAACTTGGTCCAGACAGTTTTCTCCTCTACCATGTACATTTCACTCTTTGTCTCCACTAGTTTCCCTCAGCTCAGGTCTCAATGTGATTGCCTACTCAGCTCTATACTTCTTTTAATAGTCAATCAGTTAAAGACCTCAGTTTTTTTGTTTTTTCTTTATATCAATGAGATGGAGACTGAACAACCGACTTGGCACATTCCCCATCCATCAAGGGGTGTGACGTTTGCTGTGCACGCATGCTGCTTCTCTTAGGCACGTTAATGGCAGTTAGAGACACTCACACCGAGGAGAAAATAGACTACTGAATATGTATTTCGTAAACAGAAATGCAGTCGGTGCATCTGTTTCCGTAACAGAACAGAGTTCTGCTGCAGTGTACAATTCAACAAACTGCTTCGGAGCGGAATTATTCCTTAGAAGAATTTTCACTTAATTAGGATTTAGAAAGGAACATGGAAACTTTAAGACCTCCATTTGGTCTGCTTCATTCTCTTCAGGGGCTTCTGCTGTCTCCTGCTGAGATGGGAAGAGGCAGTGGTCTGAAACTTTTAAGATTCAAAAGGTGGGCGCAAATTGGACATTGCCCACAGTATTAGGGTATCCGATCTCTTAGATCCTGCCTGGTCCCCTGCCTGCATTGGGGAATTTAAATTTGTTACTGCTTTCCACCTTGGAACACCTTCCATCCTCACTCTCTAAACTGATATTTTGGAGGCCATCTCTGGTAATCTATTTCTGAGCCAGATACTTTCCTCTGGAAATAGATCTCTTTCTGGGGTGACCTAAAACTGACACAGCGCCCGAACTGGAGGAAGAGGAAATGTAGCTAATGACGCTAAGACCACCTCTTCTGAGAATGAAAAATGACTATTTTGTGTTAGGTGGGACATTATTCATTTATAGCGAACTTAAATTCAATCTAAAGTCTCTGAGACAAATTACAACATCTCTTAGTTATTTCCAACAGAATTCCAGAAGTGAGCACTCCAAGAGCATCATGTTGTAACTTTTAATTACTCTACCAGTTTTTTCCAAACCCTTTAAGAAATGCTTGTACCTTTGCTTGTCAAATCAGAAGGTAGATCATTATTCAAAGTAAAACCCAATCTAGGTAATTAAGGTATAAATGGTTCAGCTTCTTTTTTTCTTATCAAAGATTTATGACTGCCTCTATTTCAGGCTTTCATGTTCTCTCTCCTGGACTATTCCAGTAGCTTCTTCAGTGGTCTGTCAGCCTGTTTCTCTTCCTCCGCCTCTTCCATCTGTCCCTCTGGCTACTCTGCAGGTAGTTGGCCTAAACTCAGTTCTCGATTTCCTTACTGGGTGTTGTAGGGAAGGAAGAAAATTTTACTCTACCCTTCTGGATTCTTTTGGCTGGTCTGTTAAATAAATCAACTTAAGAAAGATTAACAGGGAAAAAACAATTTAATAATGAATGTACAGGAGCTCTGTGAAAAGTATGAGACCCAAGGGCAAGTTAGGCAATTGAGGCTTATATGCCATCCTGAGCTAAGGAATGGGATAGGGGCTTGGGGCTTCAAAGTGCAGATGGGTGATTCACAGGATGATAAGAAGAGCAGACATTTGGTAATTAGATGTTTGTCCTGCCATACAGATAGGTCATTCAGATAAAAAAAAATTATCTCTGGTAATAGCTCCTTTGCTGGTACAGGTCCCCTATCAGAATTCTTTTAGGTAGTTAAGGGAGAGGTAGAAGTTTTTTCTGAGTCTGCTGGGTCTTGATTGCCTTCTGCTTAAAATACTCCACATGCCAAAGTGGAGAATTTTGGGGTCACATATTGTCTCCCCTCAGTGTCTTGGGTGCTTCCCAGACTTCTCTCAGGCCAGCATCTAAACCCCATCTCCCACCATTTTATTCACACCTATGGTCATTCCCTCCAAATGAGACTTCTCCCTCTCCAGGAAAGTGAGAAAGGCACACTTTTAAATTCTCTCTATTAGTTGACACTGGTCCCTCTGCCGGGTGTATTCTCCACCCCCCTTCTCCCTCCCTGTGGCTACATGTCCAAACTGCTCTCCCTAAGGAAGCAGCTGAAATGCCACCTTCATCATGTCTTCCTAGACACCCCTCCCCCCCGCCCAGCCGAGAGTCATTTTTTGACCTTGAATAACACCTTATCTGTTACATTGGTCTTACAGCACATAACTCCTCTGTTTACTTCAAAAGCATATATCTCCTTATCTAAACTGTAAGTTCTTTGAAGGCAGGGTCCATGTTTAATTTAATTACTTTATTCTCTGAAGTGCCTCGTTTCTCAGAGTATGGTCTGCTAACCAGCAGCATCAACATCACGTTGGGAACTTGTTAGAAATCCAGAATCTCAGTAGCCATCCCAGCGGATGAATTAGAACCCACATTGTAACAAGGCCCCCCGGGTGATTACAGTGCACATGAAAATTCCAGAAGCTCTGTCTGTGTTACATTGCACAGAACCTCATGTGAAGCAAGGACCCCATGAACACCTGTTGAATGACTAACGAATGAGTAACATCAAGAGCTGACATTATTATCATTGAGTTATGGGAAGATTATCGCATAATCAGGCATAGAAAAAGTAACCTGGCGTACGTTGTTTTTCTGTGACCATTTTCAGTCTTAAATCATGGAGACCCTTTTCTCCTTTAAAAAATCTTTGATTTGCTACTTTCGGGTCATCTTCTGTAGTTTTTTCTTTTTGCTTTTGTTTTTGTTTTGTTCAATCCCCTTGCAGGTCAGTATTGGCCTTAGGTGAAGAAGTACAGAGGAAAAGCTGGCTAATTGGGTCCAAATATAGATTATGTGCAAAAAACAATTGCTAGCTTCTGAAAACACACACTTGTATGGCATGTAGCTTTTGTCATCTTAGCAGCTATGATCTTTGGGACCAAGTAAGTGGCAGCTAAAGGCTAGAAGGATGTTCTCTGTCATTGCCTCGAAAGCTGAGCGATCCAGTTCACACATACTTGCTAATAACCACAGACAGAGATGACAGTATAATATGCGGGGAGTATTCAAGCACTGAAAGATTTGATACTACAGTATCCTTAACTGTCTAGGAAAAATAAGAAGAGTAAGGAGACCATGTAAGGGAAGGAAGAGTGTCGCCTACAGCTTAGAGCAGGTGGAAGTACCACCCCCTGTGGTGCAGGGTGGAAACTTCTAGGGCCACCTTTGTTTGTCAGAATAACTGGGGGAGGGGGTGACATTGTCACGGGCGCGGGCCAGGGATGCTGGGTGGCCTGCGATGAACTGCATTGTCTTACACTGTGAAGAATCGTCTTGTAGGAGGCAACAACTTCAGAACATCCAGCTAGACATTTTTTGGGTGAAAAAAGGTTTATATTAGAATCTAACCAAACATACACACATATATATGTTTTTTTCTCTTTTTTTTTTAAATACATGCTGAATATTCCAGGAATGCAACCATCGTATTAATTGAGAGGATATTGTTTCTTTTTGTTTTGTTTAGAACTTTACCATATGTTTATTTCAGAAAAATAATGTCATCGCTCCTCTCAGTCTCCCTGCGTAGCTGTTGAATTCACTCTCATCTTACCTAGAGGTTCAAGCGTCTGCCTTCTTACGTCTCCTGGTGTAGCTGTATCTGAGCATTCATGTATCAAAGTGCATCTTACTTGTTATAAATTTCTCTTTTGTTTCTCATTTCTGTAACAGTTAGGACCTGATCACGATTGTTTTTTAAGTGTATGTGACTGGGCAAATTTTTTATTAATTACATCTCAGGATACTAAATGAGGTGTCAGCTCTGATAGCTTTGAGAACCGGCCTCCTTGGTTTTCGTGTAAAGATAGGAAAAGTAAAGGTTTCAGGCTCCGAGCGTATGCATAAGGAAGAGTCACATCCCACGTGATGAGAAGCGTGGATTGGGGCAGCTGTGTGGGGGATGCATGTGATGGGCAGAAGGGATGGAGCTTGGGCTCTAAGATGACCACACTCAAGTGCCAAGCTCTCCCCTGCCACTTACTACTGGGTGGCCTTGGTCACCCTCCTGAACTCAGGCTTCCAGGGATCCTTGGAAGGTCAGAGTGGACATTAGAGATAACGACCTTGAAACACTGGGCATAGAGGTGCAAATGTGTTCAAATTATAAATAATATATTTATAGATAATTTTATTTATATTTGTAAATATATATGTATTTGTAATTTATATAATATAAAGTATATATAATATAAATAACCCTAATTTGTGAAAACTGAATAGTAAAGAAGCCGTATCACTGGCTTCTGGAGAATTTGGCCAGGATTTCTATGCTTCCTTGGGGCTTGACTGGGCCGAAGTTCGCAAATCCACGTTCACTAGGATATTATGATACTACCAGCCAACTGCAGGCAAAACTCCTGACTTGAACCACTCTTTCCCCCCCAAACCCCCTAGACTCTTGCTTTGCTTGCATGGGACCCTTTCCTCAAATTCCAGCAAACATCACACAAACCGTACAAGCCCTCAGGCAATCCTGTGACTTTCCTAGGGCAGCTTCAGTGTCTCCGGCACAAGTTAGTTGTTTTTTGTTTTTTCGGTTTTTCGGGGTTTTTTTTTTTTGGTTTTTGTTTTTGTGTTTTTGTGTGTGTGGTGTTTTTTTGTTTTTGTTTTTGTTTTTTAACCAGTCCCCGCAGCTTTATGCAGGAAGAGGAGATGAGAAAAAGTATTTTCCCTGGCACTCTCTCTGGCAGCCCTCAATCATCCCAGCACCCCCTGCGCTCCCTCCTGCAGCCCCACTTGCTTTGTCTCTGGATTCCACCTGTCAGCTCCTTAGGAGATGCCTCCTCCCGCCCCAGCTTCCCTCCCCCAGCAAGCGCTTTCTGTTTGCCTTCTCTTCCTGCCCCCAGAACCTATGCAGACTTGGAATCCAGCAGCAGCTTTTCTTACAGGGTTCTTTGCTAGTTTGTTTAATGTCTGGTACAGGAAGGATGGACTTCCAACTATTTCAGGTCCTTTTAAGAATGGATTTATTTGTAACCGGGTGGGGGTGGCGATAGGGGTGGGGGATGGGGGGTCAGCTCTTTACTGAGGCCACGCAAATAGGGATCTGTCGCCTCCTATTCACCTTCCTCCCTGGGACATCTGGGGGGATTAATGGAGAGTCTTTGTAAGACCATGTGGGTTAGGTATTTTGCGTTAAAACTCCTTTTAAATGCTGAGACTGACCTGGATCCTTGCTGTGTAGTGCAAAGGGATCACTGCTTAGTCAGTTTACTTCTGGAAGAATTTTTTCAGATTTCTTTTGAAAATGAAATGCTTGTCATTAAAAAAGTGACCTTGTAGCTACTTGAGTCTATTCTGACCTTTTTATCCATTTTCCCCCCTCTTCTTCTCCCCCTCTTTATTCATTTATCTCAAAGTGGTTGCAGAATTTCCTCCCATTCTTGTCTTTGAGCATGCTAGAAATACAGTCCTCTTCTGTTCTGTGATGAAGGCCGCTCTTAGCATTTTGCGCAGGGCTCCCTTAAGCTGTTGTGTTTTGGGAGGCATCCGCCTTCTCAAGGCTGCTTCTAAGTTTCAGCCTCTTGGACAGTAACATTCATGCATCTGGGGCGGACAGTGCCCTCTGCTCTGACATTTTCATTTTGGTCTTCATGTGTTAAAGTTAGACCCAGGTCATTATTTTTTTATCAGTGACATTTTCATAATGCACTAAATAATGAAGTGTTAAGAACACCAAAAAAAAAAAGGGCCCTAAAAATGACCAGAACATTTCCCGAAGCATTTAATATTAAGGGTATTAACCTTTCACATCTCTTTCTTAATGTAAATTGGTTGTAAAGCAGATTGAGTGACTTGCGATCAAGGTATTCAGTATCTGGAAAATTGAAATTTAATTGCCTCCTGCACCAGAGCACCACGTGCTCAGCTGAGCCCTCAGCTCTGTAAGCACCTTCCACTCCCACTCCCCAGATAGTCCTAGGTCTTCTCCACACTGCTCCCCAAAGCCCTGCCCTCTCCACTGCCGAAAATGGAGCCAGCCCGAGGTGACCCCAGCTGGAAGTGATTTGCCCTTTTCTGAATTCCAAGAAGGCTTTTGCTTGCAAAAAAGGCAACAAACGTTCCACAGTCAATCCTTTATATTCATGCTTTCTCTTCCTGACTATAACGCAGTATAGACTTCTCGAAGGCAGACGATGACTGGTTGGTTGATCTCAGACGATGACTGGTTGGTTGATCTTTCCCTCTACCGTGTGCCTTGCACACTGCCTGTCAGAGACCACACAATGACTTTGGGATGACTAATCAGATAGCACTTAGGCACGTGCTACTTTTGGAGTTGGTGTGAGTCCTGCGAAAGAGAGAGAGAGACAGAGACACAGAGAAACTCATTATTTTAAAAAAACTTCCAGGGAAGGCAAAGGATTCTTTTTTTAGCATGAAGTAAATGAAGTACCTTTGCTCTGGCATTACAATTACGATGTGCATTACAATTATGTTCATGTCTTGCTTCTCCTCCAGCCTTTCATTTATTCAGAGTATATTTAATAAGGACACATCTGGGTGTGGGAAAACAGTAGTGAACACGACAAAGTACCTACCCTCTTAGCACTAACATCTCAGCAAAGACAGGAGGACGATAAACAAATATAAAACGGCATGTGTGGTGTCAGGGCTGTGAACAGAAATAAGGCGGGGGTAAGGGATGTGGAGAGATTGGGCTGCTTGCCTAGAGAAGTTCTGAGCAGAGCCTAGGGAGAAGGGAGGGAGGGGGGCACCTGGATGCCCACAGAGAGAAAGAGGCCAGTCTGCAGAGGAAACAGCAAAGGCCTGGAGGTGGACATTCCCGTGGGCGTCAGAGGAACATGGTTCCAGAAGGCAGTGTGGCTGGAGGGGACGGAGGAACCAGTTGGGGCAGGGCTGGCGACTTAGCTGGGCAAGGTCAGGGAGGGCCAGCAGGCTGGGGCAAATACTTGAGTTTTTACTTAAAGAAGGGGAGTCATTGGAGGTTTGGAGGCCTTGCATACTGTTTTTGAAAAGAATGGCTGTGCGGAGTAGGTAGGTGAGGCCTGGAAGCAGGAAGACCCGTGAAGAGGCTGTTCCGTAGAGCGGCCGCAGGCGTCGTGGCTAGCGTGGTGTCCCGAGGGCGAGAAGCAGTCGGATCTTGTTTATGGAGTTGGCGGGATTTGCGGGATTTGCGCTGCTCGGACCCTAAAGGGCCTGGAGAGCTCTTAGGGCGTCAGGAACGGTTGTAAGCAAGCTTTGTGGCCTCGGCAGCGGGCGAATTGGTGGTGTCACTTAGGGAAATGGGGAGGGCTGAGTGGGGGGCTCGAGTCTGAGGGACAGGCTCCAGCTGGGTTTTGGACGCACTGCATCTGAAGTGCCTGTTGGACCCCCAAAGCTGTTGGCTGCAAGTCTCCGTTTCCAAAACCGCGAGTCCTTGAGTTCAAGGTCATGGCTGGCTCATCTCCGCCTTCTCCACTCAGTTTTCGGAGGTTCTTGCTCGCAAGTCACCCAGCGCTCGTGTCTGGTTGCACAGAATTCAGATTTGCATGCGGGGGCTTTTTGAAAGTGGCCTTGGGTCTCGCTTGAGTCTCCACGCGCTCGTTCCTTATCATCCGTAGAAGCGGAGAAAAGACGGCTGGGAAAAAATGCCGATGAAACTTGCGGAAACTGGGTAGGACCAGCAATGACGCCGACAGGAGGTTCGGAAGAGCGAACGAAAGAGTGCTCAGACCAAATACAAGAAAATTAGCGTAAATCATCGTTCCCTGATTTTCATGTCTCTCTCACCCGAATTGGCCGACTCCGCAGCTGCTTCTGTGGCGACAGCTGTGTCCCCCCCCCCCCCCACAGTTTGGGGACGGGAGACGGACTGCAGTTTGCCACTTGCGATTTTATATTAGGTTCCCAGGTTTTTTCTGTTTTTCTGTTTTTTTGTTTTTTTGCCTGCCCGTGTGGTTATTAAGGAAAGTCTTGTAACCGTCATCCGTTCTGTTCACTGTTTCGTTTGTTTTCCCTTGGGGTTTAGTTTTAGGTCCGCTCGGGGTTTTAGCATTACCTTTGGGCCCCTTCAGGCAGCTCTTCTTAGAAGTTTGGAAATGCTTCTCTCAGGAAGCTTTTTTTATGCCTGTTGAGCCTCCCAGGATGGAGGGGGTCCCAGGTGGGGAAAGACGTCACGGCAGAGGGAAGGGCAAGTGCAGAGGCAGGCAGGTGGCCGCTGGGAGGGCAGGTGTCTCACGCGGTGTGGCTGCGGCCTGCGCTCTGGGGGGAGCGTGAAGAGAGCTCGCGCAGAGCGAACAGGTGACAGGCAGGTAATAAAGGTCGTCATGGGCTATGCCAAGTAGTCTAGAAAAATGAGGAGTGTCAAAGGGTCTGGAAGTACTGTGACGAGATAGGTTTTTTTAGGCAAAGCTGCTGTAGCTGTCATAGGAAGAACAGATGGAAGGGGAGGGATACTGGGGAGAGAGTTCTTGATGATGAAGGCAAAAGATGATGAAGGTCTCATAAAGTTCTTAGAACGGTGACTGGCACAGTCAGCGCTATATAAGTGTTTATAAAATAAAATTAAATAAATGAAAGCAGCAACATCTGTAATGGGGAGGAGAACCCCACAGTAGAGAGCTATCTTACAGGTAGGATTCCAGCATCTACGTGGATGAATGGCGGTATCATTCTCAGGTGAGGAGCAGGTGGGGTTAGGTGGAGGTTGACTAGGGGCCATAGTTCTGTCTGGACATGTCATCCTTGTGGAGCCCAGGCAACATCCATTAGGCAGCTGGAAATATAGCTCTGGGGCTCAGCTGAGACCTGTGGGAACACGTTTGGAACGTGTTTAGAAGTCTTCAGCATCTAGATAGGAATGAAAAGAGTTCACCCCAGGAAAGGAAAAAGCAAAGCGAGAAAACAGTCAAAGATGGAGTCCGGGGAAGCCCTCTCCATAGACTTGAGGGTCTCTGGTGCCACCGGTTCTACCATTGATGTTGAATCTTAAGAAGAGAAGAGAGTTATTTTCTAATTCCGGTTGTTTTAGTTTGTGGTTAAAATTTTCTGGCTAACCCACTCGCGACTGTTCTAGGAAAGTACTATGTTAGTTTTGTTTTATTAAGAAAAAAAATGCGAACTTTGCTCATCCTTCAGGCAATGCCAAACAGTGTCAGTGGAAACATCTCGGTCAGGGCCCCTTCTGCTGCGACGACCCTCCAGCCAACTTTGAAGTTCAGTCCTCGCAGAGGGTAACCGTATGGTCAGGCTCCCTGAACCTCTAGTACTTTGCAACTTTGGGCATAGCCGCTCTGGTCTTAATATTGTGTAACAGTCAGTGGTATCTGAGACTTCCAGAATCTTAAGGCATTGAAGTAGAGCACCCTCATTTTGCCCTAAACCGAGACCACCGCACTAGAAAACCATACAGCCTCCTCTTACCAGCCATTTGGATTCCTGAAGGAGACTGTGGAGCGGTAGTGAACATTTGTGAATTCTCCAAAACTCCGGGTCCTTAACATGGGCGGTACAGCCACCTCTCTGGCCACGTGTGCCTTAGTGACTTACAGGCAGCTGGCAGCCCATCCCAGGGATTATTCTCTGAAGCCACAGAATGGGGCAGGGAAGGCTGGACGCATACCACCTATGCGCGTGGAAAGTAGAACTCTCGGCGGCAACATCTTCCAAGTGATAAAAATAACTCGGCCTTCGTCACTAGCCCCGTGTCAGTAGCCTCCGTCAGTAGCCAAGTGTCCCCTTTCACTTCCTGTTCTCTGCTGGTATCCTACAAAGGAACATCTTGTCTTCCACGGTTTGGAATGTGATGTTTCTGGTCTCGATAATCCAGCTGTCTGTCTGTCCGTTGTCGAATATCCTGAGCGTCCTCGCCCCTTTGCGCACTTGCGTTCCTCGCGCCTGTCGTCCATACAGCAGGAGTTTACCACCTGCCAGCTGCGAGCTGGCGTAGATGTTTATACTTTGATTCCTGTTATTCCCCTCCCTTTTAGGCCCACGCTGTCTAATTGCTGGGCAACAACTTTCATGTCAATGATTCGCTTAAAAGTCTGACTTTATTTTATTCCCTTGTCATGGAAAGTTCTTTCAGGCTCTATGTTCTGATATTAGATGCATGTCCTACAAAATAGCAGATCACCTTTTGGATTTTAGGGGTTCTTCACAAGTCCCTGCGTGAAACCTCCACTGACTAGTGAATATAATTTCTCCTTTCTCATTAGCCTGAGGTTGAGCTCCTTCCCGAGGTCTCTTCTGGTATAAAGCCTACATCTGTGAGCATGCAGGGGTGGATGGTGGGTGGTATTCATCATTGCAAGATGTGGCTGCCCGTGGTGTTACTTCCTGTGTCAAGCTTCCCACTGTCAGACCTGGCCAAGAACTGAAGCGCTGTGGGGACTGCCTTCGTGGAAACACTGTTGACCCCACACTCCTGCCTTCCCGCTGAGACGGAATGGCGTACATCCCTGCCCAGCACGCCAGGACAGCAGGCTTTCTCACTCACTGCAGAGAAAAGCCTCCCGTGTACCTGCTGGAATAACTGCCGAATGGTTTGTTATTGAGGGAAACAAAGCAATAAGTCACCGCCTGAGTCATACAGACAGTGCGTGAGCCATCGAAAGACCTTCTTGCTCTCAGCAGCCATATTTCACTGACCAATTACTTCTGAAATCGTCAGAGAAAGCTATAGCCTAAGATAATTGGGTACAATAAACCAATTTATTGTATCTGTTATTACATGTAAAAACCGTTGTTTGGGGACTATGTTCTTTGTTGCTAGGCAGTGAGGAGCCTTCCTTTTGAACTCTTGGCTCTTCTTCCCCATCATTTCCTCCGCCATGTCCCTTCTCAGCCTCCTGTGCTAACTGATAGCACGTGTGTTCAGAAGGGAACCTGGAGAAGGAATGTGTATGGCCCTTGTATGGAAATACCATTCCGAATTCCATACGCTGTGAGATAATACACTGGCTAGACCATCCCGAGTCCCCCCAGAGAGGGGGAATTTAGATTGGAAAAGAATCAAAGGAATTGTGGAGCTAATATAATTGACTCAGCGAAGCCATAATAGGGTGGTCTGGACAACTGGATGAAGGCCAAGTTCAAAATCGCAGGCAATTCCCCCAACCCTTTTAGAATGAGGTGAGGTCTACTGAATGGAAAACAGGGTAAGTCATCAACTTTCTTAGGGTTTAATCCCAACATGGGCCCCGAGCCTTGTCTTTTATTCTCTGAAAAAGGTAAAGATATTGAATCCAGCCAGAAAAACCTGTGCTTATCCATCATAAATATCCACACGGTGACTTCTTCTATCCCCCTTGTCCTTCTCTTTCAGAAACAGGGTTCTGAAATAAGTTCTTGGTTGTGTCTGATAAATGTCAGTTGATGTCCATGACTCCTTCATTTCCTTTGTCTTAGGCATAATGTCTAGGATAATGCATTTGTTGAATGAATGAGTGAATGAATGAGTGAATGAATGAATGAATGAATGAGTAGCAGTGGTGTCCAAAAAACAGGGAAAATAGGGAAAATGTTAGTTATTGGAGGAAAGGATGAAAACAACAAATCCTAGTTTTAAGAGGAAGGAACAGGGGCGCCTGGATGGCTCAGTTGGTTGAGCGTCGGACTCTTGATTTCAGCTCAGGTAGTGATCTCAGGGTCGTGGGATAGAGTCTCACGTCAGGTTCCATGCTAGGCATGGAGCCTGCTTGGGATTCTCTCTTTCTCTCTCTCTCTCTAAAAAAAAAAAAAAAGAAGAAGAGTATGCCCTCAGTGCCCTGGGGAAATTGGTATGGTGTGAGTTCAGGGTTACCAAACTCTGTATTCTCCCACAGAACAGTGGACCTTGACAGATTCCACACAAACACATGTACACACAGGCTTCTGTGATCTGACAGGTGTTACACACTACATCACACTGTGCAGTCCACAGTGTACGTCTATACACACACACACATAACTTGTGTACAAATATGTATATATTCTAGTCTGAAGACCAGCAGGCTTGAGACCCAGGAAGAGCTGATGTTTCAGTTCAAGTCCAAAGGCAGGAAAAACCAATGTCCTGGCTCAAGTAGTCAGGCAGGAAGTAATTCTTTCTTACTTAGGGGTGGGTCAGCCCTTTTGTTCTGTTCAGCTCCTCAACTGATTGGATGAGGCCCACCCACAGTAAGGAGAGCAGTGTCTATGGATTCAAATATAACCTCACCCAAAAACACCGTGGCAGACACACCCAGAGTAATGTTGGAGCAACTGTCTGGGCACTTTGTGGCCCAGTCATATCGACACATAAAATTAGCTATCACATACCCCAAAGTTATAAATCACAAATTAGGCATCCTCCTCTCTAGTTCCTTTGTTTTTAAGCAAGGTCACCAGAACCCAGTGAAGTATTCCTGAATTCAGGGACCTCCTTCTAAAAGTTCCTCCAAAACCCAGCCCCTTTCATCAGCTAGGGTGTAATTGAATATTGTCAAATATTCACACGTCAGTTATTATTAACAATTTAAATATTTGAAGTTTGAGCAGGGGTCTCCTTGAAGTCAAAAACTGCTGTTTTTCCCAGTGCCAGCAATCCGAACAGGGGACCCCAGCTCTGGGGGTAGTTGTACAGTGAGTCCAAGTTCAGAGCTCTGGGCTCTGTGTGCATAATGTGGCCCCAGGACCAGCTGCGTATTGGGTCCTGGCCTGTGCCCTGTGACCGTTGCGAGAATGAGTGAGACTGGTTTGTACTGGGAGGGGTGACAAAGGAACCTTTCTTTTGCAGCAGCTACTCTGCTGTTCTCCAAGCATCTTGAGGGCTGTAAATGGGGCTTTGGGTCCTCTCTGAGCCTCACACTTTGCCTTGCACGCAGGACCCCAGCAGGAAACACTGGCTGAGGCCATCAGCAGATGTGTGAGTCTCTGCTGTGTGCTTTCTGGTATTTGCTAGGGCATCAGTGATAAGGCAGGGAAAAGACCCAAGGAAGCAATGTGGAGCTGCTCTCTGAGTGGATTAGTGACATTGGACAACACGACTTTTCTTCGCGCATCATTTCAGCTCTGTGCAACTGTTTCTGTTTGTTACCTGAGATAATCGCCTTCAAACCGTGATAACTCATCCCTTGTTGGGTGGTACCGCAGTGGTGGCCTCTGTGTTTGAGTTTGGATTCCTTATCTCACTGACAGATACGGACGGATCCAGAGTCAGGGTGTTATAAATCATTTGGGGGCCTTTCCGTCACCTGGGGGGAAAAAAAACCTCTTCCAGAAAGTTACAAAAGAAACAAAATTCTCTTTACTCTTGCAGATGAAAGAGAAATGCAGTTGGGAGAAGCAGGGGCTTCTTGTAGACTAGAAAAGAGAGAGGCTTGACGGGGGACGCCTGAGCTCGGCTCAGCAGCAGAGACGGGAGGGCGAGAGCAGCGGGCCCTGTGAGCCCCGGGTAGGAAGCTCCCTGCCCTGCAAAGTGGACTTTTCTGGCAGCAGGATTTTATTTTCCTCCCTGGGCCGGTGTTAGGTTCTCTGGAGACATAAGGTGACACGAGGAGAAGCAGATGATGGCAGCATGACGGTTTATTTGTGGAATCTGGGCCTCCTCTTCAAGGGCAGTGCTTTTCTTCCAGAAGAAGCGGCACTTACTGTTGCCCAAGATGCCTGCTCGATCTCTGGGCCTTTCTGCACAAAAGCAAGAAGGGGATGAGTCCAGCTTGGGGGGGCATCCATAAGTCATTTCAGGGAAAATGGATATAAGTAGAAATACCTGCAAGGCTGAATGTGTTTTCTGCTGTAGGAAGATGAAAAAGGAAGCTCAAATCATAGGTTTTCTGAAAATTACTATTTGAGTAGACACCAGGTGTGGAAACTGGTGAATAATCCATCGGTTTAAGAACATATGAAGAGGAACCTTGCATCACCGTTGCTCCCCTTCCCTGCCCCCCTTCCCCCGTGACCTCCAATGAACCTCTTGAGGAAAATCAACAGGAGAGTGGGACGTATTTTGCAGTTTTGCTCTGGATGCTAGGCGACCTGGGAGGGTAGCCTTGCGACTGTTTCGTTGGAGACGGTGACGGGGCCCAGGTTGTCAGCAGAGCTAACGATGAAATAATTCTGTTCTCTGGCGGCCGCTGACATGAATACGGGACAGCGGGCTCCCGTTGGCGGGTTTTGGGACAAGGAGCCGGGTGACCAGGCGTTCTTCTTTCAGAGTGAGCAGTGTGGCTGTGTGCAGAAGAGCCCATTATGTGACAACAGTCTAATGAAGAGGAGCGGGAGGGTGGCTGTGGAAATAGCAGTGGGTTGTATTGCTAGAGGTGTCCGGGTGTAGCGCCAAACGGGGCTTTTCAGTATGAAGTCCGTATGAAGTCTTGCGTGTGTTCATATCAGACGCCCTCCTACAGGGGAGCGTGGTTTTAGATAATGATTGTTTTGCTTCTTTGGGCTACCACCTGCAGAAATGTGTTGTTTTGACTGTTTAGAGATTGCAGAAAGCTGGTGAAACTGTCTTGTAAGAGAGGATTCTTTAGATGGGTTTTTCCCGTCTGATGACAACGCCTGGCTTGGAATGGTTGACAGGCTCATGATAGGCCATGATATTAAAGCTTCATGTTGGTTTATAGAATTGCTGCTAACGGTTTTGGGGGGCATCCTTGAGATCAATGGAGTGGATTTTTTTTTAATTTTATTTTATTTTATTTTAGTGAGAGAAAGATAAAGAGTGAGTGAGCACAAGCAGGGGGAGCGGCAGAGGGAGAGGAAGAAGGAGAAGCAAACTCCCCACAGAGCAGGGAGCCCTGACACGGGGCACGATCCCAGGACCCTGACATCATGACCTGGGCCGAAGGCAGACGCATAACCCACTGAGCCACCCTGGCACCCCTGCGAATCAAGGGCACCAATCTTACTTCTGAAAGACAACTTAATCCTCAGCAAGAGAGCTTCAAAAACACCTATGATTCCATTCTCTCATTTAAAAAAGAAATCTGGGTTGCCTTGTTAGCTCTTTGGAAGTTCTTACTGTAGTCCTATTGACATGTCGTAAAACGAAGAGAACCAGTTGCATGGCTTTGCCGAGGACTAGCCCCGTCAGGCTATGGCAACAGTTCTGCCTAAAATTTAAGCATCTTGAGAACGAGGTGGCGACTCAGCTAGGAGTGGCCAAGGACCATTTTGCGGAGGAATAACCTTCGGCTCCGCAAAGTTGTGTGCTGTGGCCAAGGCGGCACTAGAGCAGGTGCCGCGAGCATCAGTTAGTTGCTTCAGATGTGATCTGTGGTGATGACTGCGGTCTACCAGATAAACCCCTCGTTGGCCCAGAACCCACGTATCTTTTGGGAGGCTCTCCACCCAGCCTGGGGGCTGACAGCCGCTAGCACGAGGGTCTTCCATGGGACCCAGCAGAGTGCCCCGAGGCATCTCAGGAAGGCTGACACAAGGAAAGGAGGGGTTTGGAAAAGGTTGGGGGGGGGTTAATGTACTGGAAGCTTACAAAGAGAAGGTGGTCCAGAGCAACCAAGAGCTCAGCTACTGATGTTGAAAACAGCTATGGAGAAGCCATGCGTCTACCTTAAAACAAAGGGAGGATGAAATCTGAGGCCCAGACGGAGTGGAAAGAGCCCAAGAGTTTCCCACAGGATTTCCCCGACAAATAAGAGTTCCCTGTCTCTGTCTGATCTTCAGCTTCAAAAATGGAAATGCTCTAGTTCAAGAAGATGGAAACACAGGGCAAGCTACATACCTCTCTGCCTGTTCTGTGGAGAGGGATTCTGAGCCTGAAAGGAAAGAGGTGGAGTTTTGACTAATCATGAAAACCGCACTTTTCTCTTTTCAGGGGGGGCCGACTCACTCCTGTCCCTGGCTGGCGGAGTACATCGGCCACATCTCCCGCCCCTGGGCTCTGAGCCTTAGTATGTTTTCAAGGACACTAGTCACTGTGGAAGTGATTGTAATTCTGACTGTTGCCAGAATGAGAGCTAAATATTTTTAAGACAAGAACGGTGAAGTAGTGTCCGTTTATAGTCACATTTTTTTATTTATGATGATTCTGACTTTTGATCACTTAAAGTCACTGGATGGAAGTTTATCTTGATATTATCCAGTATTGGGGGGTGGATAAAAGAGCTTATCAAGGGACGCCTGGGTGGCCCAATTGGTTAAGGGTCTGCCTTCGGCTCAGGTCATGATCCCAGGGTCCTCAGCTCAGAGCCTGCTTCTCCCTCTCCCTCTGCCCCTCCCCCCTGCTTGTGCGTTCTTGCTCTCTCTCTCAAATAAATAAATACAATCTTTAAAAAAACAAAAGAGGTTATCAAAAAAAAGATCTGATATAATGAAGATTATAAAGAGGATAGTTACCTGATAAGCTAAAATATCTTTCTTTATATACTTTACTGTCCCTTTCTACCTGGAAGATGAACTTGGAGCGCAGTCTAGAACACCTATAGCTGTGCTTTTAATATGTTCACTGTACACCGGATGATGTTGGAAGCACCAGATTTCCTTTCCCTGCATCGGGTGATGTGTCTGCCCCAATAGGGATTCCTCGCTCTGGGGTATTTATCTGTTCCCTGATTACTGTGGCTTGAATCACGTCAAAGTGAGATCACCTGCCACCTATTACAATAGTCTTATGCGGATGATAGGGCAACCAACTGTCCTGTCTCAGTTTGCCAGCATAGAGGGGCTTCCAGAGACGAGGGACTTCCCGTTTTCAAACTGGGTATGTCCTGGACAAACGGGGATGAATTGTCACTCTCTGTGGGATAATGGATTTGACCATAACCTTCAGCATCACATTTCAAACTCTTAAGTGGTTGACATTCTGAATGTGTCTAAACATATCTTCCCATTTGGAGAGGACTTGTTTCCAGAATCCCCCGTGTCCGTGCCTAGCTGACTTTTTCAGCTCTTGAAATTCGGCTCCTAGAAAGGGTCACCAGGATGGTTTCAGAGTGTGTCTCATTCCCCGTCAGTGGCTCTGTGTTTCCGCAGACCGGGTCCTCACCCCTATCCCATGGCCTACCACCTTCTTTTGTAAGCAGGCTGTCACCACTTTTATCTATCAGGAGAAAGGCTTTACAACTCAAATTTTTAAAAAATAGTGTATTTCCAAGCCAGTGACTAGATGCCCACATACCCCTTTAGGTTCCAATGTTCTGTGGTCTTCCATGGAGAATTGCTAATTTACTAAAGGCTTTGAATGGAATGAATTTAAAGAAAGCTGTCTGTTCAAATAGTTCTTATGATAGTGAGAGATACTCGCTGGGTGGTCCTTTTATTTTTAATAATAGTGTTGGAAAATCCAGGTTATGTTTATTCTGAGTGTCTAGGGGGGCTGGTAAGATTGTGTAGTCTAGAAAGTGCTGGAATTAGAAATTATTATAAACGTTGGCCAGTGGGGAAATTCATCTACCAAAAATACTACAATATATAAGTTAGCCTGTGGATTTTCCCCAAGTTCATGCCCCAAATGTATACACCGAGAGAGTACTCTCCCAGAGAAATATAAATACATTTAACTGTGCTGTTCTTTGGTCAAGTGTGATTTTATATCAGATTTCTTGCTTGTCCCCAAACCTCCAATTATGAGTTTATTTATATTTTGTTACCTTCATTGTCAGTCTCATAGCATGGACTTGTTTTTCTGTCAGATAAATACGTTCAAATCGTCATAGTTGCTGGGTTTTGGTATTAACCAAATATTGTATGGACTTTCCCTGGGCTGTCGTTTGTTTTCTAGCCTTTTGGTTATTGTTTTCACTAGAATCCTGAGTTCTCCACAGGGCTGCCAACATCCATGGGTATCAGAGGGCTGGAGATAGCAGCAAGCGCTCAGCTGGGGCCAGAGGCCCCGTGTGAATGGGCTGGCTTCTTTTCATGGCAAGACAACTGCCCTCAATGAATAACGAGTTCCCCTCCTTGAGAGAGAAGAATCACATTGCCTTGGTATCTCAGGAATACAGTTCCGTAAATATTATTCTGCACGATGGGGCAGTATCAATAGAGCAGATATTGTGAACAAAAATGAAATAATAGAGGGAAAAACTTCTAGTGGTTTCCAACTTTAATTATGAGAAATACATGAAAAAGAGAGTTTACAAGTAGAGTACTTTGCACACTGATTGCTGGCTGTCTGTTACTCTTAGGGGCATGTGTTCTTGGGGGGAAATAGATAACATGAAATTTTTTTAAACATTTTCTGCCTCTGGTTTTTGCCGTATGAGGTCAAGGGTACACTTGTCTTATAAGCCACCCACATACCAGCTCTTTGGGTGGGATTGAACTCATCATTGGGACAGAGGCTGGTTCAAGCTTATTATGATGAGATGGCCTCGTCCTATCAAGACTCATCTTAATGCAACGTCTGCCTACAAAATGTTTCATTAAAGACAGTCTTATATTGTTTTTGCCCCCAAATCAAGGAGAATTTCCCTTATAAAAACATACTAATTCATCCCTGGGCTGTGTGCTTTTCCTATCCTATCTTGACTGCTTTTTCTAAATATGAAGACTTGGGAGAATTTAAAAATAAACATTTCCCCCTGAAAAATTATGAACCCATAATTTGTGACAAGGGCTTAAATCTGTGTGTATATAATTTTATTTCTATAATAACATATATCACATAGGTAAGAATTATTGTATTATGTTTCAGAGGAGTTCCATGGTAGGGTGGATGGCAGTGGTTAATGGGGAGAAGGGGTGGGTGAGATTAAAAATACATTTCTGGAAATCGGATTGACAGTAGGTTTGGTGGAGGAAATAAGAAACTGAGTTTGGAACATTTGAGGGAAGGTAACTGGGAATTCCTTTCTTTGGAATATATAAGAATATTGGCATGCATTGGAATATGCATGCATATTGAAATGCATTTAGAATAGATGCATATTGACAAGCATGTTAGAATGTGCATGTCAAGAATTTGGGAATAAAAAAAGAAGAGAGGATTTGGGAATACAATCTGGGCTGCAGTCATCAGCACATATAGGTCAGACACTCCCAAGCTTTTTCTGTTCTTGGCATTCTCAGTGCGTGTCGGCCAGAAGAAATCCATTTATTAAGTAGTAGAGTCCAAACAACTCAATAAGTATTTATATCCTAACAGTTTAGTGGCTGATTAAAAATACAATTGTATAAATTGGGAAGAAAAAAATATGTATTTTTCATTCTGAAGTGATGGTTAATTTTCTGTGTCAACTTAGCTCACCCATAGTAACCAGATATTTGATCAAACATCACTGTGGATGTTGCTGTGAAGGCATTTTTAATTTATTTTTATTTTATTTTTATTGTTTATTTTACTTTTAAAAGATTTTATTTATTTAAGAGAGAGAGCGTGCGAGAGCATGAGCAGGGGGAGGGGCAGAGGGAGAGGGAGAAGCAGACTCCCCACTGAGCACGGAGCCCAGCGTGGGGCTCAATCCCAGGACCCTGGGATCATGACCTGAGCCGAAGGCTTCACTGACTGAACCACCCAGGAGCCCTGTGAAGGCATTTTTTCGATGAGATTGACGTTTGAATCAGTGGACTTTGAGTAAAGCAGGTAACTCCGTAGAGTGAGTGGGGCTCCTTCAGTCAGCTGAAGGCCGTAAGAGATAATAGCTGAACTCTGCCAAGGGGAAAGAATTCTGCCTCCAGATTGTCTCAGATGCAATCTGCAAAAATCAGCTCTTCCCTAGGTCCCCAGTCTGCTGGCCTGTCTTGCAGATTTGGGACTTGTCTGTCCCCAGTAATGGCGTGAAGCAGTTCCTTAAAATCAATCTCTTTTTCTCTCTCTGTACACACACACACACACACACACACACACACACACACTGTTGGTTCTGGTTCTCTAGAGAACCCCAACTGATACACTTACAGAATGTGTGGATTGTACACACATGCTGGGCACTGCACAACTTCTCGAACTTTAGAACCAGACTGGACCCCATTTCCTGTTCCACTCCAATTTTTGTACAGTACTTTTTATCATGACTACCTCCGAGAAACCCACTTTGTAAAGGCAGCATCTTCCACAGGAATGTGGGTGATCTTATGTTGACACTGTGAACTACCTCAAGCTAGGATTTTTCACAGTGCACAGCAAGCGTCAAATATGGCCGTGTTTCCCTCAGAAATGTAACATATCTAGAGACTCCGGGAAAAAATGGAATACTAGCTGAGCAGAGCAAGGGGAAGTACGCTTCCAGCTAAGAAATGAATCTAGATGAAGCTTACATGGTTGGTGGAGTTGGGACAGTGGGGCTGTGGTAATACATTCACCTTTCTCTCTTTTCCAATTTTTAAAAATCTGTATCTCCTCATTGTATAATGAAAAAATATCTGTCTTTACAACCCTGAAAAAAATGCTGTCTAGCTCTCCTGCGACTCCACACAGCTGATCTTTTTTGTTGGCTTGGTTTTCCCTTTCACGCACCATGTTTCTGTTGGGCTCTGGCACTGAGCTGTGGAGGGCACTAAAGGTAGGGGCAGATATTAAAGCAAGGGTGTGACAGAAAATACGTCTTTCCAGGTTTGCTTTTCTTCATGAAAC
Source organism: Ursus americanus (assembly GCF_024610735.1). NCBI lineage: Eukaryota > Metazoa > Chordata > Mammalia > Carnivora > Ursidae > Ursus > Ursus americanus. Next base: position 15,586,877 of record NC_142157.1, on the reverse strand, counting down.
ATTTGGTAGAGTTGGGGAGGGATAGTGTGAAGCGGGTTTGCACCAGGCCCTATCATGAGGCGGTGGAAGGAAGCCAAGGCCAGGAGCGTCGGAGCAGAAGGTGGAAGTTACGCAGGGCTGGAGCGGCCCTGGGGAGGGCGTGAGATTGGCACAGGTGGGCTGAGCCAGGACGAACACCCCCATGAGCCTTAGTGCAGCACTTGGCTAGGACCCCAGTAGCCAGCCCTCAAGAGGGGCCTGCACTGCTGCTATGTGGCCCTGCTTTCGTTCAGAGTCACAGTTTCTCAAGCCAGCACCGAAACCCCTGGTGTTGGCCAGAGCCCCTGAAGGGCCTTGGCATTCTGAAATTAATTTCCCTCCCAGGAAACTCACATATGCAGCTTCGTTAACTATACAGTCAGGTAGAATGTTCCTGTGTGAAGACTAAAGCCCGTATACGTGATAGAGTGTGACCAAACGAAAAGGCGACGTAATTAAGCAGACCGAACTCCAGATTCTCTGCAGTTACTCTCATCTCGGATCTGGTGGTTTCCTTAGGTAGAAGCAGTGATTCTGAAAATCATGTGGCTGGAACCAGTGGGCTTCTGGGTCTGATATAAAACACTATTTGGTACCCATTTTTATTTTAAGGGAAAAATAAGGGACAAGAAAGCATCCTATATTCCAAGTCTCCAAGAAGGTTATGCTTTTAATTCCGCACCACAGCGAATGCAAACAAATTTGTAATTACACTTCATGCATGGAGCCCTGTGGAGGAAAAATAAATTGGTATCCATCTACCCAAAAGCCATAAATCAGACATAGAATGGCTAATCACAGATATAAATTATATGCTCGGTGCTGATTACTTTCTCCTCAGTCTGTTGTGTACAATTAACAATTTAGATCTTAGGCTGGCAGTGCTGGCTTTGAAATATGACTCCAAAAGCATACAGTTCATTTTTAAATCTTCCTAATCCTGGTGTACACTTTTTGTTCCATTTTGGTTAAAGTATTGCCTTCAAGAGGCTCATATTAAACGATAAAAGTATGCCTTGGGGCAGTTTTCTTTGCACCATAGCAACCTGTCCATTTACTGCAATAACCAGAGGCACTGGATGACTGAGAAAACACAACCATTTTTACTGTGTAAACACAAAAACATGCAACAGTGGCAAGTCTCCATTCATTGATTTAATGGGGTGGAGGTAGTTCCAGTGGGCTCAGCACTGGTTCTCTACGTTCCCATTCTCGCCAGAGTCACCAAGAATCATCTTAGTTACAGAGGAAATGGTGCAGCTGCTGTGAAAACAGTACGGTGGTTCCTCAGAAAAATTAAAAGCAGAATTACCCTCTGACCCAACAGTCCCGTTTCTCAGGATGTAACCAAAAAAATTGAAAGCAAGGACTTTTAAAAAATGAATTAAATGTGTATTTTTATTTTATTTTATTTGTTTTGTTTTGTTTTGTTTTTTAAAGTCAACTCTACCCTCAAAGTCGGGCTTGAACTCACAACCCCGAGATCAAGAGTCACATGCTCTACTGACTGAGCCAGCCAGGCGTCCCTGAAAGCAGGGACTTGAAGAGGTATATGTACACCCATGTCATGGCGATGTTATTCATGGTAGTCAAGAGGTGGAAGCCATGTGGAAGGGTGGATACGCCAGTGTGTCATATCCATACTGTGGAATATCATTCTGCCTTAACCAGGAAAGAAATCGTGTCAAATGCAACAACATGCGTGACGCTTGAGGACATTATGCCAAGTAATAAGCCAGTCACAAAAGGATAAATACTGTATGATTCCACTCTATAAGGTACCTGGAGTAGTGAAATTCATAGAGACAGAAGGTGGAATGGTGGTTGCCAGGGCGTGGGGGGAGCGGGTATGAGAGAATGATTATTGAATGTGCGTAGAGTTTCAGTATTGCAACATGGCAAGAGTTCTGGAGATGGTTGGAGGTGACGGCTGTACGACCATGTGAATGGATTTCATGCCACTGAAGGGGACACTTAAAAATGCTCAAGATGATGGTTGTATATCATGTTCCTTTTACCGCAGTTGAAAAGCAAAACTATAGGGGAATGGACTCCACCACAGAAATTCAGTCCCGGTCAGTCTACAGCCAGCTCCAAGCTGCAGTGACTCTGGCAGAAAGCATGGGGATCTCCGGAGTGGTCACACCCAAGTGGTGCCGTCAGTAGTGGGAGGCCCACTCTGCCAAGCAGTGCAAGGGGATTGCCAAGCGCTGGGAAAGACAGGATGGCGATGATAGAGGCAGGGAGAAGTTTCTCCAACAAGTGAGAAGAGCCTGCACCCTGCCTTGGCCAAGGACTTACTCCAGTGAGGGAACTTTCAGGGGGTGTGAATAGTTTGTGTAAATGGGCTGAAGGGTCTTTCAGTCACACCTAGGCTACCATCCTACAGACCACTCAGAGTCCGTAGATGTCTGTCATGCCACCAGGAAGCACCAGCTTCATCCTGGGCCTTGTCTGGCTGACCGGTCCAAAGAATCTCGACCATAGTGGAAAGGCATCTGCCCTAGTGAAGCAGAGATAGAAGGGAGGCCCCAGATGAACAGACCATATTGCTTTCCGTCTCAGCGATTCGGGACTCCATAAAACAACGTTTTTCGACGCTTACAGAGCAACTTGGTGATGTGGCTTATAAGTGATTCTTCCCTTTTTTATTTATGACACGTGGACATGGTTTCAATCCTTTTGTTTCTTCCTGAGCCTGGACTTCTCCTGGCCCAGCAGCACCTTATTGAACATTGGCTTAATGGAGTGACCTGTGTATCCATTGAATTGATACACCCGTACAGAGAGTTTTATGCAGGCTTCAGCGGCTCACCAAATAAGACAGACCACAGTTCAATTGAGTAAATCCTTCCATGCCCTGAGAAATCCCTGACAAGGCGGCATTTCTCCTTTTGCGAGGAATTTTATGGCAATCAATAATAGCTAGCCGTGGTATCCCTACCCAAGCTCTTTATCGAATGCAATTCATTTCGAGTGACCTTTACTTTTCAGTAATAGTCCTTTATTTGTGACCTACAGATTGCAAACAGTCTGACCAGCCCTCTGGCTTTTGGTTACTAGCCTTCCATCTGCTTTAGAATGCTATTGTAAAATCCAGCTATGTGAGGAAGGAAGGGAAGTATAGACTGAATGTTTTTCTCTTGGAGAAAAGTTGGTGTGACATCTAGATCGTCAAATAATAATGGCTTTTTTGCTCGCACACGCGCATCATACTTCTTCTTAATACTTAAGAGTTCATGTGCCTTAGTTAATATTAGAATTATGAACAAAAAGTTTCTAAGAACCAAAGGGGAAATGATCGTTTTAATCATAAAATGTAAATAATTTTATTATAGGTAATAAAATGTCACGAAGTCAAGCATTAGATCTTAGGCAACGGAACCACTGCAAATATGGAGAGGAAAATATGGATAGTTTGGGGCCCCAAGTGGGAGTGGTAGTAAGAATTCTTGGATTTCACTTCCCAAGCCATGGCTCACTAGCTGTTTGTTTCATAGTTCTGTTTCTTCAGTAAGCTTTGTGTCTCAGACCCTCACTTCTTAAGAAGATGATGTTGGTACTTGTTTGTATGCTGGTCTTGTCAGGTCTTGCACACTTGTACTGCTGTTGTGCTGATTTCTTGGAGAGGAGCCTGAGATGATCACGTGTTCATAATAATGCTTACACTTGCTTTTTTAAAACAAGATTGTTTAAAAGAGCCTTGCCTTCCTGGGTTGATCATGAGCTCGACCCCTGAGATATCGACTGTGTGGAACTTGAGCTGGAGAAGGTATAAGGTGCTGGTCGGCCGTTACTTTCTCAGCTGCAAATAACCCCATTTCCATCTATCAAAGAGCAATGCCAAAGCCACTGGAAATAAGCAGTACATTTAAATTGAAGCTCAGTTTTCGGACTTGTCTTCATTCTTTCAACAATTCCTCATCATAGATGTGCGGGGCGGTGATTTGCAGGTTCTTTGAAGGTGGTGTTTTGTATTGGGAATTTTCTTCTCCCTTTCGGGTTTGGCACTTAGCTCTTGGATTCAAGGAGGAAAGCTGTGGCAGGCTGTGGCATCTCAAGTCTCTCTGTTGGCATCAGTTCCTGGAGTTATGGATAAATTGGGAATTATTACAGGGAATACACGGAAATAAGATGACTTGAGAAAGAAGGCTGTGTTTGGTCCCTGGGTGGGCATCTAAGCATGAGAGCAGGAAGGTCATTTTGGTCTCAGCCCTTCAACTTACGGATGAGACGCTGGAGAAAACAGAGGGCTCTCAACCAAGGTCTCAGCTAGTAAATGGCAACTCAGCTTCCAGACCCCTTATTGGCCACCGTTTACACTCCAGTATGGATGGATTCTCTTAAACCTCTCAGGCAAGACTAATTATAAGCAGCCAGTTGATCCTATAATTCACTGATTTGTCTGATCTGGCCATAAGATTAGAGAAAATTATGCTCTTGATGCAGAGCGAGGAAAACAGAGTAGTAGGTAATGGGGCGGAAGTTGTGCTTTGCACCTGGGTAAGCAGGGACAGGTATGCACATGTCTGTACACTTCGGAGGGGTGATGACGAGAAGACAATGAAGAAATTGGCCAATTTGCCAGTTTCTCTCCTAAATTCAGTTTCAGTATTTTGTCGTCTTTCTGCCCCGTACCATTTTCTTGTATGAGTTTATGCTCTTTGGATTGGGTTCTGTGGGACTGGATATAGGGTTCTTGTTCCTCAAACCCGGAGTTCATAGAATTATTCGAGCTTCGTGGTTAAGTCTCTTGCCCACTCTAGTTGGCCGCATTCCTGATTTACAACCGTGGCTGTCCGTAACGAGAGTAGGTTATTGCCCACCTCCCTCCCAGCACACTCTTGGATTACGTCTTGGTACCATGCTTGAGAAAACCTGACCCTAGAAATAAAAAAAACAGTGTGTAGTAAATAACAGGTGTTATTTGTATAACTTGTTATACCAAGTTTACATGGAACTGAGAAACTGGCTCTAAATTTTAGTGATCCTTTTATTAACAAAAGGCGTTTATCCTGGCAATGAACGTTATTTCCCAAAATGGAATTGGAGGAGTTGGCCTAAGGATGGATCCCAGAATATGAACTTCTTCCCCTTGTCCCTTGTCTGGACTGCAGGTCTTTGTCTCTCATTAGTCACGGGCTATCTTCTCTAATCTTCTTTTCAGGCACACTCTGTATGCCAGGATCTTTCAGGATTCTCTCTCTCCCAGGCATCCTTGGAAGGGGGGGGGGGGAGGCAGGCAGGTTCAAATCCCAAGCCTGCTTAAGAGGTTTTCTATGAGAATACCACTGTTCCTTTTTTCTAGACCCATCAACCCAGCATGAACAGAAGGTGCCTTTCCCAACCACCTCACTGGCTTGTCCTGTCTCCTTCTCGGAAGATTTACCCATCAAGGCATCCATGCATTTGTGAGAGAACTGCTCTCTCTAAATGATCACACCAATGAACCTGTAAGGAAAAACCTTCTTTGGGAACAGCAAATAATGACACTCCCATTTTTGTTTTAAATTTTATTCATACTGTATGCAGCTTCGTTCCATTTCTGTGTTATGTTGTTCATGAAATAGCATATTCTCCAGCTAAGTAATTTTCTGAAAACTGCTTGGTTTTCATGTACTTAGAGCTAGAGCTGAAGGGTAGGTCATCTTCAACATAGCTAAAATTTCTTGGTTTCACTTAATCTATTGTGTGTGTGTGTGTGTACGTACATATATATGATTGCATATATGTACATGTTTATATATGTTATTGCATCATATGGTTAAAGGAAGACATGAACATAAAACGATCATTTTTGGTTTTAAGATGAGCAACATTAGGCGAGCTTGAATGCCCATGATAATGATCTAGAGAAAAGAGGGGGACACGTGTGGGAGGGAAAACAAAGGACTGGACAGTGGCAGGGCTGGCCCCAGGAGCAGAGGCTTTTCCATCTTAAGAGGAGGAAAGGCATACTAGGTATGTAAATGTGGTGGATTAGAGGGTAAGAGGATGAGGTAGTTCTTGTCTGTCATTGATAAATGGAGGAAGGTGATCAGCTGAGAATAAGAAAGAAGAGGATTTGGGAAGTTTGAGGAGAGAGGGAAAGCTATGAAATAGATGGTCATCCCAGAAAATTATAAAGTGAAATAACGAGGAAAGTATAGAAGAATCATCTTGCAGAATTGAGTACTAATATGAGATTTGCAGTAAGGAGTTTAAGGTAAGACCATGGAGCTGTGGGTTATGTGGGGTATTTTCCCTCCTGCAGTTTTAGCTGCTCTGTTGCACATGGTTAGTTAGGCTGACTCAGTACTGATCACCAGGCTGGCGCAATGGTGGGAGAGACGGGCAAGGCGGATGAAGATATTTGCAAAGAATTGATCTAAAGTTGGACCCCAGAATCTAAGTTAGGTGTGGACGACAGTGAGCCCATGAAATGGAAGGAGATTGGCGTTGAAGGATAGGATTGATATGGGGTCAAAGAATCATGGAAAGGGGGTGCCAGATAAGTGGTTTTGACCAGTTTAATCTTTATGCCTTCCATCTGACTATGTGACTGTACATTGTTTAAACTCTGCCCTATAGCCGACTGTCCTGAAGGCTCATGGTGGAGGGGTGGTGGGAAGGAGGCATGTCTACAGATCCAATAGCCAAACTCACATATGTGGGGAAAACTTGGTAGCAGGATTTGTATTTAATAGACCATGATAACATTTGAAAGATATCAGAAGGTTTTTTCATTTATTTATCAGCCTTTATTCAATTTGGGGTTAATAATAATTTTTTAGAAGCTCAGTTGTTTTTAATAGATTTTTAAAAAGTGTCCCTTTTTTAAATTTCTTTTTTAACTGATTCTGAAAGTAAATCATAAGTAAGATGAGGATTAGTATTTAGTCCTCTGGAGATAATTTTTTTTTTAAGTAAATCACATCCATTATAGAAAGTTCATTTTTAAAAACTATCCTACAGACAGAAATGTCTTTCCATTTTTTGGCAGATTTTTATGTAGTTTCTATTACTTAATGTCTTGCCATTTTATTTTTAATGGTTATAAGATATTTGTGTTAATTTTTTTAATAAATGAAATTATTACTGTTATTAAACATTAAAATATTTTCACTTTTATATTATGGATAACTCAGCAATGAACCCCAGAAAAAGACTATCTTAAGTTGTAGATAAACCAATTAAAGGGGCCATGACCTGCCCTGCTAAGACTTTGTGGAAGCAATGTTTCTGTTCCAGAAAGTTCCAGAACTATCTGGAAGAAAGTGCCATTTTGAGGACTTCAGATACCTGGAAACGTAGATGTGTTGATGCTGTTAAATGTTGTAAGTTGTAAAGGTTCCTGCAGGCTATCATTTTACTCATTATACCTCCTAAGACCATTCATTTCACCCACTGTATTGAAATTAACATCTCACAGGAGAATACCTTAAATCACAAAAATTCTACTTGCTTCCTTTGCTCCCTCCCCTTCTACAAATTAAAAAGAATGCTATTTTGCAATTTTGGTGGCACAGTACTTTACCCTAGCTCCTGAAATACAAATATTTGAAGTAGCCTACTTTGAGAAAAATGGACAAAAGCTCTTCATAACACAGGTGTTGTGGTTGTATAATTCGTTCTTTCCAGTATGCTCTAACTTTTCTCAGATCTGAAGGTGTGAAGGACTTGCTTACCAAAAACGAATAGATGTGAACGGTGCTGTGTTATTAAATGTCATGCTTCTTGATTTGCCAGTCGTGTATTATCTCAAGACAAAATGGACTTTCCTACTCTTATGCTTTTGCATTTTCTCAACTGGGCTAGCCACTAAAAGGCTTGTGGCATTCTTATTTTCCAGTAAAGAATGGAAATCTAAATTGCTTTTGGTCCCTTTCACAATTATATGAATTAATACTGGCCATTAAAACTCTTCTGCAGAGGAAGGGACCGTTGAAGTAGAATGGTGTTTTGATGCTAACCAGGGAGAAAAATGATATGAAACAGATGATGGTTTATAAACGATGCTTCATCATTTAGGAAAAGAAAAGTGATAAATTGTCCATGTTGGAAATGTTTTGTGCATACCACTTTTAGTTTTCTTTTCATCACATTATATTTGCTGCTTGTTATTTTCAAAAGACAGCATAAAGTACTTGTTTTTGAACTGTTTTCTGGAAGATAAGATAAAAAGTGCAAACTCATCACATTTTTATTGGAGTGGATGCAAGTTAGTTATAGTCTTCCAAATTGGTACTGCTTATACTTTGTTGAGAACTAGCCTGGGTATTGTCAGCATTTTAGAAAATCATTTCATGGCTGCTGTCTTCACAAAGCCAGATAAGATGCCAAATATGGATGTTTCCAAAATATAAGTTCAACAGGCTAACATCAGACTAGCATCACTGTGATACGCAGACCAGTCTTGGCATATCACATACGTGAGATGTTTAACATAATCTCTCTCCAAGTTTGGTTACCTATGTGATTTAAGTGTGTTTTTGCTCTTTTATTAATTGATGTAAAGTCCCCTTTCTGTGTAAACTTGGAATTGCTTATTGAGTCCTACATGCTTTACATGTGTTAATGTCTCTCAAATACCCTTTGAGATATGTAATTCTGCTCTATTCCCATTTTACTGATGAGGAAATAGAGGCATAGAGGATTTGTATGACCTGCCCAGGATCACAACTAACAAATGGCAGAGCCAGGATTCAAACTCTAGTTCCAGGGGCACGTGGCTGGCTCAGTCAGTAGAGCATGTGACTCTCGATCTTGGGGTTGTGAGTTCAAGCTCCAGGTTGGGCGTAGAGCTTATTTAAAGGAAAAAAGAAAAAAGAAAAACAAACTCTAGTTCCAGAGAGTGTAATCATGTATGTTGCTACTTCCTTCAGTCCCAGGAATCTGGGCCCTAAGGTTCTTCATCTGCTAAGTACTATCATGGTGCACCCTATTTTGAAGGTGAAGTATTAATGTTGTCTCTGTGTGTGACCCAGGCTGGGCCACTGAGCAGTGAAACAGCCCTATTAGCAGAAATGCCAATGTATCTATTTATTTTTTATTTACTGTGAATCAATTAGTAATCGATATGTTATGTTTTGATCATTATTAACAACCGTAAGGAACTTGAACAGATTCGGAGACTCTACCGTTAGCAGAGAAATCATAATGGCAGGAGGCTCTGCAGATGCACTGTTTTATGAGTTTGCCTAAAACATAGGAAATAAGGAAATATGGGGGCAAGGAATTCCCTCTTCTTGACTTACACCCTACTTCACTTGTCTAATGTATAACTTACCTAAGAATTCAAAAGTGTGGACTATTGAAGAATAGGTGGGGACTTGAAAAGTAAGGCTGTGTCACCATTCACGTAGTTCTTTTTGTCATTTAAGAGGACATAAAAGGAGATTAACAGGAAGTTTGTAATTTCAGAAGTAAAACCTTAGAAAGCAAAGGGAACCCTTTCACGTAATTTTGATGTAGATCTCTCATTTAAGAGAAGCCATGGGCAGACTTTCTGACCATCTAACCAAGTCAAAGACCTGATGGTGTTAAGGATCTCCATGCCCTCTTCTGCTTTCTAGAAACAAATTCCCAGAGGAACAGGGGGATCATTTTGGAGAAGACAGCAAGAAGATTCAAAGAGGATGGAGGCCATATTTGAAATTAAATTACACATATGGGAGTTAGATTGGTATTAGTTGTGAAAGATGGTAGTATTTTTCAGGAACCTCAAGGGCGAAAAAGATAAAGTCAAATTAATGAAGTCGAATTTTTGAGAGTGACTTCAGGTATTTAAGAGGAAAGTACTGACTATGCTTTCATGAAACTTGGGTAAAGGAAACAATGAAAGGCCATTCTAAGTAAGGTAGGGAAGGTAGGAGGAAACCCAACAGGAGGAACAAAGAACTGAATAGCGGAGACAAGAACAAGAATGCTACAACAAAGTTGGGGGCGGGAGGGGTGGGGGAGATGGCAGAGGGCCAAGGAGGAGTACAAAGAAATCGCAGCAGAGGGAAGTCGGGAAAGCTCAAGCAGGAAATGAGAAGCAACCTTCAAAACACATCAAGGGAAACATTCTTTAAATACATCAGAAGCGACAGGACAGGGAAATGTCCTCTCTCTGTTGGGTAAAGGAGGGAGCTGGTTTTAAATGACAGCAATAGGGCAAGTTGTCTGTTTTGTTTTGTTTTTTTCAAAAGCAAAACTTCTTTGTTTTAAAAAAGTCCAGGAGTGTTGACTGGGAGTAGGGGGAGGAAGCAACATTGTTAGAAGAGCTGGCCAAAGGCTGTTTTAGCAGACTGCTTAGATTAAAATCTGTAGGCACCAATGAATATGGAAACAGTTGTTCCGAATGAAACCCTCGCAGACCACCGGTTGTAGAGAGAATTTGGAACTGGAACAGGAGCAGTATGTCATTTCTATGAACCACAGAGGAAGAAGGACCTTGAGATGACACATCTGAAAGTGTTTATGACCTGGAAGAAAATGGGAAATTCAGGGAGAAGTAGCGAATATCATCAGCAAATCAATCTGGAAACACCTTGCAGGCTGAAGGGTAGCAGGTATACCAGTGTGGTTTAAAAGAGAGTAAGTTCCGTCGGACTGATGCGGTCTGTCCGTGTGACACAGCAGCAGCCCGGTACGCTGAGGGAAGGTGGAAGAAGTGACCTAGTGTGACTTTAGGAAAGCCGACAGTAGTCCTCCACTGGGCACACTTACGGGACCTCACACAAGTGATTATACTACAGAACTCCGTGAGGGGCTACCTCATTGCAGCACGTGGAAAGTATGCCTAATTAGGAATTAATGTTATAGTGGGCCTAGAGGGTCATAGCAAGAAATGTTTTCGAAGTGATCAGCACTAAATCTAGTGCTTAGTCACAATGTTCTATAGAATGTTCTCTGGATATGCAGGAAACACACACACACACAAAATGACCAGTCTCTTGGTGGGGTTGGGGAAGAGGGAAGGATTTAAGTCAGAATGACTGTGGCCATTTGGAGGTGTGGTCAAAAAAGTAGTAGAAGGTAATGTCAAGGGCAGAAGGGGAGGGCATAAGAGAATGCTTACATTTTCGTATATAAGATTCATGATGATATGGTCATAATTTGAATGCATGCTCAGAAGGCGTACGTTTTGAATTTATCTGATAGTGGCATTTTTCCCCCTAAAGTAGTATTGAGTTGGTTTTTTTCTGAGCCCTATAAGTTGATCCTTTCTGGACCAACTGTCCTCTAGGTAGAGTTAAGAGAAGGCCTTGTGGGTGTAAAGTTCAAATCAACAGGCCAATCTCCAAGGTCAAGTAACAAAGTACTGTGTACTAAGTTCTGGCCTTATCCTTAGGTAAACAAGAATCTAGTGTTAGCGCTATGTAAAGGAGTGGTTGGAAACATTGAAAAGCATCATAAAGATGATCGGTGGGTTGGGAAAATAAGGCCTGGAAGGTAAAACAAAACTTGAATTGAGTGTGGAAAAATGTTGAGTGATACGTTATTAATGTTTAATATCAGAAGGAATCCTAAAAGCACATTGGTAACATCTGCTCTATATTTCTTTTGATGACAGACTAAGAGGGCAAAGGCTTACCTGAATAAAGGAGTTGGAAAAGATTTAGAAGAAGATAGGGTGAACTTTATTAAACATTGAGGTAAGGTAGTGAGGAAGGATGTGTGTCTCCTTCCTAGAGATCTTTAAAATTATGAACAATTCTGTCTTGGGGGTGAATGCATTTTAGACATTGATAAGATGCTTCAGTTTGGGCTTAGAGTAAGCAATGAAGGAGATGAGCCCCCTGATCTCTTTCAGCTGCATGTTGAGACTTGTGTTTGTCTTGAAGGACTTAGTCTTCTGTAAGAAAGTTTTAATTGGCATTTTCCTCTTTCTACTACAACTGTGTGTTTAGCTCTTTTCTAATTACCGGGTAATTCCTTTATGGTACTGTGTATAAGTTTTTATTATATTTGCTTGCTTAATTAACAGTCTCGGGGTGCCTGGTTGGCTCAGATGGTAGAGCATGCAACTCTTGATCTCGGGGTCATGAGTTTGCACCCCACGTTGGACATGGAGATTACTTAAAAGTAAATAAATAAAGATAAAAAAAAAATCAACACTCTCCTTGGTACCTCTCAGCTCTGTAAACAGACCATGTCTATCTTGTTCACCGTTGTAACTCCAGTTCCAACACCTTATCTGGCACGCAGTTGTCATATTTATAGAATGAATGATGATATTGAAAGAAGTATAGCTTAGACAGCTGTCATTTTTGGAATGATTTGTTGGAGACTGAAATAGCATCATAATGTATTTCTCAATCTTGGGCATTTTGTTGAACTGCACACTGCTGGAATTGTGTCATTTGCATCAGAGAACTTCCTCTCTAATCATCTTCTTTTAAAATGCAAATGGAATCCACACAAAAACTTGTACATGACTGTTTACAGCAGCATTATTCGTAATTACCAAAAAGTGGAAATAACCCAAATGTCCATCGGCTAATAAATGGGTAAACAAAAGGTGGTATAGCCATACAACAGAATAATATTTGGTAATAAAAAAAATCAGTGAAGTGCTGATACATACTACACCATGGATATATTTTGAAAATATTATGCTAAGTGGGAGAAGACCGTCACAGAGGACTACATATTGTATGATTCCATTAATATGAAATGCCCGAGTCAGGCAAATCCATAGAGATCAAAAGTAGATTGGTGATCATCCAAGGCTGAGGAAGTTAGGAGGAGATGGGAAGTGACTGCCAGTTGGCATGGGGTTTCACGGTAGGGTGATAAAATTTTTCTAAAATAGACTGCCATGTCAGCTGACAATCCTATGAGTATACTAAAAACCATTAAATTGTACGCTTTAAATGTGTACATTCATGGGGGCACCTGGCACCATGGTGATCAGCCTCTAACAAGAAAAAGAGCATATGAAGAACATGGAATTCAGCGCAAAATTCAAAAGTTTTTCTACTGTCTAATTTTGCCTTTCTCTAACTATATTAAAGAATTGTATTTGGCAAATGCCTTTTCTGCAAAACAAGCATTGTAGAGTGGTGGTGTTTCCTCTGAGAATGTGTGCAGACTTCCTGATCTTACATGTAGCACAAAAGATCTTAAGTGTGGGTTTCGTGTCTGTCTCAACCTTCACAGCATGAACAAGAGTAACTGTGATCTCCTCTTGTTCAGCGCTGTGTCCGTGTTGACTTGTCCAGGGCCTGGCTCATGGTAGGAGGACCACAGATGCCGCAGTACCTATACTTAAGTAGAAAGGTCTGGGGAGATTTTGCTTTAAGAAATGGCACAGACTCTATTAACAGCTTAACACAGTTGCTTGCTTCGAAAATGCTTTTTAAGGGGCATCTGGGTGGCTCTGATGGTTAAGCGTCTGCCATCGGCTCAGGTCATGATCTCAGGGTCCTGGGACCGAGCCCCGCATCAGGTTCCCTGCTCAGTGGGTAGCCTGCTTCTCCCTCTCCCTCCATTGTTCCCCCTGTTCCCCTTGCTTGTGCTCTCTCGCTCTCTCTGTCAAATAAATAAATAAAATCTTTAAAAAAATAAAAAAGAAAGAAAATGCTTTTTAAGAAATTGTCATTCAAATGATTTTCAATAAGAGTGTCAAGACTTCAATGAGGAAAGGGCAATCTTTTAACAAATGGTGCTGGGAAAACTCAGTATACACAGGTTGGGAACCTTACCTCACACCATGTACAAAAAGTAACTCAAAATGGATCAAAAACCTAAACACAAGAGCTAAAGCTGTAACTGTCTTAGAAGAAAACGTAGGGGAAGGTTCAAGACACCGAAGTTGACAGTGATTTCTTAGATATGATGCCAAAAACTCAGGCAACAAGAGAAGGAATTGGACTTTAAAAACTTGTGCGGCAAGGGACACTATCAATAGAATGAAAAGACAACGCATAAAAATGGAGGAAATATTTGCAAGTCATGTGTCTGATAAGGGATTGATATCAAGTACATATAAAGAACTCCTACACCTAAACAGTAACAACAATTTAAAAAAATTAAAAATGCACAAAGGACTTATAAAAGGAAAAACAGTTTCTTCTCAATACCTCATTCACTTCTGACGCCAGATGTGTGGCTTTCTCTATATCGAACTGTTCTCCAAGTCTCAGCAGATTCTAGATGCTTGCTCTACAATTTAAATTCTGACACTAACTGCCTAGAATTAGTGCAATTCACACAGATTAAGGACTCAGTCCCACAAGACTGCCCCCTGCTTCAGACTCCAATCACAAGTAGTGGGTCTCAGATTACCCACAGCTTCTATCCAACCTTACTACGAATCAGAGGTTCCCGTGCTCCCCTCCTCGGGTTTGATAATTTGCTAAAATGGTTCATAGAATTCAAGGGAACAGTTTACTTACTAATACCAATTTATAATAAAGGGTGTGTTAAAGGACACATATATGCAGACAGATGAAGAGACGCACCAGGTGATATCTGGAAGGGCCCTGAGCACAGAAGCTTTAATCCCTGTGGCGTGCCACCCTCCTGGCACATGAATGCATTCTTGTTCACCAACCCAGAAGCTCTTCAAATTCCGTTGGTTAGGGTATTTATGGAGGTTTCATTGTATAGGTGTGGTTGATTAAGTCATTGGCCTTTGGTGAAAATTCAACCTTCAGTCCCTCTTCCCTCCGTGGACGTTGGGGGTGGGACTGAAAGTTCCATTTCTCTAATTGAGTGGTGGTTGTCTCTGGCAGTCATGCTAGGGGATTTCCAAAATCACCTCATTAATGTAACTCAGGTGTGGTCGAAAGGGGCTTTTTATGAATAACTTTTATTACTCTGAAGCTGATTCAGGAGATGGGGACACAAACCAAATATTATAGCAAAAGATGCTCTTTTGGTTCTTATCACTTAGGAAATTGCAGGGGTTTTAGGAGTTCTAGTCAGAAGCAGGGGGAAGAGACCAAATATACATTTCTTACTATGTTTTTGTTGAATAGATATTTCTCCAGAAAAGACATACAAGTGTCCAGTAAGTGCATGAAAAGATGGTTAACATCATTACTTGTTAGAGAAATGCAAACCAAAACCACCATGCTATCGTACTTCACACTCATTAGGGTGGCTATTTAAAGGGAGGGAAAGAAGGAAGGTAGGGGCGCCTGGGTGGCACAGCGGTTAAGCGTCTGCCTTCGGCTCAGGGCGTGATCCCGGCGAACTGGGATCGAGCCCCACATCAGGCTCCTCCTCTATGAGCCTGCTTCTTCCTCTCCCACTCCCCCTGCTTGTGTTCCCTCTCTCGCTGGCTGTCTCTATCTCTGTCAAATAAATAAATAAAGTTTTAAAAAAAAAAAAAAGAAAGAAGGCAGGAAGAAGGGCAGGAAAGAGAGAGGAAGTGAGAAAGGCCAGGAGAGAAAGTGTGCAATCACGATAGTGCTGTTGAAGGTGTGGAGAAATCGGAACCCTCGGACATTGCTAATGGGAATGTAAAATGGTGCAGATACTATGGAAAATGCTATGGCGGTACCTCAAAAAATTAAACATAGAATTACCATGTGACCTAGCAAAGCTCCTTCTGGGTATACACTCAAAATAGCTAAAAGCAGGGACCCAAACAGATATCTGTGCACCCATGTTCATAGCAGCCTGATTCACAATAGCTAAAAGATGGCAGCAAACCTAGTGTTCATCACTGGGTGAATGGGTAAACAAAATGTGGTGTGTATCTACAACGGGATATTATTCAGCCTTGAAAAGGAAGGAGATTTTGACACATGATAAAATGTGATGAACCTTGAAGATATTATGCATTTTTAAATGAGCCAATTACAAAAGGACGAATATTGTATGACTCCACTATATGCATTTTCTAGAGTGGTCAGAGTCATGGAGACAGAACGTTGAATGCTGATCACCACGGACTAGGGAAGGAGGGAATGGGGAAAGTATCGTTTAAAGGGGAAAGAGTTCCATTTGGGAAAGAGGAAAAGGATGGTGGTGATGGTTGCACTTAATGTGAATGTACTTCATGCCAGAATTGTATACTTAAAAATGGTTAAAATGGTAAATTTTATGTTATATATTTTTACCATAATAAAAAATTATTATTTTAAAATAATGGTGTTTATTTACGTAGACAGAAGTCTGCCATAAAAGGCCCATGTTACCCACCCAAGCATAACTGTCTTCAGTTGCTTCTTCTAGAACGTAGCAAACACAGCAAGCATTGCCTCACCTTGATTCTTTTATAGCATTTACTTTGGGATTACTGAGTGAACCAAGCAATAATTGACAACATTTTCAATAGTGCTTAATACACTATTGAAAAACTTGGGACTTGTTAATCATCATCGGGGCAAACTCCGAGATTTCGTCATATTATTTTGTTCTCATTGTCAATCTTCTAGTAATTTTTCATATTAATTTATTTACTTCAGTAATTTAAAAATATATTTACACATAATGTATTGTGTCTCATGACCCATTTCTTAGTGGAAAGGTGAGACTTCCTGATAATGATGTAATGCAGTTTTGATGCTTGGAAAGAGGGTCTCCAAAATTGAAACCGTATACACATTGTTTCTTCTATGACCTATGGCTTGCCATCTTGGGTTGGTTGGACTGCTTCCTGGGAACATGACACATTGCAATTTGTTAGTCTTCAGACTTAACATTTTTGCATTTGCCTTTTGTTGGACTTTTTGCCAGTTTCAGCAAAAATAGATGGGACATTGTAATCTCTGAAAATGTTGTTAACTTAAGTGAGTTCGTAGTCTAGAAGGCAACTGACAAATGCCCAATCCGGCATAAGTCTCAATGTCCTACCAGCTTCATTCAATTCCCCTGGAGTCCCTTTCTAGGCCAGAAGTCAGGCATAGTGTTTGTCCCAGTGTGGGTAATTATCTAGTTTCTCTGTCAAGCCTTCCTTCAGGGTATCTTCCCAGGTTATCCTGGTGTCTGAAGTGCGGGGCCTTTGTACCTTTTAGAATACTTAACATGCCATTATGGGGGGTCTGGACCTTAAGCAGGCTTCTCAGCTCAAGTCCCCCAGTCCTGGAGGATCACACTAAGCAGCCCTGAAACAAATGATATCAATGGCCCCATCCTTCTAGAAGACTGACAGCTACTCTTCAGGTCCTATAGGATGTGGACATGCTGGAAAGAACCTCATGAAATTATTCATGTGTTCAAGGTGGGCTGAATTTAATCTTTCAAAGAGAGGCAGATGTCAGGTTTTTAAAATGTTGAGCATATTTTACAATGTTGACCTTGACGTTCAAAATATTTCTCTGTGTCGAACCTAAAATTTGCTTGGAATGAGTTTTCTTTTCACATAAAATAAATTTAGATGTTTTTTTCCCCGATTCTGGAAGTAATATATGTTCCTTTTGAAATATCGTCGATGGAAAGCATTTTAAGTTTATTTCCTTGGTTCTTTTCTTGTGGCTATAAAATTTAGAGACAGTTGATTCTTTTAATACAGATGACTCTTAAGAAAGAGGAATTTAATCTTAGCAGAATCATGCTGAAATTATCTTACAGAAGGCCACAGAGAAAAATATAAACTAACATTTCTGGAATAAATTCCATTTACATAGAGAAGGAAAACACTTGAGTCAAAGTGACTCCCGTGTAGATCCAGAATTATGCCTGAAGCAGCTTTTTTAAGCAAGTTTTTGAAGCTTGGTTTCCTTACCTATAAAATTGAAGATACCATATTTTTCTCAGTGTCAATGTGTGGGTTGAATAAAATGCTACGTGGGAGAGGACGGATGAGTATGTGGTACACATAGCTTCGACTAGCTATCTTCAGTACCTTCTTACCTATCTCTACTTCACCTCTTTTTCTTATATGTCGTCTCTTCTTAGACATCCCTTTATTAGCACAGAATATATGCTTCTTTTGGGTTGTGATCATTGCAGTTCAGTCACTGAATATGTTTTCCCCCTTGTGGATATTGTCACCCACTTTTTGGCCATTCGAGTAAGTCCTCATTTATAATTCATTAGGTGTTACCGAATTTCAGTCTAAAGAAAACCCGCCTTCAAAATGGAAAGAAATCTCGTGCCATTCGTTGTAAGGGATTTACTCCCTTAATGTCAAAGTAGCATGTTTGGGCCTTGGACTCAACCTTGCATGGATCCACTGAGTTACTAGATGAAGAAGCTGGCAACCTCAAAGGTGAGATGATAGTTAGGAATTCGGGTCCTGTGTTTAATAACTGCTGTGGGCCTGGAAAGAGGACAGGTGCTTTACATCCGTTTCCCGTTTTAATCTTCATAACTCCTCAGTGGGTGTTATTATCCCTGTCTTATGGGAGAGGAAATGAAGGCCTGCAGAGGTTGGTTAGCTCACTCGGGAGGCCCGCTAAGAAAGTTCTTTTTTTTTTTTTTTTTTTTGAAGATTTTATTTGTTTATTTGACAGAGAGAGAGACAGCCGGGAGAGAGGGAACACAAGCAGGGGGAGTGGGAGAGGAAGAAGCAGGCTCCCAGCAGAGCAGGGAGCCCGATGCGGGGCTCAATCCCAGGACCCTGGGATCACACCCTGAGCCGAAGGCAGATGCTTAACGACTGAGCCATGCAGGCGCCTCCTGCTAAGAAAGTTCTGGTTGCGCTCAGGCCTGTCTGCCACTCTCAGTATTTCCGCAGTTTAGTTGCACGTAGGGGTCATGCTTATGAGGTGACATCTTTTAACATATGGAACTTAGTATCCTCCAAAGCCAACATTAAAATCTGTCTCACAAAACAGATTCTCTTTCCGCCCCCCCCCCCGACTCCATCTTCTCTTCCACTCTCCCTTGCTTGCCAGAAAAACAGGTTGGTTGTTTAGAGTTTGCTGCTCCGCGTAGCTAGTTCCAAGGTGTCACAGCGTCCTGATGTCAGGGAAGAACACCTATTGCAGGCTGTGCATTTCTACATAGAAGGAAAGGAGAAGCAAATAGTAACTCGATCTCCAGGCATTTGGGATGGGGTCAGGAGGACTGCCTGCTTTGGCCTCTGGAGGTGCATGAAGCCAACACTGCCAAGATTGCTGTCCTGCCCTTAGTACCACCGGCCCCCACCTCTCCCTTTCCATCCCTGCAGTGCCCATCCCCCCCATCTGGAGTCCGGGGCCAGGCAAGGCACCCCTGGCTTGAGCAGACTGACTCCCTGTGAAGTCCACTCTTGGAGCTTTCTTTGGCCTTAACTGGCCACCTTCTGTGGTTGACTGCCTCACATTGAGTTGAATGCTCTTCTCTTCTGCAAGATCAGCCTGACAAGGAATCATAGAGTTTGCTTGGAAGTTATTTTCAAGTAAGCAGAAATACTTCAGCCTTCCTTCCATCCAGCTTTCTGGTGGTGGGAAATTCCTGGAGAGCGTGTGCGTGTGTGTCTGTAAATGTGTCTGGCACATGTTAGGTGGAGATAGTTCTCTATCGTGTCATCCTAAGAAATGCAAATCCTTTTCTCTGATTGCTTTGCTTCTTCCTTCCCCGTGGATATTGTGCTGTGTTCAGTAGGCTGCCAAGTCTATATGGATTAGAGCTGCTTAGTCCCCTCCCACGGCTCCTGTCAAAATAATCAACCATCGGGGTGCGAAAGGAACACCAACAGACGCATTCTTCCTGGGTGAAAGTGGGACTCGGTGCCCCAGCCTGCAAACGAACTCTTCCCTTATTTCTTTCTAGAAGCATCTTGCAGTTGTATGTCATAAGATTCCCTTTTTCACGTCTTCCACAGGTAAGCAAAATCTTTACTGAACCCCTTGTCCGGGATGGCAGTTGGGATCAGTTTGAAGGTTGTCATGCAAGGAAGAGTCCTTCTCTTCCATTCCTAAAAAAGAGACTTCACAAAGTTGTTGTCATTTAAATTCATTGTTTTGTTCATCACGATCTGGGCTTGAGTCCTCCTTTTGCTTCCTCTTCAGTGGAGATCTGATGTTTATTTCATTACTTCCAGTTCTAGATAGATACAGCATCTCCCTTATCTGAACCCAGCACTCTTGGGAAAACTGTATGAAACTGAATCAGGAAAACAAAGTATATTTCCTCTCCTACTCTTTGTCATGTCATATGGCTCCTTTACTATTTATTTTTGTGAGCTGAGGTTGTAGTTTAGAGTTCCTCCATGTGGTTTTTTGAGCAAAAAGCACAAAACTGGTATTCAGGAGATCTAGGATTTCCCACTGGCTCTGCCAGTTGCGAACTGGTGACCTTAGATAAGGCAATTAACTTGTCTTGCTCCAATCTCTTCAACGTGGGGGTCGAACTGAAAGGCCTTGAAGGTTCCTTTAGCGTCAGCATTCTGGGACTCTGAAAAAAGATGGTTGCATAGAGTAGGAATACCCTTACTTGTTCCTAAGAGATTGTCCTTTATAGTAATTGATGTTGTTTGAAAGGTGTGCCATACACAGATCTTGGACAAATAATTAAAATTTAAAGAGGTCTACCAGATCACTTTTGCTAGCATGAAATTATGTTTCAAGGCATGGTACTGTGGCCTCTTCAGGCAGTCAGCTTGTTTTTGAGAAACACCACCCTCTGTGGACACGCGAGGAGCTGGTGAGCTGTGTATACGGATACGCATACACGTCAGGCCGCAATCACAGAGAACAACAGCCACAAACATCTGGAATGTAGCCATAAATCCCCATGTGGAAAAAAGACAGTCAAGAAACAAATGATTGCCAATAAGCCTAAGCATTTTAATTAGAGAGACAACCACCTACCCCACATACTTGATGAATTTTGCAGAACACTGTGACGACAGAAAAGGTGGTTGAAAGGACCACTTTTTTAATTAAAAATTTTAAGTTAAATGTAATATTTGTACATGGGAAAATCTTCAACTCATATGCCCTACACACCCACAAAATGAAAAGCTCCTATCCTAAATTCTCAGTCCTTCTTTCTAAAAGTAGGATCGTTAATAGTTTCTTGGTAGATCCTTTCCCCAAATGGTGGATACATATCCCAGTAGAACTAGGCATAGCTTCTTTTTACATTTATATAAATGATCAGAATGTACCGTTGTTCTGTGTCTTCGTCCTCCTTTAATGATGCATCTTTCACATACGTATCAGGTCCTACAGATCCAACTCATTTCTTAGTGACTATATTGTTTACCGCTGTAGAGATTATCATGCTATTAAATCCATCTCCTATGCAGATTAAATAATCATTTCTCTGTTTCCACTTTTCTCAACCTGCAACACCTGCATTTTGGTCGTTGTTCTCTTTATCAGGAAAGCAAAGCTGCTATATTGAACATCCTGTTCACATGTCTGGGTTTTTATCCCCAGCTCTTCTGCCAGGGTAAATTGCTGTGAGTAAAATTGATTGTTCAAAATGTTTACAAGTTCTGCCAGAAAGGTTGTGCCAATGTCGATATCCCTGCAACGTGTGAGAAGCTTATTTTCTCTATTATTGCTATCCTGGATACCAATTAAAAAAAAAAAAATTAAAAAAAAAAAAAACTTTGCAAATCTAAAAAAAAGACACTCATTGTTTTGATTTATTTTTTTAAAATAAATGATGTTAAGGCATATTTTCCTATTATAGTTGATTTTTGTATGTGGATAAAGTTCCAGTTTGTGCTTTTGCCCATTTTGAATTGGATGATTACTCTTTTACATTGATTTGCAAGACTGCATTGTAAGTTAAAGGATTAACTTTCCATCATACCTGTTGGAAATATTTTTTTCTGGCCTGTCTGGAGTTTATGGAGGTTTTTTTTTCCTCCCCTTAGAAATTTAAAATTTTCACATAATCAAATTTAGAAATCTTTCCTTTTGTATTTCTAACTTTTAGAGTTGTGTTTTTAGATGCAAATATTACATATTACAAAATTGTGTTTTAGTCTAGCACTTTCAGAGTTTAACTTTCTTAGGCTGTACTGTTTGATCCATATAAGTTTATTTTGGGGGTCAGGAGTTTGATAAGGTTTTTCCAAGTGGCTAGTCAAAGGTCCATTACCACTGACTGAATAATTAATCTTTCCCCCACTGATCTGAAATGCCACCCTGCGAGACCCAAACTTCTGCTAGTATTTGAGTTTATTTCTGAGCTCTGTGTTTGGTTCCATTGAACTGTGTTTCCCTTTTCTGATTCCAGTATGTTTGAGGTACTGTAATTTCAGACATGAGTCAAGCAAAGGGAAGATTAGCCATTGTTCTGCTCAGTACATAGGCACACTGTTTAGTGCCTGCTTAACGAAGGGATGTCTGTTTTCAATTTTCTCTATTAACTAATGTTCATGATGACATTGTGTCGTCTGAAAAAATTAACTTTTGCTATTATACTAAGCTTAAAAAGGTTGAATATGTGCCAAATTAAAAATAAACAAGATGATTTTTAAAATAGCAGGCAAAAAGATGTTTTTAAATTGTATCTGGAAATCTCACTTCTGTGACACCGTTCCATAAATAAGACATTACGGTATCTATTCACGTGCACATTTATAGGAGATCAGTCAGAAAAGTATTAGTATTTCCTGTGCTGTGTCTTTTAGTATGTGGCACATCAAGTAGAGTTATGGGTTGTCCTGATCTGATTGATTTCATGTAAAGGTCTTTGCTTTGGCAGCAGTTGGGACCTATTCACTTTCTGAGGTAAATCTTGTAGAGCAGGAAGTTGAGGTTTTGGGGTAGAATCCAAGAGTCAGTTCTGATCTTATTGTTGGGGAATGTGGAAACCTAAAGCCTTCCTTTAGTTAATAATGTGAATAGCGGAGGATCTCTTTTTCCCCTGTACTAATTATTTTCTAAAAAACGATGAACTTTGAACAATAGGAGCTTAACTTGTTATTTTTCCCAGATCTCTGTTTCAACATCGTCAGAGAAGAGTCTGTTTTAAAATCCCCTGATTTGTACATGTTGTCAAAGGAGGAACCTTAATGCATATGTGGAGAGAAAAGAAATGAGATTCTTTCTAACCGTCTTCATGCATTTGATGGTAGGATTGTGTCTTGGGTCCTATTTTGAGTTTAAACTGATTGTGGATTCAGTGAGTTGCTACAATTAAGAACTGTTTTTACCTCAGAATCAACTCAGAGTATCTCAGAGAATCAATTATCAACTGTGCAGGCAGTGGATCCATCTTGAGCTGAATGGGCAGTTTGATTGTTTCTCTTCCACTGAACAAACAGAGGCGCTCATTTGTCGTAGACCCTGTCAGAGAAGCAATGTAGGTGTGTGAAAAAAAAGATATATTCTACAGTCTTGTCATCAAATGTGAAAAAAGTTTTTGCAGTCCACCTAACTTGAGATACCAAGCGTAGTGATTTCTTCACTGACATTAGGACTGAAAATGAACAACTGTGTCCTCCTCCAATACCTGAGCAGGGGCTTGGGAAAAGCCATGGCAGAAGGACCTAGAGAGACAGTTGGAGTGCTTGGCTTGACCTCTCCTCAGCATCCAGCCGGAAGTAGAACGGCCCACTTGGTAGGAATACAGCAGCATTTGCCTACACATAGGGCTCTCCCTGAATGAAAAAGACAGCCTAGACCAACGGCAGTCTACCTCAGCGAGCCTTCCAAAGGGCATCTGAATATAGTCCAGCATTGGAGGTTAAGTAACTCAAGGAATCAGAAGATTGGGAAAATATCAAAGGAACCATTAGGTGAAATGAAATGTGGCAAAGATCTTTATTCAAATTTAATTGAGTCCAAAGTCATTCCTCTCTAGAGCCATTCGGACAAGACCTGGCTTTGACTGGTTACGTAAGCCAAGAATTACCCTCGCACCACAAATGATACGCTAAAAATAATTTGCTGTTTGAGCCCTCCTTATATCTTTAGATTCTTTGTAGAGAACCCAGGCTAGGAGTTGTTCTTTCTGTTCACTTTATTTTATTTTGCTTATTTATTTATTTATTTATTTAGATTTTCATTTATTTATTTGACAGAGAGAGAGAGGCAGTGAGAGAGGGAACACAAGCGGGGGAGTGGGAGAGGGAGAAGCAGACTTCCCGCTGAGCAGGGAGCCCGATGCGGGGCTCGATCCCAGAACACTGGGATCATGACCTGAGTCGAAGGCAGATGCTTAATGACTGAGCCACCCAGGCACCCCACTCTCTTATTTATTTGGACTGTTGACAGTATTGTATTAATATGATTTTTATTTTAAAATGTGGTAAAATAAACGTAACAAGAAATTTCACCATGGACCATTTCTAAGTATACAGTTCAGAGGTGAAATCATTATGTGAAATCATACAGTATGTGAGGTAATAAGTAAGACCTCACTTAGCATAAGTGTCCTCAAGGTTTAGCCCCGTCCGAATGCCCTTCCTTTCTAAGGGCTCCTTTTAAGGGCTGAGTGCTGTTCTGCTGTGTGGGTATACCACATTTTGTCCGGGCATCTGTCAGTGGACATTTGGATTTTTTTTTTCATTTTTAATCAGTAAAATGTACACACACTACCATTCCCCACATGAGTATGCCTCAACAAAATAGTTCGAGAATTTGAAAATACTTCCCAGTTAGACTTCTCCTGTTGTGGATAACTGTGATTTGGCTTAGTGAGTGTTAATAGTGGTAGAAATAATCACTTTAGAAATGAATTACAATCATTGATCACTAGTCTTGAGACTTCACATCTTCCCACATCTAGTTCAGGCAGCTGCAGGATCCAATAAAAAAAAGCTGAAGGACAAAGGTGGCAACCACTTGGTGAGAGATGTTTGTTTTCCTGAGTTGATTTCCCTGTACCCGGTGTCCAGAAAGGTGTGTTTTTCGTGGACATTTTCAGACCTCTAAGCTTAGGATGTGGGTTTATTTCCTTAAAGACAGAGTACGTGATCTTTCTCGCCAGACTCTCTCAGAGCCTCCGCTAGATAAACACTCCGAGGTCCGGAAAATGGGAGTAAGGGGAGTCGTTTAGATTATTTCACATCCTCTTGCCCTGGAGTACTTTCCTTACTCAACACTTTCCTCACGTTTCTCAGAGGAAAAAAGAAGTGGAAACTTGGTACGTTTATTTTTTACATACATGCCAGCTTTGACCACTCTTGGCACGCGGTGAGCAGAAGATTAATGATGGGGATCAAGCCATGGAAAAAGCCGTAAGGCTTTACATCACAATTTTTTTGTTTTTAAAACATTTTGTTTTCATAGCTGGGGATTACTCCATTGGCAGATGGTAGGGAGAATGAAAAAAAATAGAGTAGAATAAAAGAGAGAATACTGATTTTAAAAAAAGACACAAAGATGTAACCAATTCCATTTCGGTTTTGTGAAGAAATGCTTTGAGTTTTGAGGTGAATGAACAGGAAGATATCCCTGTGTGTATGCTATTTGCATATCGTTCCTTGCCTGAAGAAAATGACCATGTAACGAAGAGATAATTATTGACCCGATGTACTTAGAGTATGATTATTCTTATCCTAAAAGGATCACCAATAGATTTACTTCAAAAATAGAAGTGACTTTAGTTCATTTCAATAGTTGCATAATAGATTCACCTTACTTGACAGGTATACATTGAATGGTAAAAATTCAATTGAAGATAAATTACAAAGGAAAATAAAAAGCATTAGTATAATTAGTATTTAACCAATTAAGAAATGAAAAAAATAGAATTCCATTAAAATTTGTTTGACTTCTATGTGACGTTGGGGGAACGTAACAGGCAGCCTGATAATCACAAATAGCTAGAAGTATGGAAGTGCGTGGCCATTAAAAAAAAAAAAGGAAGATTTTTATTTGTTTGGTTTTTTTTTAAAGTAATCTCTATACCCAATGTGGGGCTCGAACTCACGACTCTGAGATCAAGAGTGCATGCTGTACCAGCTGAGCCAGCCAAGCATCCCGCCATTTTTATTGGTAGAAGGTGCGGTAGCTTTAGAATAGCGTATCTAGCACAATGGAGCAAATGGACTGATTTTTAGCTCTGAGTATACACTCACAGCAGCTCTCTCTATCCTTTTTGCTCTGTATTTATGGTATAAGAGATCTTTTAAAACTTATCTTGAATTTTTGGTAAAAATTACCTAAAGATAAAGGGAAGTTATATTTTTTAAAGAAGACGTTAGTGAGGTCTTAGAGAAAAAGCAGAGATATTGTATACATGTTACAGAGGTCACCTCCTGCATGTTCCGTGGGATCTTGTAGGTAATGGAAACCAGAAACATTTAAGGTAAGAGATCTCAGGGACGAGCGGCTGATTCTCCCACCTGTTCAGGGAGCAGTGAGTTCGGTGAAAAGCAATGTTTTGGGGGAGAAACATGAAGCTCTGGCAAACAGTAGGTGGTGCTCTGAGCAAGTTAGTGCTCCCACAGTGTAGACCAAGCATGCAGAGGATTCTGGGGTCTCACAGTTTTATAGGAGGTTACGTTGATTATCACTAGGTGATTAATAACTTTGCGATTTTGTGAAGGACATGTAACCTTGGTCATTTGAAAGAAAAAAAAATGACTGCCAGGATCAGCCAGTGTGTAATATAGAAAACAGCTCCCCCTGGGGCGCCTGGGTGGCACAGCAGTTAAGCGTCTGCCTTCGGCTCAGGGCGTGATCCCGGCGTTCTGGGATCGAGCCCCACATCAGGCTCCTCCGCTAAGAGCCTGCTTCTTCCTCTCCCACTCCCCCTGCTTGTGTTCCCTCTCTCGCTGGCTGTCTCTATCTCTGTCAAATAAATAAATAAAATCTTTAAGAAAAAAAAAAAAGAAAGAAAACAGCTCCCCCTCCCACCCGCCAGTGTGGGGAACCCCTAACATCTGTGTATATTCTCGGAGGATATTTGAAGAGAGGTTGGGGAATGAGCAAATCAAAAGTAACTCCTCGCTGAAACTCTACATGGTGGTATTCCCATTTTGCAGATGAGAAGACTGAGGCTCAGTCAGGCTGTTATTTGGTAGACACTGTCTCTAGGACAGTATGGTTCTGAGTCTGTGCCCTTTCCACAACAGGCCCCTGCTCCTGGTCAGCTTGTTCTACCAGACACACTGATACGGAGAGTCCCTCGTATAACCTGAGGCCGTCTTACCTTCTCTGCTTCGGGTGTTGGAATGTGCGTGCCAATGTCTGAAAGCCATTAAGGAAGATGAGTCACTTGCTGGACGCATTAAACTCCTGTCGATTGTGAGAGCTTCATGGAGAAAGAAAGTACCAAATGATTTTTCTTCTTAAAAAGAATTGAATCTCTCTCCTGAGTAGAGATTGTTGGCAAGTTCATGTGCATCATGGTCAGCAGAAAAGAAATATAAGCAGTAATGAAAAGCTTGTGGACTCAGAATGCCTTTTAGCCCCCAGAGCTGAAGAGCAGGTCTTTGGGGAACGATGTCGAAAGGATGCAGAATGGGGGCATGAAAAGAATTCTGGTCCTGGAGGAAAAGCCAGGGAACAGAAAATGAAGAGATGAAAGGCAGGCACATTGGGTGGTTACTCTTCACCCCTGGATAAGGTGGTGGAAATTGCTTTTGTTTCACCCCTTAGCCCCCAAATAATTTTTTTTTTTGTAAAGAAATAGAAGAAAATATTTTTGAGGTAACTCATTACCTTTTGGCTTTAGGCCTAGAAGCCTCAGAAGTTAAAAGTAATTTTATATGCTGCAGATGCTTCCTGGTTTTAAAACTGTGACCTGGCTTCTAAACAATAATGACATCAACACTGAAGGATATTATTCTTCCATATCATGTAATTCCAGTAGCAGCTGTGGGGGAATCTTTACGAACTTAGGGGGAGGGGAGGCGGTCCGATTTAGATCATGAACTAACCGAAGAAAAGATATTTAGCATGATTTCCATTGTATGTAAAGATTAATTTGTATCGTGTTCTAGTTCAGAGACAGTACAGTAGATAAACCTGTCTGCGTGTTAGTATTTTTAAAAGGTCTGGGTATTGATTACAGACTTTTGATGTGTTTTCATGACCAGATCAGACTACCCAAGCCATAAAAACACCAGTAATTAAGAAAAAGTCTCCTTCAGAAGAGAATCAAGGGAACTCTGTTTCCATTATTTAATTTTTGACATCTCTGGAGGGATGCAATAAACTCTTTTTACCCATTAGTCGTTGACGTTGAAATAGGATATGAATTTCTTCTGTGGTATGCTAGTGAGTCTCAGTTGTATTCATGTGAGCATGAGGTTAAGTGATAGAAACAAAAGGAACTTCATAGAACCTTGTTTCCAAATCCTGTCCTCCTATATTCATTGGATCTAGCTGACAGTAGGTAGGTGACTTTTATCGTTGATCATACCGAATGGGCCGTGTATTTCAACTGTTACTTTTTGGAAGAATGGATATGTGATTCTGGAATCCAATTCTGGCTTCCTGTCTGGCTTCCTTTCTTCCCCTCTAGAATCCTCATTTTGTTCCCTGCCTTGGGCTTCATCTTTTTCTAGAGTTCTGGAAGTCTCTATAACCTTGCCCTTCCCAGCACAATCCAAGGTCACTGGATGTGTCTTCGTGACTGTTTGGCCATTTGACAGTGTTGGGCGAGTGTAGGTGGGATCCACCACTGTGCCCGGGAGACACACCAACAGAGTCTCACCCACAGTCTGAGCCTGTTGCCCAGTGTGAAATGGGAGGTTCATCCCGTAGAAGAAGGGGAGCTGGGGAGCCGGTGAGAATACACCTTGGGTCTAGGCTCATGAACTCATGAAAAGCAACGAAGTAAGGAACAGTTGCCTTCGCACAATTTATTTCATTTCTGGATCCCTTTTTTGCATCCTATCAGAATCTCCTCTCCACAGAGGCTCTACTAAATTATTGATACTAAGCCTATCTGATAAGGCTGCTGTTATATCTCTGCCCAGGGGTCTCTGCACTTTTAATAATGGAGTCTGTCCAAAGCCCCTGCTTAGCTAATCAAGGAGCTGTGGATTTGTAGGGTTTGGCTGGCAGGTTGGTGTAGTGTTCCTGGAACAAGATGGCTCCTTAGTTCCCATAAAATCACCCTCTTCCCGCACAGCCCAGCCACCAGCCGCTACCCTGCCCGCTCACAGAGCTGACCCTTGTCCTTGTGATTAATAAAAAGGCTAAGAGTCTATACATGCTGGTGGCTGGTAACATGCTAGGAAGACCTGTGCTCTCCTGCCTGGGAATATAATGCAGCCCAAGGCTAGGAATGGGCCTTCTGGTCGCCCTGGGATTGGATCGCCGGCCTAGCTGGGCTGTTTGGCCTCATCCCAGGATGGCGAGTGCTGGCCATCAGCAGGACTATTCTGTGTGGACAGTTGAAGCTTGCCTTCCCCCTCTGCTGCACCATTTGCTCCACTGGACTGGGAAAGAGGGCAGTAGACAAATCTACAGCGGAGCCAAACGTTGGATTACACCTGCCCCGTAAGTCTCTTCAGCTGATTTAAGAGCTGCATTATGAATGGGGAGGAGAGGTGGACTCACTGAGATAATCCTGGAAAGAGAGATCCCGTCCATAGGAAGTTGGCCTTCGTTCCAGTGTCCCACATGGAATAATCACGGGCCACATTGTAGTTTTGCATTTCCGTGCCATTAATTGCAAGGTGTGTGTGTGTATACTTAAAGTATCAACTGAAAAACGGTGCTTACCCTTCTCAGAAACAGGCTCTGATCTGCCTGTTTTAGACGATGGTGGCCAGAGCACCACCATTCCATTGAAAATATAATGTTTTCTTAGGCCAAAGTCAAATGCTCTATCTGTTTAAACTCTGTCCTCCACGCTGAATCTGAAAGCTCTTCAGTGACATCTCAAAGTCAGCCCTGTATTGAGAAGGTCATTGTCAAAGCAGGAGTAAATGAAGAATCGAGGTTATTCTTGCTCCGCACTCAAGCCTTCAAAGAGGAGTTACCCTTCCCAGGGGCAGAGGAACCGTGCTGTGCTTTAGTTATGCGTATGCGAGTGGGATTTATTAGCTTTGGGAATGAAGGAGAAGGTCATCATGATACTTGGTAAATTATGAGAGGGGGTCAGAGGGTCAAAAAGAGGGAGCTTCCCTGCCAGACATTCCTGGCTAAGAGTCGAAATACCATGGAGCAAATAGTTTGAAAATTATGAGTGACCTTCTCAACTTGTCCTAGACCCTCATGCCTGACAGTGCACACCAAAGGCGGGAGGATAGCTCTGCAGGGATTTGGGGGTGGGAGGATGGTGGCTGGCCAATTTCTTGGGGGGTTCTACAGTGCGTACTAAAGGGTGAAAATAGTGTCAAGACCTCCTTTAAAAGCTCTAGAATGACCCCGTATTAGCTTCGCATCAGCCTCAGACCCACAGTGGCCTCCCAGGTCTTCCAGTTGGAAGGGGAGAGAGATGTCCCATGCAGGGTGTGTTCAGACCAACAGGGAGTGCTCATCTCAATGATGTGGTTTCCTCTTCACTCCCTGACGGAGGGTCTCTCCTTCCCCTCACTCCACCTCACAACTACTGAAGCAGACATCCTTCAGAGGAAAGAAAAAAACTTCCCCCCATGGGGTTGGCATTCCAGGAGTGCACCTGCCCGCTGGTCTAAAGGACACGAGATGGGACCATCTAGGTAGATGGTCCAGGTGGAAATGCCTGGGCACTCATAGTGTCACCCCAACACCCATTTGGAGCTCGCTTCTGGTGGAACACTGCCTTCACAATGGCACTGTAGTTTGCTTATGAGCTAACGATTTCCCTTTTCTTTTCTCTGTCAACATCTTCCTCGCTGTGTTTGTTCTGTCCTATATTTCCAACTTACTTCTGTGAAGTTTTGATGGGAAGAGTGTCAGGGAGGTTCTGCAGTAACTTTTTTTTGCACTTCTCCTGGAAGGGGGTTGATAATCTTAACTGGTTTTTGAGAGCCTTCTGATGGCCCCAGCCAGTGCCCCGCTGATCATTTTTGAACTGTGATTTGCACCGCAGCTCCAGAAATTTCATCCTGAGGATGCTCAACAGGAGCTATATGACTTTTAATCCTGCTGAGGGGTTCATTTCTCTCTCTGGATCTCGCTCTCAGTTTTTCAGCATAGGGCCAGAGGCTCTTCGCGTACTTGGAGACTGTTTTCAACTTTTTGCTCCTGCTCTTTCCAGGCAATTAGCAAAGTCTGTTTAATTGTTGAATTGTTATGTGCACACACTCTATTTTAATTCATTGTATCAGAGGGATGCCTCTTTTTTTTTTTATTAAAGATTTTATTTATTTATTTGACAGAGAGAGACAGCCAGCGAGAGAGGGAACACAAGCAGGGGGAGTGGGAGAGGAAGAAGCAGGCTCCCAGCGGAGGAGCCTGATGCGGGGCTCGATCCCAGGACTCCGGGATCACGCCCTGAGCTGAAGGCAGACGCTTAATGACTGAGCCACCCAGGCGCCCCATCAGAGGGATGCCTCTTACACATCTTCAAGAAGAACTCCTAGAACCCAACCTGTTGTTTCAAAAGATTGAAATCTTTACTCATTTTATGAACAAAAAATTTACCTGGATATTAAAAATGACAGCAAATAGCATTCCTCCTGCTGGAAGAATGTATGAACGCTAGTAGCTTCAAAATCATGCCAGAGAGCTATTGCTGGGTGTTTTCTTTTCTTTTCGCTCCATGACAGATTATTTTCCTTAATTGCAATGTTAAAAATACTAATTTGTAATTATAGCCCCAGTTATGTTGTATTAATTATAATTATAATGTTTTATCACACAAACTAGCAACTGATGATGGCCCTTGTCTGTTTAAATAATATCAATCTATCTTTGAATTTAAGAAATGGCACTACTCGCTTATCTAATCGACGTTAGCGGTGAAATGGAACTGTCAAGAAGAGTATTTGTGTACGAAGGCATTTTTATCCCAATAGAGCTTATAGCTTTCACTATAATTTTCAACCCCAAAAGTATATTTGGCTGTTTCTGGGGATTGATAGGCCAGAAATGGGAAATGAGGCCAGGCTCCAGCACTGAGCTCTTGGGTAGCATGGGCTGAAGAAGGCAGAATTGTTGGCTGAGCCCAGTGCCTGGAGCTCAGCACACCTGTGGCAGCAGACAATTGCAGATCGAAACAGCAATTTGCCTTGGAGTTGGGAAGGTGGCAGCCCCACAGGCAGGTGGGACTTAGGGCCTCAGGACGACAAGTCTCAGGGCCCAGGCTTCCAGCTGGGGTTGCGGATGCTAGCATCTGCCACCATAATTCTTACTTGCTCATGAATTGAAGCTGTGTGTTGAAGGTCTTCCATCCCTGCAGCTAAGTGGCCTGGAAGTGGACAGAACCAGACTTCATCCTTTAGCAGTCGAATATTCTAGGAACTCTGGTCTGTGTGTGCATGCCTCCAGCTCCTTCTCCTTAAGAAAAACACAACTACTTTCTTATTATTAAGAGCTTCACGCTCAACAATGCTTTTGTCCAGTTCACCTCCTTTGCCCTCCTTGGTGACGTTGTGAGGTTGGCGGGATGGTTGTTGCCATTTGCAGGCGTGGAAAGTGAACCTTAGTGGTTGAACAGGCCCAATACAAAACCTAATGTCAGCCTAAGTAATTCATTCAAAGCAGAGCAGTGAATGAGTGCTGACCCTAGCTTTTGTACCCAGGTTCTTCCCACCTGTGCTTGGAGCTCTGGTCCTTCCTCAGAAAGGACTATGAGTGGAGCGCTCTGGTGTGGTCAAGGATGTTAGGAGGCAGTATGTCTCTAGGGCAACCCAAAGCTAAGGTCTGCCATAGAGGTTGAATCTAACTCTTCATTTTACACATAAGGAAATTGAGGACCAGACAGATGCCTAAGTTACATTGAGTGTCCAGAGAAGCCTCTGGAACCCAGACTCGGACTCTCTGCCCCGTGTTTTCTGGACCACTGAGCCTCATGTCTTCCTCATAGAGTGGCGCCAGCCAGTGTTCTGCAAACGCCCCATTTATCTCACCTCTAACCATTATGGAAACTTCTGGAGTAGATGCGGTGTGATAAGGCCATGCTTCCCCGTGGTCGGTAGGGGAAGACAAGATGCCTAGAGGTATCTTTCAGCCGGTCTGGGTGGTGTGCATCCCCTTGCCTGGGGGGCAAGATGGCTGAGATCTTAGAGATTCTAGTCCCTGTGACGATTTTCTCTGGGAGAAGAGGGAGGATCAGAAGTGCGGTGCGTTTCCGACTGGTTTCGGTAAATGATCCCATTTTTTATCCTACCTTCCTCCTTATTAAAATTCAATTACCCCCTCTCTCTTCCCTATTAAAATTTGTACCTTTAGTTACATCGCAAGTGCAAGAAGGCTGCTTCTAAACAAGGCCTGGCCAGGACTGGGGCGGGTGTCAGCGGACACTACCCCCAGCAGGAAGCGTCTCTCCCCTGCAGCAACAGCCATTGAAGCAAGGATGAAGTGTATCACAAAGGTCTGGAATGAGGGAGAACTAGAAATCTGGGGTTCAGAAGCCCCCCCTTTTTTTTAGTTTTGACTATTTTTGTTTCCCTTGAGTTTAGTGTTCAGGGGAGGAGGGTTTTGGTGGAAATTGAAGGGAAACCCTGCCAAACAGAAATTCCATATCAGATGGAGATTTTCCTCCTTCCAAGAAGGTGTGAGAGTAGCCAAGAAGCATTAAAGCGTGGGGGAAGTCAGGGTGATGGGTTGGAATGTTCTCGATGGAGCGTGAGTGGGGGCTGGGGACAGTCCTGCAGGTTGGCTGAGGAGGCTGATGTGAGCTTTGGGGAGTTCCTGGCTTGGCTCCTTGGACCTGAGGTAGTTTAGGGACAGGAGGTAAGCCCTCAAATCAAGCAGGCTGCCGAAGCCAACGCTCCCTGAGCACCAGTGCCTCCTTCCAGGCTTTCTGTTCGTTCTGGAAGTGAAGTCTGAGCACTGGAGAGATCCCTGCCTTCCTGGTGCTTATGTAGGGGGTGAAGGGCACAGATAAGAAACAAGAAAGTAAATGAAATATGTAGTGTGTCAGGTAGCATTAAGTGCTATGGAAGAGAAATAGGCAGAATTCTCAAGGAACTGCTCATCCCAATGTCCAGAGATTGCTTCTGCTTGGGGCCGTTCCCAGGTACCTGTCACCCTTGTGGAGCTGACCTGGCTTAACTCTTCCCAGACGTCTAACACTACGTGGGGCACTGCACTTCCTTTTCCTTCTCTGTCAAGCAGGAATGTGGGGGAAAGACCTCTTCGGAAAACCCCCTGAGATCTGTTAATGAGACATCGGTCCTCTTATAACTGGGTAGCCAATGCATTTTTTTTATCCTTATCCCTCCTTCCATTTGCGCGAGACCTAACCTTTGCAGATCTCTCGAAGGTCTGTTACATCCTTTCATCTCGTATTCTGTGAGTCGAGAAGGGTGGAGTTGGGAAATCCAGAACTGAAGAATGACTGGGGTTAATACTACAGTCTTTCACAGCTGCTGTGCTGTGGGCTGCTCCCGTCGGAACACTGGCCACAAACACGGCAGCGTGGCTGGAGCCCGGACTGGCCGGGTGTCTGCCCAGAGTGGGGCAGGTTTCCTTGCTGACCTTGCAATCTGCTTTTGCAGGCCGTGGCAAGGTCATAGAAAGAACTGTGTAGTCGTGTAAACCCACTACTTTGAAAGCCAGCACTGCCTTGTATGCGTAAGTCGATGAATATATTTCATTCTATGTTTTTTAAACATGAGACCCCCTACCTCCATTGGAGTCATGAGAACACAAGCACAGAGGTGCTCAGACACTTTCCTTGACCGCAGACCAGCACGGGAGGTGCGGCCGTCCTAACGCGAGGCACAGATTTTGCATTTTTCAGAACTTATCTCATCTCGTACAACAGAACTGTAATACAAATCTTATTATTACTATTTTTACCTCTTTAAGGATGAGGAAACTGCACATAACCCATGACCACGGCAGCATTTCCAAGATGAGGTGCCCAAGACGTTACGAGTTGAACTTGAGGCTCAAGGCTAGTTCTTTCCTTCCAAAAGTTACGCCCCCAACCGCTGTCCTAAATTCACTGTAGAATTACTTGGAATTCTCAGGAAATTCAAAATTCCTAGGATTTCTGCCCTGAATCTTTTTCTTTTTGAAATATTGCTGCTTTTTTGTTTGTTTACTCTTGAGAGTCTATCAGACTTTATCCTATGTTTTAAGGTTACTGTTAATTAACGTGGCTCACAAAGTCTCACGAGCTACCTACTTTTATTCCATCTTTAATATTTTAAACATTTTTAGAAAGGAATTATGTTACAACTGGGTCTCTCAACTGAGTTAATTTTTTTTCTTTTTACCCCAGATTACCTAAAATGGCTTTGTTTGGTCCCCAAGTTACTGGTAGAACTGTGTGTCTTTAGGACAGAATTCCTTCTAAGACGGTTTCCCCAACATTTGCTTTCGTTTTGTCCTTCAGTTTTGCGTCGTGGGGGCCACTCATTTTTCTTTCTTCAATGGCAGCTTCGTTAGACTTGAAGAAATCAACTCCCCGCTGTCATTGGTGTTAACGACACAAACGACAAACCCATTGTAGTTTTTTCTGAATGGTTACATACAAGGGACTCTGAGGCATTTTGAACAGTTGGATTGACTCAAAGCCATCAGTGTGGAGTGTGTCTTGTTTCCTCCCAAGTTTGGGATTTCAGCTGCTTCCTTCCCTCATGCCAAGGGACTGCATTTATCTTACGCCTTAAGTTCAAGGCGCCCCCTCGTGGTGCAACTGGTACATAGTCAATGTGAGAAAAAATGTTGACAAGCTTACAAGGGATAAAAAGGCTGTGCATTTAGATTTGATCTTCTTGTTCTTCCCATCTTTAAGGTTAGCAAATGAGTAAAATCTTGTTTTCTGATTTTGTTTTAAATTTGTCTCTAGCTGTTTCTATCATATCCGGTGCTTCATTTTGGGGGAGGGAGAAATGAATCAGAAAAGCAAGCCTAAATCCCAAATCCCAGGCGACTTGGAAAAATATTTTCTTTTTTTTTTAGTACAAAAGTAATACATGTGTATTCTAGAAATGCTAGGAAGAACAGATAAAGAGCAAAAATCATGCTCTCACAATCCACATGGATTAACATTTTGATGTATGTCCTATTTTTTTCCAGAAATATAGATTCAAGGAGAACCAAACACATGCTGTTTTACCTACCATGATTTTTCCCACTGAATTCTATGTGTGAATTTCATTGTGTGTTGTTACTGGGTTTGCCCCTTCATCATTGTTCGTGCTTTCTTAGGTTGGTTGGTTCCATTGTGTGCACGCTTGTGGGTTATTGTAGATTATTTCCTTAAAGTCAGTTGCTTGAAATAGAATGGCCAAGTCAGAAGGATAGGCACAATTTTAAGGCATTAGATACTTACTGCCTCGTTACTGTCAGTCAAGCATCTTTGGGGGAATGCAGTTGTTTTTAATAAAGGTTTCAAGTTCCCAGCATTTGCATTCTTCGTCTGTGCTAGGAATTGTGCCTCTTGGTTTCCGTGCCTCGATCCCATTTGAGCCTCATAACAACTATGTGAAGTAAATACTATTATTGTCCTCACTTCCCAGATAAGGAAAGTCAGGCTTGCAGAAATGAAGTGGCTGCTCTGTGGTTTCAAAAGCAGGGAGACAGAAGGCTTTCAGAAATTGGATACAAATAGCCCTTTGCATCCCTTGAATCTTGAACTAAGTGGAAACTAATACTGATCATTCTCCATTGGTAAAATAAAGAACAAGGGTGTTGGCAGTAAGAGAAGAGGAAGAGGAAATACGGGTCCGTAAATTTAGAAACATGAAGAAAATTCTAAGTTAAGGCTCTGGCAATTAGATCTTCTGGTTAGGAGAAGACACGGTGGACAGCTCAGTGATTACTGTATAATTACAAACTCTGGGGAACTCCTAATACAGACATGTTTTCACGAGATCTTGTCATATTTTTTCATGAATACATTTTCTCTGACCACAGTGAGTCTTCAGACTGCTTAAATTACTCCCGAATAGTCGACAGTTGACTAGAAGGAAAGTGTATCAGAAAATCTTCAATTTCTGGGCAAAACCAGAACCTTTTGCAAGCTTTTCAGTCTTGGCAAATCTCCAAAGTCCTTTGTGGTTTCTTCCTCTTTATGTCCCTTTCTCTAGCTCTCTCTCTCTCTCTCTCTCTCTCTCTCATTCTTACTCCCAAGGGAGCTACATTTCCCTTTTGCCATGTTTACAATACTCTTCTCTTTTCCTATTATTATTATGTAATTATCTTTATTCTAGAAAACTCAGACACAGAGCGAAAGGCATCTGCTTGATATCTGCTGTCCCTCATCTTCCCTGCTCAGGCTCATCAGCACTGTCTTTACTCTTAGGGAGGAAACTTTGGAACCTCTTTCTCTTCCTGCTGCACTTTGCCTTTGGAAGAGCTCTCAAGCACCCTTCCATGGAACAACCCCTCTGTAGTTTCCCTTGACCATTTTCCTCCTTTTATTTTTTTTTTTTAAGATTTTATTTACTTGAGAGAGAGAGAGCAAGCAAGAGAGAGAGAGCATGGGGGGGGCGGCGGGGGCAGAGGGAGAAGGAGAAGCAGACTCCCCACTGAGCAGGGAGCCCTATGTGGGGCTCCATCCCAGGACCCTGGGACCATGACGTGAGCTGAAGGCAGACGCTTAACCGACTGAGCCACCCAGGCAGCCTGACCGTTTTCCTCTTAATGATAGCCATTGGATTTATTAGGAGTCTTTGAAATAATCAAAACGTCCTTCTGTTTAATTTCTACGACATTGTTATGATTGCCACTACAGTTTTTTCCTTGAGGTGGCGAGGCTCGAGTTTCCCCAGTCGCATTCCCTTAGCCAGATGTAGCCTCGTGATGTCCATAAACTACTGATCACCGTTAAAATTCTCTGAAGTGACTTGTAGGTGCTCCTTCTCCGCCCACACTGATTTTTTTGGGGGGGGGGGAAGAATTTTCTGTTTTACGGTCGAATCTATAAATCAGACTTCCAAGCTCTACACACTTGATTTAACCAGAGTATGTGAGTGGCCTAGTAAGATCCGGTTTTCCCTCTCTGCTTCCTTACTGTGGGGCTCGGAACCCGTAGAGCTGCAAACATTTCGCCCACCTGTGGAACCTGCCGAGAACCGAGGAAGTTGTCTGTGAGCTTAATTTTGTAATCCTGGGGAAATGTACCTGGCATTCCAGAGCTCAAGTTCCTGTGGCCTCGAGTTCTGAAGCCCCCCCTTTTCTGTAGGAGCTTCTGCATCTTCTAAGAAAGGAAGGCCTCCTGGCTTTGCAGCACCCCAGGGTCCTTTCTTGCTCTGGGGCAGAGGGATCCTCCCGGCTTCTCTGTTTCCTTGACCTCCATCAGCGAAGGCAGGAAAAGATACAACCGCTAGAGCTGGTGTTTGTTCCAAGTTTGAAGCCTTTGACCACGTGCGTGTTTCTCCTCCCACTTTCTTGAGTTGCAGACAGTCCTTGGCCAGAGCAGCCGCTGGAGCGACGGTCCTTGTCCCCTTGTGTCCCGAGTATTCTGTTATTACTGTGGCAGGTTCCTCTGCTGAGAGTCCCCCTCTGGGAAGGTTGGGGTTTCTGCCCTCCTGACAACCTCTTTGTCGGGGCGCCGGTCTCCCCTCCCCTCCCCTGCTCTCCGTCCCCACACTGCACACAGCTGTCTCTCTCTCTCCTCCTGGGTTCTCTGTCCTCAGCCCATTTTATTCCCCGTGTCCTTGTGCTGCCCACTGTGGTTTTCTGCACCTTCCCCCTTGCTTGTCCGCAGCGGCTCTTCGAAGCCATCGTCCCGTTTTTATCTTGCACGTTTATTTATCACGTACCTACGGGGCTTTATTATTTGTGATCTACTCAGGAGATTTCTTTCCTAGTTGATGAAGCCTGTAAAGAATCGAAGGCCCTCCAGCAAGCCTCACCTTTCTAGGGAGAATATATTCACCCAGCAAAGGGCTTTTATGAGGTCAGTCTAGCTAATAGCTCTTCTCACGGTGTCACTCTTCTTTTCTCGTAAAAGCCCCTTCGAGTTCTTTTCCTTTTTATGTCCCACCTCTGAATGCATTCTGGGTAGACTGTTTTAGGACCGTTCTTGTCTGGAGACCTGTCTTTCGGCTTTGGGATGTCCCCATCTGTGTTCCAATGTTCTTTTTCTTACAGAGATTGGTGTCTGGTATGTGTGTAACTGCGTTCTAAATAATATAAAATTATGCAGAAATTAAAGAAATAGTCATATTATATATATGTATTATCTCTGTATCTATAATGGTGGGTTGGATCACGGGTATCATCTAGTTCAATTATGACGAGGTTTAGAGACCCCATATTTGTGGGTCGTTCCTGTGGACATATCCATAGGCACATCTGTAGGCACATGTAATGGATGATGGAGCCGTCAAGCCAGGATGTCTCATTGGCCAATTTTCCCCTTTTTTCTTTTCTTTTTCTTTTTTAACTGTGGTGGAATATACATGACATCAAGTTTACCGTCTTGACCATTTTGACGGGTACAATTCAATAGTGTAACAACATTTACAGTGTTGTGCAACCAATCCCCAGCATAATTGCAACTCTCTCTACATGAAACAACACCTTCCCACTCTCTTCTTCTCCTCCCAGCCCCCTACACCCATCATTCGACTTCCCATTACCGAATTGACTACTCTGGGCATCCCCTATAAGTGGCCTCTTACCGTGTTTGTCTTTTTCTGTCCAGATTATTTTACTTCATATAGTGCTCTCAAGGCTCATGCATGTTGTAGTATGTGTCTGAATTTCTTTCCTTCGTGAGGCCATATAATATTCCGTTCTGCGTATATACCGTATTTTGTTGATGTATCCATTCATCCGTTGGTGGACACGTGGGCTGCTTCCACTGTTTGGCCATCGTGAGTAATGCTGCTGTGAACATGGGTATATGGATATATTTCTCTGAGACCCTGCTTTCAAGTCTCACCGGCTGATTTTGGATTCAAGAGTAAGTCATTTGCTCATGGGGTTTATGGAAATTTTCATTTTTTAGAACACAAAGAATATTTTCCCACCAGGGTCTTTTAAAAACAATAAAGTTGTCCCCAAATTAATCCGTGGATCAATGAGAACAGAAATATTTAAATACTGACGTGGGAAGCAGAGTAAACCAAAGACACTCCATGGTCACCCAGACTTCCATGACAGAATTATAGTTCCCTCCATCGTAATCCTGGTCTTCTGTTCCTGTAAGTGTTTACGTTGGGTCTAATCATGAGAATCTTGTCATCCTGCGTGGCAGGGGACAGGCTCAGAGCACTGTGCTCACGGGCCAGTCTTCGTAGAGAAGTCCAGTGGCCAAGGCCAATCAAGATGGCGGGCAGGGGCACCCCACCCAACTGCACTCAGACTTAGGAAGGTATTTCAGTCTGGTTTGGCAAGCTCCCATCACTCCCCTGCAGCCTTGGGATAACCTCAGGACAATCGGCCCAAGGAACACATTTCCCATGACAAGGTGAGTTGAAATATGCCCGTGGCAAGATATTTTAGGGGAAACGCATTGCCAGTCAGGGTTTGCTTTCAACATTTCTTACTAAAATACAAGGATGGGACTGTCACCGTTTTCTCCTTCTTTGAGGGAGACAGGGCTTAACTCTGCTACATTTTCCTCATGAATGAAGAGATGGTCGGTCCATTCTGGTCAACCTGTTCTTTTTCTCTTCATGTTTTCACCCTTTTTCTTTTCTGTCTCTCTCTCTCTCTCTCTCTCTCTCCTGTCACGCAGGCTTTGCGGTGCATGCTGACCTCTCTTCAGGCAGAACTTGACATTCAGAGGTACTTGATGAGAATTGAGTCATCTCAGCGAGTTAGTACTCCACCTTTTCTTTCTCTGCATCGAGTTGTACCTCACCTCCTGCCTTTTTCTTGCGTTGCGTGTGGCATTCTAATCAGCGTCCGCCACTAAACCCGACCGCCTGTCCTTTTCCCCTGCTCCCCCAAGCCCTGACTTAAACCCATCAAAGCCAAATGCTTGCTGCATTCTCAAACGTGTGTGTGTGTGTGTGTGTGTGTGTGTTAATTGTGAGAGTTAATATTAAAGTGAACACTAATTGCATGCTTGCTTCGAAATATTTCATTTACTTTCCACAAACCGAGCTGTGCAACAGGCAGTGATGCGGTGCTCAGAGATCGTGGCACAGTCCTCTGCAGAGCGGGGCTCTCCATCAGGACGCCCTCCTCCCCAGCTTGCTCGAGGCACAGTAGTCACGCCGGCAAACCGAAGCTGTGTCATTCGGATAACCTCAGAGCACCATGGCTCTTCCTTCACTCAGCTCCGATGTGTCCAATGTCGGTCCAGACCATTTTACTGATGTGCATCTTAATAATATAAATGAAAGGAACAGACACATTCATATAGAACTTACTACATGCCGGCCACTGTTCCGAGTGCTTTGCAAGTACGAACTTCTCACAGCGACCCCTGGGGTGGGCATGCTGTGGTCCCCATTTTACAAATGGGGAAACTGAGGCACAGAGAAGTTAAAT
This sequence comes from Ursus americanus, assembly GCF_024610735.1. NCBI lineage: Eukaryota > Metazoa > Chordata > Mammalia > Carnivora > Ursidae > Ursus > Ursus americanus. The sequence goes on along the minus strand of NC_142157.1, from coordinate 15,545,646 downwards.
TACTTGCCCAAGGCCACATAGTTCTAATAAATAACAGAGTTGGGGTTTGACCCCGGGTAGTCTGGTCCCAGAGCTAGCTTTCAGTATAGTCTATTTACCCACAATCCTCTTGTCCTCTAGGTCATGATGGGTCAGTTTAGAACTGGAAAGGGTGGGGAGAGTTTCCAGTGCTTAGATACCTGGCTCTGTGTTGGACACTGTGCGGACTGACCCTTTGACATATCGCCACCCACATCCTTTTTGTCCCCCCAAACGTGGCCTGTTTCTTTCTCATCTCCTGAGCATGCACAGGTCTGAAGCATTTACTCTTTGCTGTGAGGCCTTCAATGCACAGTGCTTAGGAAGCAGCCAGCACACTGGCCTTTGTGCAAACGTGGCTTCCGTCCCATTCGGTCAGCCTTCAGTGACCACACAGACTTCTCTGTCTTTCCTTTTTTTTAAAAAAAAAAAGATTTTATTTATTTATTTGTCAGAGAGGGGGAGAGGGGGTGGGAGAGAGAGAGAGAGCACAAGCAGGGGGAGCGGCAGGCAGAGGGAGAAGCAGGCTCCCCACTGAGCAAGAAGCCCAATGCAGGACTCGATCCCAGAACCCTGGGATCATGACCTGATCAGAAGGCAGACGCTTGACTGACTGAGCCACCCAGGCATCCCTGCCTTTTCTTTTAATAAACAGTCTCATTGGTCTTTTTTGGGGTAACAAGCTCAAACTGGAAAGTTTCTACCCAAACACATAGACACAGAAATAAAAATTGGGCCAGGCATACTCTGGAGAATCATCGTCCTCCCCACACCATCTCAGTTACGATGGGGTGTTTACAAACCTCTGATGTTTTCCCAGTCATTCTTAATCGTTTTCACATTTCTTTTCTTTTTTCTTTTTTTTTTTTAAAGCTTTTATTTACTTATTTATTTGAGAGAGAGAGAGCGTGTGAGAGAGCACAAGAAGTGGAGAGGCAGAAGCAGGCTCCCCAGTGAGCAGGGAGCCTCACGTGGGACCCAAGCCCAGGACCCTGGGATCAGGACCTGAGCCAAAGGCAGACTCTGAACTGACTGAGCCATCCAGGCGCCCCAGTTTTCACGTTTCTATAATTTCTGTAATTCATCGAAAAGAGAGGTAGCTTGATTCTTTCCTTGCATGCATGTTACGCACTAAATAGGGGTGTAGATGGGATGAGGAATGCCACGTGGCTCCTGCTTTCAGCTTAATCCGCCACCATCTTGAACTGTGCCTTTCTACTTTCAGAACTGAGATTTGACTTCACGATGTGGGATTCTCCATCAAAAATCGTGCAGAGTTTGGGGTCTACCTCTATTCTTTTTTTCTTATGCTTAAAACAAATTCTCAGCACCAACTTTTTTTTTTTTTTTGATATATCAGCCAATAATGGGATATATGAGAATTTTTCAAGGGTTTTTTTTCAAGCATTTATACCCAAGTTACGATGACAGTGGTGTATTTTGGAGGACTGGGGTGTAATAAGGTTGGAAATTGATGTTCTTCCTCTCTGGTAAGAGAGTCACACTCGGCCTCTGAGGATGTCACATTCTCCGTTTAGAAATTGGAAGTAACCGTTTACCCGCGTCAGGCAGGTGGACACAGAAAAAGGTTGGTCGTAGTCTCTCCTCTCACGCAGGGCCCCCACAAGCGAAGGGACCCCCACAGGCCCGCAGGGAGCCCAGCCATCTAGAACCACCCCCATTTATAGTTGACAGATTCCTGCGTATTATTCCTCAGTGACCCCTCACCACACCTACATCAAGTACATACTCTGATTAGTTTGTGGAAGTGAGCGAACGTTCCGAGAGCCTTCACGTGGGGCTGCACTGCCCGTGCACAGCGGGACTGGGGTCTGCGCAGATTCCGCAAGAACAGCGTGAGAAAAGGAAAGGGGGTCTCTTTCCAGATCTTGCTTTCTATCTTCCCAAATGCTGATGTGCTCTCGTAGAGCAGCTCTAAAGGAAAAAAGAAACTTTAGCCTGAAACCAGAACTTTCACAGGTCTGTTTTCATTTGAAAAGCGTTCCGGGGACATTGGGAAGGCAGCTAGCGGTGGTGGTGGTGATGACGACGATGATGTGTGTGTGTGTGTGTGTCTGTGTGTCTGTGTTTGGGAATGTGAGTTGGAAAATATCAGCAAATCCTCCTTTCAGGATATCTCATCTTAGGAGGGTCTGGCCACAAGCACTTGGAGGCATGGTGGCCTCAGGCACCCCAGTGTCTGCCCCCCCCTCCCCCGCCCTGGCCCAGCTCCCTGGGGCCTCCCTCACTGTTGGGAGGGGAGGCACCTTCCGATCTCCCAGGACAGGCCCAGGGACTGGCCTCTGCTAGCAGGGAAGGCCTCTTCGGTTTCATAACAACACAGCTCAGCTGTAGGGGCCCCACTTCGGCCTGGATGTGGGGATGAACGTACAAATGGCTTTGTTAGGAGTCCTTCTCTGGGGCCTGCTTAGCACTCTGTGCTGTGCTGCTTGTCTTTTACTTGCAATTTCAAAGCCTGCTAGCAGGCCCCTTCCCTTCCATCACCATAATAATAGCAGTCCTGACTTGGACACCTTTTATCCTGAAGCCTTTTAAGTGCATTCCTGGCTCTCTGAACTGTTAAAGGCATCAGCAGCTTTGCTCAGGCTTCTCCCAATGAGGACATGAGGACATGAGGACGGCAGGAGCCCCAGCCTGTGAAACCTATTTGTTTATAAGGCACACCTTCTTGCTGCAAAATAAAGCAAGAGAGAGAGAGAGAGAGAGACTGAGTGATTGATTCAGGGCAGCTTGCGGTAAGGAGACCTCTACTTTAGGTGAATAAACTAAAAATCCAAAGGTACGATTTCAGAGGAGGAGGAGGTACAGCGAGCTCTGATTGGCTTGAACATGAAATTTACAGTCAGCCTTTCTAATACATGCGACATTTGGTGTATGTCCTGCAACCTTCTCGTCATGGCACAAAGTACTGCTTCTCACTCCTTCAGGAGTGAAATTATTTTCCTTGTTTGAAATTCTCAAAGTGCCATTGTTTTGCTCCTGCTTCCAGAAGGGGGACATCCATCCACGTAATGGACAGGGTCCGCAAGGAAACAGCAGTGTGCCTCCGTTGGCTTTTTATTTTGTATCAACTCCTTCACGAGGAAAGCAGGACACTCAATAAGATAGCAGGAGCGTGTGTCTGAAAGAGGTGGGGGGCTAAGCTAACGAGATCCAGATTTGAAACTTGCTGATGGTGTAACTTTCTATCCCCATGGAAGAACGCTGGAGACAGAGGGAGGCCAGCTCGGCCTTATCTTCTTTCAAAAGTCTTGGTCTGGTCTCGTTCGGGCTTTGGAGGGAGGTCGAGAGCAGCCAGTTGGAGGTGTTGCTCCAGAAAGGGAGTCTGGGTCATGTTACAGGTAGGACACCAGGCCGGCAGGTGGTGGGTTGGCCTCTAATCCTTAAAGAGGAAAAGGCTGACCCGGCGAGGGCCCCACGCCCATGTGCAGGGTAACCAGTTTTAGCTGGCCCTCTAGGCACAGACAAACGTCTTCAAGGAAAAAAATGAAAAAACAGACCATCTACACCCTGCAAAGGGGTTGAAATGTAGAAAATATCCGAGAGACTGTAAAACATGGCTAAAAATTTTAAATTTACCTGGAATCACATTTTAATCAGAGCTTTAACGTTGTTATGGTAATGGTGTCAGAACGACAGATGTGGGGAGGGGGCGCTACAGATGTGAGAATCTTGTCTCCTTAAAAGGTAAAGCACGTTATCGGCGTGTCCAGAATGTAATGGATGGCTTTTGGCTCTTCCTCCTTAGCTGTAATCTTTTTTGGAAGTGAAAGGCCGTGCGATTCTGGACTCCTGCACAATTTTGCATGGCATGAAAATGAAAATGCGTCTTCATTCCCCGTGTTTCCCCCATGAGTTCCTGTCCTCGTTTCAGGGGCCATCTAGAAGGATGAGTCCTTCTGCCTGGAAGCTCATCGTACCCAATACACATGAGAAGACAGGAGTGGGCAGGAGGGTCTTCAGGTCGCCATAGACAAGCATCTTCCTGGATTCTAAATGTTTTGTGAGACAGTCTTCCCTTCCTCTGATCTGCTCTTTAAACATATACTTATGCAGTACTCGTCTGATTTGCAAAAGCGGTCTATTCTCATTTTGGAGAAATAAAGAGGAAAAGTATGTTACTCATGGTACTACCATATAAAGAGATGCAGTGCTAATATTTGGGTGCATTGCTCCCATTTCTCAAGTTATATGTAAAAAAAAAAAAAATCCTTAAAAGACCCTGATTATGACTGCATAATATTCCGTGGCTTGGTTGCACGGTAATTTGTTAGTGAGCCTCCCATGTGACTCTAGGTTTGTTTGTTTGCTATTGTCATCTATACAGATTTGCTCCCTGACCCACTAGTACAGGAAGTATCACCTTTCTGATTTTTGCAAATCAGATTAATCTGGCTTGGCTTCAATTATTGAGAAATTTATTCTTGTCACTTTGGGATCATAAATCCTAAGGAGAGCATCTAATCCAATAAAACTGGGTAAGGTTTTGAGTCCCCTGGGACTCCGTAAATGGCCTTCTAGCAGTCCGTCTGCAGGTGGGCTCAGGGGGCTGTCTGGCAGCTACCTAAGCTTGGGCACCAGTTTCAGCCACTCTAAGCATGCCACACATCCATCCTGCCCAGTGGGGCCATTCCTCGTAAATGGAATCTAGGTCTCTACATCGCCGTCACCACCAACAAAACTAGCCTCCTCTAGCTGGTCCTGCAAACTCATTCACCCCCTTTTTCCCCTCCCAGTTGGCCACCTTCTTCCTCTCCCATTGAGGGGCGAGAGGACCCCGCCATATTTATTTTCCAAATGTCTTTACCTCCTAAGCCTAATCTAGGGAGAGGGTCTTCCTGGTGGCTTCTGTGGCATATAAAGATGCTGTTAACAGACCTTCCCCAGGGAAGACCTTAGGACACGAAGGCTTGGCAATTGTTTCAGGAAATAGGGGTTAGGAGTAGATGTTCCATAATATTTTTCCTTTGCTGCTGACAACTTTGAGGACACGATCAATTAATAATATCTCAAAAGAGTCATCCGGCACAGAAATAGCTTGAAAGCGAGTGTCCGTGTAGTGTCGTGCTTCTCTAAATAACGAGGAAGCATCCTTTTTTGCACTAGGTGCCCTTGTCATTTGTTTCTTGGTATCTGTAGAAGGGGCTTTGCATGGGGAGAGGGGCTTGGCGGAGGGGTTCCTCGTGGCTCTCGTGGCGCAGTCACGTGCCCGCCTCACCCCATGGATGCCTGTGGCCGGCTCTAGACGGGGAGGCAGCGGGCCCTGACCACTTGGCCATCACTGCCTTTTCATCTTTCTGATCTGATAACGAAGTAACACACACGGGGAAGGAAAATGTGGAAACAAAAAACACAGTTGTACTTTGCTCAACTGCTGAATCGTCTGATTTTCCTCCAGACCAAACATCTTTCTGTTTTCACAGGTGAAAATCATGAAAAATGTCTGGGTACTCTTTTGGTGGAAAGAGGGAGGAAGGGGCTGAAATACTACCCTTGAAGAAACAGGGTATAAACTGAGTTTATCAGGGATATAGCTCATCAAAATAAATCCCGGAGAAAATGCCTTCCCCCTATGGCCAAGCTAAGGAAGGGAAATACTGATTTTTCAGAGCTCAACTTAAGACAGGAGAAACTTCTAAGAATCTCAGGTATGCACGGCTGGAAGCTGGCATTCAAGTGGGGTTTGTGGGGATCTGTCTTTCTGGTTGTAAAGCCCAGGAGTTCCTGATTACTGGTAAAGCTGGCGTGTGTCCATACATTCCTCGCGTGGGGCACAGATACGCACTAAACAGTCAATGGTGTGTGTTAGACTCAGAGCGGGACCATGTACTGCTTGCACTCAAGCTCTCTATTAAAAATAAAAGCTGATTTCTTCTCCTGTAAGTCTTCAACACCAGACCCACCCAAAGGTTTCATCATTGTTATAAATCCAAATAATTTCTTTTACATTTGTATTCCAGTGCTCACATCCACCTGTCAGCTTCTAGAGCGGCGGGTGTCCTCTGTCTAGTCCCCAGGTTGGCCATCAGCATAAGAATGACCCCGAGGAGATAGTGGCTTGGGTTTGCTTTTCTGGCCCTCTGCCACCGAAGTGGTGGGAAGGAGCCAAGGAGCCTTGTGGAGCTCCGGGCCTGCTGCTTTTGAGACGCACCGGGCTATGGGTCCCAGACTCCTCTGAGAGCGGCTGGTGGGCCACCTGAAGAGAGAGGGTGTCAGCCTAGACAGATGCGGCCACCTTGCGGGGTGAGTGTGTGTGTGTGTGTGTAAGGATGGAGGCAGGATGGAAGCCAGAGATGCCTAGGAGAGCTCTTGTCATTCTCCCCATCCCCAGGCCCAAACACAGTAGAGGCCTTAGAATTTGGGGACAAGGAGGGGCGCCTGGCCGGTTCAGTCAGTGGAGACTGCGACTCTTGATCTTGGGGTCGTGGGTTTGAACCCCATGTTGGACATAGATGGTACTTGAATGAAAGAAAAGAAAAGAATTTGGAAATAAGGAGACGCAAAGAAGGGAGGCAAGGGACTGCACTGTGGTTTGTAGAAAAGACTGTAAGCAAAGGAGACGCTTAAACTTAGCGACAATTCTTAATTCTCCTGGGGCCACTGTGGAGCTGGGATGTTGGAGTAAACAGAAGTCTGGGGATGATCCATTGTTGTAAACTTCTGATATTTTGCTCCTTGAATCTTTCACAAGAGGACCGAACAACTAGAAAGTTCTCTTCAACTGAAGTCAGAATTTTAACTAGGTTTGAGTCTAAAGCTTCCTAAGTACAAAAAATGGGATTAAAGTGTCTGAATGTCATGATTAAATTAACTGTGTCAGTAATGAGTACGGTTAATCCTTGCACAACATGGGGGTTAGGGGTGCCGACCCCCCGCACAGTCTAAAATGCGTGTATAACTTTTGACTCCCCCAGAACTTAACCACTAAGAGCCCACTAATGACTGGAAGCCTTGCCGATAACATAAGCAGTCGAGTAACACATTCTGTATATTACATGTGTTATATACTCTTACAATACAGAAAGCTAGAGAAAAGGTTATTAAAGAAATCATAAGGAAAAGAAAATACACTTACAGCACTGTACCATATTTATCAAAAAAAAAATCCGGATGTAAGTGAGTCTGCCTTCGGCTCAGGTCATGATTCTGGGGTCCTGGGATCAAGTCCTGCATCGGGCTCCTTGCTCAGTGGGGAGCCTGCTTCTCCCTCTGCCTGCAGCTCTCCCCTGCTTGTGCATTCTGTCTCTCTCTCACACACACAAATAAATAAATAAGTAAAATTTTAAAAAGTCAGCTATATTAGGATAATGAGTCATCCCAGATACATTTGCATGTGAGAAGCGTCATATTTCTGAATTCTCTGTGGAAATCGGGCATTAATTAGAATGATGTAAAGATTCAGTAAGGCAGTATTGAGTTTTGTTTTCAAAAGATAACATAATTTGAAGTGAAGCGTATATCCTGGCTCACCAGACACCTCACCGTTCCCGACGGCTAACGTATTACATGAAAGCTACGTTGGCAGGCTTTTTTTTTTTTTTTTTTAAGATTTTATTTATTTATTCGACAGAGATAGAGACAGCCAGCGAGAGAGGGAACACAAGCAGGGGGAGTGGGAGAGGAAGAAGCAGGCTCATAGCGGAGGAGCCTGATGTGGGGCTCGAGCCCAGAACGCCGGGATCACGCCCTGAGCCGAAGGCAGGCGCCTAACCTCTGTGCCACCCAGGCGCCCCAGGCTTTGTTTTTTGGACCTCGGTGTTTCAATTTTGACTTTAAGGGCCCTGAAAAATAAGAATGGAAACCATCATCAGTGCCTCTAGCTTAAACTTCCTTTTCTCTTTGGCTTTGGTCTCCAAATACAACAGCATTATGAAGAATAAGAGTAAATTCGATCTCCCAGTACAGCGTAATGCTCACGGTCAACATTTCAGCAAATATTTGTTCATGATGATAAAATGCAAGTATGGCAGTCTTTTAACAACTAATGCTTTGTGACTGTGTTGCACGCACTTGAGTATATGTTTGCAGAAATCCTAGGTCCTCGTGCTGTAGCTGGGCTGCATATTTCTATCGAGGAGGTGCAATAGGGTAAATCATTTGAAAGAAACAATAAATGAAAGTCTTCTGGGCGACGTGGTGTTTTCTTCGTTGTGTGGTGTGTATGTCGAAGTTAAGAAATCTTCGTCCTTAGTCCTTAGACTCCCGGTTGAATGACTTTACCACTTTACTAACTACCAGATCTTTCCACCTGTGGTCTTACAGATGAGAAACTAGGACTCGGTGAGGCTGTACATTTCCCCCATTTTGGCAGAAGCTGAACCAGAACCAGATCACCAGACTCCAGTTCAATGACATTACCATTGACTGTCAGCTCTGGGATCCCACAGACTTGGTCGCAGTTCCCTCACTTGCTAGAATTTCAGGCCGGTTGCTTTAACGATCTGTTTTCTCAGTGGTGGTCTGTAGCATGAGTTGCGGTGAGGTTCAGTGAGAATCCCATATGTCAGTCACAGCGTGGCCGGCATCGTGCGTTCGTTCCTGGCTCTCTCCCCTCACCCCTTCACTAGGAGACTCTTCCTAGAGGACCAGTCCGCACATGTTGCAGAGGAAGCAGAGGGGAGACCTGCACGAGGCCCGTTAGCCCGGCATCTCTTGGTGATAGAAAGCCCTCTTTGAAGAAGGGAAGGCTAGGGGCACCTGGGTGGCACAGCGGTTAAGCGTCTGCCTTCGGCTCAGGGCGTGGTCCTGGCGTTCTGGGATCGAGCCCCGCATCGGGCTCCTCCGCTGGGAGCCTGCTTCTTCCTCCCACTCCCCCTGCTTGTGTTCCCTCTCTCGGTGGCTGTCTCTATCTCTGTCGAATAAATAAATGAAATCTTTAAAAAAAAAAAAAAGAAGGGAAGGCTAGAAAGGATGAGTGGAGTTCAGTGGCCTGGTTCACACAAACCAGCCCTTGGGGTGCATGACCCCAAAAGAATTCCTGTTTGGGTTTTAGGTTTGGGGGTCCCCTGGGATTTGGGAAAACATCTAGAAAGTTACTATGGAAACAGAGGGAGATGGGTTGGTATCCTGGGTGCCCATGAAGCACAGAGGGAAATCCAGCCTTCCAAACCCTTGAGTCCTGTTCCTATGGCCATGTAGTATTTCCACCATTCACGACCCCACGCACCTTCCGCAGTGAGGGGCGGCTCTCCGCTCAGCAGCCTGGGGCAAAGGCTTCAAATGCCATGCTGTAGACAGTGCCTGATGGCCAAAATGAGAATAACTCCCAGCGTAAAGACTTCTTTATTAAGCCAAATCTGCAATTGTGTGAGTATCCCCCCCCTCTTTCTTGCTAATTAAAATCTCTCTTTTCCCATGTAATAATGATACCATACACAGTAAAAGTTTCAGTAGAGAGGACATACTTGGGTGCCCCCAACTTTGCAAAATACCATCTTAGTAACTCTACATCATAACCTCCCCCATAATTTTCTAAAGAGAGTTTCATCTGTGAAACACATGTATTACCGCTAATATTATAAATGTGCCAGCGTCATATCAGCCCAAGGTGGGGAGCTGTTAGAATGGGTCCGTGTCAGTGACGGCCTGCTTACAAGGCACAAAGTCACCTCAAATTAGTTTAAGAACAAAAATGGAATTAATCAGAAGGAATTAATAGGAAAGACCCCTCAGCATGCTGGAATCAGGAACCAGGATGCCCAGTGGCCCAGATAGCTGCTGTCCATCTTTTGGGTCATGGGGATCTCTTGTCTCTGTTTTCCTGAACAGATCGGCCCCCATCCTTCCTCTGTATTCTGTTTCACGTTCCCTGTCCATTATCAGCCACGACTTCATATGACCTCACATTTCAAATTCTCACAGACACTAATAAAATAGCCCCTCTGTCCCAGGTCTCCATTTTTCAGGACGAGAATATAATGGGTCCAGTCAAGATCAGGTGTGGCTACTGCTTGAGCCAGTCAGCTGCAGCTGGGCTGGGCGCGGGTGACTCTGCCGTTAACTGCTCAAACCAGTATGTGCTTGAGAGTGAAAGGGGTTTCTACTAATAATGACCCTAGGACAACAGGTGCAAAAGCAGGCATGTCCCCGGGTAGCTGCAATGTATGTCCCCTTCATGGGACACGGTCTTCAGGGTCTTATCCAAGTGGGCAAGGAGGTATTCCGCAGAGAAGGGGGACATCATTTGGGGGCGGGAACTCTTTCAAAGATGGCTGAGCATCAAGTCAAATAATAAAAGTGAAACTTGTTCACATATTTGGTATTACTGAAGAGGTTAGCAAGAGGCAAAATCCTGCCCTGTGGTTGCCTATAGGAAGAGACAATTTGGTACTCTGCTGCTTTGGACGATGTATCTGTTAGCTCAGCTGAGAGAGGGACAGGGGAAAATGTCCCTTGAGAGGCCACATTCTCCTCCTGGGTGCCCCCGAGTGCACAGAGACCTGAGGACACGGTGTGTGACGTCACTCAGTTCACCCATGTTCTTCCCCCACCCCCGACCCACCCTTCCGTGCCAGCAGTCATGCCCCCAAACCCCTTCTGCACTCACAGGGACACACCTCCTAGCTCTTCTCGTCCAACTGTTAATGCGTGTTATCATCCTTGGCCCCAAAATATCCCTCCAGTGCATTAGGAGCTCAAGAACCCTATGCAGCGCTTCTAACCCCGGGAGCCCAGCCCAGCACTGTGCCGAGTGCAGAGTCCCTGTGCCAAATGCCTTTTGCTTTTCTTTTTTCATATAGCACATCACAGGGTAGCTGACATTCGTCAGCAATTTCCATTGTCTCTTCTCTGCACTAAATGATGTCTCAGCAGCGAGCACTGGGGGAGGGGACCCTGTGAGAAGACTGCTAATATGCAATGACAGTTTGCAGGGGGAAAGGAAATGACACGGAAAAAAGGGGAAATTTGTATTTGGAACTAAGTAGCTGTGTACAGGAAGTTAAAAAAAACAAAAGGTTAGCCCTTACAACTCTATTTTTATACATATTACCACCACGGTGACCCTGAACGAGAAACAGAAATTTGATTCTGACTGTCTTCAAGGATTATTGCCTTTTGCAATGGAAAATGACAACTCATCAAATGTATCGTATGTGCTGTGGGCTGCAGAGACGACCAAATGGCAGAGGCCAGGAACGTCGCCCTGTTGCTTAAAGTAATATTATTTCTCGGCTATTTTGCTCAACGGAGTGCGTAGTGTTTTTTTGTTTTGTTTTGTTTTTGTTTTTTTAAAGATTTTATTTATTCATTTGACAGAGATAGAGACAGCCAGCGAGAGAGGGAGCACAAGCAGGGGGAGTGGGAGAGGAAGAAGCAGGCTCATAGCGGAGGAGCCTGATGTGGGGCTCGATCCCAGAACGCCAGGATCACGCCCTGAGCCGAAGGCAGACGCTTAACGACTGAGCCACCCAGGCGCCTGTTTTGTTTTTTTTTAAGTCAGAGGGAAGACCTCTTCCCTGATACTCTTCTGAGTGTAGCAACCAGGTAGTTACTCCATTGAGGACCATATGAATTTATCTAGATCTCGGTGGGCTAGGCAGTGATTGAGGAATGATTTTTCTAGTCAAGGAATATGTTCACCGAGTGCCAAAGCCAGATCCCAATCTTTATTTCAGAAGCAGACTTCATGGAAAATAAATCTGGGAATCAACCACTTTTGGGGGCTTGCACAGAAAAATTAACCCAGAGAGACAATGTAACTGTTAATGGGTGTCCTTTCTGGCATGCAGTCTGAGCTGAGAGTTTCCTTGGTTGTCTCCCTGAAGCCACATCCCACACTTACGGGAGTGCCTGAATCTGTGCGCTGACCCTTTTCGGTTTTCCTCCGTGGAAAGGTCCCGAGAGGCGTAGCCAGGAGTGAGGGTGTAGATAATGCAATCATGCTCCGCCAGGAGGGGTCTCCTTGTACTGTTAGCAAGAGAGAGGGGAAAGAAGCTGATCGTTCTACCCTCGGGAGGGTTCCCTGGTGTATCAGGCTACATAATTTTCGTTGTACCTTGTTCCAGAAATCATTAAGAATTTCAAGACAGGGGCTCCTGGGTGGTTCAGTTGGTTAAGCATCCAGCTCTCGAGTTTGGATCAGGTCATGATCTCAGGCTTGTGAGATCGAGCTCTGCGTGGGGCTCCGTGCTGAGCATGGAGCCTGCTTAAATTCTCTCTGTCTCTCTCTCCCCTTCCCTCTTTCCCTCTCCGTCATCCCTCTCCTTCCCTCCTTCTCTCCCTCTTCCCCTCTCAAAACCCCCCAATGCCGCATACTCTTTCTCTGAAAAAAAAAAAAAAAGGAATTTTAAGACAGCCACAGTAGAGCATGAAACCAAGCTGGAACCTTCTAAGTGTGGGGCATGGGTTATACACCCACGAAGCTCCTTCTGCCTCGAGGGTTAAATGGTGCTTAACTTCAAAATGCAGTGGCCCCCTTAGGAAGTCTTGGAGGAAATTGAGGAATGCAAACAAACCAAAAACCTAGCTGCTGGGGCTGCCTGTAGCCCAGCACCAGCCCCTCAGCACCTTTGGCATCTTACTCGGTAAAAGAAAACTCACCTGCTTGATTCTTTCTGATCAGTTTGCCTTCCAGAAGGTGCCTGGGATCGCGCAATGCCAGTCACAGTGGGCAGTGCCAGAGGGGAGAGCTGAGATGATGTGTTCATTCAGCCTAATCCCCTACTTTGGCTGACTCCCTTTCTCTGACCTTCCGCGCGCATCTCCGACCCCCCACACCAGAGCTCGAGTGATCCTCTAAAAAACAGATCCGATCCTGGCCCTCTCACCCCTTTCCCTGCCTCAGATGCCTCCGTGGAGTTCTGGTACCTTAGAGTTCAGTTGAGTTCACCTTGACTCCGAGGCTGCGTGTGATCTGATCTCTGTTGGACAAGCCCCTTCAAGCGTCCAGTGCTTGCCACTTCTTTCTGCATTGGGGACTTAGCCCTTGCTGACCCCTCTTCCTGGAATGCCTTTCCCTCTCTTTATTCTTACCCTCTGGCTTACCCCCTCCTCCCAGCTTACCTCTTTCTTGACAACACAGTTTACTCCTCTTCCCAACAAGCGCCCCACCCCCACCAGGTGGAGTTAACACCCTCTCACGGCACCTTTATGTGGTCTTCCGTGTTGGGCCCCTGACTAGACTGTGAAACCATGTGGGCAAGGCCATGCCTGCTTTTGCATCATTCTGGCCCCAGTACCTAGCACAGTCTGGAACATGGTGGGTCTGCAGTACGTGTCTGTTGGAAGGATGAATGGATGTCCCCACACAGTTTCCTCTTCACGCTTCATTATCCACTTTCCTGTGTTATTTCGTGCCTTTCACTAATTGCACCGATTAGTTCTGAAACTCTCTGACATCAGGCAGCCTGTTGTGTGTTTTTCTCCATCTCCCACAATGCTCAACCACTAGTCCATGATCAAGGAATGTTCTTGACTAATAGATCATGAGCATTTTACACACGAAATTTCCCGCCATTACAGTACAGATAACTTAAGAATTCAGTTCTGTGTTGTGTGTGTGTAAGTTATTCTAGATACTTTCTGCTGATTGGTGAGGTAAGTAATAACCAAAGCTAGACATAATCTTACCTATGGGATGTCTGACTCAAAGAAAGAAGTTCAGCTGTGATATAAATGTCTCCCTCACAATCTTGGTTTACCGATTTTGGAAACAGTCTTGATGTAAGACTTTGAAGGCCCGGTTGTGTTCAGTTTACTGTGGCGTGAGTGCCTCATCCGTTTAGGTATATATAAACGTGCACAGTCCCATCTGTTGTCATAACAACCGTTAAAATTTGTCGGGCCACAGGAATTGATTTGCCATCATTCTTTCCTATGATGTGGCTTGTCTTCAACTGCTTGTCGAAGCTGGTATTTGTACAGTAAATGCGCAGTGATAAAAATCTTAATGGAATACTCAGGGACAATATGGGGTTTTTTTTTCCAGTAACTTTCACAACTGCTACTTTGACCCACTGGATCTTTAGTTTTCTGTGTCCAGGTCTTCCGACGGATTTTTCCCCTGCCATATTGTTTGCCCAGTTTGGCAGACCTTGATGGCTTTGAAAATATTTTCTACATAATTCCTAATCATTTATTTTCCTACTTTTCTTTTACGTGCCTTTTGCAGACAAGAAGTCCCAAACTGTCTCATAGTCCCCAACCTCCCAATTTGGGCGACCCAATCGAGCATTTATCAGAGACGTCTGGTGATTCTTTGGAAGCCATGTCTGAGGGAGAAGCTCCGAGTCCTTTTTCCAGAGGCAGCCGAACTCGAGCGAGCCTTCCAGTGGTGAGGTCGACCAACCAGACAAAAGAAAGATCTCTGGGTAAGCCTCAAAGGGCAGTTTCTGATGCCCCTTTTTTACTGCATGCATGTATTTTTATACTTCTGAACACGTGCCCCTGCGTCCAGATGTTAATTAGATCTTGTTTTGTGAAAACACACGTACTAAGAAACTTGGCTAATTGAACGTCAAGCTGAAGAAACAGCATGTCCAAGCTGTCTTTGGGGCTGGGCCCCATGACTGTTAGTGTAAACCTAAACACAGGGCTGTTCCCACCACCCACGGAAGGATAGAGGGGCTTGGCATGCCTTTGCTACCGCTCTTCCTTTCAACAAGCTTTTCAGGAAAGCAGAAGGATTCTATTGTTCTGCCTTTACTACTTATCATTTGTGGTTTTTTTTTTCTATGGGAAATTCAGTTTCTATCTCGCTTTGTTTTTTTAAAAAATGTTATGGCCCTTTAACAAAATGTACAGATCATAAGGCTTTAGACCTCTCTGACGATTTCATAAGCTTAACCTGCTGTTTCAAGGTTCCAGACCAGTACTTGTTTCTGCAGATAGATGGGTCACGGGGTAGGAGGGGACAGGAACAGGATCAACCCACAAAAGGCTTCAGGGTCTGGCCTCTGCACAAGACAGCAAAATGATGCCACATAAAACCCAGCAAATGCCTTGCTTGAAGGGGAAAAGACCAGTGAAAGCTTTGGGGGAGGAATGCTGATTTTGTTGCCTCGCTTGCAGATGACAACAAGACTGGTTGCAAACATTCTCCTAGCTGGCCTTGAAAAAACAAACAAAAAACCAACCAAAAAACCCCAAACTATTGTTATTTGTATTATCAATGTGACATTTTAACACTAAATTTTACATAGATCCTTTTAGGTTAATAATCCAGGGTCCTCATTTTACAAATGAGAGAAGAAAACCACAAAGAAATCTGCTTTTTCTTTTCTTTTCTTGTTTTTTGCTTTCTCTTGGGGGGGGGGGTTGTTTTGTTTTTTTTTTTTGAGGTCACATAGTTCCATGGCGGAAGCGGGCCTCCAGTTTCTATTTGTCTCCTGTACAATCAAAGGAGTAGGACACACAGGGGTACGATACGCCCGAGGAACATCCTGGGCCAGGACAGGGTCAGGACGACACAGGCTTCCACACTAGCCCCAGGTTGGGGCGTTCCATCTGGATTCCAGAGCTCTGTGCTCTCTTTGCCCCACTCAGCTTGCGGGAGCAGGAGCCAATCTGGGAGTGGAATTTCTCCTTGTGCTTTGCAGGAAATGAGGGAGCTTCAGGTCCCTGGAAAGATAGGCTGTGCTTTGTAAATTAAATGAAGATAAGAATAAATACCCATGGGCCTCCCTCCATACCTGGGGGACACTGAGCCTGTGGGGTGATGGCACCTTTGTCTTGGCCGGCAGGAGGCAGCCAACACGGTGGGCAGTGCAGGTAGACCCTGCCAGCGTTTACAAAGAAGCCTGGGGCAGAGAGGCTGCAGGAGCCTGGGGTGGCCTTGCCCTCAGAATTGCTGAGAGTGGCTGGTGTTGTCTCACCAAGTGGCTGCGATTCTGCAAAGCTCCGGAGTTTTACTGAGCACACCTTGCTGTGCAAGTTCTGGCGAGTGCAGAGTCAGAGCAGATTAAAAAACGTATCCAAGGTGTTTATTCTTCTAGCTCCGCGAGGCACTTTTTGGCCTGTGATTTCTACAGCTCTTGGGTCGAAAGGAAGGAATACGGCGAGCAGGGAGGGAGCAGAGAGGCGAGGAATGAGAAGTTTACCCCAGGGAGAGGATCCCAGGTTCAGGAAATGAGGCTGGGGCGGGACCGGTGGGGTTGGCGCTGCCCTTGACCGCCTCCTTGTGGCCAATTTGGGAATGTCCTCCTCGCTGCACCTGGCCTTGTGGCGTAATGCAGTTGAGCCGGGCTGGGAAATAAACAGGAAAGCGTGAGCCAGGGAGAGTCTAAACACAGTGTCCCTGCCAGGGGCCCTGCTCAGCTTTGTGTTCTGGAAAATCCCAAGTGTGCCTGCACTTATTTAATATGCACACAGGCTCCAGGGAAGAGCCGGCTCCCCAGAGAGCCCAGAAGCAGGAGCAGTGAGTGTCCCCCAGCAGTGGGTGGCAGAGGAGCAGAGCTATGCCCCCACCTGCCCCAGAGGCTGCAGACAGGGGACTGAGCCGTGACCTCCTGCAGATCCATTGTCGCTGCCATTTGGAAGTCCCACGTAATTTGGGGGATCTGGACCCCATCACTTTATATTCGTCTGCAGAATTTTAAGGTTCTCCCCTGAAGCTCTGTTGATCCTGTCTTTATTTAAAACTTTCGTCGTTTGTTCCTGATGGATTTTTGGCATTAGTTTTGAGTTTTACGTGAAAATACTATTTAGCTTGATGGCTCACTTTTGGGAGGCCCCCTCAATTATGCACCTGAGAGAGGGCTCCACTCTCCTCATGCCAGTGGCTGCCCCACGCATCACCCCTGGAACAGCACACAGTATGGTCTGCGGCCACGGAGGCCGGAGTGAGGCCAAGGTTCTGTACGTGCAGGAGGAGCCACTGGAGACGAGGCCTCCCCCAGCTCGGGCAGCACCGGGAGGAGGCCTGGGCACTGCGAGAGTGGGGCCAGGACCGCCCAGGCTCTTCAAACCACTCTCGCTCCCTGGCGGGGAGGAAACCTGCTCACACTTCAGGCAGCCTGTGCCTTGAGATAAACGTGCCTGCTTAATCGTGTTTCCACCTGACTAATTCCTCCTTTCTATTGCTTTAGCATATTTAGGGGGTGAGAGGAGCCCAGGGAGGCCAGGCATGGTGCGTGTCGCATGTCGCAGAGGCTTTCAGAAGACGTGGAGGGGGGAGAAGGCGGTGGGGCTATGGGGGGGGGCACGAGGCATTGTTCAGCACAGAGAAGTTAGTCATGGTTGGTGTCTGTGTAACGCTGTCCCTGCGTGCAGGATGTGAGCGGCCCATCAGAGAGGGGACTCTGGGACTGCAGGCATGGCCGGATGACAGCAAAACCCGCAAGTCCCTTCCCATGCCCAGGGCAAAGTTAGCCACTTTGGGAGATTCACAAAGCAGAAAGGCAAAGAGAGAAACGTGCTCAGGGTCTCCGATTCATAACACGGCCAGGTTCCAACGATGTGCCAGCTCCGTGTGCTCCCTCCTGCCGTGGTGGCTTCCCCGCCCGCTCTACCCATCCCGGGAGCCCAGATGAAATCTTTCTGGGTGGAACTGGTCCTGCTTCTCCCTCCCGCTCTCTTCAGTGAAAAGAGAGAAGATGAGGAGAGAGGGAGTCTGCAAAATAAAGTCAAAACCGCTTTGCAGTAGAGTTTGGTTTTAGAAATCATTTCCATGAAAAAAATGTCCTGCTGATATTAGGTCTGGGTCTTAATGATGGGGTCCTTTGCTTTCAATCATGGCCATCGTGTAAATGCCTGTCTGGAACGCCACCATGAGCAGGGGTTGGGGTCTGGCTGCTCCACAGTTGGCTTTGGGGAAACGGTAGCCACAAGATGTCCCCACCCTTCTGTGTGCCCTCAGGAATTTGAAAATAAAGCTCCTGTGAAAACAAGATCAGCAGTAGCAACTTCCTTCTCACTGCAGCCAGATGCCTTTGTTGACCGGATTCTGAATGCTTAGCTTTAGAAAAGAGGCCCTCCGTACCAACCCAGCAGCCAGAGGTGATGCCATTTCTGTAACACATTGCCTCTTTAAGACACAGCCTCGATGAACAAGAATGATTTGAAATGGCTCTGGAGGATTTTTAGACTAATTGAGGGAGAATTTTCTCAGTGCATGTGAAGTACCGAGCATCCCTGTGTCTGTTCTTTTATTCTGGAATGGGGACAGTGAGGGTGATCATTCTCTGAGAACGGCTTGAGGGGGGTGGGGAGGTTCATGCTTGCCACCGTCTCCCCTCCTGTGCACGAGAGCGAGTAGGAGGTTCGA
The DNA here is from genome assembly GCF_024610735.1 of Ursus americanus. NCBI lineage: Eukaryota > Metazoa > Chordata > Mammalia > Carnivora > Ursidae > Ursus > Ursus americanus. The sequence goes on along the minus strand of NC_142157.1, from coordinate 15,527,405 downwards.
GCAAAGGATTGAGCAAGCCACCCCCATCTACAAAGCGGAAAGCCAAGAAGGGTTGGGGCAGAGACGCTAAGACTCGCATTTGAGTACTTGGTGATTTGAGCATGAAGGGTTAGTTAGCCCTTGGATAGTTCACAGAGAAATAAATTTCGGACAAATGAAACATTGTTTTACAGAAGTGCGATGTTTATGAAATTTGTTTTCCTAAGCGCCAGGAGTGATTGAAACGTAATATAAAAACAAAAATTTACAGAAGGGAGTTTTATAGCAGGTCAATAGGTTTGGGGCACATTCCTGATCTTTTTAGGGTGCAACCACAGGAGAGCATTTTCTCTAGCATGGAACTAAGTGGACAGGCATGGGTGGGTGTGGTGGCTGGCTGGCATAGTCCCACTGCAACCTTCTAGTGCCTTCCTTCACTTCCGGGGCTGGAATGCAGAGTCATTCTAGAAAATCAAATGCTCTGGGTTCCAAAAGTAGGGACCAAGGTGTTTGTGGAGGCTTTTGGATTTTCTGTCGCGTCATTCGTCATTGTCCCAAGGTGTAGTCGCTGAAGCTAGAGTCGAGAGTCAAGTGCAAGGCACCCATTTTTCTCGTGCCGAGGGCACAAGTGGGGCCTGAGTCTCTGGACTCTCAGGGGTCCAGGGGAGCAGGAAGCTTCCTTGTTGTCAAACAGGTTCCGCCGTGTCCCAGTTCGACTGTGAAAAACCAGCCCAATGACCGTGCAAGCCATTTAGTAAATCTGTTTTTGTTTCAATTAGCCAGAGTCAGTTCAGGTTCTGCAACTGAAGTCTGCCTGATCCACAGGAACTGATGTCCTGTATTTGTAGAAAATGCAATTCCACCTGTTCTGTGTGTTTCAGAAAATACAAAGACCGGTAGGTACAAGCTGATGACTTCTAGAGACTTGGCAGTGAACTGGAGAATGACCTGGAGATACGGTTTTTCAACTGTGTTTCTTACAACTTTAGAGTTCTGTGGTGTTTCCTCACGAAATACTGCAGTTTTATATAAGATTTCATTTGAAAATGAGCTATGCTAAACTGCTCACACACACACACACACACACACACAAATCATTAAATAGACCAGGGGCAGGGAGGAAGGGAAAAAAGGAAGGAATGATGAAGAAATTTCCTCTGTCCAACAGAAGTCCTTGAGTACTTTAATTTGGCTGTACTAGAGGGGTCGAAGGGATCGCCTCTTTGTTTGCACCCGATCTACTGAATGTCACGAAAGGTAGTTTTTGTCAGCTGGATCAGTCTTTAAGCTGAGGAAAAAAAATGTGTTTGGGGCTGAGAATTAGTCACTGAAAGGAATATTTCAAGAAATCCTCTGGTATAGCGAAGCATGGTTTTGCAATGCAAGTAATGACTCCCAGTTTTCCTTTATAAGCTTGGGTGTCATAGATGAGGTTTTCTGAAAGGAGGGAGTTCACTTATCCAAGTTTACCCTCTTGCCTCTCATTTCACCCGTAAGAGAGAATGTTCCTGTAAAAGATTACTGTGTAGATTCATGGTTTGTTTGTGTTTATTTTATTTTATTTATTTATTTTGAAGATTTTATTTATTTATTTGACAGAGAGAGAGCACAAGCAAGAGGAGTGGCAGGCAGAGGGAGAAGGAAACGCCCCACTCAGCAGGGAGCCCCATCGGGGCCTCGATCCCAGGACCCCTGGGATCATGACCTGAGCTGAAGGCAGGTGCTTAATCGACTGAGCCACCTAGGCGCCCCTTCATTTTATTTTTTTAAAAGATTTTTAAAATTTATTTGAGAAAGAGAGAGAGAGTGCGCATGAGTGGAGGGAGGGGCCGAGGGAGAAGCAGACGCCCCTCGGAGCAAGGAACCCAACATAGGGCTCGATCCCAGGATTCAGAGATCAAGGAACCTGACACAGGGCTCGATCCCAGGACTCTGAGATCATGACCTGAGCCGCAGTCAAACGCTTAACAGACTGAGCCACCCAGGTGCCCCTTGTGCTTATTTTAAAAGATAAAGTTCCTTAGATGTCTTGCTAAATCTCTCACTATTAACTTCTGGGTTGAAACCCTGTAATCGATTTCTCAGACTTTGAAGAAAGCATTCGTTAAAAGGATACCCAAGGAGATCTAGGCCCTTGGACAATATCTTGGGCGTACTCTGTAGACAAGATACAGGTAAGAAAAACATCAACAGAGGTGGCTGGAAGATGTGATTGCTTCTGAGGGTCAGAGCCCTCCCGGGCCACAGCCACCATGATTCTACAGGGTCTCCGGTTGGTTAGGTCGTAACAATGAGGGTCCTGGAGAAGATGTGGGATCTGCTGTTTCTGTGGCCCCCTGTACAGCTGGGGTGTTGCTAAAGCTGGATTTCGCAGATCACCTTCTTGTAAAGTTTACATAAAGCGTTTCGATACTGCAGGTGGAGCTGTGGGGTTAGATAACTAGAAAGGTGACTTAAATTTCCAAAGCTATTTCAGGAGCTCAACCTGCCAGTGAGCTGGTGTGAACTCTCTCTCTCTCTGTTGCAGCTGTGATACCCCAGCCTAACCAGACACCTAGATGATGTTTTTGCTTTCTTTTCTGATGTAAAAAAATACTCTATTCAAAAAAAGAACCCTTCATCAGGTTTCATAAGGCAACAGAAGAAAGTAAAGCAAGTTTTATCTGTTATTTATACCTCTCTCCATCCAAAATAGATTTGATTTGGCTCATTCAAAGACAATAAAAGTATATAAGAACCATTAAAACAAGAATTAACACAAGTAGCAGTTGGGCACAATATGTGTGCCAGAAAAATTAAGGTGGGGATAATTGCCGTAACTGCAGCCAAGACAAAAAAAGAAGATAAAAGGGGAAATGCAATGAGTCAAATGGATTCCATTATTTAAGAAGAGGTTTATACCAGCTCATTAGAAAGAGGAGTCTAAAGCATTATAACCCGAGAACTCCTGCATCTTAATGTTGTTGACAACATATTATGTAATAGACCCTTGTATTTAATAACAGCTGTTTTACGAAAAGGTTTTTCATATAGCTACACCTTTCCGTAAAAATTCAAAATCCCAGGATCCAGGGCAAAGCCATGTTGTTAGAAGGCACATTTTCTGGGACTCTGTAAGTGTCTGGTGATCTAGTGTGATACACAGGGTTGATAGAGTCTTGACAGTTGAGTTGGCTCTTAGGTGACTGGCCGTTGACTACTCATTATCGCATCGGGGTGAGTAACTAGCTGGAGAGGAAAATTGGAGGGGCAGGTCATTGTCGAAAGCTTGAATGACAAATGAGACTTAGAGAAGGAATCTCTCCCAGCATTCCCATGGAGACAAAATTCCAAATTTTAGTGTGTCCTAATAACACTAGCTGTCATTCCATACTCTCTCCAGGAATGATTTTAGGAGTCTCTGGATTCAGGTGATGCATTCTGATGTGCTTGGCTACGGTTCGGTTGGAATAAGAGATGAGACATCCAGAGATGTTGCCTGAACTATATTTGGGCGAAAAGATTTAGTTAATCTGTCTGTTTTGTTTTCCTTTGCCGTGAAAACGCGATGTAAAACTCTGTTGGCTCTGTCTCACTATTTTTTGGTAAATACAAGATTCATTGCACACTTAAAAGTTGGCCAAGTTCATTGTTCTTTAAAAGCTGACTTTAAAATATAACCCTTTACATTCATCTAATTCTATAAGAATTCCCACACATTTTTTTTTGCACCAGCCTGTAAAGAATATTCTATGAAATACTAAAAACAATATTAACTTGCAAGCCAGCTTTCTGTCATAGGCCAGCTCCATCCTCGGTGCTGTCATTCTTGCGGTGGCCTCCAGAGGGCTGCCCACTGACATCTGGGAACGAATCTTTGGCAGCTTCTGCTCTTTCAGGCAGAGTCTAAGAACATAGGAAGGTCCCCGTTCTGCATCGCTACAGGGGAGACATATGTCTCCTTGGGCGAAGGAACTGGTGAATTCCTTTCCAGATTTCTTGAGTTAGTTCTGGGTGATAGGATTGCAGCCAAACAGCCTCGAAGTCTGGAGATGATGTTCTTTGTGGACCACCTGTGGACTCACTCTCCATCCAGAAGCTGCTTTGGGGCATGACAGCCAGCCCAGGGAGCCTGGAGGCACCACTGTGATGATATTTAGCTTCTTGTTGGTCTGAACCACTTTGCTAGGGGCTGTCATTGGCCAAATCGCCCCCTCCCCCATAGGAAGAGAAGGTAAGGACACAGACATAGAGGAAGGCCATGCAAAGACACAGGGAGAAGATGCCACCTGCAAATCAAGGACAGAGACCTCAGAAGGTAACAGCTCTACCAACACCTTGATCTCAGACTTCCAGCCTCCAGACTGAGAAAATAAACTTGCGTGGTGAACCCCGCCCCCCCCCCCCCCCCAGTCTGTGGGACTTGGATATGGCCGCCTAGCCCCTGAGGCGGGGGCTCAGAACACCCTTCTCCTTCCTGCTTTTTTTCTCATTTGAGGGGACAGCCAGCCTTATGGCAGTTGCCACAAACCTTCAGTGTTTCTTTCTTCAAGACAGGACAATTAGGTTTGTCAAGTTTTCTGTTTTAGTTCGATTTTATTTTAGCCTCTTCAACCTCTGCACGGTGCATCGACTTGGTTTCTCAGCATCGCAAGGAGAAATTGAAAAACCTTTGGTACAAATTCAACTTCTGTTATTGGTTTTCTGTTTGGCGTCTCCCAAACCCCATCCTCCAGTTTAGGAAATGAAAGTCATTTGACATCTAGCTGATTTAGCTGTGTCCCATCAAGAAAAGCTCCTAATTTCATCATGCTGAGCTTGAGTTCTCGAAAGTTTGGTGAATGTCATTAAAAATGCTATTCCCACCAACTTTTCACTTTCAGAATTTTTCTGAGGTGTTAATTGGCTTTCAGAAATCTCTGGCTACATGTCTCCCTGTAACATAAAGCTAAACATGATCAAAATAAATCTTTCATTTTTTCCCCCATGAGTTTTGCTCACTTTCCAGTTTTTTTCCCCCTCCATGTATGTATTTATGCATTTATTACGAATCTCTTCAGTTTCTGGCGCTGTTAAAGGTGCCATGGTGAGTTACTTAGAAAATAGATGAAATCTGGTTCTTGTATTGGAGGGAATTTCGGTATAACTAAAGACACATGGTAACCACGTAAGGACTTTAAAATATACATAAATCACACTACACACATGAGGCTGTGCGTACATCGGCCGTGCTGCCTCCCGGCGGTCCCAGCGGTCCAGTCTCCCTCCTCAGGAACCATTCCCATGCTACTCTCTCTGCCTGGATCCAGTTCCTCACTCCTGGCACCCCCATATCTGCACAGCCCCCTCCCCACTTCATTCAGACCTCTGCTCAAATGCCACTCATCGGAGAGCCCTCCCCTGAGTAAGATAGCACCCCCCCACCCCCGGTCTCTATCCGCTTACCCTGCTGCATTCTTTCTCATGACACTTCTCACTGAGGACAGTGGTTCTCAAACATTAGCAGCAAACCTGTGAAAGCACACATTTCTGGCTCTACTTCTTGGGTTTCTGATTCAGTGGATCTAGGGTGGGACCCCCAAATTTGCAGCTTTAAACGAATTCCCAAGGGCTGCCACTGTAATCACTGAATTAGGGTCCTAGGATGCCCTAAGAAAGGTGGAAAGCATCCTCACAGTGTAGCGACAAATGAGAACATTTTTTTTTTAAGTAGGCTCCACACCCAGCATGGAGCCCAACACGGGGCTTGAACTCATCACCCTGAGATCAAGACCTGAGCTGAGATCAAGAGTTGGCCGCTTAACCAGCTTGAGCCACCCAGGCGCCCCACATGAGGGCATTTTAATCAGTCTTCAAGAAGGGATGGGGAGTAGTTATTCTATTTTGTTAGGAAAATACAGAGGCTTGAAATGTCTGGCCTGGATAATGTCCTTAAGCTGGAGTGTTTAATCCCAGCACACGTCACTAGCAGGGCCTGCACAGGAGGTCTGGGAATATGCATCCTTCCTGCTGTGAGCTGCAGAGCCCCCTGGTCACTAGGTCTGCTGCACTTTCCACTCTGTCCCATTCCTATTTTTGATCCCTGTGTGATCCCGGCACCACCTTTATCTACCCTGTTGTCCCCCATCTTATGTGCCTAAGTAGACTCAACAATGGAAGGGTGGCTGACCTTCACGCCCCTTTGTACACCTGTCCCATTTCTGGAATTCAGGTTTTTCCCTCGCCCATGTCCTGCCCTTGTCTGCCCCCGGGGAGCTCAGCCCCAGCCGTGGTTGTTGGCCCCAGATGTTGATGTTGTTCTGGTGTTGACAAGTGGGAGGCAAATGAATGAGGCCAAGTCAGCGGAAGACTTTCCTGGGGAAGTAAGTTCCTTTGAACAAGATGCTTTATGCTTTGGTTCAGCAGTTGGGTTGGTTTCACATGACTCTGGAGTTACGTACTTTCCTATGCTCCCATTTGCCTTCCTAAGAAAAGTCAAATAAAGTAGGAGGCTTTTGTAAAAGAGTTCAATGTAACAAATACATATTAAATACCTACAGGGCACATGGTGCTACGTGAGGTAGGAAGAAGTAATGTCATTCTTTTAACAAATCCTTACAGAGTTCCTACTAAGGCAGTGTTGGGTGCAATCAACAAAACGGTCACAACCCTTTGATCTTCTGGAGCTTTTATTCTGTTGGGGGAGGCAGATGATATGCAAATAAAATCTATAATAGATGGTATAAGTGCTATGGAGAAAAATAAAATGGGGGTATGGGTACAGGTAGTGCCAAAGAGATGTTGTGAGAGCTGCCATTTTAAAAAGGATGGACAGGGAGGCCATCACTGAGCAAATGGCATTTGAGCCATGACCTGGAATGTGTGACGATGTCAGCCACGCAGATACCTGGGGGAGGAGAATTCCAGGCAGAGGGAACAGCCAGTGCCCAGGCTCTGAGCAAGAGCATGCCTGGAGCCTTCAGGGAACAGCAAGGAGAGCACTGTGGGTGGAGTTGCAAAGTAGCAGAGGAATAAGGAATGAGGTTGGAAAGGCAGTGGGGACTGGGTAAGTAATGTAGGGCTTTTACAGCAGCCAAGACTGGGCTATGCTGGCCACGTCAGAATGGAAGCGGCCATATTGCAGCACTATGAGCGGTGGCCTCACTGATCTTTAAAGATGGGACTCTGGCTACTGGGTTTGGAACAGACTAAAGGGACCACGGGGAGAGTTGGGGGACCAGCTAGAAGTCTTGCAACAATCTAGGGAGATGAAGGTGTTAGCAGAGGAAGTGGTGTGAAGAATTTGGATTCTGCAGGTGTTTGGAAATTAGAATAAGATGGCTTCCTGCCATCCAAGAGTTTGTGTTCTAATGGAGGAGGCATCCGGAGAAGAAAGCATGAACGCAGATGCCGTCGGAGTAGCTAAAACTTGCTGAGCGCTGACTCTGTGCCAACCAACACTTACTCTGTGCCAGGCCGTCTCTAATAGGCTGTGCAGCAAAGCCAGGATTTGAACCCGGCGGGCTGTCTCCAGAGCCCACATGCCTAGCAACTACACTGTACTGAAAAGGGATAGAAAGGAATTCCAACTTTGGTACCTTGGGAGGTTTTTAATGAAAAGTAGCCTTTGAATTGGACTTTGCATGATAAATAAAAGCTTGGCTGTTTGAGGGAAAAAAAGGACAGCGCTTGTGTGAGGGCAGTAACCAGAATAATAGATACCCTGCCTTGAACACTGTTACTCCTCTAAAAGCTGGGCTGGAGCCCCAGTAGTGGCTTCTGTCTGCTGTATTCAGCACCGTCCCGTGCTATTCAAACCTGTAGCCTACAGTGTCCTCTCCCCCCTAAAAAAGGACATTGAGTGTCACAGAAGTGGCTGGTGTAGTGATTAGGGCCACCTCATTCGGATTCCATTACTCACCTGGTATGTGACTTTGGGCAGGTTATTCCGTCTCCGAACCCCTTCCATAAATGCCTACCTGTGAATACTTGCAAAGAACAACCGAGATCATACAGGTAATTCTCTTAATGTGGTGCCGGGCATATAGGAAGTAGTGTATCAATGAACCGATGTTCATATTGGCGAGGTGAGTAATAATACATCAAAATGTCAATGACATCTTTTGTTTTCTCGTGTAGGACATTTTGGATTTCATTTAGAAATACTGATATCAAAATGGTGAAAATCAAAACATTTCCGGTTGGAGATTTATTAGCTTCTAACTTTATTTACCTACAAAGTTAATTAAAGGGGTCTGCTCAACTTTCCCCCAATCCAAAATAAATGCCCCACCATTGCCCTTTCACATTCTGTTTCCCTTGCTTGGTTACGAGTTATTTTATAGTGATGACATTTTAGGCTGGCTGATTTCAGACAATCTCTACTCGCATCAGTCACGTGCCTTTTTTTTTTCTTTTTTTCTTTTCAGCGTTATTAAGGTATAGTCGAAAAATGAACTTTAAATTATTTAATGTGTCTGTCATGATGATTTGATACACATATAGACTGTGAAAGAATTCCCCCATCTATAATTAATATATCTTTCACGTCACTTATTGATCTTTTCCCGTGTGTGTAAGAACATTCAAGTTCTACCCTCTTAGCTAATTTCAATTCACAGCACACTGTTAACTCTAGTCGCCATGTTTTCCATGTTTTCCTCAGACCTTATATGTTTTATAGCTGAAAGTTCATACTTTCTTGCAAGAATCCTTCCCTAGTTCCCCCACCACCAGCCCCTGGAAACCACGTTCTATTCTATTTCTACGAATTTGGCCTTTTTTTTTTTTTTTTTTAAGATTCCATATGTAAGTGGTACCATGTCTCTGTTTGGCTTATTTCAGTTAGCATAATGTCCTCAAGATCCATCCATGCTGGTACAGATGACAGAATTTCCTTCTTTTTTATGGCAGAAGAACATTCTATTGAGTCATGTGCCTTTAAATTACACTTTAGTCTATATTGTTTCTGGAATTCCCCTGCAGGCAATTACCCCTATCCATGATGTTCCCTCCCTATTTGATTGTTAGACATCAGTCTCCAAATTCTCACCTCCCCTCCAAGTCCAGTATTTATCTGGATCCATCTCTTTGAAGTCATCTGTTCCTCAGCTTAAGGGTGTGACCGAGGCATCCCAGCAGGGGGGGAGCTGGTGTGAAGCTGAATGTGGGTAGTGTTTCAGAAAGAGTCCAGAATACATAGAAATTATGTTTGTAGGGAGATTCTTCGGGAGATTTCTAGCAATGTGGCAAAGGTAAAGGACCATAGAGTGCCAACAGTCCCCATCTTCCTACAAACACATGGAAGCCCAAGATAAACTATATTAACAAAAGAAAATTAATACATAGTTGAGTTTGCAATAAAGGAAAGGACATTTCTAGGTTCTGGAAGTGAAGAAGGATATCGAAGTAGAAATGACAGTGAGCATAGATATTTCAGAAGTGGGTACTGGTTGCAGGCATTTGGGCTAGGATGCCGATACTTACACAGCAACAGGAAAATGAACCAAAAAATAGACTAATGGCCCTTGCAAAACTAGGCTAGAGGTTCAGATAGGTGGGCATTTACTAAAATGGGATGGGGGTAGGAGAAAACTTTCCTTGCAGCTCAGGAAAACAACAAAGAAGTTTTTGCCTTCTGACCTGAGCATTGGGTGAGAAACAAAAAGTTGTTTATGAACCACTCACATGGAGGGAGCCTGAAATAATAATAGCTGCATCTGGGAGGAATCCCCAAGTATATCAGTCAGCATAGGCTAGGTAATGCTGCGGTAACAAACAATCCCCAGATCTCTGTGGCACTTATTGCAACCATTGTCTGTTTCTTGCTCAAATTGCATGTCCAGTGCAGGTGGCAGAATTATCTGCAGATCATATCCACTCAGGGACCCATGCTGATAGAGACTCCATTTCAGTGCATCACTAAAGCAGGAAAAGGGAGCATGACACGTCCTGCTCTGGCTCTCAAAGCTTCTGCAAGCAGTGATATTTCAGTTAAAAGTCAGCACAAGGCTGTGCTCAACTTCAAAAGGGACAAAGGAAATGCAAGCCAGCAAGGTGCCTAGAGGAGAAGTAGAATATCTCCAGAACAATACTAGCAACAACCACACCAAACCTATAAATTTACATAGAAATGGTCGGGACCCTCGAAATCCCTAAAGCAGGTTATTCAACTGAAGAGAGAAATAATCAACTAGAATATAAATCTTAGGAAATCTCACAGTCTGAGGAGAGAAAGAAAGAAAGAAAGAAAGAAAGAAAGAAAGAAAGAAAGAAAGAAAGAAAAGAGAAAAGAAAAGAAAAGAAAAGAAAAGAAAGAGAAAATGTTGAAGGGCAATTCAGAGACAGGATGAGACAACCAAGACCACCTGTGTCTAATGGGAATTCCAGAAGACAAGACTAGGAATAATTGGGGGAAGATGATAGTAGGAGATATAACAAATGAGATTTTTTCTAAAATAGTAGACAGACCTGAGCTTTAAAATTGAAAAGTGGCACAAAAATCCCAAGCAAGATTTAGGGAAAAAATCTACACATAGCCCCACTGTGGGGAAACTTCAAAATATGAAACATCAAAAGAAAATCTTTAAAGCAGACAAAGAGAAAGGACAGATTATCTAAAAAGAAAAGAAAACTTGACGACAACATACTTTTATAACCCCAGAAGTCAGAAAACAATGGAATCATATCTTCAAAATCCTGGGGGAAAATCACTTTCAATGAATATTTCTTTAACCAGCAAAATATGACTTAAGAGAGGGCAAAAAGAAGACATTTTCAAATAAACAAAATGAAGAGAATTTAGCATTTACAGAACTCTGGCTGAAAGAACTAGTAGCATATGTATTTCTCACAAAAGTCCTCAACAAATATTAGAAAATCAAATCCAACAATGTATGAAATTAATAATATGTCACAACCAAGTGATTTATTCCAGGTATGCAAGGCCATTCCAATATTTGAGATTCAGTCAGTGTAATCTACCATATCAATGGGCCAAAGAAGAAAAATCATATGATCACACCAACTGACACATAAAAAGCATTTGAAAAAATTCTAGTACCCATTCATTATTTGGAAAAATAAAACTCTCAGCAAACTAGGAATAGAGGGGAACTATCTCACAAAGAGCAGCTACCAAAAATCGACAGTTAAATCATATTTAATGGTGACAGGCTGAATGTTTTCCCTCCAAGATTGGGAATAAGGTGAGAAAGTCCAATTTCACCACTCTTACTCAACATAATTCTAGAAGTTCTAGCCATGCCATAGACAAGAAGAATAAATAAAAGCCCTGCCATTTTTAAAAAAGATTTTATTTAGGGGCGCCTGGGTGGCACAGCGGTTAAGCGTCTGCCTTCGGCTCAGGGCGTGATCCCGGCGTTATGGGATCGAGCCCCACATCAGGCTCTTCCGCTATGAGCCTGCTTCTTCCTCTCCCACTCCCCCTGCTTGTGTTCCCTCTCTCGCTGGCTGTCTCTATCTCTGTCAAATAAATAAATAAAATCTTTTAAAAAAAAAGATTTTATTTATTCTAGAGTGAGAGAAAGAGATAGCATGAGTGGGAGAGGCAGAGGGAGAGGGGGAGAGAGAATCTCAACAGACTCCATGCTGAGCGTGGAGCCTGATGCCAGCAGGGCTTGATCACAGGACCCTGAGATCATGACCTGAGCTGAAACCAAGAGTTGAACACTTAACTGACTGTACCACCCAGGCACTCCAAAGTCATGTCATTTAGAAAGGAGAAATAAAACTGTCCTTGTTTCCAGATGACATTATCTACAAGAAAATCCCAAAGAATGTAGCAAAAAAACAAAAACAAAACCCACCTCAGAGAAGTAATAAGTCAGTTATCAAGGTCAGAGTATACAAGATCAACCCATAAAATCCATTGCATTTCTATGTTCTAACAGCAAACAACTGGAAGGCAAAACAAAAAACACAATACCACTTATAACTGCTCCAAAGCAAATGAAACGCTTAGGTGTAAGGCTAGTAAAACACGTATGCTGGAAATCTGCGTGCTGAAAATTACAATATGCTGATGAGGGAAACCGAAGACCTAATAATTGAAGAGACATACTGTTTTTGTAGATTAGAAGGCTCAACAAAGATGTCACTTCTCCCCCAAATGGATCTGTTGGTTTAAAACAATTCCTATCAAATCACAGCAAGATTTTTTTTAGACTTATACAATTTGTATTTAAAAGGTGAAGTAACTACAATAACTAAAAACAGTTTTGGCAAAGAAGGATAAGAAGGGGAGAATCAGTTTACCTGATTTCAGGTCTTAACCATAGAGCTACATTAACTAGGACTGTGTGGGGTTGGCACAGGGGCATATATATCATATATCAATGAAATGGAAAAGAGAACTGAGAGATATACCCACACCATTGTGCCCAACTGATTTTGACCAAATTGCAAAATTCAGTGGAGGAAAATAGGTTTTCCAACAAATCATGCTAGAGCAATTGGACATCTGCAGGGAAAACCAAGGACTTTAACCTAAGTCTTGAACCTTATACAAAAATTTACTTGAAATAGATCATGGACTGAAATGTAAAGTGTAAAATTATGAAACTTTTAGAAAAAATAAGAAATATTATTTAAGACCCTGAGCTTTGTGAAGAGTTGTTAGCCATCACCCAAGAAGCGTGATCCATAGAAGAAACAGTTGATAAAGTGGGTCTCATCCAAAAAAGACCCTGTTAAGAGATTGAAAAGACAAGTCTGGGAGAACAATCTCTGTAATCACATAACCGACAAAGGACTAGTATCTAGAATATATAAAGAAGTCTCAAAACTCAATAGCGAAAAATCAAACAATCCAATTGGAGAATAGACAAAAATTCAGGAAGAGACATTTCCCTGGAGAGGATGTACAGACGGTAAATAAGCACAGGAAAATATTTCACCATCTGCCTTTTGGGAGATGCAGATTCAAAGCGCAGGGAGATACCACTATACGGATGTCAGAATGGTTAAGACGATAAATGATGGTAACGCCAAATGCTGGCATGGATGCAGAGAAACTGAGTCACTCATATATTGCTGGTGGGAATGTAAAGTGGTACAGCCACTGTGGAAAACAGTTCTACAGTTAATTTTAAAACTAAAAATGGACTTACCATATGACCTGGCAGTTGCATTCTTTGCCATTTATCTCAGGCATTTATCTCAGGATTATGAAAACTTATGTTCACCCAGAAACTTGCACATGAATGTGCAAGCAGTGGAAGCTACCCAAGCATCCTTCACTGGGTGCACAGTTAAACAAATGTGGTACATCTATGCTATGGAGTTCTGCAATAAAAGGGACAAGATGCTGATGCACACAATAACTTGGTTGGACCTGAAGGAAATCATGCGGAGAAAAAAATAAAAGCCCCAAACTCCAAGGTACTATTCCATTTATATAAAATGCCATACGGATACAATTATAGAAATGGAGAACAGATTAGTAATTGCCAGGGGCTTTGGGGGTGGTGACTATGAAGGGGTATCATGGGAGAGCCTTGTTATGGTGGTACAATTACATGGCAGTGTTGAGGTACTAGGCACATGCAGTTCAATATTATAGGATTACACACACACACACACACACACACACACACACACACACACACACATCAGCGCTTATATAAAACTGAGTAAGATGGGGCGCCTGGGTGGCACAGCGGTTAAGCGTCTGCCTTCGGCTCAGGGCGTGATCCTGGCGTTCTGGGATCGAGCCCCACGTCAGGCTCCTCTGCTATGAGCCTGCTTCTTCCTCTCCCACTCCCCCTGCTTGTGTTCCCTCTCTCGCTGGCTGTCTCTATCTCTGTCTAATAAAATAAATAAAATCTTAAAAAAAAAAAAAAACTGAGTAAGCTCTGTGGATTGTCCCAATTTCAGTGACCCAGTTTTGTTATTGTCTATTGTTACACCACATATCAACATTGTTTGAAGCAGGGTGAGGGTGTATGGGACCTCTCTGTACTTTTTTTTTTTTTTGCAACTTTCTGTGAATCTAAAATTATTTGCAAACAAAAGGTTTCAAAAATACACGTGTTTTACTAAGAAGTGTAATGAACCCGGGAGGGAGGAGGTGGGGTATGTGTGGTAACAATGAGGAGATAAACTGGTGAGTGTGTTTTTGTAAGATCTAAATAAGCCTCAGTCATAATGAATCATTTAAGGGAGTTAGAATCAAGGTAAAATAAAAATACCAGCTAGAAACCATATAAGACCAGAGAGGGTGATGAGAGTAAAAGCACTCTAAATCCTCTTATTGTCTAGGGAGGAGGATAAAAAACCATATGTTTGAAATGTCTTTGTGATAAAAAAGGTAGGATGGCATCTAAATCAACCAAAGTTATTTTAATTCATACTAAAATCATCTACGGAACACCTGCTCTGTGTCTAGAAACCTACCGATATCACTAATTGCTCCCATAATCCTGAAAAAAGGCAGTGTGATCCCCTTTTCACTGATGAAGAAACAGGCTGAACAGTCATGGCAGGAAGTGGCAAAGCCAGCCTTGGAACCCACGCTCACTGACACCGTAAGCCTGTGTTCTTTGAATTCCACGATGCCCTGCGATGCAAAATGAATATCGTAATCGATTAATTTTGTGAAGAGAATGCCTGCAGCGTGTTTGAAGGTGAAATATTTTTACCTTCTATGGACTGAAATATGTATCCTCTCCAAACTGTGGGCAAAACAGAAAGCGTTTGTCTTACCCTTTGCTTTCATTGTCCGACCTGGGGGCAAAATTGACTGCAAAACAGAAAGCTTTCATATCTTGCCTTTTCCTTTGTCAGCCCTGAAGAGTCATCGTGCAGCTGTGTGGTACAGGAGCTCATTCAACTAGTTGTGTTACCCGAAAGAATAAAGGGCAGCAGTTCACATTCAAGTTTAGTGTTTTCTTAGGAAAGCAATGAGCTTAGAGATGAATTTTTTTTTTCCATTTTATCCTGTGTGGATGGGAAAAAGGGAGGTAACATTTTGAAGATCAAGGAAAACACCAGCCTCTCCAACTGTTAGTTAATTTCCCATCTGTAAATCTTGTTTCTGTTTCTCCGGATGCTAAAAAGATCCTGAAGCCCATGTCTGTCCTGATATCCTCACACACACATGTTCATAGAACGGGCAAGGAGAACGCACGGACACATTGGTTAATAGGTGTTGGGGCTTTGTTGCTCGTGTTTGTTGACAGGTTTGAATAAAAGAAACCTAAGGATTTGTCTCTGATCTCTCAGGCTTTTTCTCCTTCTTTTAGCCGGGAATAAATGACTCAAGCTCTCCATTTTATAGGATTGAAAAGAAGGAGTACTTTTATCTTCACTTGAAACATTGTGCTGCAGAAGCTTCTATTTACTGGCTCATAAAAGATTTTATGCCTCATCTGTTGTACTTAGGATGACTATAGCGGATGTTCTAGAAAAAGATTTGAAATGTGTTGCCTCCTGAAGTTAGAATTATAATCAGGTGTATTACTGAACAATCCAGCTTTCCCTAATGTGTACAGATTTCTGCATTGGCAGGAAGTATTGAAGTATGCCCAAATAGAGCATTAAGCAAAATGTAGCCCGAAACTCTAAAAACATGCGTGATTGCCCATCCCTGTGTGTGCAGACTTCACAGCGTGTTTGCCCAGCTCTTGTACAATAGATCACCTGATGAAACAGAAGCACCTGTCACGGGCTGAGCTCAAAGCCTCAGAGTAAAAACATGGGGAACATTCTCATCTCAGCGTTACCATCCCAGCTCTGCTGTGGAATAACTCAAGAGACCCTAGGCAAATCTCTTACCCTTCCCAGGCCTCCATTTCTTCATCCGTGAAATCCTGACCCGTTTCCCAGGAGACCTGAGAGGAAGATCCAGCACTCGGGAAATGGTTGGGAAAAGCAGAATGTCTCCCAGAAATGCTTAGTGATGGTGAAGTAGGGGACCATCGGCTCTTAATAAAGTGAAGATAGCTATTCTTTTACTAAAGAAAAAACAAAAAGGAAGGTACCAGAAACGAAAGAACTCGTCAGAAGGCAGGCAGTTATGGCCCTAATGATCTGAATTCTTCATGCCCAGCCCCGTTTTGGAGTCAGTGCTTTTTCAGGGCAGCCTTCGACAGCACTCACCACAAATGTATTCGTGGCTATGAATAGTGGCCAGGTCGCTTCACCTTATCCAAGTGGACCTATGAAAAGTGGCTTATCTTGCTCTTAACAAAAGATAAAAAGGTTATTTCTGAAATTTTCATTTGAGACCCTAAGCTTTTAATGAATGACCATCATAATATTTGTTTAGATTTTTTTATTTTTTGATTAGATGAGGTTCATCTGGATCAAAATAGGTCTTATTTCTCTTATACGGTAACCTCGAGAAGTCATATGACACGCAGTTCAAGGGTCACCTCCGAAGCCAGGCTGCCCAGAATCATACAGCAGCTCTGCCACCTACCACTGTGTGATGTGGGTCGTGTTCCTAACTGCCCTTTGGCACAGTGTCCTTATCTATAAATGGGTATAAAAGTAGAACCTACTTCATAGTGTTGTTGTAAGAATTAAAGTAGCTAATATATGTTAATTGCTCAGTATTATACCCGTACTGTCGTAAGTACTACAGTAGTTGGGAATGGTGTCATTATTAAGCATTCATAAAGCCACTGTGGGAAAGATAAATCATGAGCTGTTGGCCCACTTTCCGAATGTATCCGGACCCCGGCCACTTCTTACCTCTTCTGTTCCTAATCCACCAGCACGTCTTGCTTCGGACTATTGCAGTAGCTTCCTCCTGGTTTCCCTGCTACTCCTCCAGGCCCCGACAGTCTCCACAGAGCAGCCTGAGTGGGGATTCCAACCCCTGAGTCACATCACAGCACCCTTCTGTTCCCTGTGCTCCACGACCCATCATTTCATTTAAAGTACAAGGCCATCCACCATCTGGCGGGTATGAGCCCACCCACCAGCTGGCCTCACCTGCTGCCACCCCTCCCTCACCCCCCTGCTCTAGCTGTTGGCATTTTTATAATTCCTTAACATCCTGGCCTCCTGCTGCCCAAAGCCTTTTATACTTTCTGTCCCCTTTGCCTGAAACATTCTCCTAGACATCTCCTAGAATAAAGGATGGCTTCTCCTTTATTCAAGATCATGACTCACGTGTCATCTTATGTGAAGTGGGCTTCCTCTGACCACCCATTCTGAAATAGCTTTTCCTTTCCTTTTCAGTGTACCCTTACCCACCTTGTTTCTCTACAGTGGATTAATTACCGCCAGACATAGTACGCGATCATCTGTTAACGGACGTAGTCTTGTCTCTCCCCCACTAGCATAGAAGGTCCATAAGGATACGTGTCTTACTTTGTTCACTGCTGTTTTACAAGCTCCTGATAATGGTGCCCGTACCTAGTAGATGCTCAACAAATACATGTGGACGAAATCACTGAACTGGAGGGGATGATGCAGTGATTTATATTTGACTCTCAAAGCCCTTTTACTCTCTTATCGAATCCCATGAAGTAGGAACCGGGGGGGGGGGCAAATTTCTTTGCTTGCACTTACACCTGTAAAGAATGGGTCAGATCCCAGACAGATTTCTATAGCGACAGAAAGCAGATCAGTGGTTGCTTCGGCAATGATGAGGCCCACCAAGGGCACACAGGAGCGTTTGGGGGTTAAGCGGATACTCAGTATCTTCACTGCAGTGATGGTTTCATGGGTATATGCGTATATCAAAGCTGATGAAATTTCTACGTTTTAAATGCATATAATATATTGTGTGTTCTTTTACCCCAATAAAGCTGTTCTTTAAAAAAAAAAAAATGTTGGGTAACCCACCAAGGTCACTCTGCATTTTTCTGGCCAACTTTGACCAGACCCCGCACCAGTGGGGTTCTTCTAGTTCCCTGCACTGTCCACCAGGTGATGAATGAGAGTTGGGTCTTTAGCAGTAACAATACCCGGTTTACTATAACGTTTATTTAGGTGTGCCTCTCTGTTGAGAAGGGAGCTTTGAGTCTACCATTTGGAAGTACTTTGTGTCACTTATGTAAGTTTCCATCCCTTAAATTCAGTAAAAGTCAAATTACCAAAAATAATTGGATGATATGGGAGGACTTGCAGGTTTACAGGAGTTTTAGATGAGCAAATTGAAAGAATTAAATGATTTGACCGAGATCATCGAGAGCAGCAGCTTTGGCATAGGAATGAGAAACTGGATAACCCCAGATTTTGTCTTTCAGGGTAACAGCCACATTTCTCTTCCTTCCCTCTTTTATTGGCAAATTAGAACTCTTTTTTCTTTCCAAACTACCAAGAGTATCTGTTTCTCGAAGTCCTTTGTGCATGTTTTCTTTTTCTGTCTTGTGAATGAGGTACTCTAAAATGTCTTCTGACCTAGACAGGACTCACTGTGAACGCCCTCTCTTTGTTTACTTTTAAATTTACCATGTAAGAGGGGCACCACCCATTGAAAACAATACTGATAGAACTGAAATCAGTAAAGATATCAGCAAAATGTGCATGTCAGGTTGAGTGAGGGCTGAAATTCCACCTATTGTGGTCAGATGGGCCACACCTTAATTAATAAATCTGTTCCTGACAAAGCAGTTGCTTTCAAATTGATCAGTATTTTTCCATTCAAAAAATTTTCTGTTTTGTGCTACTGAGGACCTACTCCATGTCCAGTGACACAGAGGGGTACAGAGATGGGTCAGCCTCACTTTCGAAGGAACAATGGAACAAATGCACGGGTATTTTGTAAAGCAAGGAAAGCAGACTAGTTTTGAGATTCTGAGGACTGTTTTCTTGTTTTGAATTATTATTGAATCTTTACCTGTTAGCTTTTAAATCTATTGGTTTATCTCCTTGTTGCAGTTATATTCCCAAGACCCTTGGTGAAGTAATTCATAATTGTGGATCTAGGTGCATATTTGGATACTAATTGCTGCTCAAAAAGAGTATGCTTGGTGAATTCTTTCATAATACTAATAATTATCCATTATGAGAAATTGTGGGTGTATAAATTGTATGTGTGTGAACGTATGTATATACATGCATATATATACACATATACACGTATACATACATACACACACGATTTTCTTAAATTGGGACAACCTTTTTCCATTATATTTGCAAGCATCACTAATCTTAGGCAAGCTTATTCTGGCAGAAAGAAAGAAAACAATGGAAAATTTAAACTCCAGTGTGATTTTTTTTTTTCATTTGCAACATGTCTCACATCTCAGTAGACACTAGTATGTTTCCTTGAGTCTAGCTGCGAACATTGAAACATTGTAGTGTTTCTTTGGAATTTGGAGCCTAGATACTATCAGTAGGAAGTTGCTAATGGAAATTGTTGCTTTTGCTTCTGGCCAAGCATACCAGAGACCATGGAAGGACTATCCTGCTCATGCATAGAGTGTGGCTTATAAAGCCAGAGAAGTCATTGTAGTGGGTGAGTTACTAATGTCTGCAAAGGAACATGCTCGAGCTGGATTGCTAGACATCACTGGGACCAAAATGTATTTGTGTCTGCAGAATTCTAAAAGAAAGATCGTGTGCAATCTTTTGTTTGTTAGAATTTTCCATTCAGATTGTAAGAACACCGCAAGAACACTTGGTCAAGGAAATCTGAACCTTCTAAAAATATTTCTATTCTTACTGATGGCATTTGAGCTGTGTTTCATCTGACTTGCTTGTCAGTCCTCAGCAATCATTTGGGACTATTTTGAGACTGGATTACCCAATGCTTTAGCTTAAGCTCCCCGTATTTGACAAAATCCTCATCCGGCTACTGTTCTGTTGTGACAAAATGACCAGAAAGAGTTGTCTCTTAAGCACTGTCTCCAGTTCCTCTCCTGAGGTTTCTCTTGAACCCACCCATTCAGACCTTCAGTCCCACCACTCCATAGAAACAGCTCTGGTCAAGGTCACCAGGGACCCCCCACCCCCACCCCCACCCCGGGGGGAAATGAGCCCTCCTTTTACTTGGTTTGTCAGCGCCTGACATGTTGGACCACTTTCTGTTCTTAAGGCATGTACGTCCCCTGGTTCACTTCTCACTCGGCAATCTTCCTCCCTGACTTTCCCTCGTAAGTCTTCTGTGTTGGTTCCTTCTCATTTTCTCACCTGTAAGCATTGGCCTCAGCCCCCAGGCTTCATCTGTTCTCAATTATACTAGTGCTCTAGGTGGTCTGACCTAGCCCCACGGTGCCCGATGTCACCTGTATGATTGACTTAGCTTGGCTGCCATAATAGAATACTGTAGACTCGGTGGCTTAAATGATGGAAATTTATTTCCTCACAGTTCTGGAAGCTTGAAAGCTTGTCCAAGATCAAGCTTGGACAGGCTTGTCCAAGATCAAGCTGCCAGCATGGTTAGGTTCTGGTAAGGTCTTTCTTCCTGGCTGGCAAATGACCACCCTCCCTGTATGTCCTCACATGTCCTTTCCTTCGTGCTTGCACATGGAGAAAGAAAGAGGGCAAACTCTTTGGTGTCCCTTCTTAGAAGGGTGCTAATCCCACCATAAGAGCCCCACCCTCATGTCCTCATATAAACCTTATCACCTTCCAAAGCGCCCACTTCCAAATACTACCACATTGGGGGTTGGAACTTAAACAAATGAATTTGGGGGGACACAAATATTCAGCCCATAACCACGATAATGACCCATTGGGCTCAAACCTCTCCCTGAAGTCCACATTAATATTTGACATCATCTATTTGACATCTCCCCCATAACAGGTCCAAAAGTGAACTTCTAGTTCCCCCCAACAAAACCTAGTCCTTCCAGCGTCTTCCCATCTCCGTAAATTCCATCCCCCTCCTTCTAGTTGCTCATGCCAAAACGTTGCCACTCCCCTTGACTCCTCTTTTGATCTCATTTCATACCTAATCTGTCAGGAAATCCTATTCACTCTACTTTCAAAATATATCCAGCTATCTAGTCACTTCTCACCATCTCTAGTACTCTGCCCAGGTCCAACTGCCACCATCTCGCTGCTGGCCTATTGCCTTGAATTCCTGTGGTCTCCTGACGTTAGTCCTTGTCCCTGGTACTCAGTTCTCAACCCAGCAACTCTGGTAAGTAAATCCCATCTGCTTGGAGCCCTCCGTCGGCCTCCCAGCTCACTGAGAGTGCAAGGGTCCGCACGGTTTGACCACTTGCTTCCTTTCTAATCTCCCCTCGTCCCGTTCCCCATCTCACTCTCTTTCCTGCAAACACACTAGCCCGTTGCTATTCCTGGAACACACCAGGTATGCTCTTGCCTCAAGGAATCTTGCTGCTCCCTCTGCCAGGGTTGTTCTAACCCCAGATATCTGCAAGACCAGCTCCCACATTTCTTTCAAATACCTTACCAGCGGGTCATCCAGCTACTGTGAATAAGAAAGCAATCCACCCACCCCCACCCCCACGGCTCTCTGCCCCCACACCCTCTTTTGTTTTGCTCCCTATTTCTTGGCACACTCTACCCTTCCCAGTCTATGAACTTATTGTCTCTCGTACATCAGTAGAAGCTAAGACCTCTGAGCTTCCTGTTAAATCCCCAACCTTCAGAACACAGGGTGGCAGGTACCCCATAAATATTTCTCGAGGGAATGAAATCTGTCGTTTATGGTACTCGTGCTTCTGCAGTGAGCACCGTGCTTCTGCTCTGTAAATCTCAAACGGCCCCGAGCTTCCTGAACATTCTCTATTCCCATAGTTTTCCCTTAAGGATCAGTCTGCTCCGCTTTTAGTTGTTTTAACTCGGAGAAGCACACCACGTAGCTTGAATCACTCAGGCTGTGGCTAAGTGACAGAGTCTCTTATTCTCCCTTTTGTCACGCTTGTTTTAAAGCATAATGTTTACGTATCTGTTGACTTGCTATCACAGAAAGAAAAGCCAGGAGAACGCACGGATGCCTGTAAGTGGTAGCAATTTGGGCTGGTGATGCTGCTCTGGGTTTCTTCTAGCGTGCGCAGACTGTTCTGTGTGTCCGGTGCGTGTTAGGGGAGGGCAGCCCAAGACGGCGACTTGGCTTGATTTACTCCTCAGCTAATCAGGGGGTACAGGTGCTACGGGGCTCATGCCTTCTTTCCCGACGCCTTTAGTAGGCATGGAAACAGCTGTCATTTTGCTCTTGAGGCATTTAGGGGGGACTCTTACCTGTGAAAGTGGGGAGAGAGGGAGAAAGGTTCTTCATGGTAAATCTGGAAGCAGGGATGCTATTTTATAGGCAGTGACCACGGAGACCCCGGGGACAGGGATCTGAGCAGGGACGCGTTGTCACCGTGGCCGGTCCCCACCCACCACTCCCCGAGCTGCTTTAGCCACCCTCAGACATTTGTTCTTTGTTGTGATCTTGTGGTTGAGAACAGAAGCTGCTCTGAAAAGGCAGCACTGGCAACTTCAAAGGGAAACGGGGAGGAGGAAGTAGCCATGTGTGATGTCTCCTCCACGCCTCTTCAGAAAGTCCCAGAGGGGAACAGAAGGTAAAGGTACAATAAAAAGTCTTGGAGTCTTCTGAGGGCAATTAGAAAGCTCGGTTGTTAGATCCCCGTCCTGGAGATGGCCATCATGGCCCCTAGCACCTAGTGCCAGGCCCTTCCTTAGAGTTCCTGCATGCTGGGGGCTGGGCAGTGTCGGGGTGCAGCTCTGGGGCACGGGGGAAGAGCGTGGCCTCATCTCCACATCCCTGTGCACCCAGCAGCAATTCTGTCCTTTCCCACTTGCTCTGAATGCAGGAAATGGAATTTAAGAGGAGCCTGGGGAAAGTGAGATAAGCCTGACAAAAACTTTGAAAAGTCCTCTTCCCCACCAGGGGAGGTACCACCAAAGGACCTAGGTCAGAACACTTGACCCATAGGCCAGTCTCAACCGCTGTCCCGTTTCTGTCCTGCTCACATACCCTGTATGCACGGCAGTGATCCCGAGCCCTCGTCCCCGGCCTTGGAGGTTTGGGGCCCTTACACTGCCATCTCTCTGGATTCTCCTAAGCAATAGCTCTGTTGGGGACCCCTTTATTCTTCTGACCGGAGCTGAGAGGACATTCCAGAGCTCTCCATGGGGGCAGGGCATGTAGAGGGGCAAGGACAGAGGCTTCCAGAAGATCCACACCCTCTGGCATGGACCCGAGGACACAGGAGGAGTGATTCTGGAGCAGCAGGGAAGACATGGGGAGGAGGAGTGGGCAGGAAGCCAGGGACAAGCCTCGGGACAGACTCACCCTGCCTCATGCTCCGTCACTGCCCACTTGAGGCCAGAGCCTGGTGGGATGTGTCTGGGAGTGTCCACAGGACGTCTGTGGCCTGTCATGGCGGAGGGGACCTTTACAGCTGCCCTGGGGAAGTCTACTGAAATCCCAGAGGAATCCAGTGGTGAACAAATAACAGAATTACTAGCATGTAATAGTAACAGGAAACATGTAAAGCTTAAGTAGTACCCCGAAGCAGTTCACTGATGTATAAAATGTGCAACTGCTAAAAACCGCTCAGCGTGGCTCTGCCTTTCCAACCAACGTAAAACCAAAAATAAAGTAACTGAATCCCTAGAGCAGTAGAGGGCACTCAGGTGTCCGCTTCCATTAGGACTACTCAAAAAATTAATATAAAATCACCTGTTGATAGAGCGGACAGTGCACGACTTGAATGCCAGAAGGTGAGGAAGGTTCTGTCCCTCGCTTCGAAGCCCGTGTTGGGGAAACACACCTCATCTTTCGTGGGTCACCCCCAAGCCTACCTGGGGCAGGAGCAGAGGGGCTCATAGACCATCTGTCTAAATATTTTTAAAGCTATAAATCAAGCTGGCAAACGGTGAGATA
Source organism: Ursus americanus (assembly GCF_024610735.1). NCBI lineage: Eukaryota > Metazoa > Chordata > Mammalia > Carnivora > Ursidae > Ursus > Ursus americanus. The sequence goes on along the minus strand of NC_142157.1, from coordinate 15,503,680 downwards.
AAATAATGTTCCATTCTCATACTTTGATAATATCCCTTTGTGACCACAGAGAAAGCTAGATTTGATTTTGGAATTCCCAGAAATGCTCACCAGAGCTCTGCTTCTGGATCACGACATGGAGAAGGCCCTCCCCAGCCCCAGCCCGTAGCAGCCCCCGCCTCGTCCTCGTTTCCGCAGTGCGAACGAGAGCCATGACCCAGCCCGCGGGAATGAGTGCGCTCCACGTGCCCTGGACACAACCGTGCCTCCGTCACCCCTCCATACTTGGGGGCGTGCACCTGTGTCGGAGCGGGGAGAAGCCCTGCAGTGTCGTGCCGGGGGCACTTGGGCACACCAGCCCAGCACTTTCGTGGAATCTGATCACAGACACAAGGAAGGTGATCATTCCCATGAGAGTTGGCCCTGGGCGGATTGCCTTATGTTTTGGGGTCACAAAGGAGAAACAGCAATTCTGGGTTTGGGGGCTTTTTTTGTTTTTTTTTTTTTTTAAGAGCTCCAAATGAAGGCCAGTGAGATATGAATTCCCCCAAACTGCCCACACGCTCTTTCTCACCACTTTCTGGAAAAGAATTCTGAGCCTCCCCCTCAGACACCTAAGAAGAAGCCGAGAAAAAGCGGCCCCGCAGAGGAACAGCTGCTCTGCCCATTGCATGCCTCACCGTCCTCGTTGGCCACACGCCCTGCACGGCCTTCTCCAGCGGACCGGGGAGCCGAAGGGCAAGGAGGAAAGTTGGAGCGTTCCTCAGTAGCCCTCAATGGCCGCCTGTGGCCAGAGGGTCACCCTCTGACTGAGGCAGCTCCCTTTTTTGGGCCCAGTGACAGGAGTGGATGCACCCCGAGGCCTCAGGGTGGCAAAGGCCAGTCATTTGCTCATGGTCTGATGGTCATTTTTCCCCCAAAATATTTCCCTGAGCTGGAAGAGAGCGGGTGAATTCATGAGTGTCGCAGACCGACAGGGACTAGCATTGCTGGGGACGGGAGCCCCTGCGGAAGCCTGGACTTGGGCAGGAGACCAAGGGGTGCAGCTGGGGAAAGGGAGCCAGCAAGGGAAAAGATGGGGGAAGAGGTGGCACTGGAAGGGAAGGCTCTTTGGGGTCCAAGCATCCCCATTTCCTACTTTTTAAACGTGAGTTTCAAAAAGGAGGGAGTCTGCCATATGGAATGGGATCCTAGAGATTGGGTCTTCCGGCTTTTGTTGATGACACTGGTCATTAAAGGACAGTTTTTATTTTATTGCCGTTAGCATATCAGAGTATAATGAAGCATCACTGCTTCCATTTACCTGGAAAGTTCTCTCTGGAAATTCCTGGTGATCCAGGGGTTTGCCTACGAGGGGAGAAAAGAGGCTCATCTAACCAACATCTTGCGATGTCTTTCTCCCCCAGCTTGGGGACCAAACAGGTTGTTACCTTTTCAAGCAAAATAATATTCACAGAATAGTAGAAAATAAAAGAAATTCTGAATAATAAAATGAACACTATACATTGGTGGGTTTTTTAATCTACATGTAGAAAACATAAAAACTAGAATTTCATACTGAAAACTTTTCTAAAGATACATTTATTCATCCATAATAATTATTATTATGTAAAATATTAATCATTTAGCAGAGAAGAAAATAAATTTCAGATTAACTCGATGGTTTCTTACTAAGTGTCCATGATCTCTGTGCCTATGATTGAAGAAAATGCAGGATGCATACATCTCGTGAATAACAGCTGGAGTCTTTCTGATTCTGTGAAAACATGCATTGGAAACTGTAAAAGTTGCATTTGTCATATCCCTGAAAGGTCAATTAATTTTTTTCTGAGACCATGATTACGATCTTTTACATTTTTGTTCTTATCTTTAAGAAAATCTCCTTCTTCCTTTTGTACTATAGAATTTCTATATCCATTATTTTATCACGAGTCAAGGAAAACTTTCCTAATTCCCATAACTACACCCAGGTGTAAGCTCCTGGGTGCTCTGTGGAAAGGATCCTATTTAGACAGCATTATTTGGCATTCTTTCAAATATATATATGTATATACGTGTGTGTATATATATTATGTATACATACACACACATCTATGTATACGCATATATATTTTAGGTTTTTTTTGAATGGAAAAGGACAGAAAACGTAATATTAGAGACATTACCAAAATTAAACAGATTCCCACCTGCTTAACACCTGAGAGACAGCATAGTACAATGGTTACGGTCATTAACAGGGAGTCACACAAGTTGCTTCTCTTGCCTCAGTGTTCCTCTCTGTGAAATGGGGATAATTATAGTAGCAACCTCATTGAGAGGATTAAAGGAGTTAAAATTTGAAAAGGTCGGTGTCCGGCACGCGGCAGGCAAGCACTCTATAAGTTTCTGTCAAAATTTTTAAAAAGATTTATTCATTTATTTTTTTGAGAAAGAGAGCACATGCAGGAGGGGTAGAAGGAGAGGGAGAGAGAGAATCTCAAGCAGGCTCTGTGCTGAGCGCAGAGCCCAACTCGGGGTTCGATCTCACAACCCTGAGATCATGAGCTGAGCCCAAACCAAGAGTCTGACACTTAACCAACTGCGCCACGCCAGTATCTGTCAAATTTTAAAAGGAAAACTTTTTTTTTAAGTTTGTTTGTTTGTTTGTTTGTCTGTGTTTAGTAATCTCTACACCCAACGTGGGGCTCAAACTCATGACCCCAAGAGCAAGAGTCACATGTGCCTCCGGCTGAGCCAGCCAGGTGCCTCCAAAAGGAAAACTATTTTTCTGTAATTGCTTCAGCCCTCTGCCATCTTTAAAGAAGTAAAACGTAAAATTCCATCTCCTGTCCTTCGCCTCCTTCTGTGCCAGAGCTAACTACATGCTGAAGTTGGGGGTGTGGCTGTCCTGAGAGTTTTGGTGCTTCTACTGGTATATGTATAAATAGTATGTATTATTTTTGTGTGTTATAAAACTTCACGTAAATGGGAACATATTGCATGCAGCATTTGTGACTTTCCGTATCCCCTCAAACTACGTTTCTGAGATTGATCCATGTTGATAGATGTGGTTCTAGCTCATTCATTGTAGGTGCTGTTTACTGGTCCACTGCATGAGTAAACCACTGAGAACAAATTGGTGGGAAGTGGTGTTGCAGCGAACATCCTAGAACAAGGGCTTGCGTGTGCGATTTTTCTCTGTGATGGGTAATTTAAAGAAATAGCCAGGGGACGAGAGGCACGTCTTCAGCTTTACCAGGTGTCCCACCAGCACTGAGGAACAGACTGCGGTTTCCGTGACCTTGCCAATGCGTGAGGTTGCTGGGCTTACCGACTTTTGCCTCCGCGTTGGGAATAAAATAGTATGTCATCGTTCCATTTTTATTTCCATAATGAATAGTGAGGCTGGGCACTTTTATGATTATCGGCTGCTGGTGCTTCTTCCTCTGTGAGTTGCCTGTCTGGGTCCAGTTTTGGATATCTACTATTGTCCATTCCGTTTTCTATTTTCTTATTGACTTACAAAGTTCTTTAGTTATCCTGAACACCGATCGTGTGAGTTGTAAATGACTTCTCCCAGACTGTGGTTTGTCTTCTTTACTTTGTTGATAATGTCTTCTACAGTAAAAATATTCATTGTGATGTGGTGTCATTAAGCAGTATCTTTCGCTATGGCTTTTGGTTTTTGTTTCTTTTATAAAGTCCCTATACTGATGTGCTGGGACACAGCACCGTGTTTTGTTTTGTTTTTCAAATCTCATAGTTTTAACTTCTCACATACAGGTCTTTAGTCCATTGGCAGTTTCTTTTCCTTGTGGTGTAAGGAAAGGTTTTTGTTAGGTTTTGGGTTTCTTTTGTTTTGTTTTTTTTACTTTTTCCATTTGGAGAACCGGTCTTCCTGATACTATGTATTAAACAGTAATTTCTCCACTGACTTGTACCACCCCTTCCGTCATATACCAAGCTTTCTTAAAATCTGGGTCTTTTGCTAGGCTGTTTTGTTCCGAGTTCTGTTTGTTCTATCCCTGTGCCAAAACCACAGTTTTAATAGTGTTGATAGTTGGGAGAGCAAGTACTCCCCCTGTTGCTCTTCAAAATTGCCATATCGTTGCTCTATGTTTTTATTAAACTGCATTCTCTAATTTTTTTCTAGTATTTGGGGTTGCTGTTGATTCTATATATTGATCTTACATCATTCAGTCCTATTGAATCCTTATTGATTCGAACAGTGTCTGCAGGTTTCCGTGGATTCTCTGTTGGATCACTGAAAATAACAAGTTTTGATGATCCCTTCTAATCCATATGCCTTTTCTTTCTTTCTCTTGTATTAATGGTGCTAGTCAGACTGACTTAAGATGCAGCAATAGCAAAAAATCTGAGTTTAAAGATTTTATTTTTGAGTAATTTCTACACCCAACATGGGGGTCAAACTTACAACCCCAAGATCAAGATTCGCATGCTCCACCAACTGAGCCAGCCAGGAGCCCCCAAAAATCTAACTTTAAAAAGAATGCTCCTAATGTTTCATCATTAAGCATTACCCTCCTTTGAGGTTTTTGGTTGGCTACCTTTCACCAAGTTAAGAAAGTTTTCTTTAATTCTTAATTTTTTTTTAAATTATGAATGTGTTTTGGATTTTTCTTAACATTTTCCTGACACTATCAAGATTATCATATAGTTTCTCTCTACTTATTTCTTTTTTTCTTTCTAAAGAGAGATAGAGAGCGCAAGTAGGGGGAGGGGCAGAGGGAGACAGAGAAACTTTTTTTTTTTAAATGATTTTTTTATTATATTATGTTAGTCACTATACAGTACATCCCCAGTTTCCGATGTAAGGCTCGATGATTCATTAGTTGTGTATAACACCCAGTGCACCATGCAATACGTGGGGAGACAGAGAAACTTAAGCAGACTCCAGGCTCAGCACAGAGCCTGGCACGGGGCTTGATCCCACAAACATGAGATCATGACCTGAGCCAAAATCAAGAGTCGGGTGCTTAACCGACTGAGCCACCCGGGAGCCCCTTTACTTACTGCTTATTGCGGACGATATTAGGACTAGAGTGTCTAGTCCTTATAGTCCTGAGATAAATTCTTCTTGGTCATGATGTATTTTTTCACATATTACTAGGTTGGTTTTGCTAATATTTTATTTAGGGGTTTGCATTTAAACTTGAAGTTTTTCCTCTTACTACTTTGGTATTATTCAGATTAGTACTAGCTTATAAAATGAATGGACATCGTGATGTTTAATTAACTGACAGCTCACCTTAAGTGTAAGAGAGAATTCAGTTACAGTTGTACAGTACCCATACTCAATAATAGTGTTTCTCACAGCATTTTCATGCACTTTCTGCCTTAATTGCTGAGTAACCTTTAAGATTAAATTATTGTTCCATTGACATTGTTGCAAGTTCTTTGGTGACTTTGCATTGTAGCTTCTTCATAGACACGTTTCTAGCTATCCATGGAAAAGGGAAGTAAGATCCCCCGGAAATGAATATGGCCCCAGAAGTAGAAATCGGCATCGGACACACTCATGATTTGAACACAGTTTGAATTCCAGAAGTCATCAACAGATGCTTCAAGGCATTTTTTTAGAGAAATGCCTTGGGATGCTCACTTCAATAGTACTATCCTATCACATGCTAACCTAATAAGACTGTGTGGAGAATGAGTGCCTCTGAGCAGAACCTCAGTCCAGTGACTGCTGTCGGTCAGGCTCTTGAGGGAGCGAGACTCTGTCATATTCAACTTGCAACAGACTTAACTGCTCTAACATGTTCTTCCATGATGCTCAGACAGGTGGGTCCACAATTATGAATCTTTAAAGAACATTCTAAATCAGAATTTGGCATAAAATTGCTATTTGTTTGCCTGGAAATTTTCAGCCTTGCTTCAAGATTCTCCGTTAGGCACTCTCAGAGGGTCTCCATAGTTTCTCAAGGATATTTATTCGAAGATAAATTAGCTAAAGACTTAAGAAAGTCTCACATTGCCTTTCAATATCAGGATGGAATAAGAAAAGATATGATTGCTACAGGGGCGCCTGGGTGGCACAGCGGTTAAGCTTCTGCCTTCGGCTCAGGGCGTGATCCCAGTGTTGTGGGATCGAGCCCCACATCAGGCTCCTTCGCTATGAGCCTGCTTCTTCCTCTCCCACTCCCCCTGCTTGTGTTCCCTCTCTCGCTGGCTGTCTCTATCTCTGTCGAATAAATAAATAAAATCTTTAAAAAAAAAAAAAGATATGGTTGCTACAATCATTTTCAGATAACGACGCAAAGATTTGGTGTTTACTCAAAACAAAGACACTGAAATCTGAGAGTCAAGTTAGTCCAAAAATAGAGAGCATCCAGACTGTCTATAGAGAATAATTTTTCTATTATCTTGTTCATCCTCACAAGGCAACTGTCACCATCTGCTTTGTCACCTCCTTGAAAAGCTACTCCATAGGAAGGGACATAGCAGCGTGGGTCTTGTCCGGGACGGAAAAAGTTACTGACATCTGAGGGCTTGCTCAAGCTTTTCCAGGAACACACGCAGACTTGTCTTGAAATCGCTGCTGTGTCTGAAACACAATGTCAGCTGGTGTGAGGTATGAATTGCTAACTTCTAAAGAACAGGGTCGTTTATGGAACGGCTGGAGGGGTTAGAACACAGCAGGTGACCAGAGGGTTACCCTTGTACCTCCCATTCCTGGTATAGGACCTGGCACACCGTGGAGGCTTATGTAGTGAACGAATGAAGGCATCCCTACAGGTCCCCCTTAATTCATTTTGTCTTAAATCCGAACACTCTTTCTTGAATTCAGTCTCTTAAGGGTACACCAGTATGTTAACTATACTGGAATCTTTTGTTTATATTCAATACCAATGTCATTTCAGATGCTAATTTACATTCTACCAACTCCACTGGAAGTTTCTGTAGGAGGAGCCTCCCATGGCCCACCTCTTTTGACTCAAAAAAATTACCCAGTTTACTGAGTAGAATCCCTAATTGGCCAGTCTCGTTAGATCTGTGGGGGTTATCTTTTCAGATCATCAAATCAAAGCATACTTATTTTAGGAAATGTGGAAGATACAGAAAACCGTAGAGAACATTATCAACCCTGAGCTTACCGCCCAAAGACAACCAGTCTGGTCATTTTGGTGTATCATCATCAAATAGGTAGACTTACCCTGAGCCTGAGGGAACCAAGGTTCAGCCCCGTAAGTAAATAGCTAACTTTCATACTGAATTTTACTTTGTTCTTAAAGAGGTCCCTCAAAACTGTAAAGGTTCCGACCGTACAAAACCTGGACCCATCACTACCATCAAGGTGATTAATGGACTTTTATGAATCGAGTTCCTTTATCACTTAACAAAATGTAAAGTTTTTCTCCTATTCTTCTAGAATTCCTTTTAATAACAGCGTAGTGTTCAGTGAATAGATTTCTCAAGTGAATGGATTTATTAAATGAATCCCCTAATGTTGGGATTCCCCCACACTGTTCTCATCGATGACGCCTTACCGAGCACCCTCATTACCATATCTGTGCATAAATGTGTAGAAATGGAATTACTGGCCCAAACCATATGTATAATTTGAGGGGATTTTGACATATATTAACAGGTAGCCATTTAGAGAAGTGGTGTCAGTTTATCCCCCAACAGTGGTATGTGAGAAAATTCATTTTTCTTTTTTTTTTTAAGATTTTATTTATTTATTTGGCAGAGAGAGAGAGACAGCCAGCGAGAGGGGGAACACAAGCAGGGGGAGTGGGAAAGGAAGAAGCAGGCTCAGCGGAGGAGCCTGATGTGGGGCTCGATCCCATAACGCCGGGATCACGCCCTGAGCCGAAGGCAGACGCTTAACGACTGTGCCACCTAGGCACCCCCATTTTTCTGACCCTTGTCAACATTGTTTATTATATTGTAAAGACCCCTGCCAACTTTATAAGTCTAAAAAGCTATCTTAATATTTTAATATTTATGTTTTTCTTATTAAGTTGAAGACTGAGTTTCCTACCAGAAGGTACTATAAGAACGCTGTATATTTTTAAAGCATTAGCCATTTGCCGTAGTTGTAATGCAAATATTGATCTGTGTAATCTTAAATTGGATTTGGGGAAACTGAGGAATTTTGGTCATTTGGAATTGTCACCATCATCTCCCTGTGGAAAATGCCAATTAGGGGAAATTGTAGAAGGCATGCCAGAAGGCAAGCGTACGTATTAACTTGGCCACATTACAGGGAGAATTGAACTCTTTTCAGCTAAAAGATATGTGAGCATCTGTTTTGTGCTTAACATTCTACTATTTTCCCATTTACATCTAATCACATTGTGGAATTAAAAACTATGCTTGCAGGGGCGCCTGAGTGGCTCAGTCGTTAAGTGTCTGCCTTCGGCTCAGGGCATGATCCCAGAGTCCTGGGATCAAGCCCCACATCAGGCTCCTCGCTGGGAGCCTGCTTCTTCCTCTCCCACTCCTCCTGCTTGTGTTCCCTCTCTTGCTTGCTGTCTCTCTCTGTCACATAAATAAATAAAATCTTAAAAAAAACAAAAAGCAAACAAAAAAACTATGTTTGCAATTTCATAAAACACAATGTGAGCACTTATATAAGAAAAATTAATTCCTGAATTCTTAGTGGAAAAGTGATGGAGGAGTGGTGGGGGGAAATCGCTCAGAGGAGGTTGTGTTCATGTCAAGCAAACTGGTGGGGAGGTCACCCAAGGTGGTGGCACAGCATGAAGGATAAATGTGCCTGCTAAGTTTGCAGGACAGCGGGAGTTCCAGGACAACTCTAGTACCATGGGGATGTGGCCCGGTTTGGGATAATAAGGCAGGAATAGGAGACAGGTCTGTATTAGTCCATTCAGGCTGCTGTAACGAATTACCATAGACTGAGTGCCTTTTTTTTTTAAGATTTATCTATTTATTTTAAAGTGAGAGAGAGAGAGTGTGTGTGTGTGTGGATGGGGGGAGGAGCAGAGGGAGAGAGAAGCAGACTCCCCACTGAGCGCAGAGCCCAACACGGGGCTCCATCTCAGGAACCTGAGATCATGACCTGAGCCAAAATCAAGAGTCGGACACTTAACCGACTGAGCCACCCAGACACCCCACCATAGACTGGGTATCTTAAAACCATTTATTTCTCACAATTCCAAAGGCTGGGAAGTTCCAGACCAAGGCACCAGCAAATCTGGTGTCTGGGGAAGGCTGACTATATGGTTTGCTGGTGGCCGTCTGCACTTTGTTTCCCCACACTGCAGACAGCAGAGAGAGACAGCAGACTCTCTGGGGTCTGTTCTTAGAAGGACACTAATCCCATCAGCGTGCTCCACGCTCAGGACTGAATTACCTCCCAGAGGCCCCACCTCCAAAAACCATGGCATGGGGGATTAGGACCTTAATGTAAGAATTAGAGGGGGGGGACACACCCAGACGTTCAGTCCAAGCAAGGTGACAGTGTGAAAATCCTTGTGTACCCTATCAAGATCAAGAATATTTGAGAGGATGTCCCACATTCTGGAACTGATTCTGAGGATGTGTCACACAAGCATGACCCGCCAAGTGTCCTTTTTTTGTAAAATGTGACTGAGAGTTCTTGGTGAAAAGTCCACATTGCCTCTGCAGGGCCATCGAGGTGGAAGTACTCTTAAATAATCTGGCTTCTCAGAGGGGCTCCCCGTGTCCTGAGGTTCATTTCAACACTCTGTTGTTTCCAGAGCTCTGTGCCTTCCCCGGCTCCCCTCAGCGTGTGGATTGTTTCTAACCATGTGTCCGCCATTTAAGTTGACTTAACAAGAGCACTCTTTTTTCCGAGCTGCCCCCCGTCATGCTTCAACACCTTCAAGCAGATGGTCAGGCAAAGAGTGTGAGGACAGCTAAGAGCGTCCAGAGAGGAAGGCTGGAGGAACTGGATGTGGTCCCGTGCAGGATTTCAGAGGCCACAGGCTTCAAGGGAGAGACCGTCGGGTCTGTGGATGGACAGAATGGGATATACAAGCTATTTAGTCACTTACTAGCTTTTACTTCAGGAAAGTTGCTTGGACCTTCTGAGCTTTGTCTTCCCTCTCTGTGAAATGGGGCCATAATAGCAATCTGATAAGAGATACAGTGCTGCTTAAGGGAAGCTCGCACATACCGTTTCTGACACATAGCAGACGTCCTAGAAATTTCCTTCTTCGTAAAAAAGGAGCTTATGCTCCAAAGACCTTCAGACTTCCCCTGTAATCCGGAGCAGGCAGCGCCGCTCAGAGCTGGGAGAGGATGCCAGAGGGTGCTGAATCCCATCACTGCGCCAGTAATCCGCCATCATATATTAAGAGATTTCCTTCTGAGTTTAAACATTTCTAAATACCTCTCCTGAATTGGGAAAGCAAACTGAATTAAGTGTAAAAAGACTATTCTCCTCTGTTTGTGAAGGCATCTGTCCTGCCTTTTCCGGATTTTCACAATCTATAACTGGACTTATGTACCCAGCTGGCAGCCGCACCAGCCAAACCCCGAGGTAACCGTAATTTGGGCCCTTTTTTTTTTCTTCTCCCAGAGCCTACAGATTCTATTTCAAGCACACACACGTACAGAATGCAGATGTAGGAATGAAACCCAGGCCCTCTGGGTGAATGAGGCTGTGATATTTGACTGGAGTGAGGCCATAAGTGGCCCATCGGCAGGGGCCTCGCCCAGCCGTGGTCGGGGCGCAGACCTCAAGAGTGGTTTGGGCCTTTAGCTGTGGCACCACCGATCACATGGGACAGTCACCGCATCTCCTGTTTGGGGCGAAAACTTGCAAGATGTGTGATCAGACAGACTTGAAAGGATTTTTCTGAACTCTGAGGAATGTGTAATAGCATGGATATTTTGAAAAACTAGCTCCCTGAAGAAGCTGAGGATCCAAATTTTGTCCGAGGGGAAATTTACCTGCTTATGCTCAGTGCGAAAGGACTACTCCAGTCAAGGGAACAGCCACTTCGGAGAAGTATTTCTAACGTGTGTACAAATAGGGAACAGGATTACTAGGCTGTTTCATGTAGCAAAAGCTCTTGTAGCTTGGATAGACCCCAAATGAACACTCCTTTTGGCTGACGGAGAAATCATTCATTCTTTCATTCATTCAACAAACATTTATTGAGAAACTGCTATGTAACAGGTGGTATCTGCAGGTACTAAGAGCACTGTGGTGAACAAGAACAACAAAATACATAAAAAAAAAAAAAATCCCCGACCTCATGAAGCTTGCAGTCTAGAGGAGGAAAGTGTTGATAAGCAATAGCAAGAGTTAAAATATGAATTATATGTGAAAAATGCTGAGGAATAGAAATGGAACGGGGGTGGGGGGTGTGAAGTATCTGGGAGAATGGGTGCTGGAATTTTGACAAGGTGGTGAGGGAAGGCCTCGCTGAGAGGCCAACTTTCATAAATACCCGATGGACGGTCTGGATGGATATAGATGTAGATAAAAAATATTGCCGTCTGGATTTTCGAAGCTATTTCTCTATTGTCTTCTGGTTTCTGGGTTGCTGTTGAGAAAACTCCTGCCTTTCTGACCCCTGCTCCTTTGTTTGTGACTTTTCTCCCCACCCCTCTGGCAACTTGTAGGACCTTCTGTTCTCCCCCCTGCCGTCTGGAATGTCTCGGTGACCAGCCTGATTATGTTGTGCGTTTCATAAACCTTTTCTATCTCTGATCTCAGGCCCTGCAGTTTGGGGAAAATTTTTTTATAACCCTTTTTGTAAATCTTCTGTTTTTCCTGAACCCTTTTACTGAAATTCCCTTTAGTAATAATACTTGGGATGCTCTGAAATAATTCTCTGTTTTTCTTGTTTTTCACTCTCTCCTGTCCTTAGTCTTTTTGCTCCACTTTCTGAGATTTCATCAACTTTTTCTTCCTCCCTGAATTTTTTTTTAATTAAGTAAACTCTACGCCCAACCCCAAGATCAAGAGTCACATGCTCTACCAACTGAGCCAGCCACACGCCCCTCTTCCTTCCTGAATTTTTAATTCCTTCTCTCATGATTCCCAGAGCTTGCTCTTGCTCTCCAAATGTTCCCCTTTTCTTGGACTGTCTTGTCATTTCTGAGTTCCTGTTTTCTATTTATTTTGGTGTCCCACGTTCATGGCTCATATGAAACGTCTGTAATTCTGGATAGTCTGCAAATGTGTGAGGGAGGTATGGTTGTACTAACTGGGAGCTTTCATATATGGGTTGGGGCACTTCACAGCGAGGATCAAACAGAACTTGAGCTTTACCCTCACAAATCCATTGGTCTTTTCTCCCAGGCCAGTCGGCTTTTCTAGAGGGGTTCCTCCAGTGTCTTGACTGAGGGTCACTCCTTTGCAAGCATTCTGTGAGAAGGCACCTCATCCTCCCTCGTCTGTGCCTGGCGAGCTACAATCCAGTCTGTTTGGTTCTTCCTCTTCAGTCTTCTGTGGAGGCAGGGAGTTGGTTGGCTGAGTGGGATAAAAGAAGAGCTCCGGACAGGTTGCAGCACCATTAGAAAGAAAAGAAAGTTCAGTCAGGCCTCATGCTTTCTTCTCAGCCTGCATTCCTCCCCTCAGAGGGATCTGGTGCCTTGCTTCTCAAGCTTCCCTAGCACTGCATGTTTTATCTGGAGTTCTCCCCTTGAAGGCTCAGGTATCCTCCTTCTCCTGTCTGGTCCTGTTTCCTCTCTCATTCCCTTAATTCTTTGATTTATGCTTTTTTATTCTTCATTGTCACTTTAATGGAATTTCAGGAGGAGATGGGGACAAATCTGTTGCATGAATTGCCTTATTGTAACCAGACGCCATCTTGTATTCTTTTTTGAGTCTCTCCTGCCAAAGCTTGCTCTAGTGACATTAGTCTGTCCTCAGTAGATTCTCACAAGAAGTGGATTCAAATTAAATGTCAGGATCTGTGATATCCTGTTTCAGTTACACATTTTTGAATAACAAGTGACCATAAACATAGTGAATTAAATCAACAGTTACTTACTTTCTTTATTCTGTAATTTGGGCGAGGTTTGGAGGGGGTATCGCATTTCAGTTCCATGTGATGGCAGCTGGGGCAGGTCACCTGGAGCTGGGGGTTCTCCTCCCAAGGTGGGCCACCCACATGACTGACCCGTGGTGTAGAGACTGGAGGCTTAGTGGGGGCCGTCAGTCAGGGTCTTTCATTCTTCTTCATGTGGTCTCCCCAAGTGGCTCAGCTGGATCACAGAAGCTTGGTTCTGTGAGGGAGCATCCAAGACCACACTTGTCAAGAGGACAAGGTCTAGCGTGCAAGCATTTACCAAGCCTCCATTTTGTACTTTACTTGCTAACGTCTCATTGGTCAAAACAAGTCACATGGCCAAGCCCAGAGTCAATGTGGGAAGGGACTACACTCCCCAGGGGCATGGATACTGGGAAGTATGGTTCCTTGGAAGCCATATACCCCTGGAACTCTAAAATTCCATGATCCCATGCTTCTTGTTTTTCTTTCTGAAACATTAGTTTCATTTGGTATAAACGTTCAATAAATATGTATTAGAGCCACAGAAATATTGTAGCCTTTCCAGTTAAAATGTCTCTGAATGGACTATAAAGACTTAAATTATATAGCTTACCCATTGCTATAATGATTATGTTGTTAGTTAATGGAAAACATGGAAAACCACCCTACAGGGTCAAATTGCTAAATATACCTTTCAAGGGAATAAAGTATTGTCTTTTGCTTTAGGCTTCCAGAGGTTAGCTTCTTGTCCTTTTGGTTTTAAAATAGTTGGAAATTAGCCTCTTTAACACCTGCCTGGACTCCAGAGAATAAAAGTGAGTATTCACGTGATAACCGGGAAGTGCATTCCTTGGAAATTCCAAACAAACAGCTCTTGTTACATGCTTTCCAAGCTTGTCCCAATCGTTGCTGCCTGTGGTAAGACAGAGGCGGCTAAGCTTTTGCTGTGTGTTGTGTGCGCCTTGATCTGGGACTGAGAACTGTATTCATTTTGCATGCAGGGGTTCTCTATCTCCAGTACGGGGATGAAACCAAGCAGCTCAGGATGCCGAACGAAATCACAAGTGCAGACACGATCCGTGCTCTCTTCGTAAGTGCCTTTCCACAGCAGCTCACCATGAAAATGCTAGAATCACCCAGCGTCGCCATTTACATCAAAGATGAAAGCCGAAATGTCTATTATGAACTAAATGATGTAAGGTAGGTAGTTACGTCGTGTGTGTGTGTGTGTGTGTGTGTGTGTGTGTGTGTGTGTGTGTGTGTGTATGTCGACCGTACGGCATTGAGCATTGCTGCAGTGCGGACTGTGTCCTCATTTCTCCATGTGCCCTGGAAGGAAGCACAGCTACTACTCTAATTGTCAGGCTCATCTTACCCAGGTCTGAATTCACCATCTGTTTTTCTATAATCCATTTATAAGGTCTGGTTTATAAAAATGAGGACAGACTTCTCCCACCTAGATCTTTGCCTATTACCTCTGAGAAGAATGTAAGAAATAATCTAGTCCACTGTTTATCGAAGAGTTGGGGAAACGGAGGCCCAGAAGGTGGTAGAGAGACTTGATCAGCATCCTAAGGCCATGCTTGTGACAGGAACTCTCCCAGCTCCTTCTCAAGGGCTTTTTCCCCTCCCAGAGACTATGAACATGTTAGGTAATGATCCCACTGGGACATCATTTACACCAATAGGTTAAAGTAGAAGCAGGGGACCCTGTGCTGTGGACCATAAGAAAAGAGGCCGAGAAGCAGTCTCCCTCTCCATGGTTTTCTTACATAGCTGGCCTTACCAAAGAATCTCCCTTTCCAGGTGGGCTTTCTGCAGAGCCCCTTAGGAAATGTACCGTCAAATGAGGCTAAGTGGACTCATGCTATTGCAGCGGGCGCAGAAATAGAAGCATCTGTGTGTGCTGTGGCAGTGTCTAGAGCAGAATGGACCCCTCCGAACTCTCCCGGCCCAACAGCCTGACAACCAGACTGGAGTTAGCACAAACAAGGAGTCGCTAGTACAGCTCCTAGACATTTTAGAACTTAACAAAGTATTGAATGACTAATTCAGCCCTTTCGTTTTATGGGACCAGACACTCAGATGCATGAAAGTTAAGGGACTAATTCAAGATCGCACAGCCACATCATTGCCAAGCGCAGCCCCAGACAGGACTGTCCACATCCTTTGGTGAAGAGGGTTTTTTTTTTGTTTTTATTTTTTATTCCCTCAGAATGTTCCCTGCCCAACTGATCTAGGCCACAACTTGGATTTTTGGGTCCCTTCCCCATGGGGAGAGCAGGACGCCCTGTTTCTTCATTATGAAATTAATAGAAACCACTTTTTTTTTTAAAGATTTTATTTATTTATTCGACAGAGATAGAGACAGCCAGCGAGAGAGGGAACACAAGCAGGGGGAGTGGGAGAGGAAGAAGCAGGCTCCCAGCGGAGGAGCCTGATGTGGGGCTCGATCCCAGAACTCCGGGATCACGCCCTGAGCAGAAGGCAGACGCTTAACGACGGCGCCACCCAGGCGCCCCTAGAAACCGCTTTTTAACCCTGCGCCTCCAGTGCATAACCATGTGAACTGATCAATATGTAACAATGGTCACAAATGACATATGTAGGCGCGTGCCAAGGTGTATGAGTACTTTAGGGCTTTCAAGGTTTGACACATGCCCTAACGTATAAGGGCTACGTCTGTTACACCACCTTGCTGCCTTTAAAAAGCGTGTTTAAATATTCATGGGGATCAGAAAATTCATGGTTGTTTTTTAAGATGAATTATTAATCAGCTTGTCACTAAAAAAAACCCCTGAATTTACAGAGCACGAACTTATACATGAAGCCATCAGATTGTATGTAGGAAGTATGTTTGTGGTCATACAGCCCCATGCAGTGTTTCCACATGGGCATGCTGTTTTACAGCAATCTTCTTGAATTTCCATGTTTTGCAGTGAGAGGACTGGAGAGAAATGGTGATAATAAATCTGTATGAAACTACATAAAGCCACATTGGGCTATGGAGCTCAAGCCGGGTGAGGTTATTGGGAACAAATGGTCCTAACTGTCTTGCAGCCGATGCACACATTTTTATTTATTTATTTTTTCATGCAAGCACTTTGAAATGGCAAAGAGTCATGATTTTCTAGAGCTTTTCCCAAACCTCAAAGCATTACTGCTAGGGTTCTCTTGATGCGTTCTTCCGGAGTGTCCCAAGGAAGTTTTGGACAGAGAGAAGGTAGGGAGGACGAAGGGGAAAAGGTCCTCCCAACTTTCAGACTGAGGTGATTCTCCTTAATGCGAAGTCAGTTGATAAAACAGATGAAAATAGTGCTTGAGAGAAGACAGGCTCCTGTCCTTCAACATGAATAATTTTCCGTTAATATGTTTCCATTTGTGAAAGTCATTTTTAAAAAATCTAATGGGAAAGTCACTGATTTATAAGTTTGTCTGTGACTTTACTTTTCAGTAGTTTGATTTACCCGTAAAAGTGGATCTAAACATACTTAAGTGGATAAAGTGTTGCTATTTGGTGATGAATGTGTTTATGCCAGGTGCTCCTATGTGTGTCTTTTTCAAAGAACTCTTCTCTCTCTTTGCTTATATGCATAAAATGCCTCAATTTTATTTTATTTGAGTGGTAGAATAAATTCTCACCGGCAGCATCGTATAGATTCTCTCCCCCCTCCAAAAATGTACTATGTGGTTTGTCACTGAAGACAATGGCTTTAATCTTCTGAGCCCGGAGACGAATTTCCTTTCACATCCAGTGTTTTTGAAGTGAGAGTGTGTTGGTTAAACATTTAACTATTTCGTCGCTGTGTTGGGTTCTTCATATTTTCCTTTAGGGAAATGCTATAGAGCGTTCAGGTTGAAATTCCATGTTGTAAATGTTGCCATGGTAAATGCAGTCTGGGCCTTTACTGTTGGTTCATCTTGAATGAGCATGTTTCTAAATTAATCATAAACCAACCTCGTGTATTTTAAATACCTTTAGAATCACACTAAGTTTTTTTCATGACTCAAGTAAGGTTTTCAGTTTCATCATATAGTCCCTTGTGACTCCCCTCCCTCCAGAGCCACAGCGGGGATTCACCGGAGGAACCCCCCATGTCCTCACCTTCTGTGAGCTTTCGCCTTCCTAGAGAGCTAGCCCCTGTAATAACAAGGGCTGCATGCTCCCTCTCACAACGGCTCGTAACGAGCTACTTGCCGTCTAGAGCAGCCCTGCAAGCTTGGGCTAGTCATTGCTTCAAAGCAATTACTGACAGATATTTAAAGGAGGGAAGCAAGACGAGTCCAAGAATCCTCCACTTCATTTAAAACAAAACATAACCCAGTAATCTCAGAGATTGCGATCAGCCCACAGAACGTGTGGTTGCACCTGGAGGAAAGGAATGCGCCTCCCTGCACACAGGTCCCCGAGCTCAGCGCGCCGGCCTTGGAAGGACGCAGTGTAGACGGGGCTGAAAGTGCCTTGGGTGGCCCTTCTGCTGATGAAAGCTGAATGTGGAGGGAGAAGGACTTCGTAGACGTTCCTATGCTCTTAAATAATTTTAAGGTAGGCTCTGAGCAAGATGCGGGACTTCTGTCTTTTGCTGCGGTATGACTGACTCCAGGCTCAGAAGGAGAAAAGACAAGCAGAAGATTCCGTCTGCTGCTGTTCCTTCTAAACACTCTGCACGTCCAGTCAGTCCTCTTGTACGTAGACGAGTATTTTTAATAGCCACTATGGAAGGAAAAAAAGGCATTGTAAAGATACTAGTTTTGATCTTGGTGGTACTTTTTTTTTTTCCTGGACTGCAAATAACATTTTCTGTTCCTTGCTGAAAGTGTTTGAAGGAAAAACCATTTTCCTTTGTGTGCATTCATGAGATAAGCAGAAAACCAGGTGTTTGGGCAAAGTAAACTATTAAATATTTAAATATTAACCAAATCTCTTTGAACGTAGTGTAAGTATTGGAGCTTTATTGTCCCTGAAAGTGTTAGCTTTCCTTGCTCAGATCTTGAAAGAAAGTCCACGCTAACCGATGTTTGTGGGTGGAGGACCACAGGGAAAGAAGAATTCTTTCTTGAGGAACAAAAAAGGGAAAGAAACGCTGGAGTCACTTTGCTCCTTTTCCGTATTTATTTTTGCCTGTTGTATGGTGAAAGAACTTTTTGTCCGGTTGACTGTAGACAACAGTTGGATTGTCTGTTCATGTCTTTTACCTGATTCTGCAGGGCAGGCAAAAGAAATGGCCAAAGTCAGGCTCCTTTCCTCTGCCATAGTCATTGATGTTTTTGATTCCAGGAACATTCAGGACAGATCGCTCCTCAAAGTGTACAACAAGGACCCTGCACACGCATTCAACCACACACCGAAAACTGTGAACGGAGACATGAGGGTAAGTGTTCCCGTTCTATTTTTAATTTTATTTGAGAAGTCAGGCCATCCCTTTTTCTGGCCCGGTCTCCTGTTGCAGTCACACCCCACCACCAGGTTTCAGGGCTTGTCCCCGCTCATCTTGTCTGATGACTCATGATTTGTGCCTTGGGAAAGAAATCAGATTTCGTGGACATTTGGGGCAAAGGGACTGAAATAGGGCCTGACACATTCTCATTTATCTCTAAGCATGGGGTTGAGTTGTGTCCTCACTCCAAGGGGATCCTGAAAATCTTTGCCTAAAAGCATCTTTGGTCCATATACATTGACTCAGAGGATCTCTTGCTATTTTTTCTCTAATTAAAACAAAACTAACTTACAAACAACCACCACAAAACCCCATGTACAATTCCATGTAGAATCTATTAATATTCTTACATCAGCTATTCCAAGCAAGCCCTAGCATTCTAATTAAATTCTTCACCTCCTAATTCACACTGTTTGCTGCTGTACTGTATTAAATATTATCAAACCTTATCTGAGTCCCGTCGGAGGCATAGTCCAAAAATCTGCATGATGTGGGAGCTGAAATCCTCTGGATTTAGATCATCTCCAAAGATTATCCAAACATTCAAAGCACCCAGGGATGTTTTGAGGAGAAAAGAACAGGGTAACAGAAAAGACAGATTTTAAAAATCATATTAAGGCAGGTTCGCTAAAAAAGGGCCTGAGTGTCTAACAATAGTGCTGTGGCCCCCTCCAGCTCTACCTCCTTCCCATCACACACACAAATTTAGCAGACGCTGCACCATTTTATAGCATCCTTTCTGAGGACTAGTGCTCTGCAGGATGCTGGAGTTTAACTAGGAGGAAAGTAAATGAATAGTCTTCTTGCCAAAGAAGCCCAGGCATTGCCTGTCCTAGCATTGTGGTTGCATTCCCAAGGTGAGCCTGTCTCTTCTTCCCAGACAGAATGTATCAGTTTGCTATTGCTGCTGTAACAAATTAATACATGTTTCATGGCTTAAAATGACACAGATTTACTATCTTACAGTTCTAGAGGTCGAAAGTCCCACATGGTCCTCAGTGGGCTGTAAACTCAAGGGGCCAGCGGCGGGACATCAGCTTTCCTTTCTGGAAGCTCTAGAGAGAATGTTTCCTTTTTTCTCCCCAGCCTCCAGAGGTCACGCACGTTCCTCGGCTGGCAGTCCCCTCTTTCCATCTTCACGCTCAGCCAAATAGCATCGCTCCCACCCCGGCTTCCATTATCACATGTCTAACCCTCCCTCTTCCACGTTTAAGGACACTTGTGATTACATTGGGCCCGCCCAGTGCCCCAGAATAATCTCTTTATTTTAAGGTCAACTGATTCGCAATCTTAATCCCCCTTCCTTGTGTAGTCAGAGGCTCGGCGGGTTAGGAAGAAGACATCTTTGAGAGACCATTGTTCTTTGTACCCCACACGGTGTGTGAGTTTAGGACCAAGAGGCCAGAAGGTCCGATAGAAAGTGCTGGAAGAATTTCTAGGGAATTCTGGACTGGAATATGAGTGATGACATTGTGGGATTAGAGCCCACACTTTGGGAGGAAAAGGGCTCTTACGTCTTCAATTACTGGGTTGTTTTGTTTTGTTTTGTTTTTTATATCAGAAATGATGTGTGATTTGAAGTGAAGGCTGTGTTGCTACTTCAGAAAATCTAGGATTTTGAGGCTTATATTTAGCTAGTTATACTTTAAATGTAAACCGGCACCACGTGAAGACAGATTGAGTCATGTTGATCGTGAAACACGGACTGAGTGTTACAGCGCCCTTGCTTTTTATTATTTCGTTATTCTTTCTCAGTGACGTTCTTAAGAGTCCTCGTTGCCCTGGATATCTTTATTTTTTTGATATGTCTAGCCTTCGACCTGGAGTTTCATGGCACTCAGAGATCTGTTTCTGTTACGTAGAGCCCACACGGGGGCCCCAGAATCGCCTCTGAAAATCTTGTTCATGGCTGGGGAAGACACCTGTTTTAACTCTCAAGCAGCTGGGGTACCTACATAAGGACCAGCCGTGAGCACGTAGAGACTCTAATATCAACCATATGGACAAAGCCTATTAGAATTCAGAACGTTTGCTCTGGGTTTCGGTGAAGTTGTTCTGCTTTTACTTTTAGACCAGACCCTAGCATCTTTCTGTTCCCCACAGTCTCCTTCAGACAGCCCTTTTTGTGTGTGAGGAAGTCAACTGTTGTCCCCAGATGACAAGACAACAAATGTTCACCGTCCAACCCACAGACACGCTTTTAGGTTTCCGAGAAGACTACTTAGACACGAGAAATAGAACGTGGTTTTTAAAACCAACGAGGTGTGACCATGCCTGCAGTTTGTAACTTGGCCCCTAGTCACAGATTCCAGAAGCCAACAGACGTGGAATTGCTTCAGCCTCACCTTTTGACTGTGGTGGTTGGAATTCTCTCTCCTTCTCCGCGAATGTAGCTGCCTCGCCATTAAAGGAAAGGAGGCTTTGCTGAGCCCGGCCTGGAGCCCAGCTGCATTCCCCCATCACATATGGTGAAGAACAGAAAGAGAACAGAGCAAGGATCGATGGCTGTAGACTAAACCAGGCCGCATGGTGGGTTTAGGGGCGCTCCCTCCTTCCGTATGTTTGCAACGTGTGCGTGGCCGTGAAGGAATTTGATGCTAACTATTCGCGTGAGTCAGGGACGCAGCCCCGCGCCTGATGTCATTCGCCTTCCACCGCCAGCCTCCGCCAGCCTGGGACAGCCCGCCCCGCTGCCCACCCGTGACCCACAGACACGCATCGCAGGAAAGACATTGGTTAGATCGAGCAGAGGCGCAAAAACGGCAGCACCAGAACTCTTCGGTGGCCCCCGAGACTGTCCTTAAACAATGAATTTAAGATCTTAGCCTGTGAAACCAAAGAAAATGGGAGACTCTGAGTCTGCACCGGTCACGTTCGCCAGAGCAGTGTAACGATGGCAGTGGCGTTACTCAGGAAGCCTGTTAGACGAGAGTATTAACTCGGAGGCTGTGGGCCCCAGAGCATGCACCGAATGTATACCTGGCGGGGAAAACGTGTGTCTAGGTTTTCATTTAGCGTCCGGCTGTGCACTTTGGAGGCTAGTCTGTGGACGGAGACTCGTGGCTCTCTGCTGGAACGGAGCACAGCCGGCTCCTGATTCTTTGCATGTGGGTGCAAATCACCCCGGTCTAATTTAATCACATGGCTTGTGTTTCCTTACAAAATTAGATAGTAGCTTTGAAATTTAGTTCCCAAGGGACTGAGCTCACCATATGGAAGAGGCCCTCTTGCAGAATTATGTATGCACTCACAGGGCTTGTCACTCACGAATGTACAACTCAGAGATGAGCCGTTCCATCTTGGGGCTCTCAGAGGGTACCAGGGACTTCCTGCTCACCCAACCCAGTGGCTTTTTCGCAGTTTGGGGGCTTTTCCACCCTCCAACCCACTTTGAGATGACTTCCTGTGATTTTCTGCTCCTATCATTCAGTTCTTTCCCTCTTGTATGTCTTTCGTTTGTACTTATATAGGACAGCTCCCAGATTTGCATTTAGAACACCCTCCCCAGACCTGGCCTTCCATCTTAAATTCCTTCCTAAGAACCAAATCAGTCGCTGCCTCCCAGACCTCTTTTACTTCAGCCCTGCCTTTGACACCCATGAATGGTCTTCTTAGAAACCTTGGTTTCTACTTACACCGCCATTTCCAAATTCCTTCCTTAGGTTCAAACACATCTCAGCCTGCGTCATTCACTAACTCTTCTTCCTCCTGCCCCTGAATGGTCTTCAGTGTGCTCAGACGGACTTCACCAGTGTGTGTGTGTGTGTGTGTGTGTGTGTGTGTGAATTTGCTTTTTTTTTTTAAGCTGCATCCTTTCACGTGTGGTTTCTGTCTTGCTGCTGACTTAACCATTACATCGATGTGATGACCCTTGAAACTGTAACCCCAGCTCTGCCATTTCTCTAGACTTCAGGAGCCCAATGTTCAGCTTCCAAGTAGCTGTCTCCACATGGATATTCTTCCAGTGTTTCCATTGTATCCCATTGAAGAAAAAAAATCCTAATCTTTCTCTTTTTTTTTCTCTCTGAAGTCTTTTTCCTGCTTGCTTTTTCTATTTGTATGCAAGGTAGACATTGGTGGGGTGTATGTGTGTGTGCATTTTGAAGGGTGGGGAAGAAGAGATTTAAAAAGTTGAGTTATCGTTGATTCTTTGATGGCATAACTCTCGTTTCTCAACACGTCCCCCAGTCAGCAGAGCTGGTCCAGGCCGTTTGGGAAGGCCTCTTAACGGATGCCCCTTCTGCCATTGCCTGCGTCACTGTTTTCATGACAGCTAAGTTTTTGAGCATTTACTAAGCACTCTTACGAGTGATCTCATTTAATCCCCACGACAACATTTTGAGGCAGGTATTGGTGTAAGCCCTCTCTGTTGACAGCCTAGAAAACAGTTGCTAGGTGTGTGAGGACATTTGCCCGAGACCACGCAGCTAGAGAGCGGCGGAGCTGAGATTTGAACCCAGGCAGGTGGGCTCTAGATCCCCGGCTCTTCGCACCACTGCTCTGCTGCTCCAGTTCTCGCGTTCAGTATTTTTCTAGTGATCAGTCATGCAATAGCCTGTAGCCAGGCTCCCAACTCACCTGACCCCAGTCCAACGACCGCTTCCCAAGCTGGCCCCCTGAGCCCACCGTCCCACCACACAAAGAATAGCACAAGGTGTTGGTCACTGTCGTCCGCATCCCCACACCCAAAGCAGAGCCACCTGTCCGTTCTTACTCCGCGTATCTGAAGTGGCCTCTCGCTCCCCACGGATCTGCCTTTCAAAATTCCTTCCATCTCACATACAATAGGACAGCTGCTCAATTCCTTCAATAAACCGCTGGCCTGAAAAAACGTGGGCAGGAACACCGTATGTTTCCCAGGTCACGTCTATACCGTAACAACCAAATGCCACGTGTGCACCATGGTAGAATCCTCATTGGAACAACCAACTGTTAAAGACATCTTTGAAACTCTTTGGGAAATTTGAACATGTGTTAGGAATCAGGTGATGTTGGGGGTGCCTGGGTGGCTCAGTCGGTTAAGCGTCCGACCCTTGGTTTTGGCTCAGGTCATGATCTTGCGGTCATGGGATCGAGCCCCATCTTGGGCTCAGTGTGGAGTCTGCTTCAGATTTTTTCTCCCTCTCCCTCTGCCCTTCTCCACTCATTTTCTCTCTCAAGTAAATAAATAAAACCTTTAAAGAAAAAAGGAATCAGGTGATGTTAAGGGATAACTGGTCATTCCGTTGGGCGTAATAATGGTTTGGTGGTTATATTTTGTAAAATGAGACATACTAAGTATTTACAGGCTAAATGGCATGATGAAGGGGATTTGCTTAAACACACCGCTGCAGAATAAACCAAAACAGCAGACATAGGTGAAACAGAATCGGTAACCTGCTGAAAAATGTCACAGATGGATGATGGGAGCTCACCAGATTATTTTCTCTTCTGTTTCCAAATGGTTGAAATTTTCCATCTTGAGCTGTTAAGACATAAAACCTTGTTTTAGAGGCCAACTACAAGGCCACCTACTTGACGACACTCTCCCTAATGCTCCGGCAGAATTTACCTTGCCCTTTTGGGGGCATGCAGCACGTCATCCTGGTGTTAGAACCATCTAGATGGATGAGTGTCTCAGCCACAAGACTGTCAGTTCTCCAAAGGCATACACCATCTCGTGTTCACGTTTGTATCCCTCCAGAGCCGGCCACAATGTCTTACCCACGGTGCGCGTAAACCCAGAACGCATGGGCTCCTATCACGGTAGTGTGCAATTGCTGTATTATTCATTTTCTGCCATTAATGAGAACCCACTGTAAAAATATCTCTCTGTTCTCATCACCAGAAATAGTTGTGCTTCTCCTGGTTTATTTTTGTCATATGGACACTTTGAATCTTGAAAGTGATCATTTTCCCTCTTTGTGTTGCTACTCTAAAGCTTAGAATTAAATGTGTGGCCCACCCACAACAAGCGTACAGACATTCGCGGCGTGTATTCTGCGTGTTGGCTTCGTTCCTGGCCTCTCTTTTTGGTTTTCCTACTTTCATCTTTTTGTCAGATGCTCCACTTTGACTTTGGTGGGGAGGGGGGCAAAATGTCTGTGAATTCTATTCATTTCTCCGTGGAGTCAGGCAGGGTACAAGTAGTAGTCATTCTAGACCGTTGTTTTTCTGGATGTCAGATCACAGACCTTTTTGTACCCACACAGCAGGCAACGTGTTAAATACTTCACATACTGATGAGCCAGGAACTGTGCCAAGTAGGTATAGTGACTCCGTTTTTACTGATGGTGAAGCTGAGGCCAATGAGTTTTTCCTAGGCCCACACAGCTGGTAAATGTCAGACATTGGATTTGAACCCAGTTCTTTCTGACTCCGTGTATTCAGCTATAGCCTCCCTTCTTTGATATTTCTATTACAGTTTTGCAGGTTTTGAAATGATGCCTGATGAGATTTTAGAGCCCATAAAATATCCTTTCTTAAATTTGTTTCACTTCTTAACTCTGTTAGGTGTCTGTCTCATTGCATCTTTTTATAGTTAACTTTGCTCCATTGTGTTCTCTTTTGATGGGGCTAAAAAGATACCCCCACCACCCCCCTAAAAAATGAAAGAAGAAGTATGTGTCATTTAGTATGTATGCCTTGGAGCTCTTTTTTCCATGGGGCAGTGTTGAGAGGAAGGTTTTGGGATTTGGGGAGGGATGAAGTAATCCTGTAGAAATGGAAGAGAAGAGGGGCGCCTGGGTGGCTCAGTCAATTAACTTCGTCTGCCTTCAGCTCAGGTCATGATCCCAGGGTCCTGGGATCGAGCTCTGCATATGGCTCCCTGCTCAGTGGGGAGTCTGTTTTTCCCCCTCTCTCTCTGCCCCTCCACCTGCTCTCTCAAATAAATAAATAAAATTTAAAAAAAGGGACGGAAGAGAAGAGAATCCCATAGAAATGGAAGTTTCTGGAAATAACTCCTAGCTAATCTTTCAGTCGTTCAAGGTTCTCCTCCTTGACCCACCACCAGTGACCGTGATATTAATGACTAACTCACAAAATATACCGACTCCGGGCCAGGTCCTACCCTGAGCACTGTGCTTGTATTCATTCTCATTTGATTTTCAAAACAATCCAGTGTGAGGGGAATTCCTGTTATCCCCTGTTTCAGATATGGAAGCTGAAGATCAGAGAGGTTAGGGAACTTGCTCGAAGCCACACAGCTCTTCTGTGGTAGAACTGGATTGGGAGCCAGGCAGCCCAACTCCAGAACTGGCCTTTGCTCACTGTGGTGGTCACGACTGTCCTTCCTCCCTCTGTTGCCTTCATCCTTGGTGTCCGTGTGCCACCCATGTGTGAAGATCTAACTCAAAAGCCACCATCTTCGTCAAGACTTCCCTACCTCCTCCCTTTTCCAAGCCTCTTTGAGCCTCCACAGAACCTCACCTGTCCTCCTCCCTCCCTTGTCCCACTCATCTTTTCCTGCATGCCGTGGACACACCTTCAGTTCCTTTTAAACCCTTAGCTTCCCATTCAGTTCATCTGCATGCTGCCTGTGTTTCCCTCCAACAATGAGGAAATGCTCATTAACTGTCTGGATGAAAAAGGGGTTCACTTCAGCACCTTCTCTATCTCGAACTTTCAGTGAATACCCTGTTTGCTGAGATCAGTACAATGATTTGTAAATACAAATGCGAACGTTTGAGTTTGCAGCACATTCCCGAGCTTATCTCAGTGGTAGTTCCCGACCGAAATGAGAAATAGAGAATATCCGTCTGTCCTAACAAATTCTCCGTCCTATCAATATAATTTCACAGCAGTTAGTAACCCTAAAGTTTAACAGATTGGTCGGATTGAAACAAGTGATGGTCAGAAAAGCATACATATCTGCTTTTTAAAAATTTCTTTTCAGGAGTTAAATTCACCTGTGGTAGAAAGTCAGCTAACCTCTGGATACCAGATTAGATAAGACAGATCTTGCTTTGCTGTATTTATAACTCAGTAGGACAAATCTTACTTGTAGATTGAATTGAGTGAGTATTTCCTATTGGATACTCCCAATACTCCACACTCACCAAGTAGGACAGATGATTTTTAGACCAGTTAACCTGGTTCCAAGGTTCGCCGGTTCATTCACCCAACCATTATGTACCACAGCCGTCCTCTGAGTCTGGCTCTTGTGCAAGCTTCTGAAAATATAACAGTGAGCGAGTCCAGCAGCAGGTCCGAAGTCAATAATCCACAAGTCCATAATCAGTCGTGATACAGACATCTGGACGTTTCCACATCAGTTCCAGGCTCTGTGAAATCCTTGCCTCCGTTCTATTATTTGCTTGAGTTAACGCAATGGAACTCACTTGGGTGATGTATTTAATTATGCCCCCCTTTATATCATGCTTTTCTGACAGGCAGAAAGATGTCTACGGTACCAGTGGTAAGGAATTACTCTTATTGAAGTGATTAGCGGGGCAAACACATTTGAATACAGTGGCTATCCAGAGCACGGGAGATATTTTCTTCCTCCCTAGCTGCTTCCACTTAGACTTTATTTTATTTTCTAAGAAGCAAGAAAGGGTAATATATGCACATCTGATATGCAGCTTCCAAGTGATACAAATCTCATCTTTCCTGCTGTGTGGCTGCTTGCTTTTCCTTGCACTTTTTTTTTTTTTTTTGTCATTGAGAGGTTATGACAACATGAGCCATATTGTATTTATAAACATCACGTGTTTCCTTGATATGGCTTGCAGTTTCTGCCAGACGGAACACATGGAAGAAACATTTCTCGTTAGCTCAGCATTGGTTTTAGTTATGCTGATTTCCGGGACAGGAAAAATGCCTTCCTACTCAGATTTAACTTTCGTAGAGTAGAAACAAAACCTCTGAATGTCCGTGAAATGGTTTTAACAAG
This sequence comes from Ursus americanus, assembly GCF_024610735.1. Taxonomy (NCBI): domain Eukaryota; kingdom Metazoa; phylum Chordata; class Mammalia; order Carnivora; family Ursidae; genus Ursus; species Ursus americanus. Next base: position 15,476,447 of record NC_142157.1, on the reverse strand, counting down.
GGTGGATACTGCTCCTTTAAACCACATATTTTGAGTAAAAGCTTCCTTCTGTTAAAAAAAAAAAAAAAAGAAAGAAAAGAAAAAAACCCCAAGCCTTGCATTTAGTCACCATAAAGACAGCCAGAGCTGGAAGCCTTCGAGAGATGGGAGGTTTCAAGGTCTCCGCAAGTCTAGAAACTTTCTGCTAGAAGAGAAAGGGTCACGGAACATGTAAGGTAAGAACTGTACCTTTGTAACAAAATAACAATTTTCAGGCTGGTTTTGTCATGCTGTGGGACATTTTGCCTTCAACGGAGTCAGGTCTTCCGTATTTCAGTTCCATTCAATGAGGCATTAAAATTCCAGGTTTTTAATTTTCACTTCTTAGCACCCTGCTTGGAAGGAAACTTCCTTGTGGTTGGCGATAGTTTGTTTTTAAAAAGCCATTTAAGTTACGTTTGGCTGTCCTCCATCTATAAATCCTATGATCTAGTTTCTGTGTAATCTTATGATTTAAAAAGGATTTAATGTGTCAACATTATCTGCTGGTACAGATCTCACTGATGTATGTGTTTGGTGACCATTTTCAGTGTTTTCATGAAGATGTTGACTTGCATTTAGTTTCTGAGACAAATGTAGAAGATTCGAAGATGTGATAACAGTGGGAGGGGGACCTGAGTATGTGTCCTTCAGCACCCTGGGGAAAATTATTTGTTGTTTTTTCCGTGTGAAAAGCACTTTCAATTTTAAATTACAAATAGCTGCTGTGTCTCAGTTTTGACTTTTTTAAAAGAAATAATCATTGTAAGCTTTATGAGTCACATTTAAAACTTCTACAGTTTTATATAACAGATATAATCCTGTTTTGTCAGGCTTAATGACTGCTTGAAAAAAGGCTTTGGCAAAAATTATATGCACTGGAGATGACTATTTTGTCTTATTCTTGCAATAGTTAGGTCACAATATTTTGCATTTTTTTAAAAAGGAATTCGATAGAGCAGTGTCCTTTTAAATCAGGCTGTTTCCCTTGAAAGGTTCACGTGTGCGTGCATCTGCTTATCCGTATCCCTGTGGATATCTTTATCCCAACTCGGAGATGAGTTCATATGCATGAAAAGTTGTTACCTAATGTGGTCTTGGTAACATATATTATTTCATACAGTCGTCAGAATAACTCGACTTCATTGGTACAGTTAGACCCATTTTTTTGATTGGAAAACTGAGGCCAAAAAATTAAGTAGCAAGATCACACCCTAGCAAGTAGCAAAGCTGGAGTTCGAATCCAGGCCAACTCTCTTACCGGTAGCTAAGAGCTTTAAGTCTGGAGTCAGATACAGACAACTTCATTTGAAAGTAATAATTACAAATAAGCAATGCTTTTTTGATTCAAGATAAATTATTTTGTACACTTTTGGAAGGTGGTTTGTTTGGTTTGGTTTGGTTTGGTTGGTTGGTTGGTTGAGACGTGTAGCACCCAAAACCTAGTATCAGACTGGTTGTCTTTCCAGAGACCTGTTGACAACTTCCTCAGCGTGAAGCGAGAACGGTAAACAGTGGCTAGAGTGGGGGGAGTTTTAGGCAAACTACCCTTCCCTCTTTGCGCCGTCCTTCTTCACTTCATGTGCTGTGTCACCGGAAAGCTGCTTTCATGGACCCAGAGCGGGGAACTTCTTCGTGAGCTTGATCTGGAAGCGAGAAAGTGTCTTTGAATGGAGAGCTGCCTGCATGTCAGGCTACAGCCTGTCAGCTTTCGGCAGAGCCGTGGGGGGGAGGACAGGAAGAACACCGAGTAACGTTGCAGGTGGAGGGTTGCTGGAGTCCAAGCAGCCAGCGGGAGCCCACTGAGGACCAGGGACCGGGGCTCCCGGGACGGAGGCATCCACTCAGCCACAGAAATACCCGGTGATTTGTGATGCAAAGTAATTATGGCCAACAGTATCAACAGGACTTGCAGCTGCCCATCACGGCCCTGCACTTGGGCTTCAGGACCATCACAGCCAGCGCCCGGCCCCATTTCTGCGTAAAATCCAGGGCTGGCGAACCAGCCAACTCAACTCAAAGTCCATTGGAACAGGACCTCCCTTTAGTGGTCATCCCCAAAGAGTTCTGAGCCGGTGCTGGAGAGTTCGGGAGAGGTTTACCCCACACTCCCTGCCCCTTGTTATCCAAACCACATCCCTCTTCTGGGCTCTTGTAAATACAGATGTTAGCGGAAATTGCCTTTGACTGGGAGCATATGTCCTCGTCTTTCCAGGTTGTAACCCTTGCACCTACATGCCGTTTTCTTCCTGGGGTTTGGCTTTTCTGTCTTCTCTGTGGGTCCCCATAGGGGTAACCCAGACTCTAGGGAGTTGTTTCCGATCCCGTCCACGCAGGCTCCCTCTGCACGATCTTGCCCTGTAGAGGCTTCCAGATGACTGTTCTTCTCTTTACACTTTTTCTAAAATTTCTTAGGTGAGGGTGTGCTGCTTTTATTTAAAATTTTTTTTGGGGGGGGGGAGCACACATTAGTTTTTTTACGGAGAAGACAAATGTTTTTAAGGTACATAGCAACTGGCGGTAAGATGTTTCCTCTCTGCTCTGCTTTTCTCCCCGTCAGGTCGACGAGTCCTCTGCTTGCACGTAATTTGCAGGAGCAAGACTGTCTGCTGCTGTAGATTTGTGACTGAGGACGTACCTGGTAGTTGGTTCAACCCCAAGAAACAGGCCTGGCTTATTTAGAATCATGGGGTTTCAGAGGTGGAAGGAAGGTCCTACGCGTCATCTTGTAAACCCATTCCCCTGCCGGTGAGACTAGCCTCACGGGGTTGGAATGACTTGGGGTGAGAAGATCACAAAATAAGGATGGGACAAACACAGGGCTGGAGCCCACCCCACCTGTCCCTCAGGCCAGCCCTTTATGCATCTCCAGCACTTCCCTGCCTTCCTTGTGAGGGCCCTCTGGGTCCCACTTGATTGATTTCGGAGAACGCTGTCTGTCTGACTTCTCATAGCCAGCCATTGTTGTCGATGAATAGAACTGGGCTTCACCTCCTCTCCGTAGCAGCACAATGTCTATAGTGGGACCAGAGCTCATTAATTGGAAATGCATGGGCCTGGACCAAAAATAAATGGATTTTGAACTAACCAGATTTAGATGATCCAATATTTTTATGGAAGGAGAATAAGCCATCCAGTCAACTGAAAAACAGCAGCTGCTTCAAATTATGAGATGCTTTGAATAAAACAATACATATTGGCTTAAAAGGCTTGTGTAGTATTATAACATTATTTTTAAAAGTCAGCCTCTTTGCTAAGGAAAATGGCTCCTGCCATGACTCTGAAACGTTAACGTATCACTGCTCGGATGACTTCCAAGGTTGTTTTTCACTCGGAACTGGTGATTTTCTGTGGCATGTAGAAAAACAGGTTTTTAGATTTTAATAATTATATAATGTCTTCATGAGTATCAGAGAGGTACGTAGCACAAAGAACTTGAGAGCATGAATATTACTGCTTCATCACAATAAGTAAAAAAAAAAAAAGTCAGTTTAAAATTGGGTACCATTAAGTGGGTAACAGCACAGTTGTTGTGAGGAGATGGCCAAAGTGATGAATAGTATCTTGTTATTGAGTGAGGCATAAAAACCGAGGTTTTGGGGCGCCTGAGTGGCTCAGCCATTAAGCGTCTGCCTTCGGCTCAGGTTATGATCCCAGCGTTCTGGGATCGAGCCCCGCATCGGGCTCCCTGCTCAGCAGGAAGCCTGCTTCTCCCTCTCCCACTCCCCATGCTTGTGTTCCCTCTCTCGCTGTGTCTCTCCGTCAAATAAATAAGTAAAATCTTAAAAAAAAAAAAAAAAAAAAAACAAGGTTTTAAGACAAAAGACAAGTCAGGGGCTCGTGAAGACAGAGCAAAACGTCACTAAAGATTGTGTCATTGAGAAAAATAAGCCATTTTGACATCAGATTCAAAACTAATTCTTGTTTAAGCGTTCTCAAGAACTCCAACACCTTGTTTTTTGGCACAAAAGAAGAGCTGTTCATGAAATCATTTCTGTGCAGATTTATTTATTCGAGGCCTCTCCAGATAAAAGGTGTGACTATCCCGTGTGCGTTTAAGCTGGAGGATGCCTTCTCCTTGTTGGGGCAGCGCTAACTCACTCCATCTCCCTGAAATACAGGAAATATGTTTCTCTCCGTTGGTTGATCGACACATGTCCTTGATTTCTTTCTTAACATTTGTTTTCTTTTCCTGTGAAATCCAAGTTCGTGCTTTTCCTCGTTCTGATTTCACTCTTTGAACCTGTACGTTTTCATTTGCCCTTGCTATCACAGGAAGAGCCGTCAAACAAAAACCCAGACGGCAGTAAGAGATTGTAACGATGTCAGTGATGAGGTAATTCAGAATTAGCAGGGACCTGTTGAAACTTCAGTGCGTGTTTTTCATAAAGCAAGCGTCCGAAGCCTTGGGTGTCGTGGTCAGGGTCTGATAGCTTCGTCTGGGATGGCAATCTGTAGGGGACTGTTCCTTGCACTGCCTTGCAAGAAGGAAGGCGATGGATAGAACATTCTGTACATGGTGGGCTCCTTGCAGTAGGGACTGAGGGAACATTCTGGGTACATAGCTACACAGTGGATACCATTTTTGCTTGCCTTTAAAAGCAAATCTAAAAATATATTTCCTAGCAGCTGTGTAACTGCAAAACAAAAAATCCTGCTCCACTGCAGTGCAAATTACTTACTGGATATCTCCAGGGTTCCGATCTTAATGCTTCAGAAATTTGCTTTAGATTTTATTGTATATATTTAGACCAAAGAGCCTATTAGCTTGCGATCAGGGGAAACCTCTGCATTCTCATGAAAATGAGAAATGTGCCAGTGTTGGCAACCTAAGGCTATAATTATGTTAATCTGACCATTTTAAGACTGAAATATGTTGTTTTAAAATGTTTCTGTATTTTTATTATTCGTAACAATGATCTGGAGAAATTTAGTGAAATGCTAATAAGTTTCTGTTCAGTATCACTCTGGGACTAGAGCAAAGAAATGAGTCAAATGTGGTGTTCTGATATTTTTAATTTTGACAGAAAATTTTTATCCAAAGATATGTGCTTCTATAAATAGTGCCTCTTAATAATAGAAAAACCACCCAGAGCTTTTTTTGCATTTTCAGTGTACATACAGTGAACATATCTGTAAGGCCATCTTGACATATAAGTTCAATAACAGCATTTCTACATTTACATTAAATCACACTTCACAAGAAAACAAAAAAATAAATTGCCACACTTCGCTATACCACCCCCCAAAAAAAGAGAGAGAGAAGGAGAGAGAAAGAAAAACCAAAAACTATTTTTTGAGCAATACGGCAAGATAAATGTTTTTCTATCAAGGGACTATCCTAAAGCACACAGATTTTACTATTTTTAATATAAATGTGGGACAGGACTAGAATGGACAATGTAATTGAAATTCTAAGAGCATCCAGAAACTTGTTTAGCTAATTGGTTCAGCCTTACCCTCACCAACTAAAACTTTTATTCTGGCAACAGGCATGTTTCATTCCCAGGGAGAGGTACTCCTAGGTGGTAGGATAGGAAGGGAAGGAGAAGGACCTAAAGCAGAGATGTGGGTAATCGCCCATCCCATAATTTTTAGAAATAATCAACATTTGAGTATACTTGTCATATCCGTATGAAGTGGATTGGAAATCTGTCCTCTAACCTGATCTGGCTTCAGAATAGCCAGTTAATTCAGGAATGGGAATGAGGAAAAGCACTTTCTTGCATGGGAGTGCACAGCATATAACTGAACCTTTTTCTCAAGGATATGTCTTTGGAATATAATACAGCGTGGAGTTCCTACTTTGAGAATCCATTCTTTCTAGTGTGTCATTCTCATCACGCTCCTATGAATATATTAAAGTGATTACTATCCATTCAATTCATTTTGCTCTCATTTGAGTAGGAGCCTACGAACGCTTGTGGGCAATTTTCGTAAGAATCCTTGCTGATCCCATTTCTCTGCATGCAAAGTCATACAAGAATAATTCGGCTCACTCGATGTTCACAGAACTAGGAGGGTGAGCACAGAAGCTATTCCTAAAGCCACACAGCAGCAGAACCAGAGGCTCCGAAAAGTCCAGAGGCAGAGCCACGGGCATGGCGGTGAGACCACAAATGAGGAGATCCTCAGAGGAGAAACAGTCTTTTCATTCATAACCCAGTGCTCATTCCTCTACAACCCACCCCGTTCCTTGGCCATCAAGGTGGGGAGGAGTGCTGATGGATGAGGAGGATTGTACCTTTAAAAAATTTGGGGGTTGGGGGAACCAATTTGGAGACTGCAGTCTATTGAAGGAGGAGTTGGGGATGAGGGTGATCAGAATGAACTCAGTATTGTAAGAAACTCCCTCTGTCTGTTTATTCACCCATATCTTCCTGTCCTCTCTGGGGCAAAGTGTGTCGCCATGTTGCTTTTCAAAGAAGGAAGACAAGAGAAAGGATAATACAGAGAAGAGGAAGAAGAAGACTGAGTTTGGGTCGGGCCATGGGGGAAGGTGAGCTCCTCTGGGGTCAAGCCAGAGCCCATTTCTCCTTGAAGTGAGTTGAAAGCTCTGTCTACTAGTCATGAGTTTTGAAAGGCTCTGCAGACGACAAAGCATTTTGTTCACCTGCCTTGCCTCCTGCGTGCAGAGGATTCTTTCCTTTCAGTGTTTTTTGGGGAGGAGGGACGACTGGACTGTGTCCACCCCCTGGCCCGAGGTGGGCCCTTGGTCACCTAGACGGTGACTTCTTTACATGGGGTCACGGAGCTGGTAGCCCTGTGTTTGTTTCTCGGGAGTTACACAGATGGCAGGGCTGCCCTCGAGGGTAGGAATGCTCCAGGTCCGGCCGTCCTTGGGACACAGGGCAGCGGAGCTCATCTCCGAGGAGAAGGCCGTGGGCAGTGTTGGAACCGAGTGGGGAAGCAGGGGCGGGCTAACCTCCCCCAGCTGTCGAGCAGGGCAAGGCTGGGCAGGGCGTGGGCGGAGAGGCCTGCCAAGCCCAGCCTCGGGTGTGCACGACTCCCGAACTGCTTGTCTTGGAGGCTGTTATTTCTCCAAATAAGGAGAAGTGGTGGTTTTGCTGACCCTCTCAGATTGCCGGGCCATGTCCACTGGCTTGCTGGCTGACTGACTAGATATTTGAACTGAAAACACGAAGGTATTCCTTTGAAATGGAGCAGTCTTGTGGGGCTCACGGATACCCTGGAGTCATCATTTGGAAGGTGCTTGCTCCCCACATTCGTAGATAACCATAGTAGGGTCTGGTCTGGGTCACTGTTCTCTTGTGTCTGTGTAACCTTCAGTACAGATGACTCTGTTCAGGTATTTCTGAACTTGATTTGAGATGGAAGGAATACTGATCTTATGATCCGTGACCACTGCCTGCCTTTGAAGAGTGTTCCAGGAAGACCAAGCCTCTACGCTGATTTCTTACCGCTACGGTATAAGATTTTTCTGGCACATAGATCCTGGCCCTGTTATTTGCCTTTGGGTAGGACCCTCGACGTCACTGGGCCCCGGTTCCTCATCTGTAAAATGGGGATTCCAGTCTTTATCTGATGGGAACCTGCTGGGAATTACATGAGGTAATTTCGGAAAGCATTTGGTAAATAGGAAGTCTCCAAGCATAATAGTTCCCTTGCTATCTTTCCATCTTCTCCGGGCAGATTTAGAGGAAAATATTTAGTTCCAGAGAAATTCTAGGTAATTATCATCGCCACCCAAAGTTTAATCAGGTCAGCTTTCGGAATTAGGATTTAACCAAATCCACCGTAGAATGGAGATTTTGATGTGAGCTGACCACTCCCCAGTTGTTCTTAGTTCCGGGGACCAGCAGCTTAACAGCACCTGGAGACCTGTTCAAAATGCAGCCTCTCAGACCTGCTCTGTCAGACACTCTGGACATGGGGCCCATTCATCCGTGTTTGAGCAAGTGCTCGGGCTGATTCTAATGTAGGTTGACTCTGGAGAACCCTTTGCTGTTTGGGTCAGAGGCCTACCTGTTCCCGCAGGGCACTTGGCATCTCCCACCCTTGTCTCTAATCGTGCCTTCCTTCCTGCCCGGACTACCTCACGAGGCAACCTTTTTCTTCCCTCTCTCCCGAAATTCTGCTCATGGTTTATGGACTCATTTAAATCTCACCTCTTCAGAGAGGTGTTCCTCAACTCTCCAGCCAGAAGAATCTTACTCTTCTAAGTTTCCCAGAGTATTTGTGTATTGCACTCATTTAGCACTTGCCAGAGTTATTCTTGCTCTGTCTGATTTTGAATATTCATGTACATGCCTCATTATCCCTTCTGGAATGTAAGCTCTTGAAAGGTAAGAAGTCTGTCTTAAAGATCCTCTTTCCCTCATTGGCCTTGACCCCGGGCTTTGTATGCCTACTAAATATTCCATGGACACACAGAATGCCATGGTTTATATATAAACCAGAAGTCTGGTCTATATATATTGTGAACCTGATGTTAACACCTGGATTGGAAGGCAGGTTCCACCATGCCGCGTGGACTGTGGGAAGACACCCCGAATGGGGGGCATTTGGGGCCACTGGCTTGGTCCAAACGACCAGGTGCTCTTGTGTTCTTTGCCACAGACCCCCGTCAAACCCAAGGAGAACAGATGGCGTTTTTCAAAGGTCTATTCATTTAATTTATAAACCTGAAACCTTTTAGATTCTTTCATCACTCCTGAGAACTGGGAGAATGGGTGAGCCTCTATAATTATGCAGCAAATGCCATCTATTTTCAGGCTGACACGAGAGCAGGTTCTCAGCTCACACACTCAATACACCTGGGATACCCATGGAACTTCTCCTGGTTTTGAAAGTTGCTGCTACGAGGAGAGCAGTTGGCTCTTCTGAACCCCCGAAGAATTGGCACACGGGCTGTTTTGGTCTGGATCTGCATTGTTGTTTTTTTCGTGTTTATTTTGAGGGAAAATTGAACTTGGTGGATGTGTGAATGATTGTCCTTCAGTGTAATCCTCTGGGGCTCTTCCCTTATGTGCTCCTTGCTGCTTCTGACACTCTAGCTAATACTGTTCAGCCCAAGGTCAAAATAACAGCACAACTAAAGAACTTCTCATCAGAGGCTACCTGTAAAATCCCCTTTTAAACTGGCTCTGCTGACATAACTCACCTTGTGTCGTGTGTTTTTTCTATTACTCGGTCGTAGAGCCGGCTCGTGCCCTGCTTTAACATGAAAGCAGGCAGGGGGGTGATGCCGTGAGAAGGGCCGTAATCATAACCTGGGTCTGCAGGGCGGATTCCAGAAGAGCTGTGAGGAAAGAAAGAGAGGTGCAGGGGGACACAGAGTGAACCCCAAGAGGTGACACCCACCAGGGAACCCTGGGTGTTAGGGGGGTCTTGGGGTGTGACAGGACAGTGACAGACCGGAAATGAAAGACCCTTTGGTTTCCAGCTTGGCATCCACCATTCATCGATTTGTTCACCACCATTTTCTCCACTGAAAAATATCTATTGTTAACTGCGGCTGTAGAGCCTAAAATCCTACATATTGTCATCACTTTGCTGTTGAAGTTGAGATACAGTGAGGAGGTGTTATATCGTCAAACCGACACATGTTTTATAAAATGTCTTACACTGTTGTGACCATCCTAAAGCTGCATCGTGCTGTATCTACTTTTTCCACGTAATAAATAACCAGCTCGATCGGTTTCCCTAATGAAAGGTTAGAGGGGCAGAGGATACAGTGACAGAATTGTAGCGCATCTTCCAGCGACCCTGCGCCTCTGAGAGGTGTGGCCCCAGAAATGGTGCCCGACACTGGGATGGGAGGCATAGTGGCGAGGAATGTTAGCCAAATGTTGCCTAGACAGTTTGTCCCATAAGTAATCGGGTATCTGTGACGAATGAAAGTGTGTGTGTGTGTGTGTGTGTACATATACACGTGCATATGTACGTGTTTGCACATACAGAACTAGTGATGTAGTGACATCTATATAGTGATAATTAGCAATACAGAATATGTAAGTATATGTGAGTGTAATGTATATAAACATATACTAACATGTATGTAACTAAAATTTTTTTAAAAGATTTATTTGTTTGCTTGAGAAAGAGAGAGAGAGAGAGCAGGGAGAGGCAGAGGGAGAGGGAGAGAAGCAGACTCGAGACTGAGTGGGGAGCCCGACACGGGGCTCGATCCTATGACCCTGAGATCGTGACCCACGCCAAAATCAAGAGTCAGATGCTTAACCAACTGAGCCACCCAGGCGCCCCTACATGTAACTTATTTTGAGGCAAGTAGATAAAACCTAAGAGTAATCAAGAGCGTGTCTGGATAATTAGATCGTAAGCGCACTGAGATGTGTACTGTTCGTTTCCTTTGCTGTGAAAATCTGGATCAGAGAGCGAGGCAGATGAATTCAGCACACTGCACACTGAAGTCGAGCTCAAGCAGATGAACCCTCAGTCGTCCCTGCAGGGAAGCCTTCGGGGGGCAGGGTTCCGCTCAGAGCAGCGCGGGGTGTCCTGGAGGACACGGGATTTCACACTTACACTGAGAAAGAAGAAGTGGCACAGTGGCGAGGCTGAAAACTTGCTGCTTCTCTGCTTTGTCACCGTGTGACGTTGAGCAAGTCTTTTTTTTTTTTTTTTAAGATTTTAAGTAATCTCTACACCCAACGTGGGGCTCAAACTCAAGACCCTAAGATCAAGATTCACATGTGGCACCAACGGAGCCAGCCAGGCACCCTTGGGCAAAGTTCTTAACTCCTTACACTTCCATTTCCTAACCAATCAAATGGGGATCGGGACGCCTAATGTATGTATTTCACGGAGTTCTGAAGCCCATGATATAAAATCACAATTGAAAGCCTCATGTAGCTGCAGACTCCCGGGTGATTCTCATGTGTACGTGTGTACCTCACCATCTAAAATCCTTTATAGAATAAGCAACGTTGTCAATGAACAATGTCTTGTATATTGCAGAGTGCATGTTTACAAGCTAAGCAGGCGTTTAGAGAACAGTCAGAAAAGGAAAAATAAAGTCGAAGGCACTGCAAAGTTATATTTGGGTGACAGAAACGACTTAGCACTAGCCACAAATCTAGAAGCTCCAACAGGGAGTCCTGTATAAAAGAACTGTGTCCACACAGGCACCCAGTGGATGTACAGAGACATGGAAATGAGACTGGAGAAGTTATTCGCACTATCTGTTACAAGTGGTAGAAAGAAGATACCTTTTTACAAACTGTAACTATTTTAGGTACAAAAGGAGGTTGTCCTTGGCCTGGATGATACAGGAGTATCCCAAACAAGATTGAGTATGGGTGAGAGAAGCACATTTTTCTTTTATCTGTCCTGGAGCGCCACAGTTACTGACTGTGGCTTGGAAGTTAAATGATTTATCTAACATTACTTTAGTCTGTTCCAGACTCGGATCTTTAATCACCGTTGGGCAGTGTTAAGTCAGCCAGGTCTGCTATACTGGAGAGCTCAGCAGAGTTTCCCGTGTCAAAATATTTGTGGGAAAACGCTCATCTTAAATATAGCCATCCGCTAACCACTGACTGGACCATCTCTTTCCTGAGAATTAAATAATTTTGGCAACAGTCTGTCTGTCTCGTGTCTGGGAGACATTCCATTTATGATCAAATGAAACATTAATAGTTTCGCTAAGACCTCACAAATGACCGTGTGTCCAATTTTAACAGTGTAAGCAAGATGAACTTGAGATTTTCCGACATCATAATTACTTCCCTTCACAATGCCATCTTCGTGCTTATAAGCACATTTTAGATTTCCTTTTATCATATGTAATTTTTAAAAAGCCAAGAAAGAAATGAATGTGAGAGAGGAAATAGAAATAAATTTCATGAGCCTGTTAGCCTTACCAGAGCATAAAAATTATTTCCTGTTGAGGTAATGCTGAATATCTACTAGCATGTTCTTTTTTAATACTAAGTCAAAAAAAATAATAAATTGCTTCCACTTTGCTTATAGTGCCAGTTCATGAAAGGAAGAAGGAGAATCGATAGAACACTTAGTACACCCCTGGGAAGAACCAATTCACAGAGGCGGTAGCATCCCAGCGTAGGTCATGCTGAGGAGGGTCTGGTGAGGAAAGGACCCAGCGTGCGGGGAACTAGTGGTTGGCCGCACCCAGACTGAGCCAAATTTCCTGGTGAGTTAGCCTGAATGAGCTGTTCTCTGGAGAGCCCGAGCCAGACAGGTGAAGCTGACTCCTGCCCAGCTCCAGCATACGGCTTCAGAAATTAGCCAGCCTGGTTCTAGGACCTCAGGATGGTGTCACCTCCCCCCCTCCCCCGCCCCGGCCTCTAGCATGACCTGCGTGCTTCTTACCAGAGGGCATAACTCATCCTGATTCACCGCGAGACTGGGCCAGCTTTCAGACTCCTGCCAGGGAGTTACAGCTCTCGTAATGACGAAGCCATGCAAGGAGTCTCCAGACGGTGCCCCGAAGCTTTTAGAAAGTGAAAAGAAACTGCTCTGAACAGGACAGGAAGGATGAGATGGGGAGAGGTCAACCAGGCCTTCTCTCACCCTGTACCCCCTGACATGCACAGCAGCAGGGTCAAACAGAAGCCACCTGTCCCTGCCGTGGCGGGCATGGACCCCCGTGTGGAGTCAGGTGTGACACGCTTGGTGAATCAGCAGTGGGAGCTCCCTGCATCTGTTTTCTGCGGGGGGCAGCGTGGCCCCGACCTATGCATTAAATTCATTCTTCCAAGCAGTCCTGCGTGCGTTACAGCAGGTCAATGCTTACAAGAGCCATGCGGCTTAGGACGTCTTATGCCATAAAACAGGGTCTTTGCGGATGTGGAGGGGGTGGGATCGTGGCTGAATCAGACAAGGGACACCAACACCAACATCCCCCTTCCTGGAAAGCATGTGCTTGACTGAAGAAACCCATACTGCCGAATGCACGCCAGATGTGTCAGGGGTGATGGTGTGCGCTTCCTGGACGTGAGTGAGAAACACCAAACCCTAGCTGATTAGATTAAAAAGCAAAACAAGGCTGTTCACATTCCTTCTCCTCCTTTCCGACCTCTTCGGTGGCATCTGTTACAACCACTTCGTCCAAATATTGTTTCTAATGAGACATCTTGGGAGGGTGGCGGTGTCATGTGCCCAGTGTCGTGTGCTCCCCTCTCCCTTAAGAACCACAAAGCCTTGGGACGGCAGTAAACAGTCGTTTGAGAAAGCCTGCCACGCTGCCGGGAGTTGAACCTGAGAGACGTCATGGAATTCTCTGGGTCAGCAAGAACAGCCTTGCAAAGCCTTAAAAATGTTTGAAAAATGCACAGGCTTCCCAGAGCGTGGTCGTGGGGTGTGGCGCGAGGCCAGCGGGGCTTCCAAGCCCAGGGCTGCGAGTTTCTGGTCGCTGGCTTCCCACCCGGGCAGCTGCTCCCCTCGGTCCCCGAGGGCTCAGAAAGCATGGTGGTGATGAAACAGAGCCTACCTACCTGCGAGCTAAGGAAATGCTTTTCCTCCCTCACCTTTTGTTAGTACCGCGTTAATACCTGTCCTCTGCTCGGCACTGCACAAGCCACTTCTTGTCCGGAACACACACCTTCTTGGGCCCGCTCCCCTGCCAGGGAACAGCTGCATTGACATCAGTTGCCGAAGGGGGGGGGGGTCCCTGGAGACGGCTCCGGGCCTCTCCTCTTCCGCCTTGTAGAGGGTGGGGCTCAAGGGCTCTGGCTTCCTTTCTCGAATCCCCTCTTGGCGCAGCGTTGGCTGCCCTCCCCATCTTTCTCTCCCTCTCCTTCCAGGTATGTTGCCCGAAGTGATGGCAGTCGTTGCTTGCGTGGGGCGACGTGGGGCTGGTGCCTGGCTGCCACCCAAAGTTCAGCTTGGTAAAACCAGGCTGGTTCATTAGTAGACAGCCTCCTTAATCACCTGCTGTTTTCTTTCGGCTGGTCTAAACCAGGGGGAGAGGCTCACGTTTCCTTCGCCCGCCAGTCCGCCGACTTCAAAAGTCTGGCCGCGGGATGAGTGTTGGGCGCTGGTCTATCTAGATTTTCCCAGCAGCACACAATCTGAGAGGTGGCCCAGTGTGGTCACGAGCATACTGGGTTTTCTGCCGGCTTTGTGGTGGCGGGTTGTCTGTTTGTGAAGGAGCCTGTTTGCCTGCGTCAAATCTAGTTTGTAGTAGTTCCTTCACTGTTAACCCATTTACCTAGGCCTCTCGGAGTTTGTTCGTTGGTCTGTGTTTTCCATGTAAGCAATTGTTAAAGGCCTGAGTCACCCGTGAGGTAGCCTGTGGTTGGATGTGAGCTGAGGTTACTCAGTGACTAATTTCCAAGGGGAGGAGAAATTGGCTTATCATGGGGAGGAATACTTTTCATCCACGCCTCTGACAGCCTCACTCGGAAGGCTGGCTGAAACACAATGGTCTTCACTGGTTGTAAACACTCAAGCTGGGAACATTTTTAGGATCTGTGGCCTTTGCAATTTCTTCGCGGAAGAGAAAGCTGTCTAAAATATCCAAATGTGGAACTGAGGATTTAGATGAAGCCAGCGAACAAAGGACTCGCGTAATTGGGAGCTGAGCCAATGTGCTTTTTTCACGGCGTTAGTAATACAGGTGATTTCCTTAAGACAAAGTAAGTGGCTTTAATTCTCTGAGGACGAAAGATTCTCCTAAGAATCCTTTTCAGTTTTGTCCGGTTACTTCATTGTGTGGTCTGATTGAGTGGTATGTTTACAAATTCTAGACTTGGAAGGGTGGGGTTTGAAATATAATAAACTGTGCATAATACTCCCTTTCCGCAAAGAATATATATATTTTAAATAGTCCACAAAGAGACATGATTACATGAGACAGTTTCCCAAAATGATTTGAAATAAACGTTTTGCATGCTAGGTTTTTTTTTTTTTCTTTCCAGAAATAATGGTACGATTTTTGCCCCTTCTTACCTTACGTTCAAGAAACTTCTAAATGAGCAATGTTTGATTTAACTCACTGGGTTTTGGAGAAATGAAATATAGATATATGTTAGGATTCCTAACTCGAATTTCAGATAATTAATTTGAAACTGCCCCAGATTTTGTCTGGCCCCTAGGAAGTATGGGCCAAACAGCTTGCTGAGGTCTGTGCCATGGGCAGGGACAGCGGCTCTCAGCCAGGGCCACGGTGCTGAGCTCCGGAAGAAACTGCTTGGCTGTTTACAAGAACTAGAAGCACTCAACCAAGAGAGGGCAGGGGTTTGGGCAGTCACGGTAGAGGGAGAGACCATGCCACCAAAGTAGGTGAATGAGGGACAACAGTCTAGTTCATACGTTGCCGTTGTATCTAGTGTGGATAAATGAGCATTTTCTTTGTCTGGGCCGAGGTGCAGGCAAAGAGAGGTCTGTGTTGGATTCCGGTAAGGTGTTAAAAGAACCTGTATTCTTGGGTTTAGGTTGTTTTTCTTGCTGTAAATGAAATTCTCCAAAGCTCCCATAAAGACATTAGTGTTGAAACCTTCTGGGACAAAAGTGTCAGTGACATAATGTGTCAAGATATTTTGAGAGAAATGATGGAGAAGATTAGTGACCTCAGAGAGACTAGTGGGAGAAGGGAGGCAGGTATATCAAGGTGGGTAAGAACTGTGTGTGATGTGTGTGTGTGTGTGTGTGTGTGTGTGTGTGTGTGTGTGTTTTGCTAATTTATTTTACCTTTAAAGTTTGATATAATTTTCTCCTAAGAGGTCTGACTTTGAGGACTAGTGCAGGAAGAACTCAATATGCATTTAATGCCATTTCTATACTCATTGGCCGTAAAAAGATCAGTTAAACAACAAAACCGAACAAAACTGTGTGGGTGCCTGATTCCAGGAAGATATCTCCATGGGAAGAACACTAGCATATAATGCTGGAGCTTTTGAAAACTATGTATCGGGGCGCCTGGGTAGCGCAGTCGTTAAGCGTCTGCCTTCGGCTCAGGGCGTGATCCCGGCGTTCTGGGATCGAGCCCCACATCAGGCTCTTCCGCTGGGAGCCTGCTTCTCCCTCCCCCACTCCCCCTGCTTGTGTTCCCTCTCTCGCTGGCTGTCTCTATCTGTCAAATAAATAAATAAAATCTTTAAAAAAAAAAAAAAAGAAAAAAAAGAAAACTATGTATCATAGAATCTTACTCATCGTCCTGATTGTGACCCGGACAGTGAATAGCCCCTAGAGAACGTGAAGTCCACTTTTTATTGGAATAGCAACGGGTCTCCTTGGGAGATCACAGTGAAGACTTGAAAAAGATTCTCTTTTCATCTTCCCATCCCTTCCGCTTCATTTTAAGAGTGACCGCCTTTGGTCGATCCATGTCCTTTAGTGTATGAACCGAGGTTTTCAGATTTTAAAGGTTCGCTCTCGTTGTAGGTTTAAAACATTTTCCCACTGTATAATGGAAACATCGTGTCATTCTCTTTCTGGGCTCTCTGTAGAGCTGAGGATGAAATTATCATGGGCTCTTTTTAAAACTCAGTCCTGGAAAGTCAGTCATAGCTTGGCAAAGGAAGGTAAGAATTCTTCCAAAGGCTTCCAACCTCCAAATCACTCAGATTGATGGAGATTTGCCTGTTCTGTCATAGCCGGATGCTTGCGTTCACCTCCGTTGTGGATGACTCAGGTGGACAGTGACTCTTTCAGTGACCCTGTTGGGTGATGGCAAGATTAATTTGAGGGGGGCCAGGCAAAGGCTGGTAAGCGGCATTACCATCAGATACACGATGCTAATTGTGTGTGGCTAGGTTCCATCCTTGTTGGCTGAAGTCCCATTCTGGTTGGTTGGTACCCAGGTAATACTGGCTCCTGGATGTTAAACATCTTGACTATCGCCCGCGTTCCCATATGAGTGCGCAGTGTATCAGAATTATTGTTAATTCTTATATTTCTTTCTGAATTCATCTCTACACATCAAGAGTACAATGAGATTTTTTTGTGCTTTATTTTAAAAGTTAGTTCTATAATATACCTCCTAACCATTTCCTTTCATATCACCAAACCTTTTTTTTTTAATATTTCTATGCAGGCATCTCTGTTTTAAGAGAAATGTACTCTTTTTATTAATTAAATCTAACTAACTTTTTATTAATTAGAATCAATTTTACATTTTCCTTTCATTAATATTCTTTATCCTTCTAGACAGTTCTGTACTACTTAAATTCTTACTATGTCTTCCTACTCTTTGCCAGAAAAGGGGGGGGGCATTCACTGTGTGTTAATTGGGCTCAGGATCCCCCAAATCCTGATGTAATCTGAAGCCAGGTAAAGAGGACTAACAGTTTGGGTTATTGCTTATTTTAAGTGGGTTCTAGACATTTGAAACCTTTCTTTTTTTTTTTTTAAGATTTTATTTATTTATTCGACAGAGATAGAGACAGCCAGCGAGAGAGGGAACACAAGCAGGGGGAGTGGGAGAGGAAGAAGCAGGCTCCTAGCGGAGGAGCCTGATGTGGGGCTCGATCCCAGAACGCTGGGATCATGCCCTGAGCCGAAGGCAGACGCTTAACCGCTGTGCCACCCAGGCGCCCCTGAAACCTTTCTTTTTAATTGATCTCAGTAATGACAGTGGTACTTACCATTTGTTGTACTTGATTTGCCTTGAGCCCTGTGCTGTGCTCCATACACGTGTATGACTGTATGAACTGATCTTTACCTGCGTTTGGATCGAATCTTGCATTGCGCGGTCTGATGGCGTGGGGAATTTGGCCAGATATGTGCTGCCGCCTAAGCCAGTCCCTCTTGTAGCTCATGCTCTGTGAAGCCCTGCCGTGTTACCACGTTTCTTTCCACTGAGCCTCGCCTTGTGGCAGACAGGAAGGAATGGAGGCTGTGCGTAGAGGATCTGTGTGGATCTGATGCAAGGCTGCCGTCGGATGGTTGCTCAGCCATGGCGGGAGGAGAATCAGGTGTACCATCACACACTGACCTTGGGAACGCCCTCCTGGTCTAAGGCCTGAGCCCCTGAGTCGTGAGGGTGTCAAGTGAGTGAGCAGAGAGAGGACCGTGTGGGCTAGAGCGCCAGGGCTGGGCCATGCGGAGCAGGCACTCAGCCTCGGTTTGGATCTACAAGGGCCGAGAAATAGGGAGAGAGTCCCAGGGGTGACAGCCTAAGGATGTCCCAAGTTTGATTTAGAGGGGGAACAGACTAGCCTGCTGTGCGGGTGCGTGTGTTGGGGATGTGGGGCCAGTGGAGATAAAATTGGAACTGCTCATGGGATCCCCAGAAACAGTTGGCCTCCCAAGGGGACTGAGGAGCCGATTCAGTGGTGCTCCAGTAACGTGCTCTGAAAGGGTTCCTTTTGGTTGCTACGTCTTCTCATCTTGCTTGCATTTTTTTTTATTGGTCATTTCCTTTATGAAATCCACCATAATTTGTAAAACTCCTGGGTTAAGGATTCTACACTGCTGGATTCTTCCAGAGACAAGATAAGGAAGCTGTGGGATTCCCAAGGCTTCTTCCCTACGTGTATCTAAGAGATGTATCCAGAATGTACCCTCTCTAGGGCAGGAACTTGGGGTTAGAACTGTATCCAAGAACAATGCCTGGTTCTTAGCAAGTGCTGGCTGAATATTGCTTACTAAATGAATGAATTTATAAAATAAGGAATCAGTATGTATTCAGAACATTGGGCTCTGTTTCATTTTCAGCCTTTTCCTGTTGCCTCTGCTTTTTCTTTTCTCCTCATCACTCACACCATGGATCTCTTGACTGCTCATTTTGGGTTTTGTCCACCTGAGCCCACCTCCTCTCTCCTCATGCCCCTACCTCATCCACCCCCCAACCATTCATGTCCTCCCTATCGGTCACATCTCCCAAAAGTCTGGATGGGAACGTGGGCTCCTGTGATAGCACAAATAGAACTTGAAGACTGGGCTGCCCATCCTTTCTCTTGTAGCCGTTTGGAGAATCTCAGTGAGTTAGTTCTTACCCTCTTGGGTTTTAACCAAAACAAAAAGCATCAACTATTTGTACTTTGAATTAATCTGTATTTCTTTATGCTGCCCCTTGCTACACACAGTAGTATAATTGCAAATTAGTTTCCCCTTGCCCCATTAACTTGATTCTTTTTTTATTGAGATATAATTGACATATAACATTATATTAGTTTCAGATGTACAACATAATGATTTAATCTGTGTGTATATTGCAGATGATCACCACGATAAGGCCAATGAACATCCATCACCATATATAGTTACACACTTTTTTCTTGTGATGAGAACCTTTAAAGTCTACTCCCCTCGCAACTTTCAGATCTATGATACAGTATTATGTATCATGGTCCCCGTGCTGTACATTACATCCCCATGACATTTTATTTTATAACTGCAACTTTATACCTTTTGAGCACCTCCACCCATTTTACCCATCCCCAATATCCTGCCTCTGGCAACCACTGGTCTGTTCTCTGTGTCTATGATTCTTGAGTCATTTGATCTTTTTTAGTCTTCCAAAGGAGAGGTGATGGAAGACCCAGTGGGAGTCCTCACTCTCTTGAACTGGATGGTAATGACACAGCCCAGAAGTCTCTGCTGCCTGGGCAAGAAGTTGCTGGCTTACATGGACGACTCCATCAGGCTCCTTATGACATGGCAGCCCCAGAGGGGCCTCCTGAGGTTTCTCTCTCTGCACCATGCCTGACATTCCCTTCCCATTTTTCTCCCTTGTCCTGCCCAATGTGAGTTTTGTCTCCAATTGCATTCTTTTTTTTTTTTTTTTGTAAAGATTTCATTTATTTATTTGACAGAGAGAGAGACAGCCAGTGAGAGATGAAACACAAGCAGGGGGAGTGGGAGAGGAAGAAGGTGGGGCTCCCAGCAGAGCAGGGAGCCCGATGCGGGGCTTGATCCCAGGACCCTGGGATCAGGCCCTGAGCCGAGGACAGGGGCTTAACGACTGAGCCACCCAGGCACCCCTCCAATTGCATTCTTATCTCCCAGATCATTATTGTCTC
The DNA here is from genome assembly GCF_024610735.1 of Ursus americanus. NCBI lineage: Eukaryota > Metazoa > Chordata > Mammalia > Carnivora > Ursidae > Ursus > Ursus americanus. Next base: position 15,456,522 of record NC_142157.1, on the reverse strand, counting down.
CCAACATCTTAGAGCTGGTTTCTCCTAGGCTCAAGTAAAGAGTTGGTGAATAAATGAAACTTACCTCCAAGTTTTCTCTATGCATCTTCTTACCCTCCCTGGCCATGTCCCTAGATTGTATCTGCTTGGAAGGATGGGAAAGATGCTATTTTCCAGGGCTAATATTAGAAAATGTGTCCGGGAGAAATTTTAGAAAATAGAATTTTAGCACTTTTGCTACATTAGATCCACATTTATTAAGCGTCTCAAAGAAGCTATGACCTGAAAATTTTAAACCCCTGCACTATTTTCCCCCAAACCTCACAATGTTGAGCTCTTTACTGGGTGTTTCTTGCGGTTGCTGTAACAAGCGACCACAAACTTAGTGGCTTAAAGCATCACGCATTCATTACCTTGCAGTTGTAGACACCAGAAGTCCAGAATGGGTTTTGCAGGCTGGTATCAAGGTGTTGGCAGTAACCACGGTTGCTCTGAAAGCTCTCGCGGAGAATCCATTCCCTTGCCTTTTCCAGCTTTTAGAAGCTGCCTGCATCCCCAGGCTCCTGGGCCCTTCCTCCGTCTTCACAATCAGTGCCAGAGCATCTTTCACACTCTCTCTCTCTCTCTCTCTCTGACCCTGCTGCTGTCCTCACACCTCCTTCCCTGACTCTGATCCCCTCCTTCCTCTTTCACATGTTAGTATGGTAGCACTGGGTCCATTTGGATAATCCAGGATAATCTTCTTCGCTCAGTGTTCTTACAAAGGAACACCTGCAGAGACCCTTCGGCCATGGCCACCGAAGGTCAGGTTGTTATCAGTTCCAGAGAGCAGAGTGTGTCCCTGCTGCAAAGGAGGGGCCATTCAGCCTGCCACTGCAGGAAAGCCCACCGTCACCCTGAGACATCTCTAAAAACAGAAATATCAAAATAGATTTTCTGACTTCTTGTTTTATTTTCAGATGCAGAGAGAGATTGTTTATGCAAGAGGAGATGGCCCTGGCGCCTCTCGACCTGGATCCACAGCTCATCCACCCCATGCCATTCCAAATTCTCCACCATCCACTCCTGTGCCCCATTCCATGCCTCCTTCCCCATCCAGAATTCCGTACGGGGGCACCCGGCCCATGGTTGTTCCCGGCAACGCCACCATCCCCAGGGACAGACTCTCCAGCCTGCCAGTCTCTAGATCCATCTCACCCAGCCCCAGCGCCATTTTGGAAAGAAGAGACGTAAAGCCGGATGAAGACATGAGTGGCAAGAACATTGCGATGTACCGAAACGAGGGCTTCTATACCGATCCTTACCTTTATCACGAGGGACGGATGAGCATAGCCTCTTCCCACGGCGGGCACCCTCTGGATGTCCCCGATCACATCATCGCGTATCACCGCACAGCAATCCGCTCGGCGAGTGCCTACTGCAGCCCTTCTTTGCAAGCGGAAATGCATATGGAGCAGTCGTTGTACAGACAGAAATCGAGGAAATATCCAGATAGCCACTTGCCTACCCTGGGCTCCAAAACACCCCCTGCCTCTCCGCACCGAGTCAGCGACCTGAGAATGGTGGACATGCACGCCCACCATAACGCCCACGGGCCCCCTCACACCTTGCAGCCAGATCGGGCCTCCCCCAGCCGCCAGACCTTCAAGAAGGAGCCAGGCACCCTGGTGTATATTGAGAAGCCGCGGACCACTCCAGGATTAGCCGGCATTGTGGACTTCGGCCCTCCTCTAGTTGAGAAGCAGGTGTTTGCCTACAGCACGGCTACAATACCCAAAGATAGAGAGACCAGGTAAGGTGCGGAGGGCGGCCCGGGGTGGTCTGTGCCTGTGAGCGGTGGAGGGCCGCTCGGCAGAGTCAAACCGAGGGAAGGGAGGCTGAGCACAGCCTCGGGGCAGCACGGGGAAGCCACAGGGTAGGATCAAAGGCCATCCCGGTCTGCAAAGAGTTTCTGAATCGGTGGGGGTCAAGTGACGCAGGCCAATAGCCATGCCAAATGGAGGGCAGACGCATACCGCAGTCAGTGCGAGCCTGCCCAGCGTGGATCTAACAGCGGCATCGTTAGTGTAAATCTGAACAAAGGAAGGAAAATTGTGATCGGCAGAAACCATTTGGACAAATAAATCAGGAGCTCATGGTAGTTGATCTGCCAATGAAAAGAAGTGAGTGGTTCGAGTTTTAAGTGTCTGAAATGGCAATTTGTGTTTTTCCTTACTTAGTGCAATTTTGCTTTCTCATCCGGCCTTGGGAAATGGAAGGAATGTGTCACTGTCTGTCATCTAGGGTGATAAAGCATGAATTTGCATGAGAATAGGATGGTTTAGATTTAATACTCACTCAGGAGTGGTACTGAGATCAGCAAAAATTTTCTACCAATGAGACCCTCTGAGCATTTAAATTTCTTTTTTAATATGCAATCTGTTTTTGTGTAACTTACCAGCCCAAGTCCATTTTCAAGACCCTCCAAATTTCGTATAATAATAGGAAAGCTAATTTTGATAGAGGGGATTTCTCCAGCCTGAATTGGTTGAGAGAAGCGCAAATAATAAAAATCTAGCCAAAGAAATTGAGTCTGGAAGAGGTTAAGCAGTTTACCTGTTGTCATCTGTGAATGCAGAGGGGGTGTGAGAAATACGATCTGGATATTCAGTGACTCGGCACTTTATTACAACCACTGTCCCCTGTTTGCCGCCAAAAGGGTAGTATCACTTACATATGATCATCATCCCGATTTTTTTTTAAGATTTATATATTATTTTAGAGAGAGCACGCACATGGGGGGAGGGGCAGAGGGAGAAAGACAGAATCCTGAAGCAGTCTCCCCTCTGAGCGTGGAGCCTAATACTGGGCTGGATCCCAGAACCCTGACACCACCCGAGCCAAAAGCAAGAGTTGGCCGCCCAACCAACTTCGCCACCCAGGCGCCCCTCATCATCCTTAGTTTACAGATGGAGAAACTGGGACTCAGAGAGGTTAAGTACTTCCTCAAGGTCACAGAGCCAGTATGTGGCATAGAACGTCCATATCTATTAAAGAATAATCTATACTTTATACCACCATGCAATGTTCTGCCTGATGAGTGAGACCTGTGAGCCACACCTTCACCCAGCTGAGAAGTAAATTTAGGGGTGAATTCTGAGCATTTCAACCAGAATTCTTAAGAAATTGTTTCAGGACTAGATGCTAAGTAACTGCTCCTGAAAGATATTTACAGTCATAAACATGGTAGCATTTGCATAATTACGCTGCTAAATATATACAGGCCATTTAAAATATAACTGCCCTAGCTAGAATATTAGCACAAATATGCAGCAAAGGGGAAAGAAAGAGCATCTTTGATAGATTTTATTTCTGAAAAATGAATGCAAGCACTATGTCAAGGAAAAATTTTCCTAAACAAGAGCACCAGAAACAATTACCGAAGCACGAAATCACAGCCCATTGTGTGCACCTGTCCCGTGCTGCTGTTATCCTACATACATTTAATCTGTGTATTTTAAGAATGATCAACCCCTAAAAGTCTACCTTCATGAGTGCAGAGTCCTATAAAGCGCCAAACCAGTTTCTGTTGCCCTTTCGTAATATTAAACAGCAAATAAATCTTGAGAGTGCTTTTTCTAAGAAACTCTCAAGTGAAATTTTACATCTAAGATGTGCAGCGACAAAAACGCAGGAGGGGGAATGAGAAATCTGTAGCGATGCTTTCTTTGGGGCCCTGCTGGATTCAGGTGCCGTTCAGAAGAAACAGCCCGAGTAACTGCAGGATGTTTGAAATCAGAGAGAAAAAGTCTTTCTTTCCCATCTGTACTTAGGAAACCTCCAGCGGTAGCTCTTTTTTTTTTTTTTTTTGGAACATGATTTTGTAACTGCTCTATTGATTTGAAAATGAAGAGTGAAAGATGAAGTCATTTCATCTTGGTCCTTGTATCGAGTCATGTGCCCTTGATCTAATGCATTTGGCTTCTCTTGTCTTACAAAGATGTTTCCATTATATATGGAAGATCTGGGGAAAAAATCATGTATGTGATGGGACGTAGAGGACGGTAGGGCTCTCCTCCTGAGATGGCCACGGATGTGGGGGTAGAGGAGCAGATTACAGCCACTTTGACTTTCAAGATGGCAGTTCATGTCTGAGCTTCTAGAAGGAAAATGATCTCAAGGGAGAAGGTGGCTTTATCCAGATGACTTCCCTTCAGCTGGGACCCCAAGAAGAGAATGGTCCACGTGGCTGAGGGAGGGCCGTGGGTGGGGGGACAGTGTGTGACAGATGACTCAGTGCGTGAGGCTCTATCTTCCCTAGGTCATAAAATTCCTTCATTAAACAGCATGTTATTTCTATTCATGGCACATAAAACAGCCCTTAAGAATTGTAAAAATCTAGGACATTTATGTTTTGCTCCTTTCTATTTATAGTTTGGATCCTATAATGTAAAATAGCTTTATCGAAATTCGAGAGTGTTCATTGCAAAGTGACTAATAGCTCCCTTTCCAAATGTATAACAGATTCTTCCTAATGTAATAGTTTTCAAGACATGGTGAACTTGAGCTGAGATCCTATTTTTACACCATTCCACACCTACGATAGCTGAGTTCCACAAATGAGTCAGGAGTCCACTGGGGAGCCAATTCTTGCCTTGCCTAGGCACCTCTATCCGGAGAAAGAAAGCTATGAGATCTCATCATGATTTCCAAGCATTCCCCAGTTTAGAGAAGCAGAGGTCCCTGCTCTGGGCTGCTAGAAGAGGAAGGAAGCTTCTGCATGCTACTGTTGTTGATCACATCACTTTCTTATGGGAGGAAGGATTACGTGTTATTCTGTTGGTAGCTCGGCGCGGTGGGACACATCCTTGGTTGAAAAATCGATTGAGTGAAAGTCCGAATTCAGATTTATGGTCATTGAAAAACATTCACAGTGACTGGCAGACCGTTGAAGATTTTCAAACTATGCTTTATCCTAAAATTAATGATTAATTTTTTTTCCTTTTTCTCAGAGTATAGTCAAAAGTGAGCCACATCAGAGGCCTCCTAAGTGGTTAGACTTGGGATCTTTCTAGAACAAGGTTTCTTAACTTTTGAGCTTACTGGTATTTTGGGCTGGATAACTTGTAGTTTGCTGGGCGGAGGGGCTCTCCTGTGCTCTGAAGGATTTTAGTGGGGTCTCCAAGTTCTTTCCCACCAGATGCCAGTAGCAAACTCCTCCCAACCCTGCCCTAGTCATGACAGTCGAAATGACTCCAGACGTTGTCACATGTGCCCCCTGCGGTGGGGGGGAGGGGTGGATGCAAAATGTCCCTGTTTGAGAAGCACTGCTCTAAAGGAAATCTGGACTTTTTTTACTTAATGAAGTAGAGAAATGAAAGAGTACCCGACACTCAAATAATAGAAATTGTGACATTCATAAAACATGGGTCTTGACAACCATTACCCCAGTTCTGCCCTTCACCTCTTGGTAAATCAACTTCATTATTGTGAGAACTTGCTATTATTACTTTCGATTCAGCCCATCTGTGATCAGCCATTTATCGAGGGGCAGCAGTGTGCAGTGTTGATGAACGTGAACTCCAAAGCCGGACTGCCCGGGTTCAGTTCTCAGTTCTAACACTTGCTAGCAGTGGAGACCGCCTTTGACAAGTTACTGAATCTCTGCCTCAGTTTGCTTATCTGTAAAATAGGTATAACATAACACCTGTATAATGGGCTGGAACAACTCTACGATGAAGTGCCGTGTATTCCATATGGTAAGTAGTTGTGTGTTCCTACTTTGAGCAGAGCTCTCTACTACCTGCTACTAAACAGAGATCCATGCAGAGATGGCTAGGACTGGGATGGTACCTAAAGAAAAAAGGAGACCAATTGTCAGTGTACCCCAGGAAGAACATAAAGCAGGTGGGGGGATGTGGAGAGAATAAAACTAAGGGTGAACAGAGAAGAGGATTAGCAGGGTTTAAAGATCCAAGTTAGAATATCAAAGCCACTTTAAAATCCAATTCAGGAGAGCAGTCAGAGTTACATCTCTTCTTGGGTCCGGGAGCAAAAAGACAAGCGGGGATTAGGGCATTGTTTTAAATGCGCCTGAGCTGTATGACTGATGACTGGGGTGCCTAACCAGGTAGCGCTGACATTATTAGGTCATCGGTTTTGATGCCTAACAGCGCCTGACTGATTCAGCTTTGGTCTGAACTGCTTTCCCATGTAGCTCTAATTATGGATCAATAAATGTTTATTGAGCCCCTCTTAAGTGCTGAGCTGTGGGCTGGATGCTTTACAGCGTACAAAGAAACCTCGATGTGGTCCCCACGCACAAGGGATATAAACTGGGAAGACAGTCATAAAACATTAAAAGCATAATACAAACATATAAGCGATACCACGGTTAAGGACAGGAAGCTTCTGAGCTAAAAATGCAGGCTAAAAACTTTTGTGGGGACAACCACAGCAGTAGGATTTCATTCACGAGTGATGCCCAGGGATGCTCTTCTTGTCACCTGAGGGTGCCACCGTCTCCCAGCAAAGCAGAGAGAAGGGAGGACACCATGCCCGGTCACTAAGGGGGGAAGTGTCTCTCCTTGAGGCTGGAGCGCCAAGGGGGAGATCTGTTCTCCACATCTCCACGTCCAGCTGGAAAGTCAGGACACGTTTTTCTTGAAAACAATGAGGAACAATGATCGCACTAATAATACCCTGTAGGTTCAAGAGGCTTCCGTGGGCCAGCTGGAAATCCAACCACCATTTATTCCAAGTTCTAAACAATGAAAGTACAAGTAAACTTTTCAGTTACAAGGCTGTCATAATCTGGGGACTGCTGGTACATAATTAATTCAAAAGAAGTGATACAGACAGTAATTGCTATGAATTCAGAAAAAAAAGAGCCCTTTCCCGAACTTGCACTGGACTGGGAGCTTTCATGAGAACGTCGCGATGGACTGCAATTCAAGGGGTATTCACAATGAAATGAACAGATGTCATTTGGGAAGACAGACTGACCTCTATCCCAAATTTGCTCTATTTTGGCCATTATGGTACCATACAGATGGCCCCTGGAGATGGTGTTCTGCCAGTCTCAGAAGTCAAATCCGTGCCAATAAATTGAATCATTACCTCATGCCCAGGAATATAACTTCATGGTTAAGTGGTATTTGCTTGTCATTCCTTAGGCTGCCGGATTCAGGCAAGAGCTGACTGGTAAGCATCATACTTAACCAGCTGACAAATTTATGAAGATCACTGTGCTCTTACACAAGGGATATTCTGTCAGAGATGCTGGTGGAATGAATGCCACGAGGTCTGTGTTACTTTAAGCAAAGCAATTTCTCAAAAGGGAAAGCCATCATCTGTCACTAATTAGATGAAATGAAAATGCACCCCTGTATCTCCTTTGAATATTCACGAGGGGCTGTCAATCAGATGCCTGTGTCTGAAACCAGAAACAGAGCCCGAGTCACCTAAATACTGTGCGATTCAGATAATCCCCTTTCCTTGCCTTCTTCAGAGAGAAGAGGAATAAATGAGTATGGGCAGGTTCTGCCTCCTTGAACTATGGCGAGAGCCGCTCAGTGTCGAGTCACTGTGGTTACCACCCGGCTCCAAGATGGGGCTCCTCTAAGTAGCCCAGTGGCCCAGTGGTCCTCATGATGTCCGGGCCCTGTGTTAGCCTCTCTTGTGACTGGTTGCCCTCCTGTCTGGTGGAGATCACGGAGACTTACCCTTGTCTTGAGTTTTTGGAGTTTATTTTTCATGAGTGAAGCGATTCCAAAATATCGCCAGGTCTAAGCATTCATTCAAACTTTCAAAAATTGCAGGTCTTCGAAAGTCTGTGTTGCCCACTCCATTCGTGTAGGGCCAGCTGCTATGACAATGAATACCTCCTCTCCCTCCCCGGCCATCTTCGGAGCTGACCGGGTCTTAGAGACCACTGTGCTAATCACTGACTTCGCAGGAGAAACCAAAGACTCCCCAAAGGCCCAGTGTCTGGAGCTACTCCAGCCAAATGATGTTTTCACCATCAAACTGTTTCAATGTTTTTTGTCTTTGTAATAAAAACAGTATGTCCCTAATTCCTCCAGTAAACAGAAATATCTAAGAAGACAAAATACAAAGAGACACGAGAGAGGCCAACTGTAGAAAACGTCTTCCTTCTTTCTCCTGAGTCAGTATCTTTTGAGTTCACGCTAAGGTTTTCCAGATCAAAAGCAGGTGGGAGTGAAGAGCTTATTTCCATACCTCCCTTAGGACCACTCAAGAGACCATCTCTCCATCACCTCCGACACCATCTCTTGTTGGAAGGGAAATGACAGGTCCCTGGTCAGGCAGCCGGAACATGAATGAACGGCTATTCGTACTGGTTTGTACCTGTACTGAATCCACGATGTCACTTCCAGAGCATGAATATGAAACGTTACCCTCAGGGAAGAGAAAGAAAATGCAAAGTAGGTGATTTCACAAGCCAGGGTGTAGGCTCGTCCTGGGGAGTGACGGTTCTCGTCTCCCGGGAAATGGAGCGCCTCACCCCAGATGGTGAGTCACTGTGTGAGGCAGGGAGCTCTCGATGTGGGGGTTTGCAGGTGAACTCGCTGCGTGTTGTTAGGAGAGCCCCTGCCTGGCTAAGCCGCCATGCCCTTCCCTGTAACAGGGCGATGGTAGGCTGACCTCTCGATGGTTCTGCAAAGCATAAGTGAACATGGGTATAAACTGGAAAGTGACCTGGAAAGTTCTATAAATAAGAGCAGTCATGGCTCCAATCTGTAGGGCCATTGGATCTGGCCGTTTGGATCTAAGAGACTACGTGTCCTCATGCTTGACTTGGGACTGGATTCTGATCGCAGCCCGAACAGCCTGCCCGGAAAGCAAGTTGTGAACTAGATTAAAGGCTACCTGGAGAACTCCCAGGCGCGTTTGCTGTGCTGGGCAGAATGCTGTTGGAAGGTCGGCCAGGAATGATCTTGCTCCTGGGAGCACGACGCTGGGTGTGGCTGAGCTTAGTGTGACCTGCTGGGCCTGCCACGCCTTTTTTTTTTTTTTTTTTTTTTTTTTTTTTGCTTGTCAAGATCATTAAACCAGAATGGAAGGAAAACCGTGGGGCCTAAATAAGTTCCCTCCAACCAGAAAATCTGTAATTCTAGAATCCTAAATCTGGCCGCATTTCAGACGTGGTGCTCTTGGAGTGTTGGGCATAAGAAAACTGGCACCTCTGTTTAACAAGGGGGGTTCGGCCTTCGAAGGCCCCGTTTCCTCTACGTGCCAAAAGTTCATTCAGCCTTTTACGTAACCGGTCTTGAGCTCCTCGTTCCCTGGCTTCCTGTGTCTGAACGTGTTGGGCCTTCCCTACCTCCGGGACTTCGTACTTGCTCTTCCTCCGCCCCGTCCTTTCTTCTGCCCGCTGTCTGCCTGATGATTGGCTCCTTGCCAACGTCGAGGCTTTTACCCCAACAGCGTCAGCTCAGTGAGGCCTTTACTGGCCATCGAGACGCACACACGACACAAAATGGTATCATTAAATAAAATCGTGATTCTATATAAGAGCATACACATATATTTATACGCTTACATACGTGCGTTTCTCTACTTACTTAGTTTGTTGTGCCTTCCCCTCATCCCCCAGAACGTAAGCTCCATGACAGCAAGCCCTTCGCTTTAGTCACCCCTCCATCCCCAGCTCCCGGATCTGTGCCTGGCGCACCGTCAGTCCCAGAGCAACAGTTGGACGGATGAAGTCCAGGGAGGAAAGGAAGCCTTGTGTTCCACAGGCGATAATGTCCTTGCCCGTGCGCTTTCTCCCTTGTCCTCATTTCCACGCCTCTGTGAGAGGACAGCCCGTGGGACGGGGTTGTTATCCTAGTTGGACGATTGAGGAACGGGGACTCGGAGACATTCATGATGTGGCATGGGAGTGCGGTTTTGTCCCTCCCCGAGGCCGGCTGCGGGTCAGCTCGAGCTCCGCGTGTCCAGAGAGGCTGTCTTGTCTCAGGTGTACGTCTCAGGCATGGCGGCTTCATTCATCCCTTACTTGGGTCGAAAGCCTTGGTGTCCTCTTGATTGCTGTCTCTCACACGCCCCATTTGGACAACCAGAGAATGCTGTCCCTGCCTCCAGCCCTCGTTCTCGACCTCCCCACTGCCACAGTGGTGTCAGCAGCCAGCCCTCTTACCTGATCTGTGATGGTGGCCTCTTACCTGGTCTCCCTACCCTGTCCCTGCCCACCGGAGCCAGAGAACAAATCTAAATTAATTCCTGCTCGAGAATTGCTGCTTGCATTAAATGTTCTTCGTCTAATTCTGCCGCCCTTGCCCCAGGACTCCCCTTAGAACGCTGTTCTCCTCTCTTCTCCTTCCCCTTCTCCCTCTGCTAAATCCTGTCCTTTTTTGGTTTCATTCACGTGTCTCCTTCTAGAAGGAGTTGCTCTTCCCCAGCTGACCCCTGCATCTGTCGTCCAGGGGTGCCTGACCATTAGGAGCACACGCACCTCCTAGAGTCCAGCCAGCTGTGTCCGGCCGCCTCCCCCAAGCTGGGTCATCCAAAGCCTGGGGTCAGCAAGAAAGACCCATAGCATTTGCCCTCAGCGCCTGTCACAGTGCTCTGACAAAAGCGATTGCTGAAGTTGTTGGCAATCCAATGACACTCGAGTCCTTTCTGGTAAATGGCATCAGTTACAAGCTAATATGTGAAGAACTGTTTATTCCAAGGAACACAGCATTCTCTCTTCACATCTCATGATGAACTTTCATTTTCTCAGTGCCTCGGTGAATTTATGAAGAAAGAGTAGAAATAGCTTTTTCCTGCGGATGCTTATAAATGGCGCTCCATTTTTGCCTGTTTCTTTACAGGCGTCATTAGGTGTGCCTATCTTGGTGGCCATCAGTAAAATGCAGAACGTTCCAGTTGACCACCTTTGCTTTGGTCATAAGTTCTTTCTTCACTCAGGGAAAAGCTGGACTTGTCAGATCTAGGCAGTAAAACCATACTGAGTAAGAACTGAAGGTCAGAGTACGTCTGTGAAGAAGAGTCGAGGGTCTTGTAATGGCCAACTTTTGAAAGGGTTACCTGAGTGGACGTTGAAGCTGTAAGAGATAATGAATTGGAATGTAACCGAGGGGAGGCCGGCTTCCCATGCTGCAGTCCTCCAAGGATGTGGGAATATCTGAGATGCTGGTAGGGCATTTACGGGTGAGGAAGTCAGAATTCAGAAGCATGGCAGATGTTGAGCGGTCAGACAGAACGATGGACCGAAGCGCTGATAGGATACATAGAATATGCCCAGTCTTTCTTCTCCATGAGCAGAAGTGGGGGGAGAGATAGCAGCCTTCAAGGTCAGTGTTATCAATGATATTTCTTTGTGACCCTCTGTATCCAGTTTTTGTCTAAGGACTGAGAACACAAGAAAAAGTGCCAGACATGGTTGCATGCAGCAGTAGGGGGACGACCTTAATGTGTAAAAAATATGGCAGCCCCATCACAGTTACTGCCAATGCCATCAGTGTCTCCTCAATAAATCTAGACGTTTCAATGAAAAGTGAAATTGATGCGGAGTTTTCTAAGGAATGTTCTTAGTTACACAGTTCTTTCACCAATAGGTTAACACCGGGCAGAAATAGAAAGTTGGTTGCTCAGAGTCCTATTTGAAGCTTTACCACAAATTCAGATCCTTTGAATTCCAGTGTTCTGTTGAACTCTTCTGAAAACAGTGACTTTGATTACTTTGGGTTTTGGGTTTTTTTTCCCGCCCTCATACCAGAGAATCAGGGCATGAGCAAACAAGGGCATGGCCTAGCTTTAAGCCGGTTCACTATTTAATTCTGGAAAATGCCTTTGGCACTGCCAAGACTAAAGGGTTTTAGTTCACTTAGATTTTCTCCCAGAAACAAACCAAAAAAAAAAAAAAAAGTGACTCCGAGAAAGGAATGATGACACTTTATTCACTGCCATGTCCACAGCAGCTTATTCTGTGCCTAGCACGTGGTTAAGTGTTTTAAAACATTTGCTGATGACTTACTTGTTGGCTGTTGATGACTTTCTGGGGAGAGAGGGATGACAGGGAATGAGCAGGAGCCAGACAGAAAAAATAATCACAACATATGAGAACTGGAAATGAATTGATGGGCCCCCTGGGAAGCACTCCCAGAAGGCCAGCCCCCCGTAACCGTTGTCGTTACTGACTACCCTGTGCCAGTGGGTTTCAACGTTGGTAGCTGGTTCGGAAGGTGAATGCCCCCCACTGGGGCTAGGCTTCACATCAGCTCAGCTGGGCTGACGGGTTTCCCTCAGCTCCCTGACACTACTTCTGGATATTTAAAAACATATCCTTAGGGATTCATTCTAGGATTCCAAGTCTCCTAGTTGTTACGGCACGGACTTGTTTTTTAATAGCCATTAATTTACTTAGATAAACAATGATAAGGACTTAATTCAGGTTTAATGTGGCCTCGGTCAGCACAGAGACGAGTCCCTGGTCAAAAAAGTGCTGAAGGTAAAAAATTGAATCCAAACGTTGGATAGATGGAGTTACTGGCTAACCCTATGCCCCCAAATGCAGACGCTTTCCTCCCCTGCACCCTGAAGACAGAGCAGACCACGCACAGCCTGGGCCTTGGCTTATTGCAGGCGGCCGCCGGTTTGCAAGGAAAGCTGGTTGTAGCAGAGGGAAGTCAAATACTGGGATCAGCACTTTCCCTGGATTGGACTTGAATTTTTTATTAATATTATGCTTGGGCCCCAGGAAGATACGTTCAGCCAGGCTGACTTATGGCACTAAATGACTAGTTAACCATACATACTAATCACATAAATATGGTTTATGGAATGATACAAAATGGTTTATGAAATCACTTTTAAACCATCCTTTCAACAGTAATTACACCAGTTCTGAAATACCTTACGCCAAGCAGTATTGGCAAGAATTGGCTGAAGCATCTTTAATATTCTGATGGTTATCGTACATAGTTGCCACTGCAATAAAATGACAGGGTCGTATTTAATTTCTCGTCTTCCGCTGCATTTCTCTTTTTTCCTTTTCACATTAAAACATACTTCATAACATCTCATCATGGGAGAAGGCTGCGTAAGTTTCCAGTTGCTGTAATTTAGTTAAACCATAAAATTGTTTCCAGATTACCAACCATGAAATGGAAAGACAATCTTATTTATGAATTTATAAATCAGATAATCTCCTTCAAATGAATCCTGAAACCAGAAACATTCTGATGATTAAATAGGAGGGGAAAAGTTTTCTAATTACCATGTGTCAGAAGAACTGTATTTCTGTAAAGTGGTTTTGGCCGAGGCAGGGGCACACGCGTGTACGATCGCGTGCCTTGGTCATGTGCAGGCCCCGCTGTTTCCTGGACAACGGGAGAGAGTTGCCCCTCCCTCGGTATCAGGCTCAAGTGTTCTGAACTCTCAAGGCTCTGACAGATGTTGTCTCCTTCCTGGTGGCCCCACCAGTGACACAGGCCTGAGGAGGCCACGCAGGGAGGGTTCACAACCACCCTTAGAGAGAGAAAGGGAGAACCAAGTATGTGTGTGTAGGACCGAGTGTAGGGCTTTCCTCCAGAGCATCCAGACTCTTAACCCAGGCAGTGATTATGTCAACATCATGTCTGATGAGGAAGGAAGAGTGGAGTGAGATTTGGGTGTTGTCTTTCTCTGCATCCTAAAACCATTGTCCGGGGAAACCCAGTGAGAAGCCAAGTATCCACCGAGCCGAGGAAAAAGCCAAAGGCATGTGCGAAGCCTTATGGACGCCCGTGTGGAGAGGATCCATGGTGATGAGTCCATTGAAGAGCAGTGTTCTGATCCTGGAATGATTACGTGCTTTGCTTGGTTTTTAATGTTGCTGCCCTCCTTTGTTAAACCGGGTAATGAGAGCTGTTGACCAGAGAGAGATCAGAAAAAGCACTAATGGAGCCCTGATCAGGATTGCACCTAGAGCCAGTGTTGGAATCCGTTCTGCCGTTTCCTCCTGTTGGATTCTCATTTCTTCTCTGTAGTCGTAGACTTACCTAGTTCTCAACATGGCTGTCGTCTTTGTCTGGTTAGGTTGTCACTGTGCCTTCCTGTCCCACACTCTAGCTTCACAGACTCCTTTAAGCCGTTTCCTAACCAAAGTTGCCTAGACTCTAAAAATGTCATGCCACTTAAGAGAGGGAAAGAGGGAGGAAGGAAGGGAGGGAGGAAGGAAGGAAGGGAGGGAGGGAGGGAGGGAGGGAGGGAGGGAGGGAGGGAGGGAGGAAAGGAAGGAATGGAGGAATCCTCAGCATTTGCTAGGATTGAATAAGGGCAGTGTACTAGTACCATCTCAAGGAGCTCTGAATGCCCCTCCACTCAGGGTCATGGGCTTGACTCCAGCATTACCATGGGAAGAATGGGGGCCCTGGACAACTTTCTTCTGGTGCTCAGCACATCTGCTGGGCATCATTCATTTCCCAAGAGCCCATTTGTCTACGTCTGTGTCTCCCACATGGCAAGCAGCGTGATCAACCGCCACCATCTTTTCTTTGCCACTTGGGTCTGATAAATTTGGGATTTCCGTTGGATGTTTACTAACCTGATTTCTTGATTGGAATTTCTTACTAAGTTCTCTGTTTGGCACATGCACTGTCTTATGGCAGAGAGGAGACCAAAAGCACAGGTAAGACTCAAAATCGCTCTGCAGCTCAGAAGTTTAGCCTTCACTACTCTGCCTGGAAACAACTGGAAGGTCACTCCATGGAATTTCCACTTGATTTCTTCTCCCCACACCAGTAGATCAAAGAGATCATACTATTAGCGCTTCAGCTGGGTGTTTTTTTCCTTACTGTGTTCACAACCAGTAACTATTCAAACTGCATGACTTACATCCAGGAAACTCAGGATCATGTCAGAACCATCCATTTTAAACTAAAGAAAATGCATGGAATTGTGAAGTCAGAAACTCATAATTGTACAATTAAGCTCAGTGTTCATACGGCACTGAGGGTTATACTCCCAAAGCAAAACGTGAGGCCAAAAGTTTGTGTGCGACGGAATTACCCTTGAGAAGTTTGAGATACGGATACATCACCTCTCAATTAGTCTAACTTCACCAGGTGTTTTTTTTCTAGTGAAAGAACAGACCGCCATGATTTTTTCCATTGGGTACCAGATAAAGAAGTTGGCTTGTGTGTAAAAGCCACGATGTCTGAATATACTGTCTGTAGGACAGGAATCACCATGGCTAACATTACCAGGGACCGGTGGGGTGGAGGCCCGCGGTGAAGAGTGGGGTCCCTTCTCCGTGACACCTGCTGAGGGGATACGTTGGCCGGTGAGGTACCCCCGCTGTTCACACTGTTCTCCGCGCTCTCCCTTGTCTTGTTTTAAACCACCACGTAAGCGTAATTGAAATCACATGCAGTGACGTCCGTGCTGCCCACTCATCCTGAGTCAGCAGAGGTCACTTTGTTGTGATGGTGTTTTTATCACGTGGTAAAAATAACAGTCATAGTCCTGCGAAACTGCCATTGTCCGGGGCATGGAAATGTGAGCCTATTTCAGACGCCAAACTAATTGTGCTGTAGCCTCAGCGAGCCCTGAACAGAGACACGCAGTAGCTGTGCACGGTACCTAATTCGGGGGAGTTTTCACTCGTGTCTGGAGGTGGTCAGGTTGTCAGGGATATCCGTCTTCCTCCTGGCTCCTGTGAAAGCCCCCAGGTTAAGGTTCCTACGACATCAGATTGAGTATCCCCTTCGCCCAAGTCAGACAGTGATTCCAATCCTATTTTTCCTTCAGAACATCCATTTGCATGACTCCACACTCGGCAGGCATCTCCATTATTGACACCGAAACCAGGCGGCAGGCAGCCTTCCCGCTGACGAGGACAGCTTGGAAGTCTGTGTCACCGGGCCACACCGGCCTGGGACAAAATTGTGACAACAAGGGCAGAAAGTCACAAAAACACTCCGGGCAAACGGGAGTCCTTTCAGAAGGAGGCCCTTTTCCATTTTCCAGGAGGCTGATGCTCGCTCCTTCTGTCTGGTGTTTTTTTTTTTTTTTTTCAGTGAGATCATTGGGTTAATATTAAACTCTGATCATCGAATCTTGAACCCAGCAGGGATTTGTAGGCTGTTCACGTTCCCTGAGCCAGGATGCGGTGAACTTTGACAGCTTACTTCGGTGGCACATTTTATAACCCTCAGGTGATCATTCACCTAGACAAACCAGTCTGAAAGTCAATATAGCTTTAACAAACAATTCTCTTGTCTTACAGAGAGAGGATGCAAGCCATGGAGAAACAGATTGCCAGTTTAACTGGCCTTGTTCAGTCTGCGCTTTTTAAAGGGCCCATTACAAGTAATAGCAAAGATGCGTCTAGGTAAAAAGAAGAACGCAAACCAATGAAAAATAATTCAATCTGTTTCTCTTTAATCATTACGACAATCCATTCATTCAAATCCGTTTTTCTTGTAATCATTTCAAGGCTGAAAATATTCCCATCTCTATGAATCATGGTTTGTTTGTTTGTTTTTCCTTCTGGTAATTCTTGGTCGAAGGTAACACTTTGGCCCAAGAAGGGTAAATGGGCTTCCCAGTGCATGTGGCTTCACGGACCGCTGCGCCGTGCCTGTGAGCGCCATCCACACGTCTCCACGTCCGCCCCATCTGAGAGGCATGAGCGCTGCTCGGCTACCTTTCCACCCGCAGTGGCAGATACACACCTGGGAAGCCTCTTCCATCCCGGCCAATAGTGACGCTGATGCTAAAATACCCTCATTGCTTGATACCATCACTAGCTGCTGCTAATTGCTTAGAATAGTGAATGAAAGGGGCAAAAAAAAAAAGGCATTTTGGAAAGTGTCTAGCTGACTCTCTTTTTCTTTTGTTCAGCGAGAAAATGATGAAAACCACAGCCAATAAGAGCCACACCGATGGTACAGGTAAGTGTTCTTCAGAGCCTCCGCGGGCTGCCTTTGATTCGCTTTGGCCGGTTTCGGGGCATTTAACGTGCTCGGAGTCGCCGAATTGGTGTGATTTCAGAGGCTTTCTGGATAAGGCCCCTGCCCTCCCCTCCCCAACACCACCACACCTTCCGTGCTTAATGCTGAAATTCCAGATTAGTCATTAATTAATTTGGAGGGGGCGAGGGTGTGGCCTAAGCCCTTTGGCCCTCTCCATTCAGTCTTTATTCATTCATTCACTCTTCTTTCGTTTATTCGCATATGTGGCCCTGCGTCCAACAAATATATATGTGCCTGGCGCTGGACAAGGCCAGGGGCGTCATTCAGATAGGGCTGCCTGCCTAGAATTCCTAAGCCTGTGGGGAAAACACATACAGAACAAGTAATTATATGTGGTAAGAAGGAGTGCAGGGTGAATGTTCAACCAACAGATCTAGCCTAGACCGAGACATTGCCCCGAGAAAGTGACCCAGGTGAGCCCCGAAGGATGAACGGGACTACTTAGGTGAGTGAAGGGGGAGGGGAAGAGTCACAGGGTGTGTGTGTGGGGGGAGGTCTAAGGAATTTAGATATTATTCTAAGTGCAAAGTGAAGCTATTGGAAGGTTCTATAGTGAGGAAGGACCTCAGCCCAGCTAAAGAATGGGAATAAACCAGAAGGGAGCCAGGGGTCAAGGTGGGAAGTATGCTCAGACCAGGGCCAGCTTTTTAAATGCCAGCATTCCCCCCCAGAAGCAGCCCCAATTATATTCCCAGTGGAGTTCACCAATATCCAAGTATATTTGATGTCCATCTTACACGGCAGGCTCAAGGCAGGCTTCCTGTCAAGAATATGAGCTCTTCCCTTGTGCTGGATTAGAAATAGAAGTCATTACCAGGGACATGTTCAGCTACTGAATTACACAGGAAGCATGCGGCCAGTTGGGTGAAACCCCTAATTTGGGGAAGCCACAGCGTGTTACACAGCATGGTAGAATGGACAGATCTTGGGGCTGCCGCTGAGACCTCTGTTAGACCTGGTTCCGCCCTAGCTAAGCTCAGGCAGTTCGGCTGTGAAGCTGGAGGGCTGGGCGTCCAGCGCTTCCAATCCTCATGGGATTTGTTGATTTACTTAGAAATCAATCAGTGACCTTGGCTGCAGCCAGAAAATTATTTCGCGGAAATTGCTAAACTTGGCTTCAGACCAGTTGCCAGTTTGTTTGGGAGATGTTTATTCATGTATTTACTTTTTCATCTGTTATGAACGTAAGGGGGTAAAAGGAATTTATTGAACTCGTAGGAACAGAGAGTGGAAAGGTGGTCAGCAGGGGCTGCAGGGTGGGGGAAATAGGGAGGTGTTGGTCTAAAGTGTCAACTTCCAATTAGATAATGCACAAGTTCTGGGGGATCTGATATTAGCACAGCATTCTGATTATAGAGAACACTTCTCAACTATATACTTGGAAGTTGCCAAGAGAGTAGATCTTAAATGTTCTCACCACAAAAAGGAAATGGCAATTATGGCACATACGATGGGTGTGTTAGCTAACACTATGGTAGTAATCTTATTGTAATATATCATCAAATCAACACATTGTACATCTTAAAGTTACACAGTGTTCTATGTCATTTACGCATCAATGAAGCTCGCGAGAAAAGGGTGCCCGGTAGACACTACAACCTTTCATGCCTCTGGATTCTGTTCTAGGAATGCTAAGGACCCGATACCATAGTTCTAACCGAGATGCACACGCTCTTTTACATTCTCCTTTTATTCCTTTTCACTTTGGGTGACATCATCATCAACACCGCAGGAAACATTTCATGAGCGTCTCCTGCATGCCGGGCACTGTTCTGGGTGCTTTTCATGCCGGAACTCATTAACTCCTGATGCATCTTCCCTAGATGGATACAGTTGTTATTCCTATGTTCCAGGTGAGAAGACTAAACACATGTCCGCATATACGACACACACCCACATGGTCCACCCCCCACCTGTCATTTTACCTCATTCTTTTGCGTTAAGGTGCCCGGTCTCTTTAAAGATACGTAGGCTGTTTTATTTCTTTGTTGTGAAAAATTCTGTAATTGTCTCTTTTGGTGCAAGGGGAAAGGAGCAGGTGCGATATCCTTGGGATGTAGTTCCCAGAGTGGAATCACTAAGTCCAGAGGGATGAACTTGAGTGGCATGGGCAACATGCTGCCGGTTTTCTCCTCCACAAGGGCCGAGCCAGCTCGTGATGCCACCGGCAACTGCACGTGCGTCGTTCCCCGCGTCCCTGCTGAGTTTGGTCTCTCTTGTTCTCGTGTGTCACGGCTAGACATGGTCCACGGGGCTTTCGTTGCCATAGCAGCCCTCTACGGTGCGCAAAATGTATTAATTCTTCCAGAATCCTAGGAAGTAAGCTACAAGACTGAAAGTGATATCTCCCTCCTGTAGACAAGCCCCCGGAATTAGAGAGAAATCAAGGAGCTCTTTTGGCCAAGGGTAAATAAAAAAGGGGAAACCAGATTTCCTGTTACTTCAGGAATATTGGGTTTATGGTGGATATAAGAGAACAAAAGAAACCTCCCACTTCGAAGACATGCCATGTATCTTACATTGTATAGTAAGTCATTTCGCACACATAATCCTGTAAGGAAGATGTGAGCCACGCAGCTAGTAGGCGTCTCGGCCAGTCCCGCCAGTTCCCGAGCCTGTGTTCTTTCTCTCATGACACGATCATTAAATTCACATCAAATTTGCATTAATAAGATTCATCTTACAATGTACTTGACCTAAGGCAGATCTGGGAGGAGGAAGGGGGAAGGGCGACCTGCACAGAAAGGAGTGAGGTTGTGCAGACTAGTCTGGGCATGCTGGGAGCAGAACGCGAGCACCTCCCGTGTGGGTGTGGAGAGCACATCCCAGGTCCTGCGCTTCTCAACTCATTTCACGCTCAGGGTTCCCACCCACCGAATTCAGCTCCATCCTTAGATCTCAGGACCCCTGCCTCTAGACCTCAGCCCCGTGCTGCCAGCCTCAGCTTTTCCACTTGCTGACACTCCCAGGCGAGGAGGGGAGGCTGGCGGAGGGTCCTCCGGCCCCCTCTGCTCAGGGAAATCCTAATCACAGTTACCTGCACTGGCCAGGTTCTCTGTGCGCCACTGGGATGAGCAGTGTACAGGTGTTAGTTCCATTGGCCTACACAATAGCCCATTGACCCACTTTACAGATAAGGAAACTGAGAAAGAGGTCACGTTACCCACCCAAGGTCACACAACTAAGAAATGGAAACTGAGAATAATAGTTTCCAGGATTCTCATTTAAAT
Organism: Ursus americanus; assembly: GCF_024610735.1. Lineage (NCBI taxonomy): Eukaryota > Metazoa > Chordata > Mammalia > Carnivora > Ursidae > Ursus > Ursus americanus. Next base: position 15,436,346 of record NC_142157.1, on the reverse strand, counting down.
AATTGAGTGGATAAGAGTGCCACTGGCTAAAATTAGGCCTCCAGAGACAGAAAGAGGGTTAGGGAAGAGGAAGAGAAATAATGACTTTGACCTGCTTGTAGAGGAGCCCTGGATCAATGTCAAGGTCTTGGTTTGTGCATCTGAGGAGACCTGGATGCTGGAGACCACGATGTGGGAGACGTTTGCAGGTGGTCGTAGTAGAAGTGACCTCCCTAGAAAATGTGTCCGGTGAGAGGAGAAGCTGCCCAGGAAAACACACCAGGATTTAAAGGATGGGCTGAGGATGAAATGAGAAAAGACAAGTGTCCAAGATGGAGCAGCAGAGAGGTAAAAAGAAAGAGAATAGGAGAGTTTAAAATTGAGAAAGAAGGGAATGAGGGACAAAGCCCGGCGTCACACCAAGGAGATGATGTCATGTCAGCCCAGCACCTGTTGGGGTGACAACTGACCGCTGGCCGTCTTATAAAGAGCCAGCCAAGGAATGATGGAGTTAGGAGCTCCATGTAGTGGGTTAGATGGTGAAGAAATTCGACAAATGAGTGTAGATTCCATAAAGAAATTTGGTGGCAAAAGACACTTTGAAAAACCGGTGATCAGCAATCAGCTATAACGGATGGTGTGTGGACTCAGGCCTCCCCTCCGCGCAGGACGTCGGCGACGTGTTCTGCTGCCCTCAAAGTGCTAAGAAGAGGGGATGTAGAAGGACTGTGCCTTCCTTTGGCTGAAGAGTCGCAGAACAGTTCTTAATACCCAATGGGAGGTAGCCAGCGAGCCCTTTGTCATTTTCATTGGAGAAACACCTCAGTGGTATCGTTTGTGGTCACCTGATGTTGTGTGTGTCAGTGCGTGCGTGCGTGCATGTGTGTTAGTGTGCATGTCCGCGTGTGTCTCTGCCTGTGGGTATGGAGTGACGCTAAAGTGGCCTGACTGATTCTAAAAGGAAAACTTCCAGTTCATTGTGATCGCCCTCAGAATACTTGATCTCGAAGGCGCTTGTTAATTTGGACACACTGCTGGTCCTGGAAATGTTACTGGGTGTTCTCTTACCGAAGACTTTCACAGTTGGAGAATATTCTTTGGGACCATTGCAGAGATGGCAAATCTTGCTCTTCTGGGGGTGATTTCGATTTGAGGGGAAACAGCCAAACGGTCAGAGCCGTGCCCCGTGGTGAGAGGAGTGGGCAGTTAGCTCCTACGAATAACCAACAGCTCTTTGCCCTCCTGGGTTCTCTTTGGAAATCCTTAAAATGCTTTCGGTCCTGTTCTCCTGACTTCCCCAAGGGGGCCGTGAGAGCGCTGGGAAGCTGGTTCTCGGGGGTGAGGAACTTGGTGTACCATCAGTTCCCATCGACGTTGCTGGGAGCCAGCAAGAGGACAGCTGTGAGCACTGCCTGGGTCACGGGCATGCCATCTAGCCCCTGGCGGCAGCTCCACTGAGCCTGGCCGGCCTGTGTGCAGGGCACGATTCCCCTGGGTGCCGAGCCCGGATGGAAAGAGAGGCCACTGTGTGTCTCCGGTTCAGAGTATGCAAAGCAGCAGCAGGGCTCGGTCCTGGAAGCCTGCCCACCCTCTTGCCAGCCTTCCACTTTGTCCTTTACAGATAAGAGAGCGAACCAGAAGAGGGTGTGTGTGCGTGTGTGTGTGTGTGTGTGTGTGTGTGTGTGTGTAATGTAAATTCAGAGTACCCTGGAGGCCTCTTCCAGAGAACTCCATTGTCCTATAAAGACAATGGCACTTCCTTTTGATTCCTATACCTTGCTGATCCTGTAAGTGCTACTTGGGATCCTTCTGGAGGCCTTTTCTGACGTGAACTTGGTCAAATCAGGCCCTTCCCAGATGGACTTACGAAATCCATGAAGTTGGACCCAAGGAGCACAAGTCTATGGCAGCTAGAAGACTGGTTAGGGAGAGTTTCTTTCTGCTGTGTTTTTTGATTCTTCCCCTAGAGAATTTTTGAACCATGCCTGATTCTCTCACTAAAGGAGATGTGAGCAGAAGTCCTGCTTGTTTTGGTCTGAAAACCCGAAGGGATTCATGAGAGTGCCCCGTTCTGACTCCTTTCCCCTTGGTGACTGTCTGTGCCCAGAACGAAGTGCACGTTCTCGGCATACATCCGCCTGCGGGAAGTAGTCGTGTGAGCACCCTGGGGTAGGTCCCAGAATTTAAAAAATTATTTTTCTATTGTAAAATTACATATACTCACTGTGTAGATTTAAAAATGCAAAAAGCAGGGGCGCCTGGGTGGCACAGCGGTTAAGCGTCTGCCTTCGTCTCAGGGCATGATCCTGGCGTTCTGGGATGGAGCCCCACGTCAGGCTCCTCCGCTATGAGCCTGCTTCTTCCTCTCCCACTCCCCCTGCTTGTGTTCCCTCTCTCGCTGGCTGTCTCTATCTCTGTCTAATAAATAAATAAAATCTTTAAAAAAAAATGCAAAAAGCAGTAATATAAACATATATAAAACTCGGGACGCTTGAGTGGCTCAGTCAGTGGGGCGACCAACTCTTGATCTCAGTTCAGGTCTCGATCTCATGGTCATGAGTTCAAGCCCTGTAATGGGCTCCATTACATATATATATATATATATATATATATATATATATATATATATATATATATATTTTTTTTTTTTTTTACGGTAACTCATGGAATACAACCAGCTAGAAAGAATAACACTTTGTTATATACACATCTGATCTTTTCTCTGTGCAAACTTGTATAGTTAAAGAAGATAGACAGACAGACAGAAGCTGGCTTCCTCAATGCGGCATCATGCTGTACGTACTGCTCTGTGATCTGCCTCCTACAACGTGACATTTACAGACTGCATACTATGACCTTGCGTGAATGTCCATAATTTAAACCCATTTCTTTTTTTCTTTTATATTTTTGCCATTTAGAGGACCAACATAATTAAAAAAATTTTTTTCGTACTGGAGGAGTTACCAGTAATCTGTATTGGGATGGGACTCGGAGCTTAGACTTTCTGGGACACTGAGGTTCTTGGCTACTCTTTTCTCCTAGGAGCGCTCCATGTTGCTGGAGGCAAGACCCTCGGCGCCCTGGAGTCCTCAGGGCCGCCCAGCCAGCCCCTGCCCGCCTGCACCTCGGCTATGCACGCGAGCCTGCTCGACATGAGGCGGAGTGTGGCCGAACTCAGGCTCCAGCTCCAGCAGATGCGACAGCTCCAGGTACCCACTGAGTTCCATGTGGACGATGTCCTCTGTCTTAGTTCCCCAGAGTCGGCTTTCTCCTCCCTATTCACCTCCTCTGACATCCCTAGCCTCTCAGTACCTTCCAGGGACTCTCTCTACGCTTTGTTCCTAAGGGCAAACTGAAGGCCTACAGAGGAGCCCCACGAAGGCATGGTTTCCTCTCTCACACATGTAGCATTGGTCTAGAGCCTTCCACCTCAACTCGAGTCCATCTGTAACCACTTCTTGACGCTAGGCATGCTTTTACACATGAAAAAAAACATTAAACTAGAAAGAGAGGAGCCTGTGGAGCGTTCTAATAGCCGGTTAGGACTTCCTGCTTACAGTGTTTCGGCCCCTTGCTCCTCCTCGGTGCGTACGCGCAAAGGTGAGACCGGCAGCTACGTTGTTTTTGCAAGGAACTATGGTGTATTCAGAAATATGAGTTTAGACTAGAAGATGAATTCATAAGGAAAAGAAGCCATCGTGGAAGATTTGTTGAGAAACACAATCTGCATTTTATTTGGAGTGTGTGTTCCGTACTATTTTCCTTACCTTTTTCCATTGTTCAGGAATATATGAACTGCGTGGGAATAGAAAGGGCAGGAAAATGACCCTTTGTGTCACCAGTCTTGGTGCATCCGTCCCATCAGTCTGATGAAGCAGAAAAGTGTATTGCATGGTTCTGGGTAGAAGGAGCTGGGGCTGTGCATTTCTTTATGAGATCGCTTTATGAGATGTGTCCCGCATCAGCCTCGTGCCCCCCACCTTCGTGGCAGGTTGACCATCGAGGATGTAGTGTGGGGCTTAGGCTGCACCTGGGCATCTTCTCTGACTTCAGGAAGCTCAGCGTCTAACCAGCGTGGCCGCCTCAGCTCCCTCAGCGCAGCTGCTAAGAGAGGCGCAGCGGAGAAAGGGCTTCCTGCCACAGCTTTGCTCTCCCTTTGCTCACTCATGGCCTGAGCCCTACATTTTTCACCACCTAATTAAAGCTAAGATGGTGATTTCCTCTTGCCCTCTACAGACCAGAGAACAAACAGAAAGGCAGCAGTTTGAGGGCGCTGCCCTGGGGCCCAACCACGGATTGTAAGAGCCATCAGAACAGACCACACTGCTCAGGGCTCAGGTCCCCAAAGGCTCCTGTCTCCCAGGCCACGTCCCAGCGACTTTAAACATCCCACGCAAAGCCATTTCAGCGCTCTTCTGAATCCCGTCATCTGTGACATTCTGCACCCCTCACATTTATTTCTCGCTCTGCAGTTCCAAAGACACTCTGCAGGGAAGGGAAGCCTACAGGTCGGGCTGAGGGTCTGTGCCTGGGTGACAAAGTCCAATGGCCACAGTGTCCAGGCAGTAACTTAACAAGTGAAGGGGGGACAGTGGCAAGTTGGCCCTTCTTAAGGACAGTCGCCGCTCGGCTCCAGCCAGTTTGCCGCCCGACAGAATTAGAGCCCAGGGTTTTTCTGGAAACAGAGGTTTTACATGAAATTTTTGTATGCATTCTAAAAAATGTTGGAAAGTAATTAAAAACCAATGATTTAGTACCCTGCAGGTCAAACGACAAATGTGGACCCCGGAATGGGTCTGCCAGGTCCCACCTTCTTCCCTGGGATTTTTGGAGGGTAAGCCCGTTCTCACGCCGCTCCTGCCCATTAGTGCCACCTGCTGGCCGTTTGGAGATTATTGCTCCTCCCTGGACCCTCGCAAGAAAAAGAACTCCTAAATCTCGGGTGTGCTTTCCAAAGTGAGCAGGTGTTGGTATGGGGGGAGGAGATGGAATTGCTTTAGCATAAGTACCAGGCTTCCTCTGAAGTTTGGCACATCCGATATGTGGCCGTAGCATCACCCTGGCCTTGTTTGGTTTTCTGGCGGGCAAGGGGTGGGGGTCCCCACAACCCGCCACTTTGGGCGAACCTTGAACGGCAGTGGCTCGGTTTCAGAATCATCGCTGTTCAAACAGTGTGACTCTTCGGTCAAGGTCTGGGAATGCTACCTTAACCACACAGCTTCCTTTACTGCCCCAGGATTGCTCGGCCTCTCTGGCTCTGGGAATATAAAGAGCAAAGCCGACGTGCTCATGGGCTTTGAAGTTCGTGCAGTTCTAAAGAGCAGAGGCCTAGGGAGGTAAAGCTTAAACACTTTGTTTCCCAAACCATGGCTGTTGTTTCTACCTAAGTCTTTGTATTTCCTGTGCCCCCGTCAGCTTTCCTGCCTGGCAAGCCTCTGTCTTTTCAGTCAGGGGAGTCTGTCTATTTAAGACAAAAACAGTTTAGAATAATTAAGCCATCTCGGCACCAATTCTCCTTCTGCATATGTGTTATACACCGAAAAAGAGGTGCAACCCCAAAGTGATTCTAAGTCCAATAATGGAACTATCATTAGAGATACGTGGAACTCCGTAGAAGAGTCTCCAAAGAACAAAAATTGAATTAGAAATTCAAATGTTCTTTGAACTGTGTTATAAAATAGTGAAACTGAATGAAATCTTCTGTGCTTGGCAGCCGGCTTCGGTAATTAGATAATTAAATCACTGAGAAATCCTAGACTGTAGAGCATATCCTATTTGAGCATTTTATTTTCAGAATTGATGGATTATTCTCAGGAATAGAAATTTGTTGAGGACACAGTGGGATGGGTAGTTTAAATAGGGCAAAAAGAATGTCAAGGGAGGCAAAAGGAGCCTAAACAGAAGCTGAAGAAGACCACTGAAACTCTCTTCATGTAATTCCCTGCTCTCCTATTTCACACGAATTATTGGTCTAAGAGAGTGGTTCTCAATCCTGGCTACCTATTAGAATCACCTGAGGCCTTTGACAAAAATATAGGTACCCAAGTACCATTGCCAGAGTCTGACTTCACTGATGTGAACCAGAGGCCAGGCACTGGTGATTCTAGAATGTTCTAGGGTAAGAACTATTGCCTGTGGGTCTTATGAATGCTCAGTCCTTTGAGATGCCTCTTAGAAATATTGAGATCTCAGCTGTCAAGGGTGGAGCAGAAACAGATGGGGTACCCACCACCCTGTAAGCGTGAAAGACACACTTGATGACATCAAAACCCTGACTTGAAATGATGCACCCCATTCCCAGTGGCTAATAGAGTGTGTTCTCTACTTAGTTGTACTAGGTGCAAGAGCCATATGGAACTTCCGTGTCGTCATGTGCCCATTCTAAGGTAATAGTTGGGTCAGCACTTAGCCGGCAACAATGGACAAGGGACAGGTGAAGGTCTTGTACCTGACAGTTGTTTCCTTCAAAAGGTGATTATCTTTATCCATTACCTTTTCTGGTATAATCTAGAAAAAGCTTACTTTTCCTAAATGATGAGCTACATCTTTTTTTCCAAAATGCCACAGTACCTGGATTTTCCCAAAGCAGTCCCATATCCACTGAAGTGATTGCAGTTCTTTCCCTCTCTGTGGGCTGAGGGGAGAGAGAAGCTTCCAGAAGACGTGGTACAAGTTCTACAAGGGCCAGATGAGATTTGGCCTAAAGAGAGAATAGATATATCCTGCTTCTCTAATTTCCAGTTTCCCCCCACCTCTGGTTTGTATTTCCTTATTCTGCCTCCTGATAGATTTAAAAAAAAAAAAAAGTGGGGTTATTCTGAACTTAGCATTCCATTTTTACGACTACTGCGAATTTACTGTGCTTTCCTAAGAGAGGAAGGAGGTAAAATACCAACATAAGAAAGAAACATAGCAGTACACAGAAACCTTGTGTTTGAAATGATATAATTCAATACGGTTATCTTAAGGAGTCTTTTTAAATCAGATAGTGCCTCATAGAAATGTGCCAGCGTCTCATTTATCTTGGGACATCCAAAAAAAAAAGGATCATGGGACTGTGTATCCCTGAGGAAAACATGCTAGAGTTTGGCCTATGCTGAGCAGATCTGTTTTTCCCTACTGAGCAGCAATAATTAATGGAACTAGTTTAGTGCCATACAATGCACCAAGCTCTAGATAGACCTTCACACAGAGGCTAAGGTGGGGAGTCATCTCCCAGATAACACGTGGTGGTGACCAGCATCTTAGACATTGTTCCCTACAGCCCAGGCAACTTAACCAGGTAGTCAGGAGTCATCCTGGCATCTGGCTATTATCCTGAAACTTCCTTATCTATGGTACAGCTACTGTTCAGTGTCACTGCTGGACAGAAAATCAGTCCTATCGTATGACACTGTTGCTAGACTGATAGTCTTAGGTTTTACCTAAGAAATCAGGATTTAGTATGTGCAGTACGTGTCCATTTTGAGGTGGAGTGGAATTAGTTTTAGGTAGCTTCCTAGTCTCTGGATGTTGATATTTAATGGCCAAGAACATTATTTCTGAGTCTTTTCATAAATTACAATAAATTTATGTTTCCAGAATGAAGGGGTAACTATAACTGTACTTACCTGCCCACTGTTGACAACTAGAAAACTGAAACATACAAAAATATATATGAAACGACTATTTTCAGGCATTGGATAACAGACAACACAGGATTGTAATCTTTGGAAGAATAGAAGCAAAGGAAGTGAAACCTACACTTGACTCAACTTTCTGCCTGGGGGCATTTTCAGATCATGACGTAGAAAGGCATGACCGAGCAGAGCACTGACAGCCTAACTGAGAAGACAGATCAAACTTTAGAGACCTGAAGCAGCTAGAATTTGTGGAGTAGAATACCAAATAAGAGGAAGCTCTGCAAAGAAAAGACTATATAAATCTGTGGTCTGTCGTTGAATAATAAGCCAAGCATGTACCATGAGAAAGACCACCAAGCCAGGCAAAAACAGAGTGGGAGGCTCTACACTAAAAAGTCCCCAGAGCTCACACAGGGCTGGGTAGTGTTCATATTTTGACAAGCAAGAGTCAAGAGGTTTCACTGGTCACCTGGGGCATTCAATAGAGATCAGAGAAGAACCATGTTCCAGTCTTGGGATTAAACGAGTCCCAGGGTAAAGACTACCGTAGATTCACCCTAACAAAGCTTAAAACCAAGCCCCTAAAGACCAAAAAGCCACAAGTAACTGAACCATCTGCGAGAGCAACTCCATCTATAAAGGAAAACAAAATCCAGAACGGTCTGCCCAGCACTCAATCAAAAATTACTAGACATGTGATCCATAACCTTAAGAAAAATCGGTTGATGGAAAGCAACCACTAAATGGCAGGGAGACAAGAACAGCAGCAAGGACTTTAAAGCAGCTATAATAATTATGCTCAAGGATTTAAAGAAAAACATGAACACAATGAGACAAGAAAAGGAAAGATTTAAAAAAATCTAAGTGTAACTTTCAAGGGTTGAAAAATACAATATCTGAATGGACTTAATAGAAGATTTATTACTGTCAAAACAAAATAGTAATTTGAAAACATAGCAATAGAAACTGTTCAAACTGAAGTATAAAGAAAAAAGACTGAAAAAAATGAATCGAAACTTAGTGGTTTGTGGAACAATATTAAGTGATCCAGGGAAAAGAAAAACATTAGAAGAAATTGTGGCTGGAATTTTTCTAAATGTGATGAAAGCTATAAATCCACAGACCAAAAAAGTTGAACAAACTCCCGGGGGGTGGGGGGGAGCAGGGAATTAATAGAAAAGTCTTAAAGGCAGCTAGAGACCAGGGGTTAGGGGTGGGGGGAAGACACCTTACTTACAGGGAAATATAAATAAGAATTAACACCCACTTCTCCTGAAAGACAAAAGTTAAGTCTGGAAACAATGGAATGACACCTTTACGGTATTGAAAGGAAAAACAAACAAACAAAAAAAAACAAAACAAAAAAACTCCTTCAGGAAATAGAGGACACTTACCAACGGATTTTATGAATGCAGCATTACCCTAAGAGCAAAACCAGTCAGGTATTATAAGAAAAGAAAACATAGACCAGTATCCCTCATGAAAATATATGTAACAAATCCTTACTAAAATATTAGCAATTGAATCCAGCAATATATAAAAAGGGTAATATATTGTCCTGGTTTTATTCCAGGTATGTAAGATTGTTTTAATATGAGAAAAAAAAAAGAGTCAATGTATTTAAGCCTATAAATGGAATAAAGGGGAAAAATCTTATTTCAATAAATACAGAAAATGACAAAATTCAGTGCCGATGATAAAAACATTGAGCACTCTAGTAGAACACTTCCTTAACCTGACAAAGGATGTCTGAAAACCTGCAGAAAACATAGCTAATGGTGAGACACTACACACATTCCCCATAAAATCAGAAACAAGAGCAAGGAAGGCTGCTCTCACTTCTGTTGAATATTGTACTGAAGATCCTCGCCAGTGCAATAAGGCTTGAAAAAGAAAGAAAAGGCATACCCGTAGGGCAGTAAAATTGGCTTTACTCACAAATGACCTGATTGTGTGTGTATAGAATCAAAAAGACTACAAAAATTGCTGCCAGAAATAAGTGAATTAAAGCAAGAGCATCAGAATCAAGTCGATGTATACACACACATCAAAATGTTGGTATGTACACCATAAGTCAATGCAGCTGATCTAGCCACACAATGCAGTACTACGCTGCATTAGCGTAAAGGGACTACGAAAACACTCAACAGTACACTGGCTCTCAAAAACTAGATACTGAAGGGAAGAAGCCGCACCCAAAAGATTACGTATTGTGTCATTTCATGTATATGTCCGTGGAGAATAAGAGGAACTAATCTTTAGGGACAGAAAACAGATCGGTGGTTTGCTGGGGCCGGGGCTTGGGGAGATTCGTTGCAAAGGAGCATGAATGCGTTTTCTAGGGTGATGAAAAAAAAGTGTGGTCTGTCTTATTAGCGGCGGTTACATTGATATATACATTTGTCAAAATTCACTGACGTGCACACTTATAATGGGTATATTTTATTGTTTGTAAACTGTGATAGAGGAGTTTTTAAGTTAATTGACGTGTAGGTATGATTTCTTTTTTTTTTTTTTAAAGATTTTATTTGTTTATTCGACAGAGATAGAGACAGCCAGCAAGAGAGGGAACACAAGCAGGGGGAGTGGGAGAGGAAGAAGCAGGCTCATAGCGGAAGAGCCTGATGTGGGGCTCGATCCCATAATGCCGGGATCAGCCCTGAGCCGAAGGCAGACGCTTAACCACTGTGCCACCCAGGCGCCCTGTAGGTATCATTTCTAAACAAAAATACATGTAATGATATGAGCTGCTAATGACTAATTTATTTGAAGCATTTAGAGAGAGGTGTGGGTCTACATCTTGCCATCAGCTTGGCACTTCGCACACTGCTGGGATGAACAGGGGCATCCTGTGTCCTGGGGCCAGTGGCCGGAACACCAGGCAGGAGGGTGGGGGACTAGAGGAAAATAGGAGGAGAATCTGGGCACATGCTTATTCCTTCATGATTAACTCATCATTGCCTGGGTGCCGGCACTGTGCTATGGAAAATTCCCTCTCTATTCCCTCCAGCTGGCTCTGGTGAGCCCCTCTTTCTGGAAGGGGGATCATATAACCTGGAACTCCAGGCAAACCTCCTCTTCAAGTGAAATAATTTGAATGCAACCTGCCATGTTACCAGTTCAATAACTTGAATGTTACGTACAGTTGTGTTCTTCTGCTATGTCTGTAGGCTTCTGAGTAATGTTCAATTGAAATTCATGTATACAGCCGATATGTGTTTGGTGCCTACTGTGTGCCAGAAACTGGGCTTGTGGCTGGGAATAAAACAGACATGTCCCTACCTTGTTAGAGGAGCACTTGGGGTGCTTGAAAAATTACTGGGTTGGATTCAAAACACTCGATTTTCACCCTGATTCTGCCCTTAATTACTGAGTGACCCTGCACAAGTTACGTAACCTCTCAGGGCTTTACTTTTCCCATCTTCCAAATTTTGATTTTAAGAATCTTAAGTATTCCAGTAACAATGTCCAGCGTGATAGTTAATACCCACTGCTAATGGGACCATAACTTTTTTGGAGCTTGTCTGTGAGACTTGGCGGGAGGGTTCGGGACAGAGGGCTGTGTACAGAGCTCGTGGCATGGTGACATCATCTCTCCATTTGAGAGTCCTTTTTGTAGGCATAATGCTTAGCCTTGGTGGCATATCAGAATCATCTGAGAAGTTGAAAGAATGCCCCACGCCCAGGCTGCACAGTAGACCAGTTAAATCAGAATCTCTAGGGGGGTAGGACCCAGGTGTTCATCACTTTTCAACACACTTAATCATCTACTGATTTATCCCTTGCATATCTGTGACCCCTCATCTCCTCACCCCTTCGAAGGAAATAGCTCCGTGGGATTTGACACATGGCATTGAATTTAAGTGTGCCGTTTGGTAGCGGGCCGTGTTGCTGTGTGTCTTCAACAACCAGTACTGTCATGGGAGCTGAGCCCAAGGCATATCTGAGCCTATGGGTCAGCCCATATATCTACCACCTAGGAAGGAATATCAGATTCTCCTTTGTTCATTATTATCAACATTACTGCCTAATTCATGCATTTATCAGTATTTATCCAGTACCTGCTGTGAGTGGCCCTGTGTCCTGGAGACTCTGTGGAGAGCAAAAATTACAACATGGAAGGAATTGCAGGTGCAAAGTCCCTGTGGCAGAAAGGAGCCGACAGGTTTGTGTGGTTAGAGCAGGGATTGCCAGCTGCCTGTAGTGCGAGGAGACTGGTGATAGGGGAAAGGGCCAGACTTCCCTGTGCCTCGTGGGCAGAGCTGGAGCTGCAGAGAGCAAGGGAGGGACTCGCCACCCTCCATGCATGGTGACCTTCAGCAATATACTGGCTGTTTTTAAGACCACAATAAACCGACATTATTAGCAAAAGCAATGAGGGCATAATTATGAGTCATTCAGAGGAAGTAACCCAAGGGTGGGCACATTTTATTTGGTTCCCTCCCAGACAAAACTGCAGGCCCCACCCCCGCGGCCAGGTTTGTGCCAGACGCTGTGATAAACACTTTATTCCCCCACTCACTCTCCATTACCGGCCTATGAGATATGAACGACGATTGCCCCTTCTAATGGACAGACACAGAGAGATTGATAAGCTGCCCACAGTCACATGGCTACTAAGTGGTAAAACTAGGAACTGAACGCAGGCAATCCCTTTCTGGATGGCCGGTTGATCAGTAGAGCTGGTGCTGGGACAGGATGGGGCTCTGCTTGTTGCTCGTGTTGAAATGTCTTATCTTTATTCGGCAAAACTGGACAGCATGATGAAGTGCTGAACTGAGGGTAACATGGTCAGATGGCATTTGCGCACATAATGGACAACTGATGAAGATGTCCCTCCCAGGATGCGATATACAGTAGTTGTCCTCCAGTCCGTGAAACCAGAACACAAAAATAGACGAACCAATAGCAGCTAATGGAAATTTCAGGGAAGCTTTAGGTAGAATATAATAGGTATGACGTAACTGTGGTCTTTGAGGCTGACTGAATACATTCACTTGATGGATATGCTGTCCGAAAACTGTCCTGCCCCAGAGAAATCCTTAATACAGGACTTAGAAACAGGACTCAAGTTATGACTAAATTCTTATGAAACCAGATGCAAACCGCACATCGTATACTCTCTGGGGTAAGAAACGAGAGTGCTCTGGAAACTATATGGAAAATTCTATGGATATTGTGGTATTATGCATGCAGGCAGCCTACATAAAATCCAGGGCAAAATAGTAAATTGCCAAGAGGCTTGAGCTCATCTGGAATCACTATCAAGGCAACCATCAACATCAAGTACTATGCTTTAGTGGTCTGTGATTGCATGATGTTTGGTACGTGGACCCGTATAAACAAGAGGGACACGGATTCTCTCTTAACTGATACACTGAAATAGGCCAGAGCCAAATCTACATTTGTTGGGTACTTATTCTGTATCAAGCAGTATCTCCTTTAATCCTCAGACTAGCTCTGCTAAGGGAAGTGAGTCCTCATCCTTAAAGATAAGGAAATGGAGACCAAGTCAGTCTAAGTAACATGCCAAAGTCTCATAGTAGCCAGGATTGGGGGTTTGATCCAAGGTGGACCCACAAAAGGCCCTGAAGAGCCCAAAGCAATCTTGAGAAAGAGCAAGGCAAGAGGCATCCCACTCCCTTGATTTCAAAGTATAGTGCAAAGCTATAATAATCCACATAGTATGGTATTGGGATAAATGCAGACACACAGATCAATGGAACAGAATACAGAGCCCAGAAAAATGGTCCCACGCAAATATGGTCAATGAATTTATGATAAAGGAGCCAAGACTATACAATGAGGAAAGAACAATCTCTTTGATAAACAGTGCTGGGAAGACTGGACAGCCTCATGCAAAAGAATGACACTGGGCCACCGTCTTACACCAAACACAAAAATTAACTCTAAAATGGATTTAAGACTGGAACGTAAGACCTGAAACTATGAAATTCCTAGAAAAAAAAAAACATAGGTGGTAAGTTCCTTGACATAGGTCTTGGCAATGAATTTTTGAAACACACCAAAGGTAAAAGCAACAAAAGAAAAAACAAATGGGACTACATCAAAGTAAACAGCTTCTGCACAGCAAAGGAGTCCATCAATAAGATGAAAAGGCAGCCTACTGAATGGGATGAAATATTTGCAAATCATGTATTTGATAAGAGGTTAGTATCCAGAGTATGTAGAACTCAATACCAAAAGACCCATACAATCCGATTTTTAAAAATGGGCAGATCTGAATAGATATTTTCCCAAAGAAGACACATGACCAACAGGTACATGATAAGATACTCAACTCTATTAATCATCTGGGAAATGCAAATGAAAACAACAATGAGATATCACCGCACACCTGTCAGAATGGCTCGTATCAAAAAGACAAGAAATAAAAAATGTTGGTGAGGATGTGGAGAAAAGGGAACCCTCATACATTGTTGGTGGGGAAGTAAATTGGTTAGCCACTGTGGAAAACAATATGGAGGTTTCTCAAAATAAAAAGGGAATTCCATATAGCCCAGCAATTCCACTTTTGGGTGCTTATTTAAAGAAAGCAAAGACAGTAACTCAAAAAGATATATGCACTCCAGTGTTCATTGCTTCACTATTTACAATAGCCAAAATATGGAAACAAAAGTGTCCATCAGTGGGTGAATGGTCAATAATATTGTCATAATAGTGTACGGTGACTACACTTACTTCATTGAGCATTGAGTGTATAGAATTGTTGAATCACTGCGTTGCACGCCTGAAACTAATATAACATTGTCTATCAACTTTACTTCAATAATAAAAATTAAAAAATAAAAATAGGAGGTGTATATATACCGTGGACTATTATTCAGCCATAAAAAAGAGTGAAATCTTACCATTTGTGACAATATGGATGGGCCTTGAGGACATAATGCTAAGTGAAATGAGTCAGAGAAAGACAAATACCGTGCAACTTTCTCTTATGGGTGGGAAGAAAAAAAAACCCAAAAAACTCATACATACAGAGAACCGATTGGTGGTTGCCAGAGGAAGAGGTGTGAGAAATGGGTGAAGGGGGTCAAAGGTTAAAAAAAAAAAAAAGCCTTTGAGATCTAAAAGACCAAGTAATAAGGGTATTTCGGGCACTATGATGGAAGGAGGTGTAGAGTAGGCGGGAAGAAATATTTTGGTGCAGGGAGTATCTCTCCCAACGTTATAGATGGTCTTCTCCTAACACCGTAAGCCGTATTCCTAAAGGTTCCACTCTTGCGGCTGAAGTCTTGCGCAAAGAAAGAGAAAGTGATGTTCCCAAGGTCACGTGGCTTCAAGGAGGGAGGGCAGGGGAGGGGGGCGACCGGGTTCTGCATTATCACCCGCTCGGTTCTGTTTCAATTTGGGGCTTGCAAATGATTCCCAGGCGCTTCTACAGATGTAGAAAACCATCCAAAAATGAGTGCTTGGCCCCAAAGCTGGTGTTTTCAGCTGCTCCTATAAAAACAGGTCAACGAGAGGTTATGCCTGTTGTCCAGGATGCACTGACCAGAGTCTAGAAAGCCTCCTAATTTTTTTTGCAGACACAGACACGAACGTCTGGTCGTCTGTTGGCAGCCAAACCTCGGATGGGGCTTGAAGTAGCAATATTAAACACGGTCGTCGCTTCCTTCCCTTTCTCGCTGCCGTAAGTCCTCAGCTGCCGGGCTGTTTCCCCAGACCCGCTGCCGAAGACCGTCAGGCAGTCCGTTGAGCCCCGCTGAGGCCGATTTCGTTTGTTCGACAGCTGCAGAACCAGGAGCTGCTGAGGGCGATGATGAAGAAGGCTGAGCTGGAGATCAACGGCAAAGTGATTGGAACAATGAAGAGGCTGGAGGACCCCGTGCAGCGACAGCGTGTCCTGGTGGAGCAGGAGAGACAGAAGTACCTACACGAAGAGGAGAGGATCGTCAAGAAGCTGTGGTGAGTGCCCAGCACCTGTTGCGTGTTCCTCTGTGCGAGCCGGAAAGGGCCCTGTCCTTGCCGAGCCACGAGGCCCTTCCTCGGTGCTGCTCTCTCCCGCTCTCTCTCCTGAGCCCCTACTGGGCACACGCTGGAGTTCTGCCCCTTCTGGGCATCCGCGGGCCCGTAGCGCCCCTCCATCCAGCCCCAGAAAGTTCACCTGCGCTTGTCTCTTTAAAAGCCGGGACACCACACTCCTGTGTAGGGCTCGGCGCACATCCAATTAAAGGAAGCAAACGGCAGGACCCAGTGACACACGGGAAGTCTGCCTTTAATCTCAGTAAATGAAAACTAATAGCCAAGATAACAGTGTTGAAATTATCTTCCTATTATTCGACTGTAGTTAAAAGCGCAGAAGAAGAATGTAACGTGTAGAGTATGTCTGATCCAGGAATGAAAGATACCTCCTTGGATATTATCAATCTTCTGTGAGGTTCTTACTGAAAACACCTGTCAATTCCCACTATTGAAATGAGCAGTTTTATTACTCCCCAGTCCCTAGGGCAGGCCCATCTGTTATGGTAAGATATGTTTTGTTATGCAATGAAGATTTATCATAGAATGATTTCACCTTCTAGTATCATGAATAGCCATTTTTCTGGGTTCCCCTACTGTCGCTAATTCCCTTCTTAAATCTCCCCAGTTGGGACTACAAAGAAACAACTTTCCCATTCTTCTCATGAGCAGAAGGTCCAGAAGTCTCCATGATGGAAAGTGTTACTTTCTAGCCCCTATTTGATACTTGAGCTTGTATCACTTCCCATGCCAACCCAGCGTGTCGCATTAAAAATAGAATGTCCCTCTCAGTAGCAGTCCAGAGGGGAAAAGAAAATTAGAGTTCCTACTTTCCTAAAAAATGGAATTTGACCACCGTTCACTGACCTCTCAAAATCGCTTCCAAAATTTTATGTAGTTCATGTGTGTGTAGACAGTTGATCACCCACCGTGAGGCGATAAGGCTATTGTTTGTCGGAAATGTTTTTGTGACAGCCCAGTTGTCTAAATCTAGGTGTTAAGATGCTTCTTGAAAGCTTCTTTAAAAATACATACCCTTTTAAGACTATTTCATCAATTTTCCAATTAATTTACAAAAAAGGAACTTTTCTTCTTTTCAAGCTTGTGTTTCTTGAGGAGCTGAGGTAAGTCTTGCTTCTGGCCTAGAAAAAGCATCTTTAGTCTCGATACTAGCCAGGACTAGTAGCCCCGCCCCAGAGCGAGGTAGGAAGGGGAATGGGGGACGTATGGTGCGGAGGCCACACACGGGTAAGATGTGCACAGGGCAGAGGAGGAATCCAATCTGGGGAAGCCGAACATACGAGAATGTGTACAGCACAAAGCAGGTGACTGACAGGTGACAGGTGAACCTAGACAAAGGAGAGATTCCTCTGGGCTCCAGGGATCAAGAAGACTTAACCTGAAATAAGTTATTTTTCACGTGCCCCCTTGCCCAGGGCGGTGCCATTTTTATAGTGGGGTCTCAAATGGTTGGTTAAACTGAACCAAGATGGCCTGGAGGATAGGTGGGGTTCCGTCAGTGCGGGCTGGCGGCGGTGGGGGGGCTCCCGGGCAGAGAAGCCTGTGAAGCAGCAAGTCTCAGGAGAAGGAAGGTGCAAGGTGTCCTTGGAGAATTGCGGGTCTCCCACTGTGGCGGGAGAGTGGGTGCAAGACGCAGATCATGTCTCGTATCTGGGTAACGCCATTCCCGCTTGCTTGGTGACTGCCCATATCTGAGACCACACTCAGCCTGGCATGCCTGCTTGACGTCTGTGGGGCCTGTGTTTACCGAGATTGGAAGATCACGTGACAGAAACCAGGATCCCGGGCTTTTCGTGTAAGCGCATGGGTCCAAGCCCAGATTCAGAACTTGTGTGGATGGAGCCGGAGAATGTGCACTTTACAGAGCTACAGGGGACATCCTGAAGTGTCTTCACATTTGACAGTTACTGCCGGCCTGATGCGGAGGCCACTGAAGTTTTTTGATCAAGGACGTAGTGAAGTCAGAGCTGTATTTCAGAAAGGTCCCTCTGGTGATCACGTGCGGGACTGATGGAGGGGGAAGCATCGCTGTCGGGGAAGCCATATTGGAAGCGTAGTAACAGTTCAGTCAAAAATCAGTAAGGCCTGGGGCGTCTGGGTAGCGCAGTCGTTAAGCGTCTGCCTTCGGCTCAGGGCGTGATCCCGGCATTCCGGGATCGAGCCCCACATCGGGCTCCTCCGCTGGGAGCCTGCTTCTTCCTCTCCTGCTCCCCTTGCTTGTGTTCCCTCTCTCGCTGGCTGTCTCTCTGTCACGTAAATAAATAAAATCTTAAAAAAAAAAAAAAAAAAAAAAGCTTGATTAGATTCCAAAGCTGAGGGGATTCTCCATAAATTGGCTTAACAGAACTTTTAGGAAAAAAAAAAAATCAGTAAGGCCTGAATCAAGGCGTAGAGATAGGAATGGGAAGAAAAATCAAATGCAATGGACTGATTAGAGGGATCAGAGGAGCGATGGAGAGCGGGTTACAAAAGACAGCCGGAAAGTTCAGCTCTGGAACATTAGGAAAACAATGATCTCCTCTCCCTCCCTTCTCTTCCCCTGCTCTTCTCCTTATACACACACACACACACACACACACACACACACACACACACACACACAGGAAAATAAGTTCCCTTGGGTGTCATATTAGGATAAGTTACTGTTGAGCCATTCAGATGGCAGAGAAATGAAATTTGGGTCTAGAACTGTGGAGAGAAATTGAATCAAGATCATTCCTCTTTAGTGGGTTTCCATTTGGAAATAATTGGGCTTCTAATAGATGAAATATATTCGGACAAATTGATGCTTCTTTTTAACTAAGGTGGAAGGAAAGGCAGCTTACACAAATCGAACAGATTTACATATAAACCACAGCATCTGTGCACATCTGGCACTCCTTTGAGCAGAGTTCACATCTCCAGTCATATTGATGATGTAATATTGAAAATTCGTCTTCAGCGTTCATTTTAGCTCGCTGATCTCTGTTACACTGTGAATGAACAAATTTATCCGACTGCTTTCTAAAAGATATCGTAAGCGAATGAACAGAAGTGACATTGTTGTATACAGTAATATCAGTACACTTTGATGTATGTTCCTTGATCAACAAAGGCAAAGCTGTGACATTTAAGGGTCTCCTGTGTGCAGACTTATGAAATCCAAGAGGCACACTGTGTAGGAGAGATTAAAACGGAATTTTAGGCAGGCTGACTTGGGGTCAGATGATAGCTCCCAGGAGTATTAATTGCAGCCTGGCAGGCTTGTGGGCTGTTAATGGAACCGTGATAACATTAGGGTCTTAACTCTTCCCTCAGAGCTTGGAAGGACTGGACAGTGTGTCCTGTCTGCACACTAAAATGTTTCAGTTTGGTGATGAAATGGAAAATAATTTTTCCACACATAGGTGCCGTATTTAGAGCGCTTATGAGGGACAGCACATGTTGCCTCCTCAGGGATGTGGTAGCTGTAAGAAGTTTCCCATGGGTGGGTTCACAGAACAGTGGCACCTTTCCATAGTTCACAGATGAGGACAGGGAGTGGATGAGGCTTTCCCTTTTGGGTTTGAAATTGTGTCATTTCATCTGAAGGGATCACAGGCAGATTGGGTCCATTTTCCATAACGGGATGAAGGACGTCACCAAAAACCCCATCCCGCTTCTCTACAGCGGATGAATTTGGTGCTTGCCCCATGGTCCTTGTGAAACACACCTGGCATCCTGCCTGAGTCCCTGCCACTGTGTTTGTGCCATCCGCAACTCTGTCTGTGCGCCCGCTTAGGGGGAAAGGTCTGGGAAGGCCATCTTTTTGCAGACCCCCTGTGTCCTCTCTCTCTCTTCCCCGCCTGCGCTAAGCCCTGTATGCAGGCAGGTGGAATGCTGGTCACCTGCTGCCACCTAGTGGTTCTTCCCCTCTCAACATCCTTTTCCTCCACGTTCTTTAACAGAGGTTTTCTGTTGTCAGATTTACAGGCAAATGGAAGTGATACAAACATGTGTTTAGGATGCGGTTATTAACGTGCCCGGGGGACAGGATGTTGTCGGTTTGTTTGGTTGGTTGGTTGGTTTGCATTTTGAAGCAGAAGATCTTAATTTAGTTCTGTTGGAACTCTATCCCCTAGTACCTTAGGGGATGTGTGTATATGTGTCTGTGTGCATGTGTGTGTGTGTGTGTATGTGTGTGTTTCTCTCACACCCTCTCTCTTACACACAAACACCAGAAATCAGATCTGTGATCATTTTTCCTCTGTAGCTTAGAGCGGAAAGTCAGTCCTTATTGATGAGATCGTCAGTGTAAGGTTCTCCATCAGGGGCAAGTTTGCTTCCCTCCCCTCCCCTCCTCTCCCTTCCCCCAGGGAGACAGCCTTATTTGTCACAGGCTCGGGGAGGGGGGTTGCTACTAGCATCTAGTGGGTAGAGGGCAGGGGTGCTGCTGGACACCCTACAATGTACAGGACAGGCCCCTACAAGAAAGAATTACCCAGCCCAAAATATCAAGTTCCAAGTTGAGAAGGCTGACTAAACCCATCGGGACCCCTCCTTTTGCCCCGCTATGGTGCACACACTCGATCCCCTTTGTCACATTACAGTGCACACACCCCTCCCTTAGTTGGCATCAGCATCCCCCCTGAAAATAAAGAATGGGTCCTTTGTCAGCCAGCCACCATCTTCTCTCTGGCCAACCAGGGCGTCCCCATGAACAACTTCCTTGCACCTGCCTTACACCTCAGCAGACTATTTAAGCCAAGCCACGCTACTCTTGCGAGCTGCCATCTTAGCGGAAGGCCAGGGGGGCTGGGACGAGCCCTTTGCTACTGCAGCTGTCCTTTTTGAGGACCTCGGTGTTCACCCCCATCTGCCGGTCTGCTCCTCCCCTCCCCCCCCCCACAGTGAGCTGGAAGACTTTGTTGAAGACTTGAAGAAGGACTCTACATCAGCCAGCCGAGTGGTCACTCTAAAAGACGTGGAAGACGGGGCTTTCCTCCTGCGACAAGTGGGAGAAGCTGTAGCTACCCTGAAAGGTGAGCCTCCTCCTTGAAGGGAGAAGTCCGAAGCCTGTCTCCTGGGGCGTTTAGACATCTGTCCAGGAGTGAAGGATTCGTTCATTCGTGCATGTGTGCGTGCGAGTGGTCATCAAGCACCTGCGTGTGCCAGGCGCTGTTCCAGGCACTTGGGATGCGTCACTGAACGAAATAGGCAAATACCCCTGTGTTCTTGGAGCTTCTGTTTTAGTGGGTGCAGTGGGATCTAGGACTAAGGGATTCTAGTGACCGTTTCTCTCCACTGGGCTCTTTCAGTGCTCCAGGGCACCCGTGCCAGATTCATTACAAATGACCCCAAGGGACAGTTGCCTTTATCCCGAATATACAGACAGGAAATGAGGCGCAGAGGACCTCCGCCCTTGCCCGAGGCCACCTGGAGCCCAGCTCTGTCTGACAGGCGTCTGCCTCCTGAAGATGTGTGTGGAGCATGGTGGCCGACGAACCCCACGCGTCCAGCCCTATCCAGTGCTCATGCGGGGTGGGGCTCCCTGTTCTGCTTTTTCTCCTACAACGCACCCTCTGCTCTTGGCTTGCAGGAGAATTTCCAACCCTACAAAACAAGATGCGAGCCATCCTGCGCATAGAGGTAGAGGCCGTGCGGTTTCTGAAGGAGGAGCCCCACAGGCTGGACAGTCTGCTCCAGAGGGTGCGGAGCATGACCGACACCTTGACCATGTTGCGGAGGTAACCGGGCCTCCCCGGGGGTGGGGAAACGTCCCGAGGGGAGGCAGCGACTCCTTCCCACCCCAAATGTTCTACTGCAGTATGACCGGAGGTCCCGAGTCTTCAGCTCAGACCGGCTGCGTTTGGCACAGCCTTAGTTAACATTAGTAAACCTAGTAAGACATTAAAAAAAAAAAAAAGTCATTTGAAGCTGGTTCTTTAAAGGTGAGGAATGGATCACAATATTTTACTAGCTTCCTTCCGTTCAGGAGCACAGATGCCTTCAGGTAGAAGCAGAGATACGCACCAAAGTTCAAGAGAGGGTGTTAGAGGCAAGGCGCTGCCTAACTCGAGGCAGGGGTGGGCAGGTGGGAGGAGAGGTTCAGAACTGGAAGTCGCTTTCATGAAGATGACTAGTGGCCGTGGAAGAAAGGGCACAGTAGCATGAGACAGAAAAGGGGGAACAGATCCTTGGGGACCCTCGGGGATCGAAGGAACAGGGTTGGTAAAAGAAACAGAAGGGAGTAGCAGAGCAGAGTCACCAAAGGCAATTGTCTTTTTTCAAATCAAAGAAGAAAGAACGTAAGAACACGAGGCACCGATTAAAGATTATCGGTCAAGTTTGACATCGTCTGCCATATAACTACATTGATCCTAACAGTAACCCCGAGGAAGGCATTAGAAGGCGTTCTCATCCTCCCGTCCTCGTCCTCATCGTTATTATATTCTATAGAAAACTGTCTGAGGCTCAGAAAGGTAAGGTTCCCCACGTCGTAGCTAGAACATGGCTGGACTGATGACATTCAGGCACAGGTCTGTCTGACCCCAAAACCACGTCCTTTCCACTGCACCATGGGTGGAAATTGACGGATAGCTTCAAATGACCCCAAAAAGCAGAGGAGGATGAGGACCAGCCCAGCTGCTAGATTTGAAGTCACTGTTGACCTTGCAGAAAGGCTTGGTCGAGTCCAGGTCGGGAGGCTGAGTGGCATGAAGAGCACGGGCGAGGAAATAGAATACACTTGACCCTTGAACAACTCAGGTTTGAACTGCACAGGTCCGCTTGTGTAAGAATTTTTTTCGATGAATACAGGGCAGTACAGTAAATGTGTTTTCTTTTCCTTGTGATTTTCTCAGTATTTTTTCTCTCTTTGTTGTAAGAATACAGTGATAACATACAATATATGTGTAAATCAACTGTTTATGATATAGGTAAGGCTTCTGGTCAACAGTAGGCTATTAGTTAAGTTTTTTTGAGGGGGCACTGTGCCGGGGGTCCGGACCCCTAACTCCCATGCTGTTCAGAGGTCAGCTGTATGAGCTGCCCTCCCCAGGGCTTCGGCAGTGAACGGAGGAGAGCGTGGAGGGCTCGGGAAGCTTTGGGTGTTGGAACTGAGTATCTCTGAGGGCTGTCCAGCCAGGACTGGGTACAGGAGTTATTGTTAGCATCATATGTGCCACCGTCACGCAGAAAGTGATGGAACGGCATCTGGCTGGGCATGGCGGTGCTAGTGGAAAGGGAGAGACAGCCCATCTCTTGAGGAAGGACTGAGAAAGCAGCTACTAGAGACAGCCAGGAGGCAATCGGAGGGCATTAGGAAGTTGCTATGGAAACCCTCAACCCTGAGCTGCTACTCTGGGTTTTCGAATGTCTTAATTTTGCAACCGCAGCTTGCCCGGCTTGGGGATGACACAGCGTTCAAGGCCATGCCATGAAAATAAAATACAAACTACCCATTTTAAGAGTTAATGCTGCTATGCCTGGTTTCTCCCAGACATGTCACCGACGGGCTCTTGAAGGGTGCAGATGCCGCCCAGGCCGCTCAGTATGTGGCCATGGAGAAGGCCACGGCCGCCGAAGTCCTGAAGAGCCAGGAGGAGGCACCCCACGCCTCGGGCCAGCCCCTCCACGCGGCAGGAGTCCCCAGCGACATGAAGTCGGAAGTGGTGCCCTTGACCGTTCACCATGCACAGAGCTCCCCTGTGGTCATCCAGCCCTCCCAGCTCTCCGCCGCCCTGCTGAACCCTGCCCAGCACCTGCCTGCCGGGACCGGTCCTCACCCGGCCAGCCCTCCAGCCGCCGCACAGGAGGGGACCTCCGCGCTGTCGTCCGCTCAGGCCCCTCAGTCCCCACAGACTCCCATGAACGGTTCCACCATGCAGAGTTTGTTCATCGAGGAAATCCACAGCGTGAGCGCCAAGAACAGGGCGGTGTCTATCGAGGTACGGTCCTATTTCCATTTCTCGTAGCCCCATAAGGGAATAACACGTGGTCCTTTCCTTGAGGAGTTTATCGTCTGGTTGTAAAGATAGTACATATATGTGTATGTGTATCAAAGATAGATTTTTGTCAAATATTTATGTGATTATATCAAAGATAGATTTTTTAGCCCTATAAATGGGTTTCAGTGGCCAGATTAAGAGAAAAGTCATCAGATTTCAAGAAGGGTAGGAAGTGAGGCCCTAGTGTGCTGGGAAGTGTTTAACCACGCCCTGACTTGTAGAATTTGCCCGTTTCTGTGGTGTATTTTCCCACCATCGCCAATGTCAAGTTACAGCAGGATGTCAGGGAACGTACAATTGGGGAGAACTGTGAGTCAGCTCCCCCCAGCCAGCACGTACAGGCCCCGGCTTACCACTGGTGAATGCAGGCCTGCAGAGGGTTTGCCAGTGGTCTCGAAAAATCAGTAGAGTCTGGGTGAGTGGAGCAGGGTGGTGAGGGCAGGCTGGGACGGAGGCACGCTGGAGCGAAGAGAGCCACGAGTAAACCTGTTTAATGGGAACAAGACAGAGGAGCCGAGGCTGGCAACACAGGCTGAAGCCAGATTTAGAGGAGCTTGCAAAGCATCCGAGATGTCTCAGGGTCCTGGGGTGGCCATCCAAAAAATACTGCTGCTTGGCCCGGCCATAAAAAAATAGCTTCATTGGGGCACCTGGGTGGCACAGCGGTTGGGCGTCTGCCTTCGGCTCAGGGCGTGATCCTGGCGTTATGGGATCAAGCCCCACATCAGGCTCCTCCGCTATGAGCCTGCTTCTTCCTCTCCCACTCCCCCTGCTTGTGTTCCCTCTCTCGCTGGCTGTCTCTATCCTGTCGAATAAATAATAAAATCTTAAAAAAAAAAATAGCTTCAGAAAAGCACTCTGAAACAATGTACGGAATGCATTAAGGTGTGGGTCTAGAATTAAGGGGGTGGGATGGGAAGTAATTAGCATAGTCTTGGGATAAAAGGCAGAGGCAGTCAAAAAGGAAAGAGAGGGGCGCCTGGGTGGCACAGTCGTTAAGCATCTGCCTTCGGCTCAGGGCATGATCCTAGAGTCATGGGATCGAGCACCACATCAGGCTTCTCCGGTAGGAGCCTGCTTCTTCCTCTCCCACTCCCCGTTTGTGTTCCCTCTCTCGCTGGCTGTCTCTATCTCTGTCAAATAAATAAATAAAATCTTTAAAAAAAAAAAATGGAAAGAGAAAACTAGGTCCTAACGTCACAGAACAGAAAACAGGCCATGTTTTTAAAGATTCTTTTTATCAAGAGCTGGTGTCAGTGCCTGAGTCACGATGCTTCCTCCTTCCTTTGCCCCATATGCCCTCCACTCCTTAGCCCAGACCCTGGTCCTGACCATCCTGTCTCTCTCGCACGTCCGCAGTGGGTAATTCAGGTCTCAAGAGAAAAATAACCTCTTCAAACTGCCATGGCCACGGTCATGGCAGCCGGGCCTCTGAACCCTACGTGGCTTCTCTGCCCGCCCCCAAGTCAGTGGCTCTGCCCCTGATCCAAGCCAGCCGCTCATAAAATGCATCTCACAGGAGGGGTGAAATGTGATTGCCTCATGCCCTGCGGTGCAGGGGTGCAGCCTGAAAACACGTTTCCTCCCAAGGAGGAGTGGATCTGCCCCTTCAGACATGTCTGTATGGAAATGATGTCAGTAGGAGGACTCGTTCATGTAAGAAGTATCTGTTGAGAACCCACTGAGCACAGTTACCGTTGGTATGTGTGTATTGTAAGTTTCAATTTATAAGTCATCTCTAAAAATGCCCTGATCTGCAGAAAGTCAGGCCTGGGACTTTCTGTCTAACCCGCTGCTGATGAATGAGGGGAGCTTCCTTCACACCCAATATCTGAGCCCTGCTGTGCTCCGGGTCCGTACAGGCTCCGGGGCAGGCAGTGAACCGAAGGGACAAAGTCCGTGCTTTCAAGGAATGTATGAGCTTATAGGGAGAGATGAGAACCAGTGTATGCCAGGGGATAATAAATGCTAGGAAGGACAGAGAAAGTGGAGGAGGGGTTGGTAAGGATGGTGATGGTGGAGACTCTTGTTTACATGGCGTGAGTCTTGGGCGAATCCTCATCTCCCTGGGCCCCAGCGTCTCCTGTGTAAAGTGTGCTAATAAAGCGATCTCCTCGGTCTCCTCCCCTTCTTACGTTGCGGGGTTCTAGTAATCCCAGTGCAACTTCCCCTCTGCCCATCTGGAATGATACCTGTGCCACCCCAAAATCACAGGAAAATGTTCTTTTCAAAAATGTACAGGCATTTAAAAATGCATTTCACGTATTTCCCCCTACCGTAGAACTTGATGGAGCTTAGAGGTCATCGACATAACCCCCATTTTATACATAAGAACGTTTGACCCCATATAACAATTCTTAGGCAGACGTGGAATGGAGGTCTAGGAATCTTTGTTCCCAATGAGTGTTTTGGTTTTTGTTGCTGTCCGTTTGCACATCTCCTCTGCGATGAAAACTCAGTTTCAAGAACAGAAACTTGGTTATGGGATGAGTCCTTTTGAAACCATATCCCTGTGTCCTTTTTATTACTATTGGAAAAGGTAGCATAAGTGCTCAGTAATCCGTTAACGAGTGAATTTGGGTTTCTGAGCTCACTTCTCTGTGAATGAATGTCAGTTACTTGGGCTTAAGTGGCAGAGAGCACAGAGGCAGGGTTGTCTGAGGTACAAGAATGTCCCTCAGCACGGACGCCAGAGCATTATTTTATCAACATTTTACCTGTGTCACACTTACCCCTATACCGACATGAAATCTCTAATGAGCTCTCCCTCTGGTGGCTAAACTTTCTTCACTTGTGATTTTCCTGCAGAAAGCAGAAAGGAAGTGGGAAGAGAAGAGGCAAAACCTGGACCACTATAATGGGAAAGAGTTTGAGAAGCTGCTAGAAGAAGCTCAGGCCAATATCATGAAGTCAATTCCAAACCTGGAGATGCCACCAGCCTTGGGCCCACAACCAAAGGGCGATGCCCCAGGAGACAAGCTAGAACTTTCAGGTGAGGTGCTCCCAGAGCTGGGCAGGCCGGCTGCTGAAGCACGTGCTGGCCAACAGACCCAATCTCTCACTTCTCGAGGATTTTATAAAATTGTGAAATTGGAAAAACAAATCCTCAGGTATCGCTAGATTCCCAGTCCCACTTTTTAACCAAAACCATGGCAGGGAAACTGTGTTCTGCATGAGGGTACTAGAATTGTGCCCAGTAAGGTAAAATTTAGATTCCTAGCTTCTACATTTCCTATGAATTTATGACACTTCACAGCACCAGCTGGGAGAATAAGAGGGCCCCATTTAAAGTGAGAGCTTTTCATATGCTGCAGGAGGAAAATGCCAGCCTTTATGAGCTCCCAAGGGGATATTAGATCATAAGGCGAAATTGCATTTTTAAAATCAAAATTATTAGGTTGTATATTGAACCAACTAAACTATGGAAGTTAAGCATCAATGTGTCACTAACAACATAAAGTAACTGTTAGAAAACCCAGCCTACTAAATCTGCAACCAACAAGCCCCACGCCTTACTCTGATTTCAGAGCTGTGTACAAAGACACGATTATACTTGCAGCCCAGGGTCTCAGAGCCACGTTCAATGATGCCTGGTCCAGGAACTAAAATTAATTTGCAAAGGAGTCGCCATCCTGACCCGCATGCCCAGGAACATGAAAGCAGATACAGTTTATAACCACTGACCTCCTTCCCCAGAGCTGCTCTAACATTCCACTCACAGAAACTCTCCCATCAGTCTGTGCTAAGTGTTTCACCTCCTTTCCCCACCTGCCAGCTGTGTGAGGCCTGTTGAGGGACCCCCCTGGAGGGTGAGGCAGCACGTGCCCGGGAACGAAGGGGCCCCGGAGGGGCGGCTCTGCTCTTCCCAAGATGGCTTTTCTCCCAGAGTTCCCATGACGAATTTCTCATATCCTAGGATCGACCCCCTTCTATTTCTCTCTGGCCTCATTTGGCTCCTTCCATGATTAATTTTGTCAGAGAGTCCCTGGGTGTTTTAGACTCACAAGTAAATTATAAAAAACAGTTATACGTTAGAACTGTTCCTTCTCCATGATTATACAGCAAAAATTATAAGACGACATTTTGTTAACTTATCACATTTGGGCTTTTTATGCCTTCAGATTAAAAAAAAATTGCATGAAGTAGTTTTAAAAAATTAGTCCCCGAAGTATTTTTCACTCAGTTAAAATGTTCTTGTTGTTCTCTTTATTTTTATTTTATTTTATTTTTGAAGATTTTATTTATTTATTTGACAGAGATAGAGACAGCCAGCGAGAGAGGGAACACAAGCAGGGGGAGTGGGAGAGGAAGAAGCAGGCTCCCAGCAGAGGAGCCTGATGTGGGGCTCGATCCCATAACGCCGGGATCACGCCCTGAGCCGAAGGCAGACGCTTAACCGCTGTGCCACCCAGGCGCCCCTATTTTTATTTTATTTTCAAGTAAACTCTACACCCAGCATGGGGCTTGAACTCACGACCCTGAGATCACAAGTCACACGCTCCGTTGATGGAGCCAGCCAGCCAGATGCCCTTGGTTTTTATTTTTTTAACACACGGCCTCGTTTCTTGTCAGAAAGAGTCCACTAATGTGCAAACTACGAGAAATGCATAAGGATACAAGCCGTTACCTGCAAACGTTGGTTTCTATCACTTTTACTTACTTGGCATGGATTTTTTTATTTATTTGTGTTTACTAATGAGGTAAAATTCTATGCTGAGGGTTTAAAAGAAAAAACTTTTTGTATTTCCTCTTGTGCACACTGACTGCTTCGATAATGGGAATGAACCACTAACTAGCGCCTGCACAGCAATGGAAAGTTTTAGGGACTGTAGCCTCATTCCGTGTCAAGGAAAAATTACTCGCAGAGCTGTGTGTTAAAAAGACCAAGGAAGACTTGAGTCAAGGCCACCGCAGCAGGGGGAGAGAAATTGAACTCAACTCTGAAGGCAGCATAGCAAGGCTAGGGAGATTCTTGCTGAAAGCAGGCCAAGGGCTTGGATGTCCAGGGCGGGGAATGCGGAACCAGATCAGATGTCAAGAACAGGGGGTTCTTGCTAAATTGACTTAGTAGAATTCTTTGCTAAAACTGGGCTGAGCCGACCAAGGACAAAGCCTAGCAGAGAAGAGGGCTCGGAGGAGCCTCACCAAAGCTGGTCAAAGAGGCAGTCTTTGTCATTACACAGGAGAGGAGACCTGGGCCCACCCCCAGGGCCCATCAGCCTGTGCCAGTCCCTGGAGGGGCCCACAAAGCTGCTGAGGCCATCCCCAGGCTGGGCTGCTGGCTTAGGAACCAGCCAGGTGGCCCAGGGCTGCTTGGGCCTTGCCACCTTGCACCCTTATGCATGAGGCTAGAACCATCCATGACACGTAATCGTGGGCATTTCACCCCGATGATTTACCCACCTCCTTATTACAATCTTAAGTAGAAACTCCTCAAACAGCTCTGACTAGGTTGCTCAGAAGAGAGAAACACATTCCAGGGAGGGCACCGTGTTTCTAGAGAGAGCTGGGGCAAAGCCCGCTTGCAAGGGCTGACCGCGCAGTGCCGGTTCCCCCGCTTTAGTGAGCTCTCAGGTTGAGTGCTGGTGAAGGGCAGAGGGGAGGAATATTGACTGAGAAAGGCAGGAATGGGGCCGACTGTTTAAGTTTTATTAAGTGCCTTTTGGGGCAGTTTTCTGGAGAACGCTAAGCAGATATCTGCATTTTCTGACCTTTGGCGCCCATCCTTATACCTCTGTAGTTCTGTTTACGGCCTCCTGTCGTTAGCAGAGAACACTGTCCAACCACACAACCATGACCAAAAATCCACTTTCTCGCTGACTTTGTTTCCTGTTCCATCTGCCTCCCGCTTGCCTTTTGGCCCTTCAGTGGCCAGATTCTCGTAGCATCCGCTGGTCCGGCCCCTCCTGCTTACACTGTCTTTCAGACTTGAGGGACGGAGGCTTTAGAGGCTGTGCACGGGGCTCTAGATTGTTTTTTTTTTTTTTAAGATTTTATTTATTTTGAGATGGGGGGGTAGGGAGAGCAGAGGAAAAGGGACAAATAGACTCCACACTGAGTGCAGAGCCCGCCATGCAGCTCGATCCCACGACCCTGAGATCATGACCTGAGCCGAAACCAAGAGTCAGCCACTGAACCAGCTGAGCCACCCAGGTGCCCCTGGACTTGTCTTTAGGCTCCAATATTTCATCTCTCCAAGTAATACCCAGATTTTTTGTTGACTAAGGGTAGCTCATACTTGCATTTACAATAAGCCAGTATGTACTACTCCAGATGCTTCCCGTATGTTATTTCATCCTCACAGCACCCCAGTGGAGAAGATTATAATAATACCCATTGAACAGATGAGAAAACTGAGGCAGAGAGAAGTTAGTTACCTTGTGCAGGATCTTTCTGAGATTTCACGTCAGTCAGGCTTTAGGGTCTACACCTTTAATCATCACCATAGGGAGAGACTAGACAAATGTTTAAGTCAGAGTGCATCGAGTTTCTAGAAATACACTGTACTGGACATTATCTTGCAAAGACATTACTTTCCAATGACACACTGTTTTCCAGAAGACTCTCCAAATTCAGAACAAGACTTGGACAAGCTGGGGGGTAAGTCCCCACCTCCTCCTCCCCCGCCCCCTCGGCGGAGCTACCTGCCAGGATCAGGGCTCACCACCACGAGGTCCGGAGATGTGGTCTACACCAGCAGGAAGGAGAACACCACCGCTAAGGTCTGACGGGTTAAGCGCCGGTAAACTGGTCTCTGGGTTCAAATGATACCCTTAGACGGGGTTCTCTCTCTCTTCTCCTTTAGAGGTAGTAAGGCAGAGTAGGAGAGACTTGACTAAGCTAAATCACAGGAAGGCCCCACAGATGGGAAAATGGCAGCCGGTGTTATTGGACTTGACTCGGCAGCCCGAGCTTTATCCTTTCTTGACTTTGAGCTGCAACAACGTAAAATGCAAATCACAAGCTACTTCCGCAGCAAGACGGCACAAGATTGAAAATGGCGGGGGGGAGGGGCCAGAGAAAGACCATCTCAACAAAGTTAGATGAGCTAACACAGTTGTGACAGGCTGTCCAGAAAGATGGTCAGTGGGTTTTAGTTTCCACTTCACTTGGCAAGTTTTGTCTTCTGTGTTTGTGAAATACGATTTCCCAGGAGACGTAGTACGGGCGGGCCTTCCTTAAAGGCACTGAATGTTGAGTAGTTACAATTTTGTGAAAAATCTTCAATCCCTTCACCAGAATGACAGCTTGTACCAACAAAAACCCCAAACTAAACGCAAGGGGCTGTGACAGTCTCTGAACTCGAGTTGAAGAGGTAGGTGGCCAGCACGCCAGACAGTAAGGGATCGTGTGTTCTCGTGGTCTGGCCCTCTTTTTGGCCAGCACCCGCAGGGGTTAAGCCACCATCTGTGATCTGAATCTTCCACAGGCAAGCAGTGAAGATGCTGGACCAAGCCCCCAGGCTAGAGCCACAAAATGTCCAACAGAGGAGCCTGCCGCTGCCTGGACCCCACCCCCACCACCAGTCACTACCTCCTCCTCGAAGGATGAGGAGGAAGAAGAGGAAGGAGACAAAATAATGGCAGAACTCCAGGTACGTGGCTGGGGTGACGGACTGTGGCTCCTTGCCTCCCTCTCTAGGGCTTTCTGGCCGTGTCTCTCACAGAGTCATTAGCTAAAGAGAGCTGGCAAGGAGTCTTTGGACTTAGGCCCTGAAAGCTGTGTCTTCTGGCCTTGGCTTCCACTTTTCCAAGATGGTGCTGAGCGAGGCTCTCAGGGTACCTCACAACGTGTGTAAGGAATGATCATTTCACAGAACAGCTCGGGAAGTTCATACAGAAAATCAGTTGCAAGTTTTCCTAGCTCTGGCTGACAGGATTTACTTTCCTGCTTTCATTCTTCATAGTCGGCTTCATTTCAAAAGCAATTAAGACAGGGGTCAGAAATACCGGGCATTGGCTTGTCTTCATGGGGACTGACGAAGGCCCGCTTCAGATGCCGTCCCATCCTTTGGTTGGGATACTTAGAATGGCTGCCCTTAGGCCTCTGCCCTGCATACCCGGCTCCCATTCCGTGTCAGCGTCATCTTTTCAAATAGTCTGACGAGCTGAATGATTCCACTTCCCATTTTCTGTGGCCTGTTTGAGAAACGATAGTTTATTTATTGGCTTTGGATTTTTATTTTTTAACTAATTGACACAGTCCATTCATAGGATTAAGGATGGGGTAAAGAAACTGTACTCAAAGCTTATCCCACATTCAAATCATCGCTGTGAATCTACCATTGGGTGTACGTTCTAAGAATTTCTCTAACCAGAGACATACGCATAATTCCCAGACCATAGTCTGTTCGTAGACTATTTTATTTTGACGCATATTATTGTAGGGATTTTTTTTTTTTCCCTTTGAATGGTCAGATGGTCAGACCACAACCACACAGGACTCCAAACCATGCTGCCCGTCCACCAGTATACTCGTCATTCTGTGCAGCCCCACGGATCCGCTCTGTTCACATGGAGTCGAGAGAACTTGCAAACTATCATTTCTACCACGGCCGTTCTGTTTTGCCTTCCTTGGTGATAACTGCCAAAACTGGGCTGTTTGGATTTACAGGGCTGCTGGTTTGATTTGTCACTGTGTGTGAGCCCTTCCGAGCCTCACTAAAACTCCCAGACTGGCCTGGGACATCCCTCCCGCCAATCAGCTTGCGGGCAGGTTTTCAGAATGGTTAGAGAGTGTCACTCCTAGGAACCGTAGATTGCTAGGGTTAGTGACGCATACAACAGTTGAGAGCGTGGGGGTGTCCGTCACTCAGCGACCCGGTGAGGACCCCCTGGCCGAGGACACTGGCATTGACAGGCCTGCTTGTTGTTGGGGGTTTGGGGCTTGGCCGAAGATGTGTAGGCATGTTCTGAGACCATTCATGGTCGCGTCTGCCGCAAAGCAGGGTACGAA
This sequence comes from Ursus americanus, assembly GCF_024610735.1. Classification (NCBI taxonomy): domain Eukaryota; kingdom Metazoa; phylum Chordata; class Mammalia; order Carnivora; family Ursidae; genus Ursus; species Ursus americanus. The sequence goes on along the minus strand of NC_142157.1, from coordinate 15,403,819 downwards.
TTGATTGAGGCCCAGTGTGGTTCAAGTGGACGACAAAGTACTAGATGATTTTAAATCCATGTGAGGTGAACAGTTACTAATCCAAGAAGCAGAGACTTTTAGGCTCGTGAATAATCCTGCACTAGCCCCCGAACAGAAGTCGTGTGTTTGCTCCAGCCGCTTAGGGCTCACAGCTTGAGAACATTTCCCTCCACGGAGGCCTACAGATCGCGGATGCTTTCAAGTTTTCGAGACTGGAGTATTTGGCCCCTTGTATTACTGGTGGTTAGGTAATACTGGTGAATACAGTGTTCTAAGCCTAACTTAGGCAAAGCCAGGCAGCCCTCCTGCTGGGGAGGGGGGCAGGGACCCTACCTGCTTCCTCAGAAGGTCACCCACGGGCTCTTGATGCCCCCGAGGCAGGACAAGGAGCAGGTGCGGCCTCCTACATGAAACTGTGGGTCACCCTGCCTGTTCCGGGGTACCAGGCATCAGAAGAAGCCACAGGCTCCGAAGTCCAGGGTCTGAGCCCAGCGGAGATGGCGAGTGGCCTTAGTGGGCGTCTCCAGAGCCGGCAAGGACTGGAGTGTCTAAGGGACTGCAAGGGGGAGCCAGCACTGCAGGCACGGGGAGCAGGTGGCGTAGGGGAGAGCAGGCCGGGAAGGCCCCAGGCACTGGCTTCATTCATATTTTAGGACCCGTTCTGAAATGGACAACTTGGCGTGGGCGTGGGTTATTCTTTCTGCCTACAGAGTTCTTTCCAAAGGACCATATTTGACATTAAGAAAATATGAGGCAATTATTTGGGATTTTTTCACTTAAATAACTCTTCTTTAATCCCAGCTGTGCATGCGAATTATTTGGGGGAGTTTTAAAAAAAAGAAAAAAAGGCCTCTGAATGAATTCCGAATGACTTATTCCCTGGGTGACGCCTGGGTAACAAAATAGTTTTTTAACGAGGTGACATGTAGTTGAGTTGAGAACCACTGATTTCAAGAAGGCGAATGCTGGGGTTCTTCGTCTTTCTTGCTTTCACAATCGTACTGTCCCTCCACTCTGCCCGAGACACAGCCTATGCTTTCCAGCCGCCTGAGAACTGGCCTCCCTCACCCTGTTCAGGTGAGCCGACACGGGCTCCTAGAAGCCAAATGAAGAGTTTTCGGGGACAGGGCTGGAGGCTCAGGCGGCCCCGAGGCCGCTCCGGACCCCCAGGTGCTAAAGAGCGTCATCACTTTATTCTAAATGCACTTCAGAGCCCCTCGGAGCACGGGGGTCCCTGTTCCTACCGGGACAGTGAACGGGTGAGGATTACTTCTGTTCTAAGAGTCAAAGGTTTGCAATATCCTGGGCCCTTATTTCTCTGACCTCAAGAAAGTTGGTAAAAAGAAAAGAAAATGACCACGAAAAAAGAAAGATAGCTTCTTGTCTCAATTCATTTACATATTCAGCATTTTTTTAAAGTCAACACAAGAAGCCCTACTAAGTGCAAATCAGGTTGTGGAAGAAAGGGCATTCCTTTCAAGGCTTCTGTCCGTGAATCCTGCCGGGCGCAGCCACGAAGGAAGCCTTTGCCCCTGACTCAGCGCTCCGCTTTGCTGCCTGAGGCCCAAGTGCAGAGCCCGATTTACAGGCGCTGCTTCCCTGGCCCTGGCGGGACCTGCCTGCAGGCCTGGGCTGCGGCCTCCCTGCCTCTGGACTCCCTGCCTCTTCCCTCCTCCCTCCTCGCTGCACTTGGATCCCCGTTAACCTCAGTATTTTAATCCCTCAGGCATTCCAGAAGTGTTCCTTTATGGATGTAAATTCAAACAGTCATGCCGAGCAGTCCCGGGCTGACAGTCACGTTAAAGACACTAGGCCGGGGGCCACGGTCCCACCCAAGGAGAAGAAGGTAACGTGGCGGTGACACATTTGCCACACAGGCCGATGGTCCTTCTTTCCTTGCTCTGACACTAACACCGCTCCTGCATTTGTCCTTCTGTGCCCTCTCTTTTTTTCCTCTCACCTTTTTTTTTTTTTTAAGATTTTATTTATTTATTCGACAGAGATAGAGACAGCCAGCGAGAGAGAGAACACAAGCAGGGGGAGTGGGAGAGGAAGAAGCAGGCTCATAGCGGAGGAGCTTGATGTGGAGCTCGATCCCATAACGCCGGGATCACGCCCTGAGCCGAAGGCAGACACTTAACCGCTGTGCCACCCAGGCGCCCCTCACCTTTTTTTTTTAAACTAATGGAGACACAGTCTTAGGTTTAATCAGAGATTAATCAGTGACCTCTGTGTTCCTGCGCTCAGCACACAATAGTCTATGCAGAATTTGAGGCATTCTCTTCCCAAACTGAAGAGTATACATATGCCTTGCGAGATTTTTCTAGAACTCCAGAAAAAAAAAAAGAAAAAACAGAAACATCAATCGAGTATGTAGCACTTTTTCTTATTTTTCGCACGTCTTCTAGGTCCAACACACCTGCATCAGAAGTAGCTGCAAACCTTGGCTTCTAGGACGAAAACACACAGCAGAGCCGTATGCCCGCCACCCTCCACACGTGTATTCATGGAAAGTCACACATACGTATTTGCACACAAGGGCGAGAATGCCAGACAGAATTTCTGTTAAGTACTACACGTTCTCAAACTATACTTGCAAGACAGTGAGTCCAGTCTAGCTTTAGCGGTAATACGCACTGTGGCATCCTAGTGGCTTCAAGACAGAGGTCCAGGCTCTGGAACAAAATATGCTGTCATTACATAAGTACTTTAGGGAAGGGACGTCAGCCAGGTTGTCCGAACGTCAGCTTTTTAAGTCGCATCTAGAGTTTTTATGATTTTTGGATGTAGAGTCATCTTACCTGAGTGAAGCTTCTGTCTCCATGTCAGGATTGACAGCTTATCATGACCAACTCAAGTTCTAGCATTTTCCACCAGGAACGTGTATTTCAGAAATTGAAGGTTCTAGCATCCCCTAGATAAAGTCAAACAGATCAGCCACCGTATAGCCTAATGGCGACACCAGGTGGGTATACCAGAAAGCTCAGTGAGGGAGATAGAGAATCCCAAGTCAGAGGGCTGTTCTGACATAATCTTTCAAGAGATACAGTCCTGGGGCATATAGCTACCAGCCATGAGGCCCTGCGGAGGAAGATTTTCCTGTGAAGAAAATCTGTTAATTTGGATTGAACCCATGACACCATATTGGAAATACATTGCTCTTTCAGTCTTTGGGATTGCCCTACATGGCCTTATTAAAACCAACTCATGAAAGGCCCTCGCAGACCCTGAGTCACACGGCATGCCTGGGCTAATGGAACTGTTTCTGGCTAAAACACTGCCTGGGAACCGGGAAAAGAACCCTCTAGAGAAAATCATTGTCTCGTCGACTTTTGCTAATTGGCGAAAAAGTTGTGTGAGATGTTTTTGCCCTGCAATTAGAAAGCCATATCCTTCCAGTCTCATTCAACTCAATCAAGAGTCTATCTGATAATAAGCAGGTCTGTAGTAAGAGCCTTGTAGGGACTTACATGCTTCTTTTAGATCAATATACTCAGATTGACCTATTTCACAATAACCATGAGTATCAGACTTGTCCCCAGATTTGTGCTATTATTAACCTCTCCCTGGTCTATTCATCTACTCTTCAATAAATCAAATATTTCTTTAAAATTTTCTCCTATCGTCATGAAGCACTAGCCTAGTATTTCACTTGTATGCAATTTTCCTGTAACTGTGTCTCTGATTTTGGTTTATTGCCCATATTCATTTTTGAGCCTGCTACACAGTTGCCTGAACAATCCAGATCTCAGGGCCTGTAAACAGGTATTAAGAGGCTTAATTACCTTTGATGCAGAGTCTTGACCATCTGAGATCACATCTAAGATGTCGTTGTGAGGTTACGTGACATTTGCGACCAAGCCGCCCTGGATAAAGTTATCGCACCTGCTTTGATACGCTCATTCTTTTTTCTAGCCCAGTGACCAAAATGACAGGTCATGTGAAACCTACCCTTGACATCTTTATCTTAGCTTTCCTCGGAGTATTCCTGCTATTACATCTGTTTTAACATATGTATGTCTCTGCGTGACGTTTGAAATACTTAACAAGGGGTGTGGCATGGGCTCGGACCGATCATGACAGAGGCCAGCCCAACCCCAGGAAATGGGTCAGCAGAAGGTCAGCCGCACGGGTGTCCTACACATCAATTCCTTGTCCAGTTCGTGGGTAAATTCTCACTCGAGTCCTAGCGTGGTACGCTAACTCCATGTTTGGGGTCAAAACCTCATTTATTCTTAAGACCTTTTACTGTATGTGTTGTTTAATAATCCAAGTTTAAAATCCCACATTAGACATGATTTGTGCAACCACACCCGCTGAATCCTTGCACGTATTTGGGGGCCTTACCGGGAGGAGGGCAAGTTAAACAGGAGGTGTTGGGTGGCTAATGCCCCTTGTATCCTGTACGGTGTTTCCATGTGATTAATACTGACTTTGTTGTTCGTGTGTCATTCCTTGAATGTGTATGGACGCTCTTTCCATTTGTAACACGGCGGTGGGATTGTTCTGGGGTCACTTTGGTGGGGCCTGGTTGTTGTGCTTTGTTGTGTTGTCGTGGCTTTAACCAAACAACCTCCTTGGGATTGTGCCCCATCTAAGAGCACCATTTCCTCGCGGGCTTCGGCAGCAAGAAGAGAGGGCGGCAGTGCCTGGGAAGCGGCGAGGCCCAGCTAGGGTTAGTGTCACAGCAGGGCCCGAGGGGACAGAAACACACGTGCCGGAAAAGGCCACGCTTCCTGGTCAAGCACTGGCCACACCTGGTCCTCACCGCTGGCTTCTCACGCCCTGAATCTTGGTGAGGGCCTCAGAAATGGACCTTCGCTCCATGTCGGAGGATTGGGGGACTAAAAGCTGAATTATGATGTCACGGCCATCATTTTAGTCTCACGTGTCTGCTTTGGAAGTGTTTAGACATTTTGACAACACTGTCACTCTGAATTTGGATTTGATCGCCTTGGGTAGTGTTAGTTTGAAGGTTATCGTGACACGTTACTTGGCAAGTCCAAGTGCAAAATGCTGCAAGAACCTTTTTAATCTGTCCTTTGACCGGGGAGTGATTATGGGTTTTTTTCATCTCCAACTATCACACCCAACAAATGCAGAGTCCTTATGGGACAATTTCCATAAGAGAAGCAGAGATAGTACTGAAATACCTAGCTGGAAGGGACGTGGAAAATCTCCTGGTCTAGTTCCTCGGTTTATAAGCAAGAAAACTGAGGCCCAGAAAAGTGAAGGTAACGCAGTTAAGTGGCAGGTCTGGGTTAGAATCAGAATCTTCTGCCTACGGAGAAATTGTACTTTCGACAGCGCCACACCCCTCTTCCCGTGTTCGATTCTGCTAGGCTCACAGCCAGATGCTGGAAAGAGGACGTGTTGATGCAGAATCGGTCCCTTTATTCTCTTAACTGCTCCCTCACAAAATTCGAAATCCTTAAAATACTTTGCTAACTGAGATTTTCGTCTTGTGCAAACACAGGGCATTTTTGGAAGTTGGAGAGCAAAGCAGTCCAAGGTAAACAGAGCTCTATAGGCTTTGGACTGTGTGTAACAAATGTGCTTGGCCCGCATGGTTTGGAAGTGTAATTAAAGGAACAATTTAGTGATAGTCCACTTTGGGAGGCTGTGGTTTTGTGGAGTAACATGTCCTACACTATTCTACCAGAATTTGGAATTTTTCCGTGAAGACCTGCGGAAATCTGATGTTGAATATGAAAATGGCCCCCAAATGGAATCCCGAAAGGTGAGTTTAGCAGATCTGTGTTCCGACTGATACCGTGCAGATTAATTACCTTCTTTTGCAGATCCATTTCTGATTAATGTGTGTGGTTTCCCTCCTCCATTGTCCCTCTCAGGTTACCGCAGGGGCTCTCGGACCTCTTGACCATCCTAGGTGGGAAATGGCAATGGGGAATGGTATTTCTGAGGCATCACGAACCTCAGAGTACAAAACAGACATCCTAAAAAGGGAAAATTCCATATCCAACAAGAGTTTATTTAGAGACAGTAGAAACTATTCCCAGAAAAATGTGTCTAGGGTCAACTCCAGCTACCCTGGCACGAGTCCGTCGGAAGTTGAAATAGACAAAGGACCTAAGAGCTCTGGACCACAGTGCCCTGGATCTGACAGTGAGCAGCAAAAGACAAATTATGGAAAAGCAAAGGAGATGATGAGTCTAGAAGGACCAGAAAATATGGATAGGTGTGACCTTCCCTCTCCCACTAGGTCAACTGAATTGAGCCCGTGTGATGTCAAAACTCAAGATCAAGGGGTTCCCATGACAGAGTTCGGCCAGGTCGTTCTAAGACCCAAGGGGGCGCGGCATGCGAACGTGAACGCCGGCGAGGACGGGGAGTCGACCCCAAGTTCTCCCACTGAGGAAAATGCGACCCCCGACAACATTGCCTTCATGATTACCAAAACGGCAGTGCAGGTGCTCTCTAGTGGGGAGGTCCGCGACATCGTGAGCAAAAAGGGGGAAGATGTACAGACGGTTAATATTGACGCCAAAAAAGAGACAACTTCCCAACAGGGAGGAACTGAAAACGAAGAGCCAGTCGTGTGCCTGGACAAGAAACCAGTTATCATCATTTTTGACGAACCCATGGACATCCGGTCCGCGTATAAGAGACTTTCGACCATATTCGAGGAGTGCGATGAGGAATTAGAGAGAATGATGACAGAGGAAAAGATAGAGGAGGAGGAAGAGGAGGAAAACGGAGACCCAGCGGTGCAGAACAACAGGTCCGGAAAGTTCCCCGAGGAGGCGGCCTCCGGCAGCCGCGGACCCGCACAGCAGGCTGACCGTGAACTACAGCCACCCTGCCCGTCGGCCGAGGCTGACACATCAGGAAGACGGGAAATGAATAAAAGGGAGCAGGGCAAGTTCAACCAAGCAGATACTCCAAGTTCAGAAAGCAAGGGCGATGGGGCAGATGACCAGTTTGAAAACCCCAAGAAGAAGTTTAAGTTCAAATTCCCTAAAAAGCAGCTGGCGGCCCTCACTCAGGCGATTCGCACGGGAACCAAGACGGGGAAGAAGACCTTGCAGGTGGTGGTCTACGAGGAGGAGGAGGAGGACGGCACCTTGAAACAGCACAAGGAAGCCAAGCGATTTGAAATCACTAGGTCCCAAGCTGAAGACACCCCCAAGAGCGTGCTGCGGAGGCAAGAGCCACCCGGTCCGGAGAGCACAGCTCTGATTTCCAGAACTGATGAAATTAGAAAGAATACCTACAGGACGCTGGACAGCCTGGAGCAGACCATCAAACAGCTCGAAACCACCATCAGTGAAATGAGTCCAAAAGCCCTAGTTGATACTTCATGCTCTTTCCACAGAGATTTTGTTGCCAGCTCACCCCACATGGCCCCAGAGGCCTCTCCCCGCTCCCTGCTAGCTCTGGATGAAGCTCCCACTGCCCCAGAGCCCCCCTCGTCCATACCTGCGGCTTCACGTAAGGTATCTTGGTCTGATGGAAAGTGACAAGACCCAGCTGCTTTCTTACATCTGCCATAATCACCATTAGCAACAGGTGTCTTGTGATTGACTTGCTTCCTTTCAGGTGGCTCATTGTGTTTTGTTTTTTTGTTTTTTTTGTTTTTTTAGTTTTTTGGTTTTTTTGTCTGTTCTCCACGATCCCTTTCTCTCACACTTTCTCCCTCACCTTCAAAACAACAACAACTAGGTGTCTAACAGCTAATCGATTCTCTTTTTACCTCTGTTGCTGATTGGTGTTGGGTAAACGCAAGGACGCTGGGTCGGTCATTTGCTGTTGAAATGATTGCTCTGATACTCACATTAAAATCGGTTTGATCAGTAGTGGAGCAGTTTATTCTGTTTGATTCTTCAAATTAACCCCAGTGGTGTCTCCTGATGTCCGTCTCCTAGATCTGTCCTGCATGTAGGGCTGTGGCTTCTCACGTTGACCTTCTCTGCACACGGCGGGAGAGCCTCGGCGATGACCCGCTCACGTGCTTCTCCTTCTCTTCCCCTCCCGCTGCTCCTTCCCCCAGGGCTCCACTGGGACCCCGCCGACAAGCAGGATGCCAGTCCCCATGAGCTCCAAGAGCAGACCCGGAAGCCTGGACAAGCCTGGCAAGCAGTCCAAACTGCAGGATCCCCGCCAATATCGTCAGGTAGTTTTACCTTAAACCCAGTTTTGGATGGACGCTATTGCAGTTAAGAAGCAAGTCGCTGACTTAGTTTATACCAAATATTGTGTTTTCTTTGTAAGATATGGTTTACATAGACATCCTGGATCTGGGGCATGAAGAAAGTCTAAAAAACCTTTGTTACACTTTCCACCACGCTTTTGCATGCTCGCAATAAAACATCTTTTACTTTGTGACTCCAAAGTTTAACTGTTAACGCAAGGTGCCAGGCCCATTGGCTTTTCTTTGGTGAAGGTAGTGGTTCATCAGAACACCTTGGGAAACCGAGACGGACCTGTCCTTGAGCTGCCCTGAAAGTCACCAGTACTAACGTATATGCTGACCGCACTGCATTAGAGGCACATTAACTGTCCGTCACGGTGCCCCAGCCCCAGCCCAGTAACCACAGACGCATGGCCAGCCTGGCACCTGGGACAGGAGTGGGATGATATGCCTGTTCTCACCGACACCTGTTCTTCCTTTTTTCCCCCCTCTTCTGCACATCCTGCGCTCTGTCCTTTGGGGGTTTCTGCCAGGCCCAGTACAACAGGACTTAGCTCAGGCCTTGAACTGGTTTGGTTTGGTTTGGTCTCTGTTAGGTAATGATGCTCAGAAGGGCTGTGTTGCCAGACCCTGTGAACCGATCGTGTTACCAGCTTTCTGACAAACTGTCTCCCGCCATCTTTATTTACAGGCTAATGGAAGTGCTAAGAAAGCTGGTGGGGACTGTAAGCCTACTTTCCCCTCCTTACCTGCTTCTAAGATTCCAGCCCTTTCTCCCAGCTCTGGGAAAAGCAGTTCTCTGCCCTCTTCTAGTGGTGACAGCTCTAACTTGCCTAACCCACCTACTACTAAACCACCGGTTACTTCTAACCCTCTCAGCCCCCAGACAGGACGATCTGCTCCGTCTGCCTCCCTCATCCCCTCTGTCTCTAATGGCTCCTTAAAGTTTCAGAGCCCCACTCATGCAGGTAAAGGCCACCATCTCTCATTCTCACTGCAGACTCAAAACGGCCGAGCAGCCCCTCCCTCCTCCTCCTCCTCCCCGCCCTCCCCCGCCTCCCCCACTTCACTGAATCAAGGTGCCAAGAGCATCAGAACCATCCACACTCCCGGCCTCACCAGCTACAAGGCACAGAACGGAAGTTCAAGCAAAGCCACCCCATCCACAGCAAAAGAAACCTCTTAAAGGCCAAATCCTGTTAGGCACAAGTCGGAGTTACATTTAAAAAAAAAAAAAAAAATTTTTTTTTTCCAACAACTGTTTTCTCAAGAGAATGTACCGTATTGCTGTACTGTTTGAGGCTTCACGCTAAGTATGTGCTAAATACTGGATGAATAGATTTCAGTAAAGCTCGTTTGACTTTTTACTCTGTTGCTGTTGTAATTACATAGTGTTTACTGTTTATATTCGATACCTGTTACATGAAGTAAGCATGTGTTACGAAAAGAGTGGCTGGCGGGAGAGAAGGGTGCGTGTGAGATGGGGGGGAAATGTATTCAGCATGTAAAACATGTATGATTCCAGAATTTTAGTATGTTTTGTACAAAAATATTTTTCATTACGGAGACTAGACGTGAACAGAGAATTACACAAGGGTGACTATACAAATTGTAAAACAGATACTATAATATTTCCTTTTATTTTAGTGTTATTTAGCTTTATTACAGATTTCTATTTTTGTCAAAACTTCATGGTTCCTTTCGAGATCTTTTTTGCCAAAAACATTTTGATACTATAGCATTGTACCTGTGAAAGTAGCGTGCTAGACGATATGCCCGAGAACCTCTGCACAGCCAAGCCCGAGGCCCGTGGAGAAGGCAGTTTATCACACCTGTTGCACTGCCATGAAAATTAGGTATGATCATTTGCAGCCCAAGCAAGCGAGCTTTCTTTGCTTTTCTTTCCTTCTCTTTTTTCTTTTCTTCTCCTTTTTCTTTTTTTATAACATATTGGGATTCTCTAGTTGCTTTCCTTGCAGTATCGAACCCCTTCCTTTGTTTTCGGAGACCTGGTAACCCACACTATTGCATTGTGGATTTTAACAGTACACTTCTGTACGGTTCTGTCAACCGCTCAACTTTTGTACATATATAAATAGACATCCGAAATACTGTGTGTGACCGCACAGAGTCGTTTCCCACACCAAAGTTAATTTTTATGCATGCTTTAAAACTCTATCTCGGGACGGGCAGAAATGGGGGCTCCCCGTACATTTTTAAAAAGCAACGAGTTTGCACAGCTAGAGTGTTTTTGTAAATAAATGTATTTGTATAACACAGTCATGTAATATACAGAACTATAAGCAGAGACTTTGCAAAACTAAATAAAGGGCTGCATGCTTGTTATTTTTTGTACCTTGTCCCTCGAACTACTTCCTAGTCAGAGAACAAACGTGTCTGTCGCCGAGTTCAATGGTTTGGGTTTCGAGGGCATTATAAGTGATATGTAACCGGACGCGAACTGGTTTCTGGAAAGCTCTGCTTTTCTGATTCCTGAGGAGTTCCTGATAAATGCGTTGCAAGTGTGGTGCCTTCTGACGTAACCTGCTGACCCCTCTCTGCGGCTGACCCCGGGCTTGCCCGACAGAAAGCAAACCTGGGTACGGAGTTTCCACCCTCGTTAACCAGAGGGGCTCGTATTACTTTTCCTTTTTTAATTTCCAGTAGAATTAAAGTAGAAATAAACTGTCTTTGTCACTAGGATCTTCTGGAGTTCTCAATTTTCACAAACACTGTTGGTGTAGGGGGACGTGGGCGAGCTAACGCGACTCTCCGTGTGCTCATTGGCAAATGGGAAGGATGGTTAGTGCAAATAACACTGAGATGATGAATCCCAAGCAAGAACGTGTTAGTCTTTTTTGCCTCCAGAGTATTTAACTTGGTTTGGTGTAAAGGGTAAATTATTATGACTTGGGCGCCTGGTTGTTAGTGGGCCTTCGCTTCAGGTGTGCAGGGCTGGGATGTCAGACACAGGCTATTCTATCTCCGCTCGTTGTGTTAACTGTAATCACAGAGCTCGGGGAGGGCTCAGGAAAGTCGTCATCTTGGAGTGTTGAGGCACCAAATATTCCAACATGTCAATCATGTCCCATAACAACTCAACAACCACATTATGTTAAAATGCACACGGTGGCCGGCTGACTCGTGCCAGGTTATTTGCTCCTCTGTATGGACAAGCTGAGAGTTCTTTGTAAGCAGCTCAGCACAGGTGGTGGCTCCCGTCCTCAGTTTACCCTCAGACTTCCCAGAGCGCTGACGAGGATATACAGGGGATGGTCAACCGCAGCCGATGTCAAGAAGGATGGGGCGTGTCCCCCAGGTGTCCACACAGCCCAGGCATAACCCTGAGACCCAGCAAAGTGCCACCCACCTCCTCAAGACATTGGAGGGAAACTGAGTCCAAGTGGTCACGGGCTGCCTCTGACAACGCTTTAGGGAAAGGCACCTTGGGTCCTTTAACAGCTAACGTGGGTCATAAGATGAGTCGCTAACTAGCAGTCTTCAGATTTTGTTAAACCACTTTTAGCCTCTGACTACATGACTTTGGAGCTCATCACTCGACCAACAGATGGTAGCATCCGAAAAAGTACTCTTAGAAATGAACCAGAGGGGCTCTCAGATTCCTTCAACAATCCATCAGCCCGTGCTGTGTGCTGGCTGTGCAGCCTTGGGCATGCCTCAGTTTCTCCTAATGACAGAACCTACCTCATAGGATTGTTGAGAAGATTGAATTCAATGTGTAGAAAATAATCTTAAGACAGAGCCTGACAGGGGCGCCTGGGTGGCTTAGTCGTTAAGGGTTCGACTCTTGACCTTGGCTCAGGTCGTGATCCCAGGGTCATGGGATTGAGGCCCTCATCCGGCTGCACATTGGGCATTGAGTCTGCTCAAGATTCTCTCTCTCCCTCTCCCTCTGCCTCTCCCCGCAAAAATAAATACATACATACATAAATAAATAAATAAAATATTTTTTAAGATTAAAAAAAAACACACCTGACACACACACACACTCGATACGGGTTGGGATTGTCGTACTGACCAGCGCTGCTCTGATAACTGGACTCTGTTCCTGCTCTTAAAGGGCTTCCATCCAGTTGTGGAGGGGGCGCCGCCATGGGCAGGCGGAGAAGTCAGACGAGCCTCACGGTGGGCGGCAGGGGTCCAGAGGAGAGGTCGTTCGTGGAGGAGATGGCATTTGCCACCCTCCCCGCCCCCCGGTACAATACAGAACTTTTCATAGTGTTGCACCATTGAAGAGGCTGCTTTTCTTTCAGTGTTACTTGTGACCCCGACTCTTTCCAAAGCTAAACAAAAGATTGACATGGTCTTGGAACAAAGCCAAGGTCCTAGAATCAGGGCTACGAAAGAGTGGTCCTTTTGCGAGGTTGCGTTTTCAGGATTGGGAGAAGGTGTACCCCCAAATCACCCCACCCAGGCTCCTCAAATGGTGAGAGGAGTTGATATCCATCCCTGAGCTGAGTACCAGGGGCAAGACCCGTGGAGAGAAGTAGACACGTCCCCTGGGCTCCCGGAGCAGCTTTGGCCATGCCTGTCCCCCAGACTGCTTCCCAAGTGCCCCACTCTGTAATTCAAACTAACTTCTTCCCCTCTCCATGGCTCTGAAAATGCAAAAGCGTTTGAGAACAATCAAGAAGCTTTTTTGGAGGGAGTGGAGGAATGCGGACTGCTTCAACCAAAAATTCCCGAGGTCATTTTGCAGAAGCAAGCAGGTGACATTGCTGGGAAACACACCCCGGGCCACAGGCAGCGGTGTGCTCTGATCTGTGTTCCTGAGAAGTTAATGTTCAAAAGAAAGAAATTGATCATGCGAGCACTTTTGAGGAGGGAACCCCAGATCTGCCAGGGCTCACAGCCATCTGGCTCGAAACAAAGGCTTGTCCTCATGACCTGGAGGTCAGAAGGTCGAGTTAGGCTCGACACACTGCACGGAGAAGGCAGGGGAGCCAGACTTACACAAAATGCTTAATTTGTTTAATTGCCTAGCAGTGATGGGGAAGTCCTTAATCCTGTGTCTGCAGACACATCAGCAGTAACTGCCATCGGCTTCTATTATGGGCCACGTTATGCTAAAGCGGTTTGCACATATCGCCCTTTAATCCTCCCAAAACCCTTGTGAAAAAATTACCATCATTACCTCTTCCCCGTCGTGCTGTGGGAAACAGGCTGAATAAGAGAAAGTGTGGGATGTGCACCTGGGATGAGCCTGAGGTATGGGCACTCGATCATTCTCCTTGGGATGGGGCCCCTCAGGTTGTCTCTGAAAGGACTTACCGAGCAGAGATTCATTCCTGGACCAAAGGATACCATCTTTATTAAAAAAAAAAAAAAAAGAAAAGAAAAGAAAGAAAAAAGAAAAAGCTCATTCATTTAGGCATCATTACAAATTTTGGCTGCCTCACCTTCAAAAATGGGTAGGTAGAGAGCATTGCGCTTAGGGGGTTAATATTCTCATCCAGCGTCACTTGGGAGGCAGGTGAAGCTGGGTCGATACCTGGGATCACCGAGGACTTTTTCCCCTAAGCAGGTGGACTAAAACCTTAAGACAGCAGGGCCAGACCGCAGGGAAATCACCCACCTGCCAGAAAGGCCCCACCTCCCCGACACGCCCACTTTTTAAAACCACGCCCTATGCCCCGCCTACACCGCTAGGCCACGCCTCTCCCTTACCCTCCAGCCTAGTTGCTACAGCACCTTCTCCACTCAGTCCCTGGGGGTAAACGGCTCCCAAGCGTCCCTCAAAGGCATTTCTAGGGGTTTTGCTCCTCGACACTTCCCAGGCACGGGACTTGTGAGTGGGCAGTTCAGCCCCTCACAGGGTCAGTCTTATCAGATTCTGTGGTTTCTTTTCAATTACAAACGCTTTGTAGGAAATAAAATTCTTGTTGATACATCCTACCTACTCATGTACTTTCAAAACCTAAGCAAAACAATCGAATGCCCTAACGGTGATACAACGAAGCCGTCACGTGTCGCACCAATGAGCAGAACACAGTTTGCTTGCTTTGGAGACTCAAGCCCCATGAATTCTGTTTGTTGATGTGACTTTTCCCCCAAAGAGTGGACCACTCTGTTTGAAGCTTCGAACAAAGCAAATTCTCCCTCATTTTACACCTTCTTGGAAAATTTTTTGCATACTTTAAGAATGCCAAAAAGCTTATTTGTAAGGCAGAATTGGCCTGTAGGCAAGGTCATTGTAAATAAGTTTTTCACTCACATGAATGTTCGTTGGGACATCTCCGGGTTCTGCTGGAGGGGACAGTTCCTGGAAGACCATGGCAGGCCGCCTCGCGTCCCTGGGCCACACCCACGCCATGCCAGTTTTGCCTCATCACTGAAACAACTTCCAAGCTCTCCCCAAATACGCACACTTGCCTCTAAAGGGTGGAACCCCTTGGCTGAGACCCACCGGGCACAGACTAAAGAACACACACTTCACTGTTGAAAAAGTCGGGGCAAACCCCAAGGGCGTAAGGATCCAGCAGCGAAGATCCAGCCCAGTGAGCCCTTCCCCATAAGATGGCGACACTTAGGGGACACATGCGGAGCTCGGGGCCACTTGCATGGTCTGCCATCTGACACCTCTAGCCACATTCTCCATTCATGCCTGGGAGAGCAAGTGATTAACAGAAGAAACCCAAGCTCTAAGCATTTGTAAGGAGGAAAGGGGCGGGAAATCTTGAGAAGATGAGTGGCAATGGATTTCTCTCTTCTAAATGTTGAAGCTCTGGGATTAGCGAGGGGCTGAATCATTTAGAAGCAGAGCTCGGCCTTGCCACAGACACCACCTCCTCTCCCACCTAATGTGAAAGGGGAGGAAACAGGCTGCTGGCCAGGGCGATAGACCCAAGCAGCAGAAGAACCCAAGAAATCCTGATCTTGCATTTGGGATAAACTCGCCTCATAGTCCAGGTTCGCAAACTTGGCTGCCCCCTGCGACCACATGGGAAGCTTTGAAAATGCTGGGACCTGGGTCCCACCCACAGAGATTCTAAATCGGGGGGGGACACAGGCTCTGTCTGTGCAGCGGATTATCAGACCTTTCCAGGTGATTCTAATGGGAAGCCAGGGCTGAGAACCTGGGCCTCACACTAGAAGGCAGAAGCCCCAGAAGTAACGAGAAGATGCTGTCTCTTAAAAATAAAAGGTAACCGCAGATTCAAACCTGAAAAGTATTTTAATTGTTTTCAAACTTTCCCTCCCAGCCGACAGGGTCGCCCGGTGGATCTAAAGCTTTGCTTGTGTTTTGACCCTTCCAGGGCTGCCGGGCCTCCCAACACTGCTACGCTTCGGGCTCGCGTGTTTGCAGGGAGCCAACTACTAGGGTATTCAGCAGCCTTTGGAGTGGGAATCCGTGAAGGATCTGACATCAAGAAAGTCCAGTTGTAGCTCCTCCCTTAGCCTCTGGAGATGCTGGGAGACCCCACCATGGTTCCTAATAGTTGGTTAAAGGAGACACTGCAAGTGCCCTTGTCACAGAGGTCCCACCTGGTGGTGAATACCAATTAGTGATGTGTTTCAAATAGTGCGTCTAGGTCTCTGAAATATTATGAATGTAGAAAGCAAAAAAAAAAAAAAAGGGCAAAAAAAAGGGCAGAATCACTCCTTTTGGGAAGGGGACCCCACATAGGTGTGAAAACCATTTGGGCGATATGGGATCTGAGGACAGGGCAGAGCGTCCAGGAGCCCACGGTGAGCGGAGGAGGACAAGGCAGGAGAAGCCCATCTCTGACTTCCCCCAGGTCCAGTGAGGAGGTCAGAGGGTGGTATGTAGGCTCCCAGATTCAGGTTAGAAATGTAGGCAGAACCAGGCCCACACCAAGAGGGCTTCTCCCCTCCAAGAGCCCCTAGTCCATCCCTGAAAGGTGGGCCAGTGCCTTAGCCCAGCTCCCGGCCCCCAGTTTCTCTCTCTCAGAGAAGACCTTCTGCAGGGCCCCATCTTGGTCGTCACCCCCCCCATCCCTCCAAGCCCACTGGCATCCACTCCCACGGCGCCCTGAAATGCCTCCCTTCAGGGGCACCAGCGCCTCTGTATTGTGACACCCAGGGCACATTTTCCAG
Source organism: Ursus americanus (assembly GCF_024610735.1). NCBI lineage: Eukaryota > Metazoa > Chordata > Mammalia > Carnivora > Ursidae > Ursus > Ursus americanus. Next base: position 15,387,567 of record NC_142157.1, on the reverse strand, counting down.
TCCCATCTTTGGCTTTATTTAGGGGATTTACCTACAAATATTCCACCTTAAACAAATGAGATTAAGTCCCTTTTCTATTGCTAAAGGGCAGTGGGGACCAATCTTGCACCCTGGCCAGTACGCTTACCTCCGCAGGCCAGAAGGAGCACAGATGATCAAAGACGCTGCTTCAGTCGGGGGAAGGCCTGACGCACTTGGTCAGATGCCGCTCGAGCTCACACGAAAAGTGGTTTTAGTGCCGCCCCTCAGGCAGATTAGATCTAAGATTACAGACAGATTAGAGATACAAGATTCCTCGGATCTCCAAGGAAGGCAAAGCTCGTCGTACCTGTTTGGTCCCCTTTTTTGGGCGTCTTTCCCCAGCTGATTTTGTGTTCATCGGACTGCAAGCCCCAGGGCCAGAGTCCGGGCCCTCGGCACCTCTGGCCTCCACATCCCTGGTCCCTCCTAAGACAGAAAGGGCTTCCCAGGCAGGGTCCCTGCTCTTTCTGAAGCAGAGGGCCCTGTCTACCTCCTGTACCTCGACAAGTGTTTTTTGCCCCAACATCTGGAGAAAACCAAGCGAAGAGGGCATATTTTACTCATGAGAAAGGGTTCACTAACGTGGAAATGGAGTCAGGGAAGGAAACTTTCAAGAATAAATAGATCATTGTACGGTGATTGCCGCCAGACATTCTTCATTTTCACAGAGGAATAGAATCACACAGTGGAAGGGCTTTGCCAGGTCTGACACACCTTCCACATCCTGGAGAAAGAATGTTCTTTCAGATAGTGACTCCGGAGGAAGAGGCCATGCCCTCTGCCCTTCTTCCACTTCCGTCTAAAATTCCTTCAAGGAGACATTCCAAAGTGAGGCAAGGCCTTCCTGCCCTCTGGGATCTGACGGCTATTGTCCCTCCGTGTCAGCTCCCCCCACCTGCCCCCCACTCCCTCTCTTCCAGCTGCCCCGCCCTCTGCTCTGCTGCTTCGACAAGCCTGGGCCACAGGTTGCTCCTCTGCCTGGACTATCCTCTCCGGGGGGCCTGGATCAGGGCCCCTGCTGGGCGCACCCTCTACTTCGTAGCATTTAGGGGAGTCGGAAGTATATGGTGGTGTGCGTGGTCGGTGACGATCAGTAAGTCCAGGAACTAATGTCTGTGCATACACAAGAGGGGCCCAGCGCCGGACCTGCTAAAACCCACGAAGGACCGTGCTCTTCTGTGGAGACACAGGCTGGTGCAGAGGGAGTGGGAGGCTCATGCTGTTTCTACCGTTCCTGTCACCCAGAGCAAGGATTTAACAGTCGCGGAGTCTGCAGGGTCCTAGGAAACTACTGTTCGCCTGCTGCCACCTGGTGGTCATGTCTGGAACTTCCTCTAAGGGACTGAAGGGCTTCTCACCCAACCTCTCCCCTTCTTCATCTGTTTGGGCCACAGTTTTAGAAATGCACCACCCACCAGCAGTACGCAGCAGTGGCCCCGGTGGGAAGTGTGAGGTCGGTGGCGTTTGTCCTCATCTCAGAGTCACTCTGAACCACTCACTACCTCTCATTACTCCTGTTTTGGGGGAAAGTGATGGGACACTAAGGAACGAGAAAATTCACTCTCCCTTCCTAACACTGTAGGGCGAAAGGAAGAGGGCAGCGGGGGAGCGAAGAGCCCAGCATCCAGGGGCGGGCTCCCCCGCCTCGGAGGGCAGGACTTGTGGACTGAAAGTGGGTGCCCCCCACAGTTGATGTTGAAGCCTGACCCCCCCCTCCCCCATGTGGGGGTGGAAGAGAATGAAGTCAGATGAGGTCATGAAGGTGAGGCCCCCGGATGTACACAAAACGTATCCCTGTTACATTTCCACCTGTTCGCGTGCACAGATCATTCCAGGTACATTTAGATAAAATCCAAACTCTTTAGGAGGGCCTGTAGGGCTCTGCTGAGCGGCCCCCGACACCACCTCCAGCTTGGCCTCCTCCTACCCCAAAAAGAACACATTTTGCCTCGTGGGTGAAAGCAAAGACAGCCTCTGTGGATCTGTCCCTCCCAGCTTGGTAACTCTTGTCGTGAGAATGGTGGGGGAGGTGTGGCAATTTCCATCGGTAACCGGGGCTCACGTGCTACCAAAAAAAGGTGGACGAATTCCGCCCTGACATCACTTTGCAGTGCCGCTGTCGGCGCTCGGCACGTCCAGGCCCTCGGACCCCGGCGCCGTGTGAAAGCCAGGGCCCCGCCGAGCCTGGGGTGTTCTCGTCCCAGCCAGAGCCCGTGACTCCGTGTCCTGGGGACCAGTACGTCCATGTCGGGGCCTCAACATGAGGCGATTTTGCCCCCGGGAGACCCCTAGAGATGTCTGCAGACATTCGGGCCCTCGCAGCAGGGCGAAGCGCGGGGAGCAGCTGGCGGGGGGGGGGGGGGGAGGGGGGGTTCGGGAGAAGGCACAGCGCCGTCCCCGCAGCGAGGAGCGGCCCCGCCCGGGGTCAGCAGGGTCGAGGTGAAGAACCGGGTTGAGAAGCCCTGCTTCGCCCCAGCACCCACTTGGCTGGGTCTTTCCGTCTGTCCCACCGCTGAGAGGCCTGTGGGGACGGGGTCTGCGTTACGCATTGCTCGAGCACCGGAGAGGCCGGGGAGTGAGTGGGTTGCTTCCCATTCTATACCCCAAAACCCCGACTTCAGCAGCAACTTCAGGTTGCTTCCCATTCTATACCCCAAAACCCTGACTTCAGCAGCAGGAGGACACAGGTGGCCTCCAATGGCGGAAGAAAGAAGAGGTGCCTGCCACCGCCCTCCCCCCCCCCCCCCGTGTGCACCTGACCTCCTTGCTCTCGCCCTCGCACCCCTGCTTCTCTGGTTTGCTCCCACAAATGGAGCCTTCTCAAACGTTTGCCCTCTCCTGTTTGTTCTACCACGGGTCCCCCTGCTTCGAAGGGGTTTAAAGGGAGCGAGCAAGCTGGGAGCAGCCAGGCGCGATAACGGCAGGGCATGAAGACCTCCCAGGCCCGGGGGAGCCCTGCACTTGGCGCTGGGCAAGCTCCCCAGAGACGCCTGAGGACCGAGGGGAAAGGGGCCGCGCTACCCGGAAGGTCCACCAGGGGGCGCTGCTGCCCTCTGCCAGGCTCTCTCCACGGGGCTTGGGGACGCAGCGCGCGGGTCTTAACCGGACCCTCGGGCCTCCCTCGCCCGCACCGGGTGTTTTGTGACCTGCTCTTCTGCGTCCTGAGGCGGGGGGCAGTTGACCTGAGAATATTCCCTTCTTAGCTCGGCAGAGGCTGAACACAGCCCTGGGCAGGGACGGCTCCCAGTTGGCTGGGGTGAGGGCAGAGAGGGGAGAAGCAGGTGTGCCCCAGAGAAGCCGCAGGTCGTCGGAGCCCAGGGAGACGAGGGGGGCAGGTGGGTGGGCCTGAGTGTCTCGGCTGCCTGCGTTCCTGGTGGCTTGTGAGGTCTCCTGCCAGTTCTGAGGCACCATCAGCTTTTTCTGGAATAGTCATGGGGTTTTGCTTCTGAATAGAACATACTACATCCCAGCATGTTCTAAGTGCCCCCAGGAAGCCCTGCCTGAGGTGCCCACTTTGAAAAATCACACGTGGGAGCCACGTGCATGACTTCCAGAGGCCGTGTTCCTTGAAAAGTGAAGGGTCTAGAAGAGAATCCCAGGGTGACCTGGGTCTTGTGGTTTCTCAAAGGAACCCCGAGCTGTAGGAACCCCAAGCTACAGAAACTGCCCCATGGAGAGGGCCAGTAAGGAAAACGTCACAGGGGAGCTGTCATGTGAGCAGAGTCTTGGTGGGTGAGCCAGAAGTAATGAGGCGAAGAGGTGGATAAAGTATCTCAGGCTACCCGTGTGGTCGCAGCACGCCATCTTGGGAGGACTGATGTGGGGGAGCATGGGGGACAGCCTGTGGGGTGAAGGGGAGCCTGGATCCTGGACACTGTGCTCAGAGGTTTTGTCTAATAATTAGTCCATCTCGACCAGCTTTCAATTACTCTGACTTTCTGCCCTGGAGGAGGCCCTGGTCACAGCCACCTCAAGTCACCCTTGGGACTTCAAGAGTGTGGCCTCCCCCACGGCTGACCTGACTCAAGGGCACAAAACCTGCCACCAGTTCTGCGGTGTCCCTCCTTATCTGGCAATTGTGTGAGGTCCTGTGGGGGAAAACTCAACGCCGTCCTCAGAGAACTCAGCATCTGGCAGAAAAGGCAGGACGGCAAACAGACACAAACCACTGTGTGGGTTTGGTGGGTAGGACAGTGGGAGCCCAGGACGGCCCTCCCTCACCCACAGGGGAGGGAAAAAAGTCCCCTCAGAGAAGCAAGGGACCAAAAAACTATATTCGGCTGGGCTGATGCCTTAGGGAGGGAGCAGAGGCGATGTCGTAAAAGTCACGTGGAACCATGAGAAAGGTCTTACATACTACACAACACTATTAGTCATTTTCTTTGTAGGCAAAAAGTGTTTGTGGATTTTTTTTAAATCAGTTTTTTTAAATATTTTATTTATTTATTTTAGAGACAGAAAGTGAGAGAGAGAGCACAAGCGGGGGCGGGGAGCAGAGAGAGGAAGCAGTAAGGCTCCCCACTGAGCAGGGAGCCCGATGTGGGGCTCGATCCCGGGACCCTGGGGTCATGACCTGAGCCGAAGGCCGACACTCAACTGATTGAGCCACCCAGGCGCCCATGTTCATGGATTTTGGAGAAGAGAGTGACACAACGTGCATCTTGACCAGCATTTTGGAAGGGGGGTGGGGATGGGAGAAACGCGGTGGAGGCTCAGCGTCGCGAGGGCTCACAAGTGTGAATGGGGGCTGCGCCACAGCTAAGGGGACAGATCGCAGAGATTAATAGGAGGAAGGACTCCACTGGTGCCTCATCGGCTGTGTGGAGACTGTGTTTCCATGTGGCCCAGAGTCTCACCTCTCCTACCCCTTCATTCACTCACTTCTCCTACCTCTTCATTCCACCTCTGCCTTCTGCAAAATTAAAATATCCTGCTTGCCCGTGGATGAGATTCAGAGGAGGAAAACCTCTGAATCCCATGGACATTATGCACCAAGCACATTTCCCCGCTTCTGTTGCCATAGCGATACCAGATGCTTCTGGCAAGATGCTGGCACTGAGAAAATTTGACGATATTTAAACACACATACACACACACACACACTTTTATTTTTTTTAACTGTAGATCAAGGTTTTGAGACATTAACTGAATTATTTTCTCAAGGTCAGTCACACCGAAGCCTAAAGGAGGACAGACCTCCCAGCAAATGCCTTGACACTTTCCCAGCTGTCTCGAGGAACTGCTATTCTGGGGGTAACCCTGCCATCTACCACCCCTGAGGTCTAGCTGCCCCATTCCGGTCACCACCAGAACTGTCCTGCCTTTCCTGTTGCCCCACTTCTGGAAAGCCCTGTGCTGGTGACAGCCAGCTTGTTCTGGGAAGAAGAGCACGGACCCTCAGATAAAGGCCTGTGCGGCACACAGAGCAGCTGACAAGCCAGCTCGCACCCGTGAAGGCCGCTGCAGGCCGATCGGGAGCACAGGCTGCCCCCAGCCTCTCAGAGACAGCCCCTGAGGCATGGGAATAGAGATGGCTCTCTGCCAGGCGATCTTCCTGCCGCAGAATTGGACAAGACTAGGCATTGCCTTGAGTAAGGGACCAGATCAGCTTATTTTCCCCAAGACCTTTCCTCCTATCCTTCCCAGTGGGAAAAGGGCTGGAAAAGAGTACCTGAGGGGAGGTGGCCATTATCCCAGGGATGGGGGCGGGGGGAGGAAGGAGAGAAGGAGGCTAAGGAGAACAGAGACGCTGGGGGTGATGTCATGGTGGCCAGTGTGGTTCTGAAGTCAGCGACGTCAGTGGTGGCTTCCAGAAACTGAGAAGAAAGAGGAAAGAGAGGCTGAGTCAAAGAAGAATCCAGGGGCCGTCTGCAAAGCCAGCCAGAAAAAGCACTGAGGAAAACAAGAGAGATTGTCCTAGAATGTGACAAGGGAATGACAGCCCTGGGCTCACTTCCAATCTTTACAGATCTGGCATATTCTGTCTGTCTGCCTTGTTTTTAAGAAATTGTGGGCAAAGAAGAAGTCAAACTGTCTCTCTTCGCAGATGACATGATACTCTATATGGAAAACCCAAAAGAATCCATGCCCAAACTATTAGAAGTTATAGAGCAATTCAGTAATGTGGCGGGATACAAAATCAATGCTCAGAAATCAGTTGCATTTCTATACACGAATAATGAGACTGAAGAAAGAGAAATTAGGGAATCCATCCCATTTACAGTAGCACCAAAAACCATACGTTACCTTGGAATTAACTTAACCAGAGACATAAAGGACCTATATTCTAGAAACTATAAATCATTCTTGAAAGACATTGAAGAAGACACAGAAAGATGGAAAAATATTCCATGCTCATGGATCGGAAGAATTAACATAGTTAAAATGTCCATGCTACCCAGAGCAATCCACACTTTCAGTGCTATCCCGATCAAAATACTGATGACATTTTTCAAAGAACTGGAACAAAAAGCCCTTAAATTTGTATGGAACCAGAAAAGGCCCTGAATCACCAAGGAATTGTTGAAAAGGAAAAACAAAGCTGGGGTCATCACAATGCCGGATTTCGAGCTATACTACAAAGCTGTGATCACAAGGACAGCATGGTACTGGCACAAAAACAGACTCATAGACCAATGGAACAGAATAGAGAACCCAGAAATGGACCCTCGGCTCTTTGGGCAACTAATCTTTGATAAAGCAGGAAAAAACATCAGGTGGAAAAAAGATAGTCTCTTCAATAAATGGTGCTGGGAAAACTGGACAGCTACATGCAAAAGAATGAAACTTAACCACTCTCTCACACCATACACAAAGATAAACTCCAAATGGATGAAAGACCTCAATGTGAGACAGGAATCCATCAAAATCATAGAGAACATAGGCAGCAACCTCTATGACATCGGCCAAAGCAACCTTTTTCATGACACATCTCCAAAGGCAAGAGAAACAAAAGATAAAATGAACTTGTGGGACTTCATCAAGATAAAAAGCTTCTGCATAGCCAAGGAAACAGTCAAAAAAACTAAGAGGCAGCCCACAGAATGGGAGAAGATATTTGCAAATGATACTACAGATAAAAGACTGGTATCCAAGATCTACAAAGAACTTCTCAAACTCAATACGCAAGAAACAAATAAACAAATCATAAAATGGGCCGAAGATATGAACAGACACTTTTCCAATAAAGTCATACAAATGGCTAACAGACACATGAAAAAATGTTCAAAATCATTAGCCATCAGGGAAATTCAAATCAAAACCACACTAAGATACCACCTTATGCCAGTTAGAATGGCAAAAATTGACAAGGCAAGAAACAACAATTGCTGGAGAGGATGTGGAGAAAGGGGATCCCTCCTACATTGTTGGTGGGAATGCAAGTTGGTACAGCCACTCTGGAAAACAGTGTGGAGGTCCCTTAAAAAGTTAAAAATTGAGCTACCCTATGATCCAGCCATTGCACTACTGGGTATTTACCCCAAAGAGACAGACGTAGTGAAGAGAAGGGCCATATGCACCCCAATGTTCATAGCAGCATTGTCCACAATAGCTAAATCATGGAAGGAACCGAGATGCCCTTCAACAGATGACTGGATTAAGAAGTTGTGGTCCATATATGCAATGGAATATTACTTAGCTACCAAAAAGAACGAGTTCTCAACATTTGCTGCAACATGGATGGCACTGGAGGAGATAATGCTAAGTGAAATAAGTCAAGCAAAGAAAGACAATTATCATATGGTTTCTCTCATCTATGGAACATAAGAACTAGGAAGATCAGTAGGGGAAGAAAGGGATAAAGAAAGGGGGGGTAATCAGAAGGGGGAATGAAGCATGAGGGACTATGGACTTTGAGAAACAAACTGAGGGCTTCAGAGGGGAGGGGAGTGGGGGAATGGGATAGACTGGTGATGGGTAGTAAGGAGGGCACGTATTACATGGTGCACTGGGTGTTATACACAACTAATGAATCATCGAGCTTTACATCGGAAACCGGGGATGTACTGTATGGTGACTAACATAAAAAAAAATTATAAATAAATAAATAAATAAAAGAAATTGTGGGCGTGAAGCAATTGTTTGATTTCAGCTAGGGATTGAGCTTGGCGGTATTGTTTAGTTTGAAAACATGCAACTAACTAAAGTAGTAGTAACCGAAGTTGCAAGTAACTAAAATCATGTTTAAATTCTGTATGTTTGAAAGTGTTTAAATAATCAAAGTGTTCTGTATGTCCTCTGTATTTCCTTGACACATTTCATTCACCCAGTAAATTCTCTCACTTTAGAAAAACCTCTGATAACATTGCAATCTAAAATCCTCAAATGGCTAATAGATTTTATTCAGACATGTAATACTAACCTGATGTTTGCATTTACTTTTGTGCAAATTATAAAGGGATAGAAATCTCTGAGGTTGTTTTTTAAAGATTTTACTTCTTTATTCAGAGCATGAGGTGGGAGGCGAGGGAGGGGCAGAGGGAGAAGGGAGAGAATCTCAAGCAGACTCCCTGCTGAGCATAGAGCCTGATGCAGGACTCGATCTGACGACCCTGAGATCATGACCTGATCCAAAATCAAGATGCAGACGGACCCTCAACCAACTGAGCCACCCAGACACCCCAAAATCTCCGAGTTTTATAACTTCTAAAATTCTGTGTTACTGAAACAAAAATTGGAACCCCTGGGGCTGACTTGGTGGATTCGAATGCTGCTGCTGCTTCGTATTCGAGCACACTGGGGGATCTGACCTGCATGGAACACCATCTGTCATTCCTAGCTGCCTCCTCTTAGACAAATGACCGAATGCCTCTGCCTGCGTCTCCTCCCCTGTAAGGGGGGGATAGGAGGCTCCCGTGTCATCTAGCAGTTGGCTCAGCTGCACGTAATAGAAAATCCCAAGTAAGATGGCTTACACCAGCCACAAGTCTATTCCTCTTGTGTCCAAGCTGCCCAGACGTAGGGGCCACAGCGGGTGTGGCAGTCCACAGAGTCTCGTGGGCAGCCCGCGCCACGTGAGCCTCGCTTTCCCGGGTTGCCTGGTGGTGTGAGAGGGCTTCTAGAGCTCCAGACTCCTGGCGGTGGAACGAAGAAAGCTCGTAGAAGCGCCTGCCCCTCCCTTTAAAGACACTTGCTGGAAGTTGCATAAATGGCATCTTCTGGACGGGGGTCGAGAACGTGGTCATCTGGCCGCCCCTGGCTGGGAGAGGGGCTGGGAAGTGCAGTCTACAGACGGATGCTGGGAAATAAGCACGATGGTACCACGAGCGGTTTCCCTGGGCAACAGTGAGAATCAGTATGTTAATGTATGGAAAACATGTGCAATGGTGGTGGCCTGACCCCCAGTCTCTGCTCATTTTGTGGGAGCGCTTAGCATCACACCCGGAGTGGTGGAGACGGGCCGTTTGGCATCGGGGAAATGCTCACCAGAAGAGCTCCCTCTTCAGTGGTCTGGCCTTTTCTTTCTTTCTCTTTCTTTCTTTCTTTCTTTCTTTCTTTCTTTCTTTCTTTCTTTCTTTCTTTCTTTCCTTCCTTCCTTCCTTCCTTCCTTCCTTCCTTCCTTCTTTCTTTCTTTCTTTCTTTCTTTCTTTCTTGATTTTATTTATTTGAGAGCGAGAGAGAGAATGAACAGGGGGAGAGGGAGAGGGACAAGCAGACTCCCTGCTGAGTGGGGAGCCCAATGCGGGGCTCCATCCCAGGACCCTGAGATCATGACCTGAGACGAAGTCAGACCCTTTAACTGACTGAGCCACCAGGTGCCCCTTTTCTATTCTTTCTTATCCCTGATTAGACTCTGGGATTAGGGCTGGAGAAGAGAGGCCAAGAGGTTGTACCTTCTTTATTCAGGACATGTAATTGACCCTGGAGTCAGGGAGGTCACTTGGGTTTAGAGCAGAGATTGCAGGACTGGCTGCGGCTTCGGGCCTGGGCAGGAGGGGGAAGCAGGTAGTGGGGCCTGGGTGGGACGAGAGCGCAAGCTCTGTCTACAGGTGGCAACATCCCTGTCCCTAGTCTTCTGGAATGTGGGACTAGTGGGGCCTGCCAGTTTTCAAAAAAATCTGGATTTTTATGTGACATCTCTGTTTGTTCACCTTGACCATTCTTATTATGGCCACAGGCAAGGAATCAGTCCGTTAAGACCACATGAGATGAAAATAATTAGGTAAGGGGCAGGCTGAGAAAGCAATTGGAAGCCATGGCTGGAGGGCATCCTTTTGAAACGGGAGGCAAGGTTGCATAGGAGGAGAGCTCAGGGGGACAGCTTAGCAGGGCTGGCCTGCGGCATGGTCCTTCGGTCTGCAGACCCTTCACAGCGGGGTAAAGAAGTTTGAGGGCTAAAGCAACAAGGTCAGGATTTAAGTTTTGTTTGCATGATGTCTGCTCAGGTGGGCTGGAGGAATGGGAAGATTACTGTTTCCCAATATTAAAAATGTTATCTATACTAGAAATACAATATAGCATTCACGAAAAGAAAAGAAAGAAAAGAAAAGAAAAGAGAAAAGAAAAGAACAGTCACATTTCTGCTTTTGTGTTTGAGTCCGAGAAGCTACCTGGTTTGAGTTTTTGTTCTGTTCCCCCGCGGTGAGAAATTTACAAGCACAGGGAGATTAGCTTGCTCATTCCTTTTTTGATTAGAGATGAATCCTTCTCTGTTTGAATGATGTTTTCCCAGGGTGGGGTGAGGAGTGGTATTAATCAATAATAATCAAGCACTAGGCCCCACGAGTGCCTGGAAATCAAAGCCCTGGCTTTCCTCCCTCCTGATTCCACAGCGAAGGGTCCTGACAGGCTCTACTTAGCTTTTCAGAACAGGTCATCATGGTAAATGGGAAGAAAATCATTGGATATTTCTCCTAAGAATTCGTGAGAAGGAAAAATTCGGAATGCTAAAATGTAAAAATGTCAACACAGCCTAAGGGAAACTTTAATAGGTTTCTTCAAATCTATCACTTTGGCTAAAATGAACAGAGATAATGAACAAATTACAAATTTAAAGCTCTCTCTGGCTGCTTGAAAAATGAAATGAGGAAGCCTGATTTTTTTTGTCAACAATATAGTCTAAAAATGTCAAGCTCGTTGCCCAGGTTAACAGGTTTTGATTTTTTGGAGTCTGCCATTAACCACAGAAAAGTGAAATATTAGGTCAGGTGGCTTCACAGTGGCTCTGGCTGATTTTAGTTATTGATAGACTTTAATTCTCTGATTCTTAAGGTAAGGGTTCCTCTAAGAGAACTCTCCAGAGGTTCCTATGACCCTGTGAGTTCCTAGGAATCTTACATTGACCTTCAAAGACACAGAGTAAGTAGGCATCAAAACGCCTGATTCCTCCTCCTCCATACTCTTAGAAAAGCAGACTTCAGGAATTCTCAAAAAGAGAAAAATATCACTTGGGTATATTGAACTGGGAGTCCATAATGATAAAATTATAAATCTATTATTGTGATTTGGATGAATAGAAACTATAAACATATGCTTTATCATATGAAAAATCAATCGTTGTAAGCAAGAATCAGTAGAAATGTCAGATTAAAGAATCAGACCTAAAGTTGCTGAGAGTGGATCTTAAAAGTTGTCATCACAAGAAAAAAATTGTAACCGTGCGGGGTGATAGATGTTAACTGGACTTATTGTAAGTGTTTCACAATATACACAAATATCAAATCATGATGTTGTACACCTGAAGCTAATGTTGTATGTCAATTATATCTCAAGAAGGAGAAGGAGGAGGGGGAGGAGGGGAGGGGGAGGGGGGAAGGAGGAGGAGGAGGAGGAGGAGGAAGAAGAAGAAGAAGAAAAAGAAGAAGGAGGAGGGGGAGGAGGGGGAGGAGGGGGAGGGGGGAAGGAGGAGGAGGAAGAAGAAGAAGAAGAAGAAGGAGAAGAAAAAGAAGAAGAAGGAGGAGGAGGAGGAGGAGATTAGGAGGAGGAGGAGAAGAAGAAGAAGAGAAGGAGGAGGAAAAAGAAGAAGGAGGAGGAGGAGAAGAGGAAGAGGAAGAAGGAGAAGAAGAAGAAGAAGGAGAAGAAGAAGAAGGGAATCAGACCTGATAAAACTGAAGCTATGGCAATTACTGGATCCAAAATATAACAATAAGAACAGCAAACACACATAACAGTACCTATGAGATGCGGATTATTATTTCCTTCATCCCACATGTGAGGAAACAGACACACAGAGAAGTTAGTTAGATGCCTTGTTCAAATTCATCCAGACTTGAAGCCAGGGAGTTCGGTTCCAGAATTCATGCTAAAATAAATGTGCTTAACAGTTTATAGAAATAAAAGAAAGTATGAAAAGTGACACAAACAAAAAGGGAGCTCAACATTATCTAGGCTGTGTTGGAATAAAAAAACAGAACTTCTAAAAATGAGAGAAAAGTGAAATTAAACACCCAATGGACAGACGACACTGCAGATCAGACGCTGCTGAAAGTAAAACAATGAGCTGGAAAGTAGCTCTGAAAGTAGCCTCTTACCCGGATGCAACAAAGAGAGAAACTGAGGCATAAAATATGAGCAAGAAGGCAAGGGACAGGGAGGATCGAGTGAGTTCTTTCGACAGACATTTAATAGGAGCTCCCGGAGGAGATAATAGAGCACCGGTGAGGGGGGGAGCAACTATTAAGAAATGACTGAGAAACTTTATAGAGTGGATGAAAGATGTCAATTCTGTTTCAGAGAACCAAATTCTAAGTAAGATGATAAAAAGAAATCCATGCCTAGGGGTGCCTGGGTGGCTTAGTCAGTTGAGTGACTCATGGTTTCGGCTCAGGTCGTGATCTCCAGGTCTTCGGATCGAGACCCGCATCGGGCTTCACGCTCAGAGCAGAATCCGCTTGAGATGCTCTCTCTGCCCCTCCCCCGCCCCCCTGCTCTGCTCTGCTCTCTCTCTCTCTCAAATAAACAAAATATTTTTTAAAAATTAAAATTAAAATAAAAAAAGAAAAATCCATACCTAGACACATTGTAGCAAAGCGTCAGAACACCAGACACAAAGAGAGAATCTTAAACTAGTGAGAGAGTAAAATAACAGATCACCTACCCAGACCCGGACCGACAGCTGATTCACGATAGCAACACCGAAGTCCAAAGACAGTGGATGAATATCTCATGACACTGAGGGAAAATACTGTTGTCAACCTGTAGTTGTACGTCCAGCAAAACAACCTCTCCTGAGTGAAGGCAAAATACATTTAAAGATAAATGAAAGCTGAGAATGTTCATGACAACCAACTCTCACTACAGGAACTTCTGAAGGACCTAAGTATCTAATTTGGGTAGTATGATCCCAGACAATAGGCCTGCGGTGCAAGAAGGCATAGTGATCGATGAAAATGGTAAACACGGCAGTAAATCTCGGCATTGCATTGACGTTATAAAACAACAATAATCGTGTCCACTTTACGGAGCAAAAAATAAAAATAAAATTCTGCAAAGTGATAAGTTCTGGAAAAGATAGTATATAAGTTGGGATAGGGCAACTGGAAATAAATCTTTGAATAGTTTGGGAGGAAGGTACAGCTGTTGATTAACTGTACAATTATTTAGCATGCATATTAAGGTTTCTGGAGAATCCACTAAGAAGATGTAGGGGACAAATGGAAAGGGAGAAAAATATCATTCAATCCAAATTAAGGTGAGAATATAAAGGTAAAATAAAACAAGAAAAAACAGGCAATTTAATAGATGATTTAAGCCAATCAAAACCAACAGATGATAGAAACAAATCAATAAGCACCATCGATGTAAAAAAACTAATTGTAGAAGTGAAATGATAGAGCTCATCAGACTAATTTTTAAAAAAGAAGAAGGAAAGGGAAGAAAATGTACTGTGTGCTCATTATAAGGACAGACTTAACAGAGAGAGGCATAGAAAGGTGAAAGATAAAAGGACAGGGAAAATATACCAAGCAAATACAAACCAGAACAAAAGTAGGGTAGCTATATTAATATAAAACAAAATACGAAACAGGTTTTAAGTTAAAATAGAGATGAAAAGCATCGCAAGGAAATGAAAAAAGTTTAATCATTGTGTAATCACAAATGTCCTTCTGAGAGAGAGGCAGGGAGTTATAGCAATTCTAAACTTGTAAGATGACACAAAAAGACTCCAAGAGCAAAACCAACCAACCAACAAAAGACTCTAAAGGAGAAAGTGACAAATACATCAATGCGGTGGGCAGCCATCTTGGGTAACTGATAGAATTTTCCAAACCAGAAATGGTCTGGATTTGAAAATCTCTATGGACATCCATAGAATGGTGTGTGCCTTGCAACTGCAGAATACACGTCTTTTCCAGGCACACACAGAACATTAATCAAAACTGACTGTGTACTAGCCTCAACAATTTGCAAAGAACTAGGATCGTATAAACCACATACTCTACCAAATGCAATACGGTTTAGAAAAAAATTGCAAAAAGATAAGTTAGAAAAACTTTATATCTTTGGAAAATTTAAAACATACTTCTAAACAACCCAGGTGTCAAAAAGGAATCATAACGAATATTTAAAAATACTTAGCATTAAAATGTGTTTGATATAGCTTATACTACTCCGAGAGGAATGTACAAGTTTAAAGGATTACGTTACAGAAGAGGAAAGCCTGAAATAAATGAGTTAAGCTCCCTAACCTAAGCATTCAGCTTGAGAAATTAAAAATAGAATAAAATATCCCCCAATAAAAAGAAAGAAAAAATGAAAGACAACACTACATTGAATTATAAAACTCATGCAGGATCTCATAGTACCTCGAATAGCCTGGATAAAAAGAATCAGGAAGAGAAATTTTCCTATCAAGACTTACAAAGTATGTAGGAGTCAGGACCTGCGGACTAGAGGGGGCCAAGGACTAGGATAGTAAGCCCCAAACAGTCCCGCACACGTGTAGGAATGTGATATATGGCAGAGCTGGGGTTGCCTTTCAACGGGGAAATGGGGCTCTATGTAGTACATGGTACTGCGACCATAGGATAAAAAAACATAGATCCTTACTTCACAATAAGCACAAAAATCAATGCCACGTGAATCAAGATCCTTTACTCAGAAAAGTATCCAGCACTGGATAATAAATTACATGATGATCCTACTTCTGACCATATTTTTTCCGTCAGTCTAAGCTTTTAATAAGATCTTCATTCATTTAACAAATACCTTGTATGTCCACCGTGTTCCTGCCATTGTCACAGGCATCTGGACTGCAACAGTTAACCAAACAAAGACCTTCCACCCTGTGGGGTTTAGTTTTGTAGATGACTAACAAATGGCACTTTCAATGGATCAGGCACTTTCTAAGCCTGATGTTAGCTCGTGTAATGCTTGACGTTAGCTCACATAATCCTCGGCAGATACTGCTATTATTTGTAAGTGGCAGAGCTAGGACTTTATTTATTTATTTATTTTTAAATTAAACTTCTCTTTTATTCCAGTGTTTCTAAACATGAACTCAATGCCTGCCTAACAATAGCATCATGTATACAGCAATGTGTTTTTGGTAATCCCTTAACTCAGGTTCATGCTTTCAGATCGCCGACACTTCAAAAGTTGTTTAAGAACTTTTGTTACTCCCGAAAATGAAACTAGTATAATCAAGTAATAAAATGAGTCTACCAGCCCTCAGAACCCCAGACACTAACTTCTACATTATATTACCCTTTTTAGCCCTGCGGCATTGGTGACGAGTGTGTTGTGCCATGTTTTTGCTTAAATATATATGTGTGGTTGGGGCGCCTAGGTGGCTCAGTCAGTTAAGCGACCAGCTCTTGTTTTTGGCTCAGGTCGTGATCACAGGTCATGATCTTGCGGTCCTGAGATCTAGCTCACCTTGGACTCTGTGCTCCGCGTCGAGTCGGCTTCATACTGTCTCCTCCTCTCCTTCTGCCACTCCCCCCTGCTCATGTGCACGCTCTCTCCTAAAATAAACAAATAAAATCTTAATATGTGTGTGTGTGTGTGTGTGTGTGTGTGTGTGTGTGTGTGATGAACCTAAGACATCCATGGTACGTAATGAGCTGACTTCTTTTCTAGGAATCTAGAATGGTACTGGAGTGTATCATCTAACCTTGAGGGAATTGCTACTCAACCCATTTCCTGTGTTGTGTAGTTCAGATGAGAAATTCTGGTTGAGAAAGGCCTCAAAGATCATCTTATGGGCCAAAAAAGTGCTGAAGGAAAGCACTACTGGGCTGGAACTCTGTTTTGAGGCTGCCCATTAAGTTCTTCCTTTCAGAACCGCCATACTTGCTGCCATCGTAGTAGCCAACAGAGATTTAGCTTCTCAAGCCTAAAGGAGAAAATAGGCATGAGTCAAGTTCTTGGCCCCTGCCTTCTTGTGTTAGATACATTTATTCTATACTGGGGGGAGGGGATAGTATGTCATTATATAGTCATTTAAAACCTTCTGGTTGACCACAGTTGTGGTAGGCTGAATAATGGCTTCCAAAGACATACAGGTCCCAGAACCTCTGAACGTCACCTTAATAGGGCAAAAGAGATTTTTGCTAATGCCATTAAATTACAGATCTGGAGGAGAGTACCCTGGATTTTCTGCATAGTTTCTAAGTGTCTCTCTAAGAAGAGGCAGAGGGACCACGGGAGAAGGTGGTGTGACAGGTGAAGCAAGGTGTCAGGCCACTGGGTTGGAAGTTGGAGGAGGGGTCGTGAGCCCCCAGGTGCAGGGACTACAGCTCCAGAAGCTAGAAAAGGACCAGAACAGACTGTCCCCTAGAGCCTTCTGAGGACGCAGCCTCACTACCACCACCTTGATTTCAACCCAGTGAATTCTGACCTCTAGAAATAGAAGAGAAATAAATGCGTGTAGTCCTAGGCCACTAAAATATGTTTATTGCTACAGCAATGCTAGGAAATTAATACAGTGGTTATTTCTATTGAAACAACCTTAGGCTCAGGACTGCACTCCCCCTTTAGAAAACTCTGTCACTCAGAGAGCAGGTGGGAGCATTAGCACCATGGCCAGGGATGTCATGAGCTAAACAACACAAGCGCGGAGAGTGGTAGAGTGGTCAATGCCCCACTTGGAGATGAGACCCCTTCGGCCCGTAGAAGCCAGGAGCACTTCTAGCTTTGACCACTGAGGGCAAGCGCCTCTACAGCCAAGGCCGTTTGCCCTGTTCTCTTCTCTGCTGACACAGTGACTGGCGATGCTCAGCCCAGCGTGGAGAAGACGTGGAACAGAGAGGCTGCCGGCCCACAGTCGCCGAACACAAGTAAGAAGCCAGCCTGGCTCATCGTGAGCCACGGAACTTCTATTTACCGCTGCAGCCTGATCTAGCTCATGCCGAGTGGTCCCGCAGGCAAACCTGCTTAGCTAAGCCACACATCTTCACTGGATCTGCGAGGAGGTCTGGATTGCTGAGGGAAATTGCGTATGGGATCCTTACTTGGCTTTTGGTTTTGTAAGAGTGGGCCTGTGAGACAAAAACAGAGCCAACTATGCTTATGACTTTAAACGTGTGAGTGGCGGAGGAGAGGCCTAGAAGGATGATTCTGGAAACTGTCTGTCTTGCCGCTTAGAGAAAATACCTTTTGAGGGGGTTCAAAAATACAAATACTAGTACTAAAATAAGTATTTGAGGAAAACAAGGATTTGGTAGGTGAAACATTAAGGCCAAAGAACACCAATGCCGTAAGCCAGAGATACGCATTTACCCACAGAGGTGCACACTGGGTTCAATTACAGAAGACCACAAATCCTCCGCCATCCTTTGCCTTCAGAGGTGGAGTCTGATTTCCCTCCCCCTGCAAATGGTCTGGACTTGGTGCCTCGCTTGACCAACGGAATGCAGCGTAAGGGATGTTCTGGGCTTCTGAGGGTAGGTCACACGCAGCCTTGCAGCTCCTGATCGATTGTCCTGAGAGCAGCTTGTGGTCGGGATGCTCCTGCTTGGAGCCCAGCCTCCATGCTGGGGGAAGGCCAAGCCACCCGGAGAGGCCACGGGTAGACTGGTCAACAGGTGCAGCTGAGCCCGCAGCCACCAGCCAGCACCGGTGGACAGCTGTGAGTCAGCCATCTCGGATGTGGAGCCCAGTCAAGCGTTGCGATGGGAGCAGCCCCAGCCTTCGTGGGACCACAGTGGCCTGGCTGAGCCCAATCAAGCCCCACAGTCATACGGGAGCACTCTGAGCATGACCGTGCGTAAGCCGTGGCATTCTGGAGTGGTTCACCATTCGGCAGCAGATTACTGGAATACGTATGTGGTCCTTGGGCTCCACTGTTACAGGGAGCCTAGACTTCAAGGCTTAGGTCTGAAGGCTTGCCGGAACGCTAGGAAGCTCACAGCCAAATCAGGGCAAGCTCCTTAATATTACAAGAAGCATCACGCAGTGGATATTCTAATGTCTCACACAATGGCCAGCACGTAAGAATTCAAATTGAAATTAGATGTCTATGAAAGAAAGTCAGGTTAAATTATGCCCTATGGAGGGAAGAAAACCCTAACAGATGAAAGGCAGTCGTGGATGTGATTTTTTCCGATATTAGAATTCACTTATTTCTTCAAGTGAACAAACATTCTTGGTGGCGACCATTAAGGTACGGGTCCCAAGTTGCTCAGGTGAGATCTAAGCAGAAAGGGGAGAGTGTAGTTCCTGGGCTCACCGTGGACAACATTCAGTAAGGAGGATCCAGTGTCTGTGAGAGCCTGCACAAAACCTCTTTCCAAAATCCACTTTCTACTTACTGTCAGTCCAACACCCAGAACCTGAATGAAACACAATGGCGAGCAATCCGGCATTGCAAATGCTCCCGAAACATGAAGGGTTCGAGGTGGGAGATCCGAGTTGCTGTCAGCAGTGGGGTCAGCATTACACTCTTCAAGTCAACTCAATTCACCTTTAAACAGAACTGGTTAGAATTCTCTTCCTCATATGGAGAATATCTATCTCCTTTAAACTTTTGACCACTCTTCCATGGTAAGCAGTCAGGATGCTTAAAATGGAAAAAGATAAGGTTTGGGAGACATGATAAAGATCTTCAAATATTTGCTGGGTAATTCTGGAGAAAATGTAGACCAACTTTGTAATATAAATTTAAAAACCCACCACGAAACTGTGAACATCACTGTAAGATTACCCAAACATCTGTATAGAAATAGTGCAGTCAAGAACTGGGGCATAGTGATTTCACCTACTGGAAAAAATGTATCCGTATCTCAAAATCTAATGCTGACTAATCTCTGTGAAATGCAGCACCCAGCATGTGAGCACCCTGGTATTTTGCTCAATTCTGTCGATAGGTTCTCATAACCATCATCTTTATCCTTTTCTCAAAAGGTAAAGGCTTCAAGGCATCTTTTTTTTTTTTTAAGATTTTATTTATTCATTCGACAGAGATAGCCAGTGAGAGAGGGAACACAAGCAGGGGGAGTGAGAGAGGAAGAAGCAGGCTCATAGCTGAAGAGAAGCAGGGGGAGTGAGAGAGGAAGAAGCAGGCTCATAGCTGAAGAGCCTGATGTGGGGCTTGACCCCACAACGCCGGGATCACGCCCTGAGCCGAAGGCAGACGCTTAACCGCTGTGCCACCCAGGCGCCCCCAAGGCATCTTTTTTTGCTCTCAGTCTGTAAGAAAGCATCTTTAGGAACCCCATAGCCAAGTAGACAATTGATAAGCCTCTATCTGCATTTCTCAATATTTTCCTTTTGTAGCTGCTTTATGATCGAAAGGTTGGGACAGTCTCAATCCTCTCCTTGGCTGGAGAGAACAACGCTTTCTCTTGTTTTTGTATTTTACTCTTCTAGAACACCGCTCCAGCTCTCACCTTCACTGTCTCAGTAGGGGTGCCGTGAGGCCTGGGGAGAGGGGGAAGCAGGGAGCAGGTGTCACGCCCCGCCCCCCCCCTCCCCGGGCTGCTCTACTTCCTTTCTGAGCAGCCCGCTGACTTGCTTGCGTTACACACAGCTCCTACTGTTCTCTCTGCGCACAAAACAGGCTGCTACCCCTGCTGGCGGGGTGTGATTTCTTCACCTTCCAACGGAGAAGTGACCAGTAGGGACATTTTGTTGTCTTGTTTAAGAATTCCTGGATCTATACCTGAAACCGATGTAATACTGTATGTCAACTGATACTTAAAAAAAAAAAAAAAAAGAAATTCCCGTGGATCTGGACTTCTTAGCAAAAACCTCGGCAATACTGGGGCACCTGGATGGCTCAGTCATTAAGCGTCTGCCTTTGGCTCAGGGCGTGATCCTGGAGTCCTGGGATCGAGCCCCACATCAGGCTCCTTGCTCTGCTGGAGCCTGCTTCTTCCTCTCCCACTCCCCCTGCTTGTGTTCTCTCTCTCTCTGGCTGTCTTTCTCTCTCTGTCAAATAAATAAATAAAATCTTAAAAAAAAAAAAAACAAACCAAAAACCCGGCAATAACTACCACAGGAGAAAGAAAATGTCATCATAATACCTCACATCATTCATTAGATACATCCCAGATACCCAAACCCCTAAAATTGAAAACCACCAGTTAAGCCTATCAGAAAACAAACAGAGCCGATGCCAGTGGGTGTGGAAGGGTTTCTCCAGGGGGATTCAACACGTACATATAAAAGCTAGTAACTGATGAAATAAAACAAATTTAAAATATACAATCCGATACCTTCAAGTTTAAAAACTGCAAAAACTGAAAGAAGATATTTGAAATCTACACAACAGGTAAAGGATTAGTATCCAGATTATATAAAGATCTCTGAGAAAAAGCCAACAACAGAAATGCCCTCTTGACTAGCAAGGTAGGAAGGGCACACCAGTCAGACATCACCTTACATGTATCCAAAACAACACATTTAAAGCCGCCAAAATATCTAGTATCCAAGAGGATGTGGAGAAATGAGAAAACTCGTATGCTGCTGGTGGCATCGACTTGGAGAGTAATTTGACAAAACCTAGTCAGGCTGAAAAGGGGCACAGTAGCCACCCAGAGGCTTTAAGACACCCTGTATGTGTGCCCGAGGAGACGAGTACAAAGCAAGCCCTTCAAACACCATGCCCACCCCAAGGAAAATGGGAAAACAGAACAGAGCTACATGGTTCAATAAAGACAGAGCTCAAAAACGTATGAAGTGAAGAAAGCAAGTTAGATGCTATGCTATGACTTATGTAAATTAAACGTATTACACTATGTCGTCATTATGGTTACGTATATAATAAAGTAAAATGTGCCTGGGAAGATATGCTCAGAATGTTTGTCTACAGGGAGAGGGGAAGGGTAGGGGAGTGGAAAGGGTAACAAAGTGGAGTAAAAACTTAACAGAAATATTTATCCTGCTAAAAAAAAGAGTTGATGCAAATATTACAGAATGTTAGTATTTGTTCATTCTGGGCAATAGAAACAGTGTCATATTGCTCTTCTCTGTTCTCAATATTTTTTCCTCCTTCTTTTGAAAATAAAGAAATGTTGCTGTATCTAGAGGGGTCTAGCATTAGAGTCTCCAGAAGAATCAAAATGGCGGAGCTGAAATGACTTTAGGATCATCTGTTCTAACTGGTTTTTACAGGTGGGAAAACTGAGGCTCAGAGAAGTAAAGGAACTTGCCTACAGCCACACAGCCGGCCAGCATCAGGCCGTGACTATCCGCTGGTACTCTTAACACTCACTCAGCATTCCACATAGGTTTGAAGTAAGGCCTTAAAGAATATGATCTCATTTAAAAAGCAGGAAGTAGGAACCTTCAGCATCTCCATGGAAGTACGTATTTCCATCTGTCGACTCCATAAGGGCAGAAACTGCATTTCAGCAAGCACTTCATCAGTCTCTCAAAAAATGAACCCAAAACAGACGTTTTCAGCAAAGCAGTGGTATAAACTACTTTCACAATGAGACCAATCCGCAGAACAGTTTCATCAAAAAGTAGAAACAAAACAAAACTTTGACACAATACCTGTCAGATAAGCTAGTCTGACCGTTACGTGTTTACTGACGTGACACCAGAGTCAGTCAGGCGGAGTACTTGAGAGGTGCTACTTGGTGATCTGGGTGCTTTCCGTGAATCCACTGTTCCTAAGATTTTTTAGAAATATTTTGTTTACCTATTTCAGTGTATCAGTATGTATTCCTCTATTGTTAGAATAAATGTAACTTCACCTTGGAGGCTCCAGAAAGACAAGGGTCAAAATTCCCACACAATCAAGAGTTAGCTTGTACCTCACAGTTTTTATCGTTCCGTCCGACACTGTGTAGGTGAAGAACCTATGGATAATGGTTTGAGTTCAGGGTACACCTACTTCCAACCACAGTGGAATAGCTCACAGCTGATGAAGACCGTGACTGAGAATAACGGGAAAAGCTGGAGAAAATACAATCGACATTCAATCAGTCAATGAGCAAACAAACGGGAGAGCTGTCAAGGCATTTAAGACAGGGAGTCGAAATGAAAGTCAGGCCTTGGGGGACAGGGGCTACTAAGAAACTGGCTTTCCTCAATTTTCCTGGGCCGGGGTGGGGTGACAAAGTAAATAAGCAAAAAGGTATGCAGGGAGGGATGCGGGATGCCAAGTCGCGTAAGACTTGAGGAAACAAAATCCCAGAGAAAAGTGAACCGTAGAGGGGAGAACGCGATACTTGGTGGGTTTACCTACGGCGTCTACCAATACTTCAGTCATTCAGGGTGGAAGGCTAAGAGGCGGAAAGCAAGGTGCTTCTGGTAGTCTGGAAGGGCTGAGGTGACAAACAGCAATGCTGAGGACATGCCAAGGAGGAGGGGCCGTAGGAAATACTCTGAGATACCTGAAAAGTGACACTTCTGGAGAGGGGCTGAGCCCGAGATACACCCGGTCTCACAGAGGCTGCAATCCTGCCTTAACCAGCTCTGTCCCCGCCTGCAAATGTAGGGTGACCTAGACAATTACCTTCGAGGCAGCAGGAGGACTTACAGCTCCCTTCTCAACAGTAACGATAGAAACCAGACGAAATCAGAATGACATCTTTAAAGTGCTGAAAGAAAATCCCAGCACTTATAGGCAGTAAGCACATCCTTCAGAAAAAGCATGTAAAATAAAACATTTCCAGACACACGTAAGTGGAGAGACTTCACTAGCAGATCCACATAATAATTAGAGTTCTAGGGGCGCCTGGGTGGCACAGCGGTTAAGCGTCTGCCTTCGGCTCAGGGCGTGATCCCGGCGTTATGGGATCGAGCCCCACATCAGGCTCCTCCGCTATGAGCCTGCTTCTTCCTCTCCCACTCCCCCTGCTTGTGTTCCCTCTCTCGCTGGCTGTCTCTCTGTCGAATGGATAAATAAAATCTTTAAAAAAATAATAATAATTAGAGTTCTAAAACGGGGATGTACAGTATGGTGACTAACATAATAAAAAATCATTAAAAAATAATTAGAGTTCTTTAGGAAGGAAGAGAAAGACTGCAGATAAAAACATGGAAATATGGGAATGAATGAAGAGCAGTAGAAATGGTATTGTTGGTAAATGCAGATGAATATTCAAGTGTATAAAGTAAAAATAATGTCTTACAAGGTATGGAGATATAATTTACTATAATAAGCTGTATGCGGAAAGCAGTAAATGTTTACTTTAAATTAGGTTCTATTAGGTGAAGAACGTCTCTAAAAGAATAATAAAAGAATAAATAAGTAACCTGCTAACAGAAGGGGAAAATGGTATAATAAAAATATTTGATTAATTCAAGAGGCAAGAAACAAGAGAAAAAGGCAAAAAAACTGTGTGAGACAAGTAAAAAACAAACAGTAAGATGGCAGCTATGAATCCAAATATGTCAGGAATTTCACTAAAAGTAACTGGATTACATATTTCAGTTAAAAGACAAAGATTATCAGACAACATTGTAAAAAACTATATGCTGCTATAAGAGAGAAAAAGCTGAATATAAACACAAGAGGGTTGAAAATAAAAGGATGAGAAAGATTTACTGTGCAAACACTAACCAAAAGTAATGGTACAGCCACAATAGAATCAGTAAAATTAAACTTTAACACAAGCAGCTTCAGTAGAGATAACGCAGGCATTTCATAATGATAAAAGGGTCAATTCACCATGAAGATAAAATAATCCTAAATTAATGTCTACCAAGTAAACTAGCTTCAAAATGTATAAGGAAAAAATAGACAAGTAAGAGACATATACATCTGAAATCATAAGATAAGACTTTATCACCTCTCCAGAAATGATGAGAACCAAGTGAGAAATCATTAAGGATATAAGAGATCTGAAAAACATGATTAAGAAACCTGACCCAATCAACACAATAAAGCAGGCAGTCACAGAATACATATTCTTTTCAAGTGGGCATGGAACATTTATAATAATTGGCCATATGCTAGTTTACATAATGGATGCCTCCATTAATTTCAAAAAGCTTAAAACTATCAGAGTATGTTTCATAATCATGTGAATTATACTAAAATAATTTTTTTTAAGATACACTTAGAAAGCCTCCAAATGTTTAGAAATTAAGCAATATGCATCTAAATAACTCACAGGTTAAAAAAAATCACAATACAAGTTAGAATATGTTTTGAAATAAATGAAAATAAAACAGCCTTTTAAAAAAGCAAGTATCAAAGAACAAAAAAAGGCTGGAAATCAATGATGTAGGAAATGTCTCAGGATCCAAAGAAAATTGAGGCTAATAAATATAAGAGCAGAAATGAATAAAATATAATGATTTGAGCCTTGAACCTAACTTCTTTTTTACATATAAAAAGTATTTTTGATGCGCTTAATAATACACCGGCTTTTCCAGTAATGCACCTACTATGTAAAGTAGGAAAGAGTGTACTTTTATTTTGTTCAGAACTTCATCATCATTTAAGAAAATCACATCACCAATAGCAAAACTATTCATGAGACATGAAGTTACTGCACTGTTAGTGACTCTATGTTGGTGAAATATCTGACTACTTCACATATTGAAATGTTTATTACACTTCATTATAAATCACTTTCCTTTTATTTCTTTTCTATAATAATAAGAAAATTAGAGACATCACATACTATATTGAATAAAATATCTATTATATGTGTAGATCTGTTATACAGGTTGGTTATATTATCTGTGAATTTCACTTTAGAATAGTAAAGGAGAAATTAAAAAGTATTCTTTACAGAATGAGAATATTGGGTCTGGCAGGGTTGAAAACCAGTAGATCTGATGATTTTTAAGGCCCTTCCAGTCCTACCATTCTGAGATTTTAAGTACCTATTATTTCTTAGAATAGGTTTGACATATTTTTCAAGTCATTATCTGGAACAGTGTCTCATTTAAATCCAATAAACCTTGTAATAGATACTATTATCATTATTTATATGAAGGAATAAATTCAGAGAAGTTAAATAATTTGACCAAGTTTACATATCTAGGAAGTGTCGAGTCAGTCTGATTCCCAAATGTATGTTCTTTTCACTCATTATCTATAACAAAAAGTAAACAACACCTATTACTTCAGCTAGAGAAGTTATATATTATCTGTGTACAGAAGTGAGGTTAGGCCACTGTAAACATTTATAAGAGATCGCTGCCTAGCCACAGCAAAAAAGGAGAGATGGAATAGAGTAGGTAATTTTTTTTTTTTTTTTAAAGTAGGCTCCAATTCCAGCCTGGAGCCCAACACGGGGCTCAAACTCATGACCATGAGATCAAGACCTGAGCCGAGACCAAGAGTCAGATGCTTAACTGACTGAGCCCCCAAGGGCTCCCAAGAGTAGGTAATATTTTTTTTTAAGCCAGGACCAGTTAAGGCAGTTATAAATGGATAACATTTAAAAAATATAGAAAGTTTCAAGCCACGCCAAGTTCACCAAAACAATTTTTATTTCCAGTGTTTAATTGGGTATGCACACAGGCATGACACAGGTTTGGATTCATTAAGTCCTCATGCAGAATTATATTCTTCTCGATAAAGAAGCCAGTTCCATCCAGGTCACTATCTACACACCTATGTTACAACATTTATATCAAATCTGGTATCTGAAGAAAAGATACACATATAATATGTTCATTTAAGTTACGTATTTTACAGAAAGATTAAAAATTCAAGTCACACAAAACTCAAAAACTGTATTAAAAGTTTGAATATAAAACTTAGAGACCCACCTGGAATGACGAGAGAATGCAAGTTCCGTATCCACCTGTGTTAAAACTGGTAAATGTAATGAAATTTGTTACCAATAAAATGCATTCATTTATTCAATGTAAGTTATCTAATTTTAACGATATGGCACCCTAATAACCAAATGGATTTTTATGATGAGGCACTTTTGTTAGTGATGAAACCAAAAGAACAAATTTGCTGCACACTAATGCCAGCTATTTGCTTCAGTAATCTTGGGTATACACTGTGTAGTAAGTTGCAACAAATACCTTGCTCATTTGTATACAACTATCCAATATATTTTTAAATATATATATATATATATGTTCTTCTGGCTGTAGTAATGCACTGTAAAGCTATTCCACAGTGCAAAATGATGAAACCAGCCCAAATGAAGGCTGCATAATAACAATTCTGGTACAAGAAAATATTTACAGAGTTACTGGAACGTGTAACAGTAGCTTTTTATTTGCTATAGTGGACATGCCCCAGTTTAAAGACAGGGATGAAACTGCTTTATTGCCTGGGGTTTCAGACAGTTTATGAGGCTGGGCATTATAATGCTGCAGAACTAGCATTTTGGCTCATGTTCTGGAAGCTTTCTCCGTTTATTTGGTCGGGTGACTGCGGTGGTATGGAAAGAAGGGGCCTGGTGGTGGGAGCCACGGTACTGGGAGAACCGCCCGCGGCGGGCAAAGACAAAGGTGCGTCGGCCGCGGCTCTCCCGCCGGCGCCGGTGTTCTCGGGCGCGGGGTCCCCCGTTTCTGCTCTGCTGAGGTCCGAAGCGCTGGTGCGTAAGCGCTCCCTGGCTAGCCAGTCGGAGATGGAGAGGTCCTGGGCGGAGCACTTCGGCTTTAGCCGATTCACCGCCGAGAGCTCGGCTTCCCTCTCCCCGCCCTGCTCGTGCGCCTTCCAGAAATTCAGCACGCTCATCTCGGCCGCGTCTCGGTGGCCCCCGAGCGTGTGCCGGCGCTTGATGTTCTTGCGCTTGGCGGCCTCGGCGCTGGCTTTTTGGGTTCCCACTCCAAACATGTCGTCGGCCGGCGCCCGGGGCCTCAGTTTCAACCGATCGGCGATTTTCGTCTTCCACGTGGGCTCCTGCTTCTCCGACTCGCTCCTGGTGGGCGTTAGCAAACTCCCCGTGGACCGGCCTTTCTTCATGACGTCGAACACCTTGGTGATGGCGGGGGTCTCCCGGTCGCTCTTGGCGTCCCCCAGGCTGCCGCTGTCGGACTTGAAGCGGGCCGACTTCTTCCTGGACAGGGTGTCGCACTCGATGAGCTTGTGGGAGCTGAAGAGCTGTCTCCGGCTGTCCAGGCTGGGCGTCAGGCTCCCCTCGGTGCAGCTGGCCTCGCTGCCTTCCGAGTTGCGGCGGCTCGCCTTGCTGGCGTCCTGCAGTTTCCCTCGGAAGAGCCGGTCCGAGGTCAGCGCCGCGGGGAACACGGGGAAGTCCGTCTCGCTGTCCGTCTCCACCGGCCGGCCCTCGCTGATGAGCTCGCTCCTCTCGTCGTCCGCCTCGTCGCCCCGGCTCTCGGCCACCGAGCGCACGTCGGGGCTGAGCCGGCTGCCGTCCAGGCTGGTGGGGTAGGCGCTGGAGGACGTGGTCGAGTAATCCGACGTGAGGGTGCTCACGGCGGCCAGAAACTCGCCGCGCTTCGTCTCCGGGCTGGTGGACCGCTTGCTGGAAAACCGGGCCAGGGACGCCTGCGAGGAAGTGCTAAGCAAAGTGCCCGAGTCGGAGCCCGTCTCTTCGAAGTGGGAGGACTTGGGGGTCCCGGGCGAGCGGGGGCGCTCTCTCAGCGCTGGGAAGCGACAGCTCGGCGTCGGGGACTTCCTGGGTTTCGCACTGTGCGGTGGGGAGGGCTCCTCCGACTGGGCGCTCTCCTTTCGGGGCGGGGTCTTGTCTTCTTTTGTGGCACCGGGGTCCTTCTTAGCATTGTTTTCTTTGGAAACGGTGATCCTCTGTTTTCTGCACAACGTCTCACTCTCTTTTTTGGATTCTTCTTTAATGTCATTGTGACTGTGTTCTGTGTTTTCTTTCTTAAAAAATACATTGTCCAGTTCGTCTTCGGAGCTGCTGGGTTGTGCCTTTTCTTTTGGCTTTTTCCTCTTGCGACTGGCGGCTGCAAAGATGGAGGACACAAGCAGTTCCCTGCTATACTGATCTTTTCCAGATCCCCAAGAACCCTGAGAGAAATCAGAGAAACCAGACTGTGAACACGAGAACGTTACTGAGATCCTCTTCTGAAAAAGCGTTCCCCCAACACTTCTTACTGAGTCAACTCTACTAACGCTCTAGGAGCACGGACAGAACAATTCTTTATACCTCCTTGTAACCTGTTCCTGAGATAACCTGTTATTTCTGTTTAACTAGTTCCGGTGCTTGGCAACTGGTGGTAGTTAGCTGCTCTGTCACGGCTCATCCACATCCGTCTCTCTGAGACATGCTCTGTGCTTAGAGCTGTCTGGCGCTCCTATTGTTAATTTCCCTGTGTGAGCTGACTTCCCCTGCTTCTGTGATTCTCCACATTCTTCAGGTTCCTTAATCTG
Organism: Ursus americanus; assembly: GCF_024610735.1. Classification (NCBI taxonomy): domain Eukaryota; kingdom Metazoa; phylum Chordata; class Mammalia; order Carnivora; family Ursidae; genus Ursus; species Ursus americanus. The sequence goes on along the minus strand of NC_142157.1, from coordinate 15,358,934 downwards.
GAACACAGGTTTAAGAGCTAATATCCTAACACAGTTCAGTATAATATCCTGACATACCTTACTAAAATGTTATGGCTGACTTCAACTTTCTAATTACAGACGCCCTATGATACACACACTGTATCAGATAAACTCACTAAGGGAACTCTTTGGTCCTCCCTTAGTTCAAAATCTTCAGACTTGCCTTAGGCAAATCAGGTTCGTAATGTCTCATTTATCTCAAGTTAACAAAATCAGAAAATTCAAAGAACATAAAGTCAATTAAATATCTTAAATCCTTACCATAGAAGCACTATCATTGATAAAGTTGTAGTGTAGGCTACTGGCTTCGTCAGCTACGTAATAGGTTCTTGATGACAACTATTTAATTAGTTTGCTCATGATGCCTACTGCTAAGTAAATGGTGGTTGTGGGAGTCAATAAACACTTGCTGGTTAACCACAGACCATGTAAGACAAGCAGGAAGGCAGGAAGTATGCTGAGTAATAGAAGCAGAAAGTAGATTTCTCTACGGTCATAAACAGATTAGACAAACTAAAACTACTATACTGAAGTCTTGAAAAAGTAAAAACTTAGGCTTTTGTATTAAAAAGGATTCACCAAAATGAAATCGTAGATTAAGAGAACTTTGTTTTATATAAGAAAGATTTCCTGATTACCCAGTACACTGCTAATTGGTTATCCACATTTTAACACCTTCTGCTGAAGACAGACTAAGACATGTTAAGAAAGATGCATCTAGTAAGAAGAAAGGAGGAAATTTCAAACAGGTCTGAAATCTCAAATCCAAATCTAAATCTAAATCTGAAAACTTCTGGCAAAAAAAAAAAAAAAAAAAGGGAAACTGTCCCAGAGTAAAGCAGCCCTAAAGAAAAATGACAATAAAATGAAAGAAATGATCCTTAATTTCATCCTATATAGGAAAATAAAAAACAATTCACATTTACTTTATTGGGAGAGTTGGGGAAATTTGTGTAAAAACTCCATTAGAAATAGTAATGTTGCATACTTATGTTAAATACCTGGTTATGATAATTACGCTGTGATTAAACAGGAGGATGCCCCGTTCTCAGGATGTGCAGGCTGAAGCATTTAGGGGTAAAGTGTTATCATGTCTATAAGTAATACTCAAATAGTCAACCCCCCAAAATTATATATATCAAGATTTACCAAATGACAAATCTAAGGCATAAGGCTGGGGTACTATTACTTTTGGAACTTTTCTCTAGGTTTAAAATTTTTCAAAATAAAAAACTGGGCAAAAAGCCAGTAAAAATCACAGGGTAAGTGACAATGAATGATATATGATTGGAATATTTCGTACAATTTCCTGCAAGAATTATAATTTAATCATATATAACCTCATTATGATATTTAAACATGATATATGTGTCTCATTTCCAAATAGAATGATGTTCTAAGAAATTGACAATTCCAGCTGCTACTGTCTCAGCAGATCAAAGTTTGGACACACTGAATTAATAAAAAACTTTCTAAGAGTAAGAACTTCCCAGAACTACTCAAATGTGTAATTGGTGGTGTCAACGGAATACAAATTATGTAAAAATACTGATTTTTCAGAAAGGAAGGCAAGAATATATATTTTCATAAGAATGTGTAATGGTAACAAGATTTATATTACACTGAACTATTTACAGGTGAAATACGATGCTTGGGATTTGCTTCAAGGTAGTTCAGGGGGAGGGAGGTGGGGTGAAGTGCTCATGAAACAAGATGGCCACTCACATGTTAATTGTTGAGAATGGATAATGGCTGCATGGGGACTCACACATACCATTTACTTTCGTACATGTTAGAAAATGTTTATATTTAAGAATGAAGAAAGTGTCTACTCCTTTATAGTAGGCTGAACTATGCCGAGAGAAACCCAACATTCCAACTCACAATCCAGTATTCTACTATAGTCTAAGAATTAGCTTTTCGCTCTCAAAAACTTTGTTGGTCTGTGTCATTGGACACAGAGAGGGATGCACTTGTATCCTAATCACAACAATCAGCCAAAAGGCAACTCCCCACCACCAGATAGTTCAGAATTGTATGAAACAATGTACCTTAGATTTTGTTGAGTCACTAGTAGCTGAATCTGTGAGGAGTTAAATAAAACATGGTCAGTATTAGTCAATCTTTACTGCTTTCAACGAACAATGCAAAACTTATGGAAGAGACAGGCACAGAACGAAATGAGAAAGCAAAACTCAAACAAAACAATAGGACACAGTGGATAGTCAGAGCTCACAAAGATGCAAGCCGCACCACAGAAAGCCACCGCCATGAAAGGATGCTGTGAATTGTAGGCAGAACCAGCTCAATGAGAGGAATGGCAAAGGAGCCCTGTGCTAAACGAAAACAGAGACACTAGTGTTTATCAAGATTTCTAAATATTAAATCTAGCAATAAAGAAGCTTGAAGACCTTTTGAAGAATTGTACTATGTACCACATCCTGTATCTGAAACTGATACACAATGTAGAACTTTCAAGATGGTTGGCCATCCTAGCTACGAATTGAGACACTCATACTCAGTGTGTTTCCATTGATTTTTGTCAGACTGTCAAACTCAAATTTTGTAAGCATGTACTTGCATGCATACGGATGCACGAGGTAACCCTGCTTCCAGGTCACTTTGGTTTTTTAATAATGCTGATCTTTGCACTTTAGACCCCAGTTTCATATCTGTGCAGTCAGGGATCCTTTTGACTAGTTTGGTTAAATTGCTACCAGTTTTGTAGTTATCTATCACAAATGCTATTATGGAAATGGAAAAATGGAGACCATAATTTTCACTGTCTGGCAAAAACTCAGATTATACAATTATAAAGAGGGTAGGAAGGGGCTAGCACTATTCAGGAGAAGACCAATTGTGAAATTTTGTCTTTCAACTTGAGGGAAATTGATTTGCAAAATTAATGAGCTGAGCCCCCTGCCACGCCCCTTTGAACACATGGCTAAATGCTTTATGACTTTAAGAACTGGTAGACCATACCATGCTATTTCTCCTCACGGTCTGCTTCAGAAATAACAAGAAACAGCAGAAAAACTTTTAAGAAAGTAGTATTGATCTGTTTACAATAATCTTTACGAGAAAATTTACACCACAGATCAACCAGGTTGCATTTACAAGAATCGGGGGTTTCTGCAGACAAGGCAGCTACAGTGTGGACAGCAGTCCTCCTTCTTCCTACAGCTCCAGCTGTCCATCAGGGCCACCACAGAATCCACTAGCGACATTACCGTGTGATAGACTCCTCCCACTTCGCCTGTGCAACACCAGTATAGATTTGCCTGTGTCAGTAAGTGCTGCAAAAACCCTTTAGGACTCAAACAAGAACTAGAGACAAAGGGAGAACAGCGTGTGAAACAACATGCTAGGTTTAGTGCAACAGTTTGGCAGGAGAAAATTGTCAGCAAAAGAGCCTATAAAAACCGCTACTTAACCAGACGTTAGGGCGGCAAGAGAAAACAGAAGAAAATGTCAAATCAGATCGACTGTTACTGTGACATCTATAGTGACAAACAATATACTGTATTTATGAAAATGGCGCCCATTAGCAGTTCAACATAGTTCACTTGCGGCTTTTAAACAGAACGTCTAGCTCCAGAATAAGAACTACTTATACAGTCTAGATCATACTTTCTGCCATCACAGCAACCACATATTGAGTAGCATATATCTGTTTTACCTTGTGATGACTATTACATGGAAACTGTGAATTAAAAAAAAAAAAGAACAAAACAGTGGTTTGCATGCTCATTTCCCTCAGATTTCCATTCTGACAAGCATTACAATTCCATGCACTGCCAATGGCATTAGAGTCACTGGAAGATAATTAAGATCCATCAGAAAAGGAAGATTAAGTTTTTTATTAGTAGAAAGGGGAAAAAAAAAAGAAGGAGAAGAAAAGGAAAAAAAATCATAGTGAATTGTTACTTGTGATTGATTTGTTCTTTCAGGTTACCAGGATTTAGCTTAACCTAGAGATCAATACTGCCCAGGAAGAGTTACCTGATACATCTCCCGGGGAGACTCCTGTCCTTCCAATGTTGGTGAGTAAATGATCTATGTTTGGCACTGGCTGCGAGTCTACTGTGTTTTCCTCCTGCACTGTTGTCTATGGTTAATAAACAAAGATCTCTTCATCATCTCTTCAAAGATACTTTCTTTAAAATTCAAACAACATTTCGTAAAAGACACATTTATTGAGTGGAGCACACATGCTGAACTTTTTACATCGTTTACATGTCATTAGGTAACTACAAAATAAGCATCATACTTGTACTTTCATTCGACCGGAAACTGTGGAGCTATAGACCTGCTTCCGGGGTGCAAAGCGGACAATAGCATAAAAGCAGGACGGTGATGCTGTTGGCGCATCAGGAGCTGTGTCCCGAATGAAAACAAGTCAGTACGAAGGCTGACGGACGATACTTACAAGAGGTTCTTCCACACCTTCTTCTGTGAAAAACCAGTCATGCTAAAATTTAAAATAAAAAAAAAGGTGAAAAGAGAAACCAAAGAATCCCCCAAATGTATCTATATTTTGGAGGATAATATAGGGAAAAAAAACCAAACTAGTTTTCTTAGAAAAAAAATTATAACCAAATTCTGTCCTACCAAATCCCAGCTGCTATTTTCCTGATGAGACGAAGCCTGAACTTACGTGCTGGATGAGTGTCTCTACGATCTTGTACTGGTCTGGCATGTGAGTGACCATGTGGGTCATGTTGTCTTCGGATGTCCTCACAAGAGTTGGACCAAAAACTATTGCTAGGTTTCTTGGTTCCATCTGGCACAAAAGATGTTATTGAAAGATATCAGAATTTTTCTTAAGAAAGTAGGCTTAAATTCCCATTGAGTGTTTGGCATTTTATTTCTGAAAGGTTCCTTCGATGAAAAAGAATTCAAAGAAGAATGGTTGACCGATTGTGTATAAAAAAACTAATGCTTCCCAGGTAGGCTTTCTATAAGCTAATCTACACCTAACATCTCTTTCCTGCCTTAATGACAACGTACTTGTTTAACTGGCATTCATTTTTTCCATGAAGTCTTTGGTTGCAAGCAATTGCTCTGGTTCAAAACTAGTATTACGAGAGCAGCATTAGCTGACAAAAATATTAAAATCAAAGGACAAAAAACCTCACAAAAGAACAGGGCAGCCCTCTTTCCCTCAAAAACTAAAGAAAATCCCACAAAAAACAACTAGAAAAAATGCTTACAGACACATAACATTTTCCAAATTTGCCCCCATAGTACATCAGAAGTGCTAATATTTAAAAACCTAAGGTCCAGAAATATGCCTCTTTGACCAATTTTTACTTCAATGAGAACTTCCAAAGCTCTCTGCTTATCCTTGTGCCAATCTGAACGCCCTGATATAACATGCTTATATGTTTGGACATTCATTTCCACGGTATTTTGTATTCCTTGTTTAATTACACAATTATCAAAGGTATAGATCCTTTGATTTCCTTTGCTGTATCTTATAGTGTCTGGTGTCGTAGTTTGGACTCAGAATTGGATTAAAATGTCAAATAGCTTTAACCAACCCTGAAACATACCAAGGGGTTAAAAAAAAAAAAAACCACTGCAGAGCTCAAAAAGTCAACCTGGTTTCCAGAAACCACCCTACTATACTCTATATTGGGAGAGCCGTGCACATGCACACACGTGTGCACACCCACGTTTTAGATGCATCACTACACTGTGCTTACGACAGAGATACAAGCAGAAACTGTGATCTAAGTCAGTGTTTTCATAGAAAGTTGGCCTAGTGGAAAGAAAATCTGACTGCAGGAAGGGCGGACTTGAACTGGGCACACAAGCATGTTTCTTACTGTCCTTCTGGAAGACGTCATCTTTTTTTTTTTTTTTAAGATTTTATTTATTTATTTGACAGAGAGAGAGAGAGACAGCCAGTGAGAGAGGGAACACAAGCAGGGGGAGTGGGAGAGGAAGAAGCAGGCTCCCAGCGGAGCATGGAGCCCGATGTGGGGCTCGATCCCAGGACCCTGGGATCACACCCTGAGCCAAAGGCAGACGCTTAACGACTGAGCCACCCAGGCGCCCCTGGAAGACGTCATCTTATTCCTACATGTGTACTTGTAAGAGCAGCTCACAAAATCAAGTCCATCGCAAAGGTCTTATGCAAAATGCTTACTAGGTGCTTGTCTACTGTGATTTCATTTAAGTTTATAGACTAATGATAACACACGTCACTATTTATGTGTATACAGTCATATTTATTATGTGGGTATATAGTTTTAGCTGGCTCCTACACAGAACTAATAACATAAATAGTCATTATTTATTTATTCATTAATTACTTAAGGCAAATTCCGTATTTTTTGAAAGACGTTCCACAAGTGGAGTGAAATAGGTCAGGGAAATGAAATGCCCTTCGCCGCTTCCTTAAGAGTCATGGTGTCAGTTAATACAGTAAAGCCACGAAAAAATTCTACAGTAAAGAAACCTGTTATATTTTGTTTAATTCAGTGCTTTCTAAACTAATTAGACCATCAGACACTATGTCCCCCATACTGCTAACATCCAGCAAAAGTGATGAACGATGTAATACACTTTGGGAAATGCTAAAAATAATTAGAAAATATTTCAGCTATAATTATATTGAGAATTTTTTGGATCCTCCTGGATGAACTTCTGGAAACAGTACAATTAATTGATATAGGGTTTTTTTCCTTTCTTTCTCTCACTCTCTTTTTTTTCCCCCCTTTTTCCTTTTATGCCCTACCACTGTTGAGGAAATTGAGAATCAAAGGATATTATAACACAGCTTGTAAACTTCTCAATCTGCAGGTAACAGGGGTTGACCCCGTTGTCCTACTCCAGGCTTACTATAGCTGTGAGCAACCGTCCTCCGGAACAGGACAGACACTAAACTGACCTGAAGGATGCATTTTGCTCGACCTTCAGCAGGCATGACTCTTAGGAAAAGGGGACAGCAGTGTTCCTGAGCTTGTGATATTCTGGTTTTTTTCTTCTCCAGAAACCAAAATGACTTTGTTTCTATATTTTTAAGTAATGCCCAAGATTCAGAAAATCACTGTTTTGCAACCTCTAAAGATATCATAGGTTTAGGCAACAATCATCAATGATGGATAAAAATGAGATAAAGTCAAGATTATAACATATCAACCAAACACATTGTGTGGACCTTTAGATACTGATTTAAACAAACAGGGGTGAAAAGACATTTCTTGAAATCAATCAGGAAAAACTGAACACGAACGGAGTGGTAGATAATATTAAGGGATAACAAATTTCGGCGCATTTGACAAAGGTGACGTGATGCTGTTAAACAAGTAAGAAGGTCTTATCTGCTTAGAACTGAACGAAACAAAAAAGAAAATGTCAGTTTTCCCTGTATACTGTTGGGTGCATTTCGATTGCTGTATTGCACAAAAGCATCGCAAATGTACAGATGACAAATAAAAGACGCAAAATTTTGACTTTTCATTTTTCTTGCTGGATAAATGTAAAAGGAAATGTCTTTTCAAAATGGTGACGACGCATATTTTTAGATCTTTTGCTTTTAAGAGTGATCTTTTGAGGGGTTCATTGGCCAACAGGGTGTATTTTAAAGCTTTTGTTGAATTATAACCCTGGTTTTGACTGACAGGAAGCAATGAAGCATATTTTTTCAATGAAAGCCCCTGAAAGCACACCTCTTCAATATGTATTTCACACACCTTATTTTTTTCTGAATTTTCTGCCACTGTCTTCAGATGAGCGGAAAGGAACTTCAGAGTTTCATAATGATGTTCGGGCAAATCGTGAATCTGAAACATATTATTTTCACGATGGATTAAGAGGCTGAATTTCAGCTGCACCTCCAAAAATATAAAATAATACCTACTAGTCTTTTTAATGTTTTCAGACGGTCTAGAGGATCTTCTTTACGATTGGCCTCAATAAAGTCGGCATATTTATCTGACAACAACAATAAGAACAATAAAACAAGTTTATCTTAAATTGCTTGAGTTGTGATCGAGATTTCTTTTAAGGTTCAACTTCAAAATCCAATACAAAAACCTAGTAGGGATGACCCCAAATAGCCTTTGAAATGTAAGTCTCCAAAACAGCTAACATTTTTAATGATCCTCCAAGACTTACCATCAAATAAAATTCCCTAAAATGTGAGTTCTTTGGGAGTACCATCCTACATTTATAGTCTCCACTCTTTTTTGTCCCCCAACAACGACATCAACAACAGTGTCTTATATAAGTTAAATATTCGGCTTGACTGAAAAAATGTTTTTCTACTAATTGTACTTTATTATGTCTAAAGACTTTTGACAAAGAATAATAATACATTTTTAACTTGACAAGCAAACATGGACAAACAGGATAACGTATATTTTACTGAACCTAAATAATTTTATAAATTCTTATTTTTCACTGAAATTTACCTGGAGGAAAAACATTCTGAATGACAAAAAAATAGCCATAATTATGCTTTATAGAGAAGTAACAACTAAGCAAAATCTCCTGCTTCCTTTGACAAAATATTAATAATCTTTGGCTTTCCAACAACGTACTTTTAAACTGATATCTTTTGTGGGAGTTCACTCACCATTTGTGAAGAGAGGCTCAGGGAGTTTTCTGAAGAAGGATTTTAGTAAACTGCTTATCACATTCAAATCTCGCCATTTCTAGGTGTGCAAGATAGAAATATGGCATTTTTGTAGTCAATACCACCAAAGGGAAAAAAAACCACAGATCAGGTATTCAAATAGAAATAACACACTTACGTCATCTTGTATGTCAATATCAGCCATCCCCTTGTTGAGTTCTTCTTGCATACTTGAAATGGCCGCGTTATTTCCAGGAACTCTATAAATACCTGTATACTCAAGACCTCTTTCTTCAACTAATTTGCAACATATGTCAACTATTAATGGAATATACTGCAAAACAAGAAATAAATATTTTATTTAATACAGCACAAATGTTTATATTTGTTAGTAGATGTATATCATAGCTAAGAGGCCCTCTCCATCCAAGAGGAAATACATACATCAGTGCTATTTGATAGAAAATGCAGAATATAGACATTGCAGAACTGGGAATAGATTAGAAGGAGCGAGAGAGATCTGGGACAGTGGGAGGAGAACAAATAGGTCAAGACAGAGAAAGAAGGGTCCCCAGCGAGATGAATGTTGAAGAGGAAATGAGGCAAGTCTGAAGTAACGAGAATGTGGGAACAGTGCAGGTGAACAGGGGAATAAAGTCCAAAAGAGAAGAGGGGGAGAGAATCACATCAAGCAAGTCATGACACAAATCCTAACATGGACACTGTACACACACACACACACACACACACACACGTGTTTGTGCACACACGCACATTTACATTTATTGTACTTTCTTAATCAGGTTCTTGTTCTCATCTTCCTTTTTAAGGTGCCAAAAGCAGAAACACACATGATTTGAAAATGAAGTCTTACCATTTCAGATACATTCCTAATGGATGAATCATTATTCATTATTTCAGAGTCAATATGTTAGAAAAAGAGCATTACAGATAAAATTACTCAACACACCCTTACAGGTCAGCAATGCTTAGGGAAGCTGGGTCTGCTATGAAGAGGAAGATACTCAGCAGATTAATGACACTGTGTCCTCGGAGGGGCTGTGTCCTCGGTCCTACAATGACTACAACTGAACTAAAGACCGGGCGGCTGGGGTCTCCTACCCGATTGGTATGCGCTGGGGGGCAGTCATCCAGTCTGACACCGAACGTTCCTGTAGCAGTGGGCTTTTTTTCAAATGTCTTTCTCATAATACTTGGAATACCTTTTCTCCACGTGCCTTTGTCTTTTGGGGGACTGGTATCATCTTTTGATTGTTGTGCAAAAAAAAAAAAAAAAAAAGACAAGAAGAAAATGGAAACAAGCATGTTTAAATCATGACTTTAAAAGTCCTTTATCAAGATTTATATACATCAGAGTCCTGTACTAGAAATGATAGAGCCTGTATTTATCAAAAATATTGTATTATATTCTCTCCCTAATACAACATTCCTTTTAACCTCCCATATAATTTAATCTGAATCAGTGATGCTTTTCTGCCCTTTTATAATCTGTACCATGGTTTTCTTTAAAACAGTCAAGAAGATAGGATCAATGTGACTTCTTAATAATGAGATTTTAGCAAAAGCAAACATGATGGTTTTATCTCAAAATAACAGCGCCTGGATCCTCTACATTAAATTTATAGTGTCTTTTATATAGACGTGTATTTCCTTCGCTTCATCTTTATTTTTTTTAAAGATTTTATTTATTTATTTGACAGAGATAGAGACAGCCAGTGAGAGAGGGAACACAAGCAGGGGGAGTGGGAGAGGAAGAAGCAGGCTCCCAGTGGAGGAGCCCGATGTGGGACTCGATCCCAGAATTCCGGGATCACGCCCTGAGCCAAAGGCAGACGCTTAACGACTGAGCCATCCAGGCGCCCCTCACTTCATCTTTATTACAAGACAAAGACTCATCTTCAGGGAAAGCCCCATTAGCCTAGATGAGGTCAAGGTGACCTCTGAGTTAGCTCACACTGGGCTGAGGTCAGCAGAAATGGTACCAAAAAACATGAAATACCTTTATTTATTTATTTATTACTTTTATTTTTTTTACAGAGGGCGAGAGAGACAGAGAGAGAGAGAAAGCAGGGGTGGGTAGCAGCAAACGAAGGAGAGAGAGCATCTTAAGCAGGCTCCACGCTCAGCACAGAGCCTGATGCAGAATTCCATCTCACGACCCTGAGATCATGACCTGAGCCAAAATCGAGTCGGATGCCTAACCAACTGAGCCACCCAGGTGCCCCACGAAATACCTTCAAAACCCCAACTTTAAACCATCATCTGTGTTAAATTTATCCAGGAACACTAACATCAGTACCTTTACTGAGAAGTTTCCTTTCTGACTCTTCCTTGGGAGAGTGTGGACTTTGGGTCTTTGGCTCTGATTTGGCACCAAGCAGAGTCTGCCGAATGCTGAGACTCTGGCGAGGTGTTTTTGGCAACTGTTCTGCTTTGCTGCTGAAAGAAATGAACATTTCTTAACAGTTGTATTTTACATCCAAATTAACTTGTAGGCGTGGTGGGATTCTCACCTCATCAGACTGTTATATTCTTTTATCCTTCGGCTGATTAGATCCCTGTTAGTCACTCCAGTGTCCTACAGAATAAACAGGAGGTAAGATTAGAAAGTTAATTTGAAACAAGACATCGGGACCCCTACTTTTTGGAGGCTCTCTATTGTACTGTGCTGCTTAGCCCGTACAGCCCCGATCCTCTCGGTGGAGTTGTTTTAGAATCGCTGTCCCACATCACCATCCAATATCACTATGCAGGAAATGATCCAAGCGCCCCCCCCATCCACTGCTGAAAGAGTGTTCTGTTTGTTCTTTGTACCCCTAAGATTCCTGGAATAGTACCAGCAAGCAGCAGGTGCTCACACTTACTGATGCGACATTTTTTATAAACGCCTGGGAAGCAGCGGGCCAGTATTTTTCTCTAATTCCAGAAAGAATGATCAGCATTTCAAAATAATGCAGTTGGATAAAAGATGGAAAAATACTGTCAAAATCTGTTAATGACGAATTCATAGGAGTAGCGAGACGGAGGGGTATGTAGTGTCAGAAGTGGTATTTAGATTATCAGAAGAGAAAAAGCTCAAAACTGGGCTTTTCAACCTCAACAGATCATCTTTTACAATATGCTATATGGTAAACTCAGATTTTACCTTGAAGTGATAATTTTTTTCTACTGATTCCACTTATACATTGACATGCACCCTCAACCCTATTTATTTGTTTCATTTTGATTATAACGAACAATAAAATTTACAAATATAGGCTTTGGAGTCAAACAATCTCGAGTTCAAATACTTTTCCTACTTAGCAGCTGAGAGATCATACGGTTAAGATCTAGAGTGAGATCTCCCGGGTTTAAATCCCAGCCCTGACACTTACCAGCTGTGTGACCTTAGGGAAATTACATACCCTCTCTTTGCCAGTGTGCTTGTTTGCAAAATGGTGATGACAACAATAGGACACATTCATATGGTTGCTGAGACTTATGCATGTAAAACATTCTTACTTTCCCTGTTTACTTTGAAAAAATTCAGGTCTGATGCTCTCTTGACAATGCTGGTTACAGAACAAAGGTTGTATTGACACGGATCTGGTGTTAATTTTTAACCACAAACAAGGCTGGGCGTAAACTATCAGAGAAAAAGGCACAGTCATTTTTCCTATGACCTAAGTTTTCATAATCCGAATTGGACATAATTGGAAATGACTATATTAGAGAACATACTTTGCATAACCTTACAGTTAATGTGGGTGTCCCTGTGTCCCGTGAGCTAAGAGAAAAGAACCTTGTGTGCTTTTTTTGGTCATAACAATGAGCACAAAAAGTGAGAACAACATGTAAGAAAAACTGTGTTAATGACATGAAAAGATACTCTTGAGCAAAAGCTAGACTTAATCACTGCCAAATCTGCTCTGTCAAGTTTATCATTACATACACTAGAAATACAACATTACCAACGAAATTCCTGTTGTAAAAAAATATCCTGATGGCTGTGAGCCAGAAAATCTCAAGTCCCTAACCATTCCTTATCAAAGAGAAAAACTGGCTTTTCACATGATTTCTGACAATGCAAGTATTCTTAGAAGCCAGTGACTGTATGAGAGCAGGCTCTATTATATTCTCGACTACGCAGCTCCATGAATGAAAATCCTCATATCTGTATCTCTTTGTGTTTACATAGTAACTTGTTTGGTAAGTATTTTCACTACAACTTAAGCCCCACAATAATCCTGTTTTTGAGATAAGGAACCAGATCTGGAATGATTTAGTCATAAAGGTAATGACCAGGACTAGGACCTAGGATTTCCTGATCCTGCTTCTGAGAAAGCAGGCACAATCAAGAATTATCCATTTATATATAGTTCAGTAATGGTGATTTTCAAATAAGTGAAAATACTACAAACTAGGGTCACCTGAGTTTTCCTTTTGATCAATTTTTCAAGTGAAAATAGCATATTTTAATTTTTTTTAAACGTATCAGATTCTTTCAGTCTTCTAAGAAAACGGTGATGGAGGAATCTGGTTTTGTCGACATCCCCCTGAGCACACACACCTCTTCGTTGAGGTTGCTGCTCTCCTGGATGGTCTTGATCCAGGCCAGCATGTCATCTCTGTCCTCAGCCTGAAACAGGCACTCACAGTCCGAGGTGGTCAGTCGGAACACATTCTTCCTCTTGGTCTCACTGTAAGAGATGTCTATTAAGCAGGCATTGACGCTGATGGGCTGTTCTTCTTCAGATGGAGTCATCTGTTCTCTTTTGTCTTTGTACAGGTAAAGCGAATGGCCCCGAAGCACAACATACATCTGTTTCCACGGCCGAATACTTCCACCGACTCGCTGGAAAACATGAAACAGTTCAGGGACACTTGACGCTTGGCTCAATCCTAGTGACAGGATGAACACATCAGGCAACACTGTTCGCACACAGACATGCGCGTACACCCAGTGTATACAGCCGGTGTCTGCTTCACAATCATATACGTTTGTAAGGAGAGGAATGGCAAACAGTGGAGCATAAACCAAGCTAGGCAAGGTATTCCTATCAAAATCAAGGATGGTGAAATCTCAACTTTGATCTGGTTGGGGGGAAAAAAAAACCACTGTATTGTTCATGAACAAAGTTATTAAGATAAACTGAATAAAGTAATTGAGGTAAAACAAGAGTAGCAAAATACATACAATATATAAAAATGCTAAGAGAATCGAAAATAAGACAAAAGTCCATCAGAAAAATCTTCTGAATGACAGTATGGCTTAAGACAAGTCCCAGATCACGCAAATGACAAACACTACGTAAGGAGATCCCAAAACAGTAGGTACGAGTAACGAATGAAACTAACAAAATTGATCAACTTTCTACGGTCAAGCAACGATATCCCTATCCAAGGTGGGTTTTATTAAAAATTAAACTCTTTTGACAGTATTAAAATTTTTCTATAAATAATCTGCCCAAATACTGTAAGAGATTTAATTGCGTAGTTTTTATCGTACTGAAATCTACTTAATGAAGCATATAAATATTGTGATATTCATTTATATAACCCAATATTTATAAAATAAAGTGAAAGGAGGAAATCATAAAGGCAATTGAAAAGAAAAAACTGGGAAAGGTGAAATTAAAAATTTTAAATTATTCATATGGAGAGCTACCACTCCCTCAAGGAAGGCTCTGTGAAAACCTATGCCTAAGAAACTATTTAGTAAGAAGAGGTGAGTTCCTTCTTCAAAACCTTGATTTCTCTTTTTTGTTGGCAAAATATAAGACTATATATTCCATTTGCAGTTGATACATAGGACGAGAAAATACAAAATTAAATCAACGATCAGAATTTAAAAAAAAATTTTTTTTTTCCTCCAAATAGAAAAAGCTCTTTAGAAGTGGTATCTCCCACTCTCTCTTCTGGGTGATTTGCCATTTTATCTGTAAAGACTTTATGTGCTGTGCAGGGACTGCATTTCGTACCCCCGCAGCCACTGAGAAAGTGCACTACCTTGCCCTTGTCGGTGACAAGCGGTCGGAAATGGAGCCACCCTTCCTTGGCAGCATCGCTGAAAACCTCTGAGGAAGAATCTTTCCTGGACCCAGAGTCTTCGGATGACTTCTGGCTGTCTACGATCTGCAGAAAAGACCAAGAAAATATAGTAAAACACCAGCTCTTCCCTTCATCAACATTTGCACACTGAAATTGCTTTGCTGAAAAAGAATCTTTAATGTTCCAAATGAAGCGTTATTTTTGAAAAAATACTACCTTTATCAATTACATTAGAAACATTTCTGGTCTTGTTTAAGAAAGTAAAGTGAATTGACTACCATCATTTTTAAAAAGCCGTCTGCAGGAATTTTTAATCATTACAAAAATAATAGAAATAGCACAATTTTCTGCTCTCAAGAGCTCCTATTCTAGTGAGAAAAGACAAATCAAAATAAAAAAAGACAAGCAAATGATCGGACTGTGATTAGTACCATTTGGGAAAGGAACAGGGAAACACAGTAACAAATGACTGAGTCATGGCTAGAAGCTGGGGGTGCTGTGGCAAGGCCTTCTGAATAAAGACTACTTAAGATGAAATGTGGAGGAAAAATTTTAAAAGGGGCCATCCATGAATGGTCAGGAAAAAGAAAAGTTCAGGGAGAATGTATAGCTAATGAGTAAGTGTGTTTACCATTATCATTTTATTTTATTCATTTTTTTAAAGATTTTATTTGAGAGGGAGAGAGCATGAGCGGGGTGGGAGAGGGGGGTACCTGGGGCAGAGGGAGATGGAGACTCCCCACTGAACAGGGAGCCTAACAAGGGGCTCGATCCCAGGACCCTGAGATCATGACCTGTGCTGAAGTCAGATGCTTAACCAACTGAGCCACCCAGGTGCCCCTTACCCATTATCATTGTAAATGTTCACTGTTCAGTGTGAGAGAAACAGCTAATGAACAGATTGCTTAGGGTCTTTTAGGACATGGTAGGAAGCATGATGGGAAGTGATTAGGTGATGAATCAGATAAGTAATATTATCTGATCCCAGTTCAAAGGTCACTTCGCTTGCCACCTGGAGAATGGATTTTCCATCATGAGAAGAGGTGTTACTGTAGGAATCCAGGTGAGGCCCGATGGTGGCCTGGACTAAAGCTAACGTTAAGTGAAGACAGAGAATGTAGAGATTTGCGGTGTGGTAGAGTGGATAATACTTGATATGAGGGAGGGGGAGAAAGAAGGCACAAGGCTAATTCCCAGATCTGGGGCTTGAACACCTGGGTGAAGGGACTTAGTGCGATGCGGAAAACTGGTGGATAAACATGTCTGGGGGTAATCCACATCTCTTTGGCCATTAAGCCTTGACTGCTTATTAAACACCTACATAGAGACGTCAGCCTACACGAGTTGCAACTTGGGCAAGAGGCCAAGGCTAGCAGTGTAAACTTCGGGAGACCCCTGGATAAGATCATGTTGGCAATGAGGGTAGACAGAAAGGGTCAGAACCAGTTCTAGACATTCCACCATTTTAAATATTAGGCAGAGGCAGAAATGAAAACCAGCAGAAGAAAATGTTTTAGGAAGGGAATGGGAAATTGTGTTGGAGACTACTGAAAGGTCAAAGAAGTTAAAAATTGAAGATAACCGTTAGTTCTGGAACGTCCCTGGTCACCTTGGCGTGAGCAGTGTCATTCTGGTGTGTGTGGGTTAACAAAGATGTGACATGAGGAAGTGGGCACTATAGACAATTTTTTTCAAGGAGTTTTGCTATGAAAAGTGGGAGAGAAAACAGATGTAGGAAATAGAGGGGGATGGAGATTCGAGGGAGGTTTATAAAAAATATATAGTACATAGTGGTTGGTGTACTCATGTCTTCACGATGGTGAATGAGCCACTGGCAAGAGCAATTTTGCAGAGGGGAGAGGGATCTTGAGAAGTGGAAAGTGATAGAATCAAAGAAGAAACGTGGATGTAGGATTTTCACAGGCTCCTGTTCCAGTACAGATACTGATGCTAAGAGTAAGGAGGGCAGAAACTGTGGGCACAAATGAAGGTGGCTGACATTTTTGGAGAATGTAAAACAAGGAAATTCCTGTCTAACAGCCTTTGGTGTGTGTTTTCAATGAAGTATGAGGGAGGAGTAGATGGGAGAGGACAGGAGTTGCCTGTATGGAGGAAGCTGGAGGGGAGGCCTGAAATAATAATTTTGAGGAGAGAAAAACATGCATAGAACAAAATACAGGATTGCTGGGTAGTCAGGTTTTTGGCCATAGACTGATGAAGTGAGAAAAATCCACATCATGTGTGTAAAGTATTATATACTCGATGAATATGTTTAGAAAGGAGAAAAGAACACTTACTACATCATATTTCCCAAATGTACCTGAAACTGACAGAATATAGAATAACAGAAATAATTCCCTATGATGAGCCAAAGTAATAAGCTCAGGTAAACAGAAATATTTCTCATTTGCTCATACTTAACAAATACTGAATACCAACCTTGATTCCTTTCAGGCTAGAGACGTGCTTGAAGGACCTGTTGGCAAGAAGTATATAAATATTTGCAATAAGTGCATAACACGCCTTAAAGAAGTAAAAACCATTTGAACATCGCAAGTAACCTGCCAATGATAAGCTGACATTTCCTCATTACCATGTTAAAAGTTCATTGTGCCATGCAAATGAGAAAAACAGCTAATTGTATAAGTATTTAAACTTCTGATTCCACGATCGAAGCTTTCTTAGTGGATCTGTAAATTTAAACCATCTCTGCATCAAGTGTGAGATTTTACCCTTCCTCTTAGGAAAAAAACTGCTCAGGCTAAACATTGAGCTTTAGAATAAATTATTAGTTAACCATAGTTGCAGTGCTCTATTAAGGGTTCCCGCGATGTTAATGATGGATGATGCGGTCGGAGGAACACAGTCAGGGCCGGTGCAGGCCCACGACTCCTCCTGCCAACCACATTCGGGATGCTTTGGTTAGAGACCAGCTGCTGCCATTGAAAAGGCTTAGGGCTTCTGAAGATAGGTTCGCTTTAACTATTCAAGTTTAACTTTAGGGGACAAAGATTTATTTTTTAATTCAAAATTCATTTTAAGGAATTTAGGATTGCAAGATGTGACTGAAGACGGCACTGCCCTCCACTCTGAAGCCAGCCCAAACAAGATAGCCAGAAACAGATACGCCAATTCCATCTCCAGCACTATCCGGACACGCCCGTAACTGAATGGCGATAGATGTATGTACATGAAGATGGGTGGTTAAATGCGGTGAAGGGAAGAACGGACATAGGAAGAGAGGACACCTCTGGTTGCACCTCTCAGACAAAACTGCAGTGCACTGCTCTCTGAAGATCAAAACCTTCCCTTGTTTGGAACAATGGGAAAGGGGCGCCGGAGCTGCTGACAGGAGCCTCACTCATCACCACGGATATCGGAGGGTATGAAAACGGAGGAAGAAACACACAGTCCTGCCCTCTTTGCAGGAAGCAGTGTGCAGCTGGTGCAGGGTGAAGCAGGCTCTGAAATGTGGCCGTTAAGGTATCTTCTTAGTGAGGAAGGAGTAAAGGCTAAAAGAGCTCACTAACTCAAGTCCGCACCATCAGAACAATTCCTGCCAGTCTGGACCACTCCCGTGGCCGCACCTCACACCAACTTCCCCCAGGCGTTGGTCCGGGAAGAACTGCTATTATTGGAATATAAATAATCATCGAATGGAAGCTTCCGAGAATCTATACAAAAATACTCTGATAAAAAAAAAAAAAACGTTTTTTGACCAAAGTCTCAAAATCGTAAAATGTCAATGTTCCTTAATTGTGTAAGTGAAAACACTGCGTCGTTAAAAATACCCAAGAAAAATTTAAGAACTAGAAAATTGACTTTGAAGTTCAAATAGTAAAATAAACAGAAATAGCCAAGAGAATTTAGAAAAAACATAAAGTAATGAGAGAATGGTCCCATCAATAATAAAAATATTATGCAACCACTCCAATAAACAGAATCTGGTGTATGTGAGCAGAATCAACTGAACAGAATGGAGGCTACAAATAAAACTAAATGTATTTAATAATTTAGTATATGATAAAGATGAAATATCAGTAGGAAAAATATTACATTCAACAGATGTTTTGGGGACAACTGAGAGACATGGGAAGATATGAAGTTGGCCCTTCATCTCACTAATTGGAATAAAATAAACTCCAGATGAATCAAAGTTGTAAATACACACACACACACACACACACACACACACACACACACACAGAGAAAAACATATTTGAGAGGCAAACATAGAAGAATTTTGTCTTAATTCTGGAGGAAAGGCTTTTTAAATATGACTCAAAATCTGAAAGCCATTAAAAAAAATCCTAAATTTGACTGCAAAGAAAACGTTTAACATTTTTGCACTTAAAAAAACATTTTTATTTTTAAAAAAATTTAAGAAAATCCAATGAAAAATACTGAATTGGGAAAAGACCTGCAACACTTCTCTCAGGAAAGAGCTAGTTTCCTTTATATAAAGAGCCTCCAGAAGTCAATAAGGAAGAGCAGCAGGGAGATGGGCAGAAGATACGAACAAGCAGTTCACAGGAAAACAGAAATACCTCTTAAATGTATATATGAAATGATGCTCCATTAATAAGAAATTTCAAAAAAAAAAAAAAAAACCCTACACTATGATACCATTAGATTTACAAAAAATCAAATGTTAAATAACATGCTGGGCCAGGGAGGGGCAGAGACTTCTGTGCGCTGCTGGTGGGAATGTGATTTGGTACAAGCTTTATGGAGAGCAGCTGACTATGAATATGCATATTAATATAAAAAAATACACACCCTTGATGTAACAATCTTTCTTTCAACCACACTCACTTGTATACTAAATGAACGATGTACAAATACAGTCATTGAAGTATTGTTTGCAGTAGCAGAAGATTCAATCAATCTAAATGTCTATTTATAGAATATAGAATGACAGTTAGCTGTATTTTGGTACAACTATTCAGTGGAAAATGAAACAAGCATGAAAAAGTTGAGCCAGGCATGATCAGTGTGCACAGCATCCATCATTTGTTTATAAAAATAATTAGAATATGTACACACACATATAAGCCTATGTAAACCTGTGTATGTGATTTTATGCAGAGAATAGCTCAGAAAACAGTTAACAGTTGTTTCAGAAGAGACCTGGGTGGCCAGAAGCCTACAGTAGCAGTGATTGTTTAATACAAATATTTTTTGCATTACGTTTATGTGTTACTAATTTTTAAATATTAATTTTAAAAATTCACCTGGATATATTATGGAATAACATTATTTTATTTTTTATTTGAATTTCTAATGTAAATTTAAAAGTATAAAAGAAATCATTAAAATTCAGTATTTATATGTCAAAGTCATGCTGAACACCCACAAACAAATATTTAAAATGATATGCTTGAGACTCTTACAATTTTGCATCTTCTCTGTAATCATCCAGGCCCTCATCATAGGATTTTGATCTTTCGGTCTTTGAGCTGGGCTGGGCATCCAGGCTGGGAGGGCCAACAGATTCTGTAATTAAAAGCCAACATTTAGACATTTGCAAGTGGTTTCCCGATCCTTTTCATAGTGGGGCGATCACAGTTTGTCATAGGGTTCTAAGTGGAAAACTTAGAAAACAGAAAGAGAGATGGTTTGCACAGCCACTCACTGAAACGTACCCTGGTCATGGGAGAGCTGGCGGCGAATTAAAGGAGCCGATGTGGTGAGGCTGGGTGGGACCATTGCTATGGAGGGTGCCTGGGGTGCCTGGGGGGTGGAGGCTGAGATGACAGCAGAAGCGGGGATGTGTGCAAGGTCATGATCAATGCTGGGGCTCGTTGGTTCATCTGGAAGATAAAACGAAAATAAATATTGGCGGGACACCTGGCTGGTTCAGTCGGCGGAACACGTGACTCGATCTCGGGGTCTTGAGTTCAAGCCCCACACTGGGCTTAGAGCTTACTTAAAAAAAAAAAAAATTAAGAAAAAAAAGAAAAAGAAAATAAATATCAGAATGCTAAAGACCTAATTATTAATAATCAATATTCATTATTTAAAAAAAAGATACAGATTTTAACACTTAGCCACTAAAGCACCAATAAATAACATACTTGTCTGTTAAAAATCTTATACAGTTATTACTCTAGTAATTCCAAATAATTTTGAGAATGTGGTCCAAGAAATTCAATAAGTTGCTTCTTCTACCAACAATTAATACCTTCATTAACTGATAATCAAGATGTCAAAGTTACAGGTATTCAGAACCTAACCTATAAAAGCAGAACGATAACCATGTACCACCCTCAAAGAATTACTTTCCCAATTGTAAATGTCTTACACATCATTTCAGGAAGCTAAGCAAGGTGACCTGGCTGAGGCTTACCTTTCAGAGTATCGAGTCCTAAAACCTTCCTGTGCACAAACACACAAGGGTATTTTCGATTTTTGTAGAAAAATGAGAAAGAACAGTTTATGGCTTCCAGAAAAGTTACACATCATCAAGACCATTGCTATAGATGAAATGTCTGTGTTGCCCCCAAAATTCATCTTGAAACCCAATCCCTAATGTGATGGAATCTGAAGGGGGGTGCGGTTTGGGAACGGATAAGGTCAGAACAGTGGAGCCCTCATGAATGGGATTAGCACCCTTCAAAAAGTAGCCTGAGAGAGATCCCTTGGCCCTTCCTCCATATGAGGACACAACTTCTAAGAACCAAGAATCAGGACCTCAACAGACACCAAGTCTGCTGGCGTCTGGATGTTGGACTTCCAGCCTCTGGAACTGGGAAAAATAAATGGCTATTGTTTAAGCCACCCGGTCTGTGGTATTTAGTGGCCCAAATGGACTGCGACAGCCACTGGGAATTTGTTTGGCACTTTGGTGCAAATCAGGAATAGGTGCCCTCTTCCCCAGGCAAATGTCGGCCCTTGCCCAGAGGGCCCCACTTGCCCCCTTGAGCAGATGCTCTGGAACCCCTGCAGGAATATAGATGTTTTAGGTGTTATGAATTTGAAGCTTCTCAAAAGCCTGTCACTATCTGTCAAGAGCAGAAATGCCATATGTGTGCATACATAATAACAACAGCTAACATATGTATAGAGCTTAGTGTATCATTCTAAATAATTTAAATATATTTTTCACTTAATTCTCATGAAATTCTACGAAATAAGTACTATTTTACAGATGAAGAAGCCAAACAGACAGGTTAAGTAACTTGTGTAAAGTTACCAAGCCACAGGGACAGAATGTGGACCTGAGAGTCTGAATTTTTGCTCTAGAAGTATAAATTATATTTGTTTTCCAAACTGGTGAGTAACAGCTCTATTCAAAATTCTTACTCTTATAAAAACATCAATGGTTTAAATTCTAATATTCTAGGCCAGGAGAGTATAATTTAATAGAATGCCAGAACTATATTCCCTAAAATCAAATGCCCTAAAAGTCTTAGGAAATCATTAACAAAACCCTTTATAAAGAATATACTATAATGATGAAACAGGCTTTTGATTTCTTGATTTAAAAGATCAAACTATTTTAATTTTGACCAAATTTTAAGAATGCTCTATCATTTTAATGGTTAGCATTTTCATCAAGATGACTAATGATATAAAACTATAACATTTATAGCTAAAATCTGTAAATTCTGACTATCTTATTTTATGTTTTTACAAAGTCTTTAAAAGCAGCTCTTCATATTCTAGCACTAGAAAACATTTTTAAAATTTCTCTATGAATCAAGGTTACTAATTATATGACAATTAAATACCCTATGTTAGTAAGCATGTAATTATTCTTTTTTTCAAAAGTAAGAAGGTAACTAATTTTAAATCATTATTGAATAAGGATAAAAATTAAACTTTACTAAAGATTATAATATTCTTTATAACTATCATTATGGTGTAAATTACCACAAATTAACCAATTTTTCCAAATGATACATGTGTCTGAAGTAAGTTGGGTCTTCTGGGGTCTGCTTGGGCCACCAATCTGTTATGGACTCAGAGGCATGGTTATGAATGGGAAAATACTGTATTCTTTAGAAATTATCTGGCATATGTAGTACTGAGAGTATTAACAGCAGGAAGAGATTTCTGTAAGAAAACATTCCCAACGGTGGTGGGTAATACAAATGTCAAAGAGTGCCTAGGAGATGCTGTGGGAGAAATCTTTCAAGACAATTTTAGGCCTTGCAAAGTAATTTAAAAACATTTCTACATTTATTTATTTAAAATTAAATATCACGGAGTAAAATTCAAAATGTTCATGGATTAAGCATTAAACAAAATTTCAAAGGCAATTTTTTCTTATGGCTCTGGACTTCCTAGAGGTATGCACTCAATCTCTTTTGACTTACTACATTCTGGAGGAAATTTCTGTATTACATTGGGTTGAAATAATCTCTGCTTTAAGCCCTTGTATGCAAAAAGGGCTGGGATAGACACCCACCTGCTCCAGGGAGCAAGGGTGAATGGAGAGGCCTGGGCGGGAGGCTAGCACCCTGTGCTCACACACTTCAGTCCTGTTGCACTCTTTAGAATAAATATATTTACTTCTACGTTAAAGAGAGACAAGGAAAAGCTAGCTATACTTTTAAAACACAAAGAATTACATTACCTCACATTTATGAATTGTACTTTAATAAATCTAATTCTTCATTCCCTATAAAAATGTGAGAACTTTTCTATTGTTTTAAAAATACCATTGTTGTTGTAATGATTAATTGGAATTTTAAAACCTTAATTTTAACATATGCTTTCATTATTACCAATGTGTAGGTTATCTACAAACAACGATAATTTGGGCTTATCTCATTTTCCAATGTAAGAAAATGTGCACTATTTGGTTGTCCAAAGAGAAAACCAGTGTGCTGTCAGATTTTCAACGAATTTCTGTATTTTTAATAATCAAACTTAAATATTCTGTCAGATGAAAATAACGGACCATCTTTGTCCGAGGCATGTCACACGCTACATTAAGACGGTAAGTAATGCATGCAGAACGCTTTTATGAACTATTAAGGCTGCAGACTTGCTATTATCAAGTGGCATAATCCCTCATGGTAAACTGAACTACGTAGTCAAAGGACTGACTGAACATCTGAGGCCTTCATTTACTTTATTCACGAAAAGCCCCATAGCGCTTCACAATAAAGAAAAGGTGGAGAAGACACTGAAATTGTTCTATATTCAAATCCAAAGTGATCACTGTTTCTTAATCTATAAAAAAGACAGACCTGAATGCCTCAAATTTTTATTTTATTTTTGGAAAATACTGTTTTCCAAAAATAGATAAATAATTAATTCCCACAGAAAATATATACTCTATAATTCAATTTGGATTTTTTCCAAAGGGAGAATCCTGCAAGCTATTATGTTTAAGCTGATTATTCATATCTGAATAAAAAATTTTCACTGTTCTCTCTTTCAATTAAAATTCTAGAAGAACATCTACAGGATTTCACAAATCAAGAAAAATATAGGGGCACCTGGGTGGCACCGTCAGTTAAGCAACCAACTCTTGGTTTTGGCTCAGGTATGATCTCAGGGTCCTGGGATCGAGCCCTGCATAGGGCTCTGTGCTCAGCACGGAACCTGCTTGGAATTCTCTCTCCCTCTCCCCATATACCTCCCCCACCATTCTCTCTCTCTCACAAATAAATCTTAAAAAAAAAAAAGAAAAATATAAACAGGAAATCAAGGAGGCATATTGTGAAACTTTCATGTATAACTCTTTGAATTACTTTTCAAACAACAAAGGAAAAAATGGAAGCCCTAATACATACTGAGAGCTCTTATAAATAGAAACAACTAAAATCATCACAGAAGAAGAGCAAAATACACGAAAAGACAAATCATGGAACAAATGCAAAAGCCTAATAAAAATGTGGAAAAAACCTCGTGAAAACCTGACTACTAATGAAATAACAAATTGAAACCAAGGAAAATGGGACAGCTGTTTTTCATCTCATAACCTGGCAGATAATTTTCATCTCATGATTGTTCCTCTTCATCTTCTGCAAGATGACTGCAGAGAATGTACGCTGCTAGCTGCCCATCTCTATCTCTGGGGTTCAGCGGGGCTACCAGCGTGCTCGCCCTTCTGTGGATGGGCATACGCGCCAGGCCTGACCCCTCCTAGGGCCCTCGCTCACGGAGTCCACAGTGACTGGCCAAGGCTGAAGAATCTGACCCAGTCAGGACCAGTCACAATCTCTCCATCAGATTTGATATATGGCTACTGAAAAAAGTACGGTCTTTTTCTTCCCTTCCTTGGGGAACAAGAACTATAAAAAGCAGTAAACTGAGCCGTCAGTGGCCATCTTTTTTACCATGTGGAGAAAAAGTATCTGAGAATGAAGAAAGCAAAACTGAGAAAAAGAGACATAATCTTGATGCCAAATCACTGGAGTGTTGAGATCCCGCCATGCACAGAACTAGGTCTACCCCAAAACTTCTTCACTGTGAGCCGACATTCCTTTTTGGCATGAGCTAATATGAAAAAACTTGCTATCATTTGTAACCAAGAGAATTCCAACCAACACAAAAGTAGAACATGGTGTGTTTCTTTTTTTTTTTTTTAAAGATTTTATTTATTTATTCGACAGAGATAGAGACAGCCAGCTAGAGAGGGAACACAAGCAGGGGGAGTGGGAGAGGAAGAAGCAGGCTCACAGTGGAGGAGCCTGATGTGGGGCTCGATCCCATAACGCCGGAATCACGCCCTGAGCCGAAGGCAGACGCCCGACCGCTGTGCCACCCAGGCTTCAGAACATGGTGTGTTTCTAGTTCCCCTTCTGGAACAAGCATTACTCCTCAGGAGACCTACTGTCCAGTGCTGCAGGTTAGAACAGAGTGCTCTTCTAAAATGAGCTAGGTTATGAGGAATTTTTCTCACCGTTCAAATAATTACTCAAAGAAAGCATGACATCAACGTGGTTTGTATTTTAAAATTATAGTTGAGAATAATTTTATAAAAGTAGTGAAATTACTGGAATTTTTGGCATAGACTATAACAAAACAGTCAGTTCCTTGAAGTAACTTTGCTTTTTATTTCACCTCTGCCAGGAAGAGGTAATCGTCTCCCCTCCCCAAATTACACTATCACTTAAGGAATGTTAACGGCATAATATTCAAAGATGGAATAAACTGTATGTTGCAAAGGGAGGAGAAAATTTGTATAAGTTGGAAGAAATAGTGACTAATGTAAAAGTGTATATAGAGGGGCGCCTAGGTGGCTCAGTCAGTTGAGCGTTCGACTCTTGATTTCAGCTCAGGTCTTGATCTCAGGGTCGTGAGTTCAAACCCCGCGTTGGGCATATTTCCAAAATAGCATGAGTGTGTGTGTGTGTGTGTATGATTTTTACTAAAACTATGGATTGAACAAACCACTTCTGTTCCAAGTCCACAAGAAGGGACATTCACTACAAATGACCTAGAAAGTCAATCTATACCTCAAGCAAAATACATGTTTAAAAATCTTTGAGATTTTTCCTTGTCCTTA
Source organism: Ursus americanus (assembly GCF_024610735.1). Lineage (NCBI taxonomy): Eukaryota > Metazoa > Chordata > Mammalia > Carnivora > Ursidae > Ursus > Ursus americanus. Next base: position 15,332,808 of record NC_142157.1, on the reverse strand, counting down.
AGGAAAAGGAGAATAAAATAATGCTAATGGATTCTTTGTCTTAAAAAGAAATTCAAATGGGAAAACTGTCCTTTCTTTTTCCTTGCCTTCTGAGATACTTACACTCAGTTTAAATCAAAGGAGATGGACCCAGTTATCTCAGGCTGAATTCTCCTTCCAGTAGGCAAGCATAAGCTCTTTCTTACGTATTAACGAGTAACAACTGATTAATCCTTGGTAATACCATGGGTTTTTTTGTTTTCTTTTGTTTTTAATCTAATGTACCCACAATGAAATAGAGTCATTCTAAAAAACTGAACTCCCTAGGCAAATTTTACTTAACCCTATTAATAGCAATATCAGTTACTGAACATCAGGTGGAAAAGTTTTGGGGTTGATAAAGATGACATGCTCAAAAAAGTCCACATACCTTAAATTTAAAAGGTATGGTTGGAAAGAATGCTTAAAAAATAAGCCAATAATATATTAACATGTGCTTCTCATCTCTGATCATCAAGTGACAGATCTCTACTTACTGAAACTCTTCATTAGTTATAAACAGAGCTCTGGAAACAGTAGGTCCTATTAACTTTTATATAAACTGGTAAGGGGTACCACCAGCTGTTTCAAATATCCCCATGTTTTATAATAATTCAACTCATTATCATAATAGGATTTATTATGAACAAGCTTCTTTACTAATCAGCTCAATAACATGCATTTAAGTTAACATTTGGCTTTGTGAAAGTCATTTTGAGATTTGGATATTTTAATCACCAAAAACCCAATGCTCAATCTTCCTAAGAGAGAGATGATTTTTTAAAAGATTAGGAAGTGAGGAGAATTTTGAATGCTCTATGCATGCTTGCCATAGCCAGTTGGCAGTTGGTGCTGAAGCAAAGGGAGTGGAGCTGTAAATCCAAGAGGAACTGTTGTGACAGTAGAGATTGGGAAGGAGAGAGATGAAATTGGAGCGGAAGCAGGAACGTGTGTGGTCGCGTGGTCAGTGCTGGGGCTGGTTAGCATGCTGGCAAGACAGTGTGAACCATATTCGCATAGCAAGTGCTCTCACATTTAAACAGGGCAAGTGGGAGCACTACTTTTAGACTGACCACAGATAACGGTTCCAATTACTTTGCTGAATTTCTGCAGTCCCAGAGATGAGACGAGTTAACCCAAGGTTTTAAGATTTTGTGGGTTTGTGTGTGGGGAAGGGGCATGTGCACATGAAAATGGACCCAGCTTGCTAGCTGACAAATGCTGGAAGTATTCATTTCAAGAAATCCGACACAGTTACTCTAAAAACAATAAATATGAGGCACCAATTTCACCAATTTTTCTTTCAAATGATTAATTTTCACACAGAAAATAAGCAAGCTATTAGGAATGGGGAAGACTGAGCAGGGGGTCCTGTCTTGTTTGTGTGAAAGCCATTTAGTTTTCCTGGATATTAAATTCTTACCTACAAAGTACAGAAAGTGGACAAAATTATCAGAAAGGTCAACTCTAGTCAAGAGGCCTGCAATAATAAATCCACTAAAGGTGCAAAATTAACATTTGTGTAGTAATTTAAAATACCTTTAGGTTTTTCTAAACCAGGGATTTGTTAGGGGGCTTTTGAGGTTTGGATTTATTTTAAAAACTGCCAGATGTGGCTGAGACTGTAGTTACTATCAGATCTGTTTTCAACATTAAAGAACTAGCTAAAAATCGAGAAAGTCTAACTTTAGGGAAATAATTTGTAGTTTTCGTTAAGTGCTAAGTTAAATTTTTTTTCCCTAAATAAATCAGTATAGTATTCTACAAGGTGTGCTGCAGATAAATTTGAAATATTTTAGGATAAAAGCTAATGCTCCTACCAAAGGAAGGTAAATGGGCATCTAAAATTATTCCACAGTGAACAGTTTTGTTAACAAACTTGGAACACGTACATTTATTTACTGGAAAGAGGCTAATTCAATCTTATGAAGTCTGAGTTAAGAGCGTGATCCCGGCATTATGGGATCGAGCCCCACATCAGGCTCCTCTGCTGGGAGCCTGCTTCTTCCTCTCCCACTCCCCCTGCTTGTGTTCCCTCTCTCTCTGGCTGTCTCTATCTCTGTCAAATAAATAAATAAAATCTTTAAAAAAAAAAAAAAGAATGGTGAATATTAAATGTAGACTTATTTTTTAGGTTAAGCTTTAAAACAGTAAAAGGCCAGGATTTAAATTTTAGCACATTTTTAGGGCATTGTCCAAAGACTATGAGATTCAGAGCCAGCAGCTAATCAGCTCTGTCAGTTACCTGCTGAGAGACCCTGAGCAAACGACTTAACTTTCCTTATCCATAAAGTGGGTTATTTACTCCTGACCTAAAGGATTGGTACATGAAATACTTGTTAGGTTATAAAGTACCACAGAAGTTTGGGGATTCTGTTGTTATATTAAAAAATGAACACATCATTACTCAACAGAAGCAAAAATCTCAAGTTTTTAAGTGCCAGTGGAGTCACAGCTTGTGGGAATGCTGGTATATGACAAAGACTGTAAGATGATGACTATAATTCTTGTCTTTCTAGATCAGTTGCTTTGTAGAAAGACTCAGTACGTATTAGCGTAAAAGAGGGGCCAGGAGCACTGTCTATAATAAACCTGCTGGCATTAGGAGACTAGAGCTCCCAGAGGGAGAAGTTGGGTATAAAGGGACAGTCACCCACTCCCATTGCTGTTGGGTAAATTTCAGACACTGTAATCTAGGTACATATCTCACAAGCTTTAAAACCTCTAAGTTGGTTTAAAATGGCAGGACCAGTAAGGCTGTACCAATCGAATTCAATTTTACATAGGCTAACACTAAGTACATGCAGATGGGCCAACTTTGGGGTGAGAACAACAAGAAGCGTTAGAAATATGGCGAGAAAAAGGGAGGAAAATGAATTTGAAATGAAATCTGAGTGTGGGTGATACAGCTATAGTTTTCTTTGCATTAATAATTACAAGAGTAGTATAAAGGAATGTAGGAAGTTCCGATTGTAGAATACATCTTAAATCCTGCTACTAAATGTCAAATTACTTATGAACGCACTACTCATTTTGTGTTTTGTGTTTACTCGTAAAAGAAGTAAAAATGTATTTTCAGTACTTACTATGAAGCTTTATAAACTGCCTGTGGGGGGTAAACAAAATACTGTCAGTGACTGATATTCCTAATTTAAAAACAAATAAAACGGTTATTTTCTTCATTTCTCTAAACCTTTGTGAACCAAAAGAAATATTAGACATCAAATGTGTAACAAGATGTTGGAAAATTTTCTTTCTGTAAGACATACCATTTGCTCTGTATTATAAATAACTAAACAAATGAATTGGCTCCATTCTCTGGTATTTTGGGAATAAAGCCAAGGCACTTAATTCTTTTTTTTTCCCCCTGCATTAACCTAGAATGTTTTCAAATGACAAAAAAAATTATTAAAATCACAGAATATAAGATTCTGGAGTGTGATGATACAAAAGCAAACCTTAATTTCTTTCCTTTTAATTTAAATGTTCCACAAGATAGCATAAAGTATATTCTCTGAAGTGTTTTATGATATATTGAACAGAGATCCTGTAAATAGAAAGATTCATGGTCAAATACTTCTGAGAAAAACTGTATTAGAAAATATACCAAAGAAGTGTATAGTAGCATGTTAATGATTCTAAGAGTCCCATGATAAAGACAAACAAACAAAACTTATTTAACTATTTAAACCCAGTATTTCTCAATTTATTTGATCACTGATTTTTTTCTTCTCCTTAATCAAATGGAATTAATGTTCCTAGAAAATACATTGGGAAACATTGCAAATAGTCTCTTTTACTCCATTTCAATGCTGTTGTCTGTCCCATGTATGTGTGTATATATATAAATATATATGCACACATACACATATAAATTCAATTATATATATATATATATATATATATATATATATATATATATAAAATTTATAAAATAGATTGGAAAGAGAAACACCTATGGGTCAGATAACACTTTAAAGCTCAATAATAAAAGGATTTCAATACTGACTGAATTATGGAACTTCTACTTAATGAACTCTAAAAGTTCTTTTATTGACTGGTTGTTTACATATTCAACAACAGTCTCTAACAAGTATTTTTTGGACTTCAAGGTTAGGGTAAAGGATTTTAGTTAATCGAAGAGCTAAAAGCTTTTCACAGTAAAAAGGCAAGTATAGTAAGGAAAAGAAATTATACTTTTTCGATATTGTTTTCTAAAACTTAGATAAATACTATAATTCTTTCCAACGCCTTTACTTCAAATGGCATACAATTTCCTAAGAGCCATTAAAATGCCGTAATAACTCAGGAGGCATGGCCTTATCCCACTGAGGGCCTAGAAACTTTTAAGAATGCTTACATCAATGGACAACATTTACATATGGAAACACAGTGAAATCAATTCTTTGTATTTCAGTTTTTTATCCTGCTCTATTCCACTGGTTATGGTACAACTGACATACCACAGTAATTATATGCTATATATTAAGGTTTTAGAAGTATATATGAAGTATATATGAAGGAGTATATATATTTAGGTACATATGAAATTGTCTTGAGAAGTACTTAAAGTAGAATCTGATCAGAAGTAGTGAGCATTTTTATTTTTAGTGAATAAACAAAATAGCTTATTGTAATCATTTCTCTAAATCAATATGGATATAGAATGAGATACATTTTTATTTATACCTTAGCCAATGTTCTCTCTTTGTAATAATCGACTTGTTGATCTAGTCAAAGGATAGATAGATAACTAGAGGAAATATTAACAGATAAAGCTAGCACATTTTTTATTACTCCAGTATAATCTGATTATGTTGTTCTTATTAATGTAGGAAGAAAATATGATGCCATTATTCTGCTAAGATCTCATAGGCTTATCAAATACAGTCACAGGTGGTAGGGACTTTTACGTTTAAAAAAATCATTAATGATTTTTAATCATTTTAATGATTTTAGTCATAAATCATTAGTCCTCAGTTACTTTCTATAAAATACCTAGATGTATAAGATTCCATTTATGGCAAAGTTCTATTCTCTGAGCTTGGATTTAAGGGTATGGATATAAATATGAGTACAATTTAAGTTGAGATTCCCCACAATGTTTACAACTTGAATACATCATACTTATAAACAAATATAAGTTACACAGAATTTTCTCAAAAGCTGACTCTGATAGTGTTGCCCGATAGTCTGATAGCTCAGTAGATTTAGAAAATGTGTCTAGAAAAGAAAAACCCTGAAATGTTGCTCGAAGAGAAGCACACTATACTACAAAATTATGGAGAACTCTTCATGAACTCATGGGGTAACAGGGTGAGAATGAGTACGGCCTTGTCCTCAAAAGAAGGCCCCCGCATCACACAGCTCCAGGGGGCGCTCTTCACAATGTATCTATATTCATGGTGCCCTCTGGAGCTGTGCTCTGTGAGGACACTGAAGCAGCCGGCCAAGTGTCAGTGTCTACTGTTTATTAATTGTGTCACTTTAAGGAAGTTATAACCTCTTTACAGCTTAGACGTCTCCTTACTAAATAAAGGTAATACTAAGGACACATACGATAATCCTGTTAGCGGATATGTGTTGGGGCTGCATAGTAACTGTGATGAGAGCTCTTTTTTTGATTTTGCTATACATTTAACCGTCATCTTCAAAATTATCAGCCTATAATTTCAACCAATATTTACTGAGTGCCTTCTACATACCAGGCAGTGTTCTAGGTATTATGGTGACAGAAGTGGACAAAAGATCTAAAAGCCTGGCTCTCGTGCAGCTTATATTTTAGCTCTGCAGAGAAACATGTAATAAAAAATATAAACCATGTCGAGTGGAAACAAGGGATATGAAGATAAAGAGAGTGGCTGAAGGGGACAAAGAATGTCAGGTGCTGTGTATGTGTGTGGGGTACCCACTGCAGACAGGCTGGTGAGGAAAGGCCACTTTGATAAGGTAATACTTGAGCACAGACCCAAATGCAGTGAGGGCGAGAGTCTTGTGACTCTCTGTGGAATGCGTTCTGGGGCTGGGAACTGGCAGTGCCAGGGCCCCGAAGCATGCTTGGCATGCTCCCCCAGTGCAAGGAGGCGAGGGCGGCTGCAGACGGGTGCACAAACACGGAAGGCAGGAGATGGGCTCGGAGAGGGGGAGTGGTGGTGGCGGGCATGTCATGGAGGGTCCTGCAGGCCACGGCAGGATTTGGGATTCTGTTCTGGGTAACGAGGAAAGTAACCAGAGGGTCTGGTCGGAGGAGTGGCATGATCTGATTCACATTTTTCAAACCCCACACTGGCCGCATTGTGGAGAATACACCTAGGGTGTGTGGGAGCAGCCTGAAGCCTCAGGAAACACACCAGCTGTTCTACACTGGGCCACATGTTTGTAATGTGAGTGACTTTTTCCAACTCTATCCCAAGATTTACTCTAAAACAAAGTAACTTGACAACAAAGACGTCTATTCATTCGGCCCAAAGAAATAAAAAATAATAAAGTCAAAAGTACTGCTTAAATAAAAGGCTGATTATTAATTATTAAAATTGTTCTACTTGGCTTTTGATTCAGCTGTAACATCAACTAGGTACCATTTGGTTTGCTGGGTCCCTTGGCCCCGGACAGTGGAAATTTGTTTCATGGAAGGAAGGAAGGAAGGAAGGAAGGAAGGAAGGAAGGAAGGAAGGAAGGTATTAAGTACATAACATTAAAATAAAAAAGGAAAACTGTCACTTGAAATAATTTTTGAGGGTACAAGCTTATGGTTCTAGTCTTAGCGCAGTTCGGGAAATTTAGGACAAATGTTTCAAAATCACAGTGTAAAATTTTTGTGCCTGTTGCACTAGAAATAATTCCTTACTGAAAAGGTGTGTAACATGTTTGACCCAGTAGCCACTGACTACACAAGAGCTCACCTATAAACGGGATGGATGCCAAGGAATCCCCAGGTGGACTGGTACTTGAAGCCTTCCTTTCCTCCATTCGTTTTATATGGACCTCTCGGCGCGCGTCATTGGGCAGCCAGCAGGTCGTGTCTGACCCGGTCTCCTGGTCATTTACGGCCAAGATGTAAGACTGATGCCTTAAAGGCTGTGGCGTCTGGCGCCCGGATGGAGGCTTTTCTCTTAGGACAACAGTTTCTCTATTATCTAAAGTACTTGACTCCTGAATTTCAGCCTCTCGCAGATCGAAGTCTTGATTTCTCTGAGTGACAGATGATTCTATCTCCGAAGCGCCAGAGTTCTCAGTCGGCTGAGGGGCAGGCTTGACAGGCGCTCCCGGGAAAGAGGGGGGTTTCCCAGGCTCCACCTGGTGATCAGGGGCACTTTCGGTTCTTAGCCACGTCTGCTGATTCAACAGACTGTTTTGATGCAAGTGATTTACTGGTCTTTGGTCTTTGACAGAAACAAACGAGTTCTGGCTAAAGGATGGTTTCGTGACTTGCGTAGAAGGCGCTTTCAGAGAATTACTTCGCACTTTCACAAGAGGCGACCTGTCTTGCGAAATGCCTCGAGGCAGTGACATTCCACAAGTGGTTGGGAAGTTTCTGTTGGACTGCACTGTTTTTAGATCTGGCGGCACTTTTTTAAACTGAGACACAGATCCCACTCCCCTGCCGGGCATTCGCCTATTGTCAGAATTAACAACGCTCGGAGCCACCGTAAAATTTGAACCTCGAAAAGGCTTGTGAATTTCTTGCTGCCTAGGTCTTTCATAAATCCCTCGTCGATCATCCTGTTCAGTAAATCCACTCCACTTGTAGGTCTGTTTTCGTTCCCCATTTGAATCGGGTATTTGACTCTCAGAATTGACATTTTCTAAGGTTTCACCCTGTCCCTCGATATAATCCCAGGAACGAGTTCTGTGATTGCTGAAACTAACAGAGGGAGATGTCAGTGCTCCTTGAGACGCACTTCGTGGACAATACTTCATTAACACAGAATCCTCCAGCCTTTCCTGGGACACACTGCGCTGCCGGATCTGAACAGACTGGGGCACTCGATCGTGAGAGGTGCTTCGACGTCGTACCTGCAAAGTAGTGCGGTTTGGTACCACCTGGTTATAATCTGTTGTGCTCTGAGATGCTGCTCTTAAACTATCTAGTCTTTCTTGAATTGTCCGACAACCTATGTGCAATCGTCTGTTATCAATATACTCTTTGTAAGTTTTATAGTTTTTCCAGTCTATGTGCTGATGGGAATTCGGAGAATAGTGATTAACAGATACGGAAGGCGAGTCCACAGCCTGAGGTCTACTGCTCGAGATTCCCTCCGAATGTCCACTGTAATTGCCAGATTTAAGTAAAATTCCCGAAGGTTCCAATGACCTGGAGCCTGAAGTCTGATGAATTAGATGGGCAGTGGGAATCGATGATGACGGTGATGTGGTTCTTGACACTGTTTTCAAAGAGGTCTGCTCGTTTATGCCATACCTCACCTCTTCCGTTCTGTGTGAAGGAACTGTATGGTTGTTTCTATTAGTTAACAAATCTACAACCTTCTCAGAAGGTACAATGACAGTCCTTACACTTTCATTGCAAACACACACTGCTGTGTTCGACTTTGCAACATCTGTTGGTGATGGAGGCACTTGTATTTCCATTCTGTAGGCCCTGCCAGGCTGCATCAGGACGGGGGTACTGGTTTGCTGTTTGCTCGAGGATGAATCTGGAGGAGATATTTCAACTGGCTGTGCCATGGCTGAAGGGGCAGATGGCAGCCAGGGATAGCAAACTGGTGGAGGTTCGGGGATATTGCGGGCATTGCCACTGTAGGCTTCGTTGCCTTTCAGGTAGGCATCTTGAGAATACGCCTACGTGGAAAGGAGAAAAAAGTGTCATTTAAGATTCATAAGAACAACAATTTCCATTCTTGCAATGGACTGCTTTATTTTACTACGCCCTACCTTATTCCTAAATGACATTCGCTAAAGCAAGCATGCAAACACAACGTAAGGATGCTCCACACATTTAGAAAAGGGCTAGTCTTTCAGAAATCAAATAAATTGTAGAATTTGCAGCAGAAATAAATTACAACTGCCTGTTTTCTCAAAAGATTGAAACACACCAGGTTTTCCCCCAGCCAATTAGAGACAGCCTTGTGGCTTCTAAAATCTTCCCCATTCAAGTTTTATGATCTTTCAGCATTTGACAGGTTAAATGGCTGCCTGATAAATCTCAGCAAAAGAACATTTTGCTCTCTTGCCAGAGTGAAGGTGAAGATATTAAAAATCTTAACCAAATACATTTTTACTGTAAGCACTACTGCTAGCATAAATTAAATGTGACATATTGAGCAATGTCCGGTCAATTAATGATTACTGAGTCCTTAAAAAGTAAGCCATTTTGATAAATTAAGTCCTAAGCCATGCTAAATATTTTAATATTTAAAAATAAGAGAAAACATGCATGTTTAAATTGAGCATGAAAGTTAAAGGCACAAAAATATGAAAAAAGTAACTCTTCTTTCTGTATACAGTTTTTATTTCTTATTTTAAGCTAATGTAAAATTATATTGCACAAATTTATTTGGTCTCTTTTACTTACTAGGAGGAGACATTTCTCTATTACTAACAGGCAGGCATGCAGCTCAAATTCTTCTTTACCCATTATTTATGAAATTATCTAGCAATGTATTTCAAAACTTCAAAATAACTGAAATTAAAGACAGAGACGCAATAAAACAGAACTGATGTAACTGAGAACAATGTCAGCATCTGAGACGGTGAGGTGTGGTACCACGTTACATATCCACCCCTAATCAAAACAAGCTTAATTCACATCTATCATCATAGCCTGTCTTTGCATTAGACAGCTTGCAAAGCTCAAGTGCAGCCACAAACATAACAGCAAAGAACCAGGGAAAGAGAGAGGGTGAGATACTTAAAAAAAAAAAAAAAAATCCACATACAGGTAAATGTTACGTTTTAACACCAGTTATGCACAGGATTCAAGAGAAAACAAACAGAAAAACAAAAAAAAAAATCAGATCTCACAAACACATTCTGCAAATTAGTAAGATTAACATCACACTATGGAGGGGTTTCTCTAAGCAAACTCACAGTTTTAATAGGTTGGCTTATTACAAATGTCTATAGAACATTACTTAAAAAGCAAGGAAATGGCTTCTGTGCATTTCTTACCAGAGCTGTGACATCCTTTGTAAACTGTAGCTAGCAGAAAATAGGAAAACATAGTAGAAGCTGCTTACTGATATAAAGACAGAATCATGTTGTCATATTGATGCTGGAAACAGCAAGCTAAAAATACATCTATACTGATTTCTCTGGAAGGTACCAAGAGAAGTAAAGGGCAGTGAGGCATAAAGAATAACTTCAGTATCTTTCTGAGCATCTTTTTCTCGGGCTCTTATCTGGTTCTTATTTGGGCTGTCTACCATTTCTGAAAGCAAAATACATCTGGTGACAGGCTTTCCTAAGGGCTATTTTCTTCACTCTGCGCTGCTGTCTGATGACGGGCCCCAGAGCCTCCCTTCCGCAAGAGCAACATTGATGTCTCTCATTTCCCCCGAGCGTCTCCCATCTCTGCTTCCAGATGACGAAACGGATGCTCTCTTATGCATTTAAAATAGTACAACCTCCTCCTTCCCCTGTAACTCAGACACGGCCACAAGCTGTGAGCTGACGGAAACCGTCTTTACACTATGATTTGGGGAGAAAGGATGACCGTTTGATTAAATATGTTTCGCTCAGAAATTAAGATCTTTCACCACAGTACCTTTTTTCCTGTGTTACTGGCTTATGGAAATGATGACTGAATGGACATAAAAATATAACTTCCAGAAGAATTCTTTAAAACTTATACTGAATACTAGAGAACATAAGCCAGGATGCGGTGGGAAAGCTGAATGAGTAGATAAAGGAAAACATGCACACCATAATATTTCAGGCTTGGATACAGTCAGTCAAAATACACACGTTGGGTTCTACGCCACTGACATAACAAGACTATCTTTTTGATGCTGATTATGTTCACACCAAGACTTTTCCACGGCAGGAAGACTGTGTCTGGATGAGTGAACACTCCGGTTCAGTATTTCCCACAGTGTGTTTGTGCCATTTTAATAAGCATCGCCGGAAAGGGAGGAGGAGGAGAGCATTCTCTATGCTCAACGATGTAGTGAAGGACCGACTGGCAGGCTTCTTGCCTTTTCAAAGCCTCTACTACATTAATGCATGTTGCAAAATTCAAAGGGAAATGACAAGCTTATTTGGCCATAAAACCCTTTTTTTTCGAAGGGGTTTTAATATAACTAGAAATTTCTGCTGGGAAGTACTGTCTTAGAACTCATAATTTAGAAATACCTCCTTTATTCAAATTTGGGGATAATAAAAGTATATGACAGGAACCAAGAAAAACTTGAAAAAATATCTGACATATTTCAAACATCTCTAAGATTCCTATGTAACAGCTCTAAATACTAAACAGCCTATATTCGTGGGTCCCCACTTCCGAGTAAAGGTATGCCAAGGGGGTCTTCACATACATACACAGGGACCATGCATTAATAGCAGACTAACTAAAGAGAATATCCTATGCAGACAGGAGTACTACTGTCTAACGTAAGCAGATATAATTGAGATGAATAAAACATGAATTCATTCAAGAGCATTCAATTTCCTTACAAATTCTCACAGCTCATGAACACTAAAAAACCTTGTTTATCTATCTATTTATTTAAAAGTTCCTCATTCTCAGGGCGCCTGGGTGGCACAGTTGGTTTGGCGACTGACTCTTGGTTTCAGATGGGGTCCTGAGATCGACCCCCGAGTTGGGCTCTGCGCTCAGCACAGAGTCTGCTTGAGAATCTCTCTCTCCCCCTGTCTCTCCCCGCTCCGCTCTTGCTCGCTTTCTCTCTCTAAAAATAAATTAAATCTTAAAAAAAAAATAAGTCTGACTCTTGATTTCGGCTCAGGTCATCATTTCAGAGTCATGAGATAAGAGTCCCGGGTGGGGGTCTCCTGGGTGTGGAGCCTGTTTAGGAGTCTCTCTCTCCCTCTGCCCCCTGCCCCGCTCACACACCTTCTCTCTTTCTCTCTCAAAAACAAAAAAAGAATTCTGCATTTGCAATTAAAATTGTAAAGAGCATATTAAATATAATTTAATATTAACAGTCTGGATCTTGACTGTATGTATAGTATCTAACAGTAACTTAATCCTAAAATAATCTCCCAGTTCAGTTTTAGTAGAGTTGCATCAAAATCACTATTACCATACCTATTACTGTTATAATACTATTATTATTACATAATTACTGTTTAATAAATGGTAAAAACAAACCAAAAACCCCACCAAAAAACCTGCAGAATAACTAAGTTGGTAAAGTTGAAATTCCTCCCTACCAAGTCACCTTTAACAGGCTGACCTATTAATTTAATACCATCACTTATGATAAAATAAAAAATAATTACATGTCTGTCCGTATAATAAAATACATGCCAAACGTGCCACAGTGGGGTGTGGGAAAAGGAGATGGTGTGCGTACTTCATCACTTTCTAAGTTATTTGTAACTTTTCTAGAAAAGAACAAAGTACATGCAAACTTGCAAAATGTGAAAGAACCCTCCAGAACTTCTACTCTTGCTTCCCTACTCTAGGCAGGACCACCTTCACGCACACATGACAAATGGGTACCTAATTTTAAATACAATAGTGTACTGATTATGGAACATATTAAATAATTATTTTGAAAGTAATTCTAATAAATCTAAGGAAAAACTTTGATTAAATTACATTTTCTAATTTAAATAATATATTCACAGAGTGGCTGAGCACTGGACGCAGTCCAGAGATGAGTTAGAACAACAGCTCTGATACTAACAGGGTGACTGTGCTAAGCCACTTATCTCCTCATCTGCACCCGATGGCAGTAAAGGACTGTGGTCTAGTTGAAAGTACACGCTTTAGTCTCAGACCCGCCTCGGGCCAAGTCCTGGTGCCGTTGCTTTTTTCCCTGTCATCCTGGAAAAGCTGTTTAGCCTTGCTGTGTTTGACACAAAACAGCGCAAAGTAAGCTCGGAGTGTCCTGGCCAAACACTAGACACACCCAACAATCTCGATAGCTATCAGAACTGATCAACCGAAAATTCAACTTTGAGTCGGCAGAGCCAGTTGCTTAACAAAATACCGTGATGCATCCACTGCAAAGAAGGGCCGGGTCTAGTTCTATGTGAACCCATTCGAGGAAGGGTTTTCTTTAGTCAGCATCACTGTTTAGAGATGACTTGATGGATGGTGGCTATAAGATTTTATTTATTTCTTTCAGACAGAGAGAGAGTGAGAGAGAAAGCATGGGGGGGGAGGTGCAGAGGGAGAAGCAGACTCCTTGCGGAGCAGGGAGCCTGACATGGGTCTCCATCCCAGGACCCTGAGATCATGACCTGAGTCGAAGGGAGACACTTAACCCACTGAGCCACCCAGGCGCCCCAAGGTGGTGGCTATTTCATTCATGCACAGCCAACATTTGAAAGGGTGATGAAACCATTTTGTTTCTTTGAAAATGGAACAGAAAGTATTTTTTATTTTGTAATAATACCTTAAAAACATGAAACTGTCTAAGATATCAGAGTCTAAAATACTGTTATAAAATACTGTGAAAAAAATGACTAAAAAGGAGTGTAACACTACTCGTGTCGTTAATCTAGAAAATATACTTTGGTTTCGCAAATGAGGCTGCCAAGTACAGCAGCTCTATTACCAGCACTAGTTTGGTACCACCATGAATTAGTCTTAATTTTTTTTTTTTAAAGATTTTATTTATTTATGTGACAGAGAGTCAGCCAGCGAGAGAGGGATCACAGCAGGGGGAGTGGGAGAGGAAGAAGCAGGCTCCTAGCGGAGGAGCCCAATGTGGGGCTTGATCCCAGAACGCAGGGATTACGCCCTGAGCCGAAGACAGATGCTTTAATGACTGCGCCACCCAGGCGCCCCAAATTAGTCTTAATTTTACCTCATGTTTTTCAATATTATATCATTATCATCTGTAATTACAAATTTATTATTATATACTTATCCATACATGAGTCAAACTTTAAACCAAATTAAATTCTCCATGCCACCTCTCAAAGACAAGCGGAGCACCTCTGGAACAGTTTGGTGCATACATCACTTCGGGAAAAGAAAACTCCATGGACACACGGTCCCGCCATTGCCCGGGCTAACACGTACAAACTACAAGAAGCCTCCACTCGGGTAAATAATTTTTACAATGGTTGTAAAAATGTTCGTGTTTACTTTTTCTTTACAATGAATATTCAACCTCACAGTATATGTCTTTAAAGAGCATATACTGTGGGTAACAGACCAACGCAAATAGTTAAGGCCCTTAGAGAACATTTTAACCCTAGAATCTGTGAGAGGGAAGAATTTCTGCATGTGGTTTTTGAAATCCCAGATGGGTAGTAAGGAGGGCACGTATTGCATGGTGCACTGGGTGTTATACGCAACTAATGAATCATTGAACTTTACATCGGAAACAGGGGATGTACTGTATGGTGACTAACATAATAAAAAATCATTAAAAAAAAAAAAGAAATCCCAGATTCTCTTTATGTTTTATAAGAGCTTTAAAAAATGACACTCACAGATGTCCCAGCTAAAAACACTGATGCAGAAAAGAAGTTGCCAAGTCCTAAAATCCTTCAGGAAAAATGCATATAGTAGGCATTAATTATATGCACTTCTTTGATTGTCTCACGAATTGTAGTGTATTCAAATATGAATGCAGGCTGGGTTTAAAAGTGAGGTTTTCTCGGGGCGCCTGGGTGGCGCAGTCGTTAAGCATCTGCCTTCGGCTCAGGCCGTGATCCCGGCGTTACGGGATCGAGCCCCACATCAGGCTCCTCCGCTACGAGCCTGCTTCTTCCTCTCCCACTCCCCCTGCTTGTGTTCCCTCTCTCGCTGGCTGTCTTTCTCTGTCAAATAAATAAATAAAATCTTTAAAAAAAAAAAAGTGAGGTTTTCTTTTATCATGAAAGGCATATGCTTGTCACCTCTTAAGATTAAAATAATTCAAATAACATGTTTGAAAAACAAATTTTATTACAATTTTACTAGAACCCTTTACTAATGAACTCTGAAGATCTGTGTCCTCATGCCACCCGAGTGAGCCAATTTTTTCCTGCGTTTGCAACACTTTGTATTTTGCCTTTGTTTTACATGTACATATCTTAACTAAAACACAACACGACAGACGAATTAACCTTCTTTTTCACTGCTCGTGAAACTAGACAATGATTCCTTCCAGTGCTCCTGCTCTTCATGAACCACACAGCGGGCCGTGATGGCCATTCTGTGCTCCATTCCTGCCCTAGGAGTTCAGGACAATGCCAGGCATGCTGTGAAGTGAGCGCTGTTCTCAACAGCCTCCCACCGGCGCCTTCACCTTGGCAAGGAAAGAGTCTCCTGGATGAGCGAACAGTTCTGTTTTGGAAGTGCATTCTGCCTTTGGGTCATCGGATTGTCAAGGAGGATTCAAGGTAAAGCCTCCCCTACATCTGTGCCTCATCTCCCAGTCCTTTGTGTTACGAGGAACGCAAGAGTGAACGCCCTCATTTATTTCTAATCTGGGGACTCCCATTGCCTTTAGTGATTGTATCTGCCGCTCTCTCACTCTGCTGAATTATCAGGGCAGGTGCCCTATAGCTAGCTTTCTGCGCCTAGGAAAACGACCCCGGAGAGTTGCACCTTCCTTGTTGAGACGCCCCAATGCCAAAAGAACTGTGTACTTAAGAAGGGTAATCTGTTAGCACGAGAAAGCCATTCCTAAATAAAATCCACCTGCTTTGAAAACACAAGGTGGATCTATATGGATTTCAGTTCATCATATTTTACATGAATACACTGAATCATTAGGATCGGCTTTAGTGGTATTTCTGTGAAAAAAGGTTTACAGATTACTTAGGACTTACGTTGAACTAAATTCAAATTAATGCCTTACAAATGAAAAACATGACTACCACTTCCATTCCCACCACAAAGATTCCATGAGTTCCCCGTTGTACTCGAATTAAAACAAAAACAAAAACAAAACAAAACAATTATTTGCTAAAAAGAATTTTAAAAACACAACTTTCAGTGGCCACCGTCATTTCTTAGATGAAGTGGTCAGCTTTTGTGTGTTCCTTGAAAGGTTTTGATCATGCTGTTTTATTCTACACAAGTGCAAAGTAAATTACCAGGAAAAGTATTATTTTCTTGAATGAAATTCATATATGTTACCTTCTTTTTTACTTTCAGTAATATTTAAGCTCAACAAAGGAGTTAAGGATTCTATTCATTTTCTTTCTAAAAATGAGGGGAAAATTTAGGCTAAATGCTAAAGTCTTCAATAAAGTTTTATTTCCTCTTGAAGACCCTGACATATTTCTCCCTTAAGGTATAGACTCCATTCATTGTGAACCTTACTTCTAACAGAATGAATTGATACTGTTCCAAAACTGGTTGGTGGGTTAATTTACAAACAGTCATATATATTGAAACATTAAGAAATGGCTTTCATATAATTTCTGTTCTCATAAGAAAAAAAAAGATTCTAATTCCTGGGGATATACACTTGTACCCTGAGCTTTGGCTTCTGGTCAAAGGACTACCTAGGATGCAACATCGGGGCAAACTCTTTAGGAATCTCATTCCAAATGGCAACAACAGAAGCTCACTGTCAAATCCATAAAATATTCTTATATCACTTAACTGTAAAAAGTGACGATAGTTTTTTTGGTTTTTTATTTGTCTTTTGGTAAAATGTCGAGAATCCCAGACTCTGCTCAATGAACCAGAAGGGGCTTTTTTCCCCCAAGAATCTTATAGTCACTCCACCTCCATCTTTAAAGGATTTTTATTAACATTTGAGACTACAGAACAATGCATATTTGAGTAAATAAAACTTACCACTTGGAGAATGTCTTCATCTTTTGGCATAACACTAAGTTCCAATGTTGTATCACTGAAATTGAATATAATAATTATTTTAGGGGAGGTGAAGAGTACATCAAAAAGAGATAAAAGAAAGATAGTTAGCTCAGAAGTATTTTTTAAATTTGCTTATGAGTTTAATTTTTTTTAATCTTTACTTTTCAAGCCTAAATCATAGTCACTTTTATATATAAAGCTAATTATGAATGAAAGAAGGCATCCTGACATATGTTTGAGCTACTGATAAGTAGGCAAGTCTACTTTATAATGTGTTTCTAATTTAGGAACATGAAGTGTATTATTTATATTATACTCCTGGAACGAAACTCTTCAGTATATATTTATTTATTATTTTAATTCAAGTCACAGAAAAAATTATCAATTTTTACCACATATTTTCACTATTTACCAAGTTAAAAATACAGTCACATGAAAATAACCAAAGAACCCTCAAATTTATCATTTTAAGTAATATTAAACATCTAAATTTTGAAAAATTCCCTCTTGGCCTCAGAAGTGAAGGAAACTGGAGTTCACCACCACAACTAACCATATCGCATCTCAACTATTTGCCTTCTCCTCTGACTTAATTTTAGAGCCTTTACAGAAACAGCTCAAAGTCTCACTTGATTTTGGTACTATGAATGTCTGTTAAAAATGATAGAGAAGTTTCTCTTCTCTAGGTTTGAAAAAGTACGAAGGGGTAAATTACACTGAATCTTGTGGTGTGGAATTACATTTAGAAAAGGCAAGGATAGTGGACTATCCCCATCAAGTGCTTCAGTATCTAACCTACCAATATCCGATTTTTTCTTCCCCCAGTACAATCAAGAGATTAAGAAACGATCAAACAACGAAAAAGAAAACAAAACCTAGTAATT
Organism: Ursus americanus; assembly: GCF_024610735.1. Taxonomy (NCBI): domain Eukaryota; kingdom Metazoa; phylum Chordata; class Mammalia; order Carnivora; family Ursidae; genus Ursus; species Ursus americanus. The sequence continues at coordinate 15,314,991 of NC_142157.1, read as the reverse complement.
TTACTGGTGTCACTTTTTGTTAGATTTGAACCCTATTATCAGGTTCATAAATGCTCAGAATAGTAAACCGTAAGAACCACAGGTTCAAATAAATTTTATTAATAAAATATGTAGGTACTTGTATTTCAATATTTAGAGTTGGTAGAAAATACATACTGATGTTTAGATAAATTCTTCTGCAAGGATACATTTTTACATTAATACACTGCAGAATCTCAATGGCTTTGTGCTGCATTATCCATTTGCTACCAACTGCAGATAAAAGGAACACAATTTTTTAAAAGAAAATAAGATGATGAAAAAACAGTATTTTTCAAATTGCTTTATCGGCTGAAAAATCAAGGCTGTCATTCCAAAGTATTATTACTCCAAGAGATAAACTGCACCAGTAACAAAAAAATTAATGTGGATTTTGAGGAAAATAAAATTAAGTTACGGTTACTTGGAAAAACGCTATTTTTAAAGAAGAGATGTTAACAAATACACTAAAAAAAATCCTTAAATTATAGGTTTATAAAACATATCGGTGTATTTACAATGATCTAAATTATTTAAAGGGAATAAAAATGTGGGTGATCTCCCCACTGCCTCTGGAGTAGCTTTAAATTCTTCACCAAGTCCCCTGTTTTCTCCAATACTTAAGATCAAATAGGGATCACTGTCAGGAACACCTAGAATCCAACATTAGAGGCAAGATTTAAGATTTGCTTTCTCTAAGAACTTCATTATATATTAAAACAGTAGAGCAATAAATCTCAACACATCATCTCATTGTAAAAATGACAATGCATAACGGCATTAGTGTAAATAACTTAGATTATAACATGAACTGCTTTAGACATAGAGGAACTTGACAGAAGTCTTCAGAAAATAATGGACTTCAATTTAATTACAAAGGGATGATCCGGACAATGGGACCCCAGTCATGGCCTACTCTTGACAGGAGTTCAATATGGTAACCACTCCGGCTTTCAATCTCTTTATTTATAATTAAGAAAAATTTTCTAGGTATGTGGTAGAAAGAGAGTAGGACTAAGTTATCTCTGAGGTCTCATAGTTACTCTGTACATATTTATTTGCCTTTAGAACTCAAAATTCTATCACTCTGTAGAACAGAGTGGCAGACAGATGAATTTGAAGACAATTTCTTGCTGTCTTTGGTAAAACGAATGAATTTGAGCCAAGAGTATTATTCAATAAGGTATTTAAAGATATCTGAGTAAGAGGTTTTAAAATAAATTATATATGCATTTATTTATATTTTTATTATAAACACATTTTAAATTTAATTGTCATTTCAAACAAAAGTGAGGAACTTACAGTAGATCTAAAATGTGTTGCTTTTAGATTCTACAGGACTTTAACCACAAATTTGATAGATTTGCTGAAGCAAAACACCAAGTAGGCTACAATCAGGTAGTTCATCCTTGGCAATTCTCACATGCATTATCCACTTGAAGGGGAGTCCCACAGCTCCCCATTCCATTACAGGATATGGACAATGCTACATCGAATCTACCTGTTCCACTGATTTACAGATACCCATCTTTGGCCAAAAGTAGTCATATTTTGAGAATCTTACCTGTTCTGAATTAAAGCAATTACTTGGGAATACGTCTTTCCAATAACACTTTCTCCATTGACTTTTATGATTCGATCACCTTCAAAGAGGAGTAAAAAAAACACATGAGGAATTCCTTAAAAGGTCATTTGTGACTACTTTTGAAATATTTCTTGAGTAATGTACTTATTTTTTATATATTCTCACTCACTGTTTTTAAAACTATCTTTCATCACAAACATGAATCTAAATTTTAATATATACAGCTTCTGATGAAATATAGCTATGCCTTAAGAGCCCTGGTCAATGATGAATTTAGAAACTCCAAAAGGTATAGTTACCAAGTGACCATGGCTATACTATTCATGCCCCTATCATTTGTTTTCTTAGTTGCAGAACTCCTAGTTATTCCTCTGTTTGCCCTGTCATTTCTGATAGAAAAGCATCATTCAACAGGCTTAAACAGTTGATTGTTTTTACTACCTTGGTGTCTCCTACCTTTAGTCTGGCTGATTTCCTAACTTATTTAGTTTATTGATTAGTGCTCTATTACAGAATTGAAGTATGGGTATGCACATGGTTTTGACTTTATGTATATTAACTTATTCTTCATTTTAATAAAGAAAATCACATTTGGATTACTAATAAGAACTCAGAGGAGAAGAAAGGAAAAGACTGAGAGAGAAAAGATAGGGAAAAATGGAAAACAGAAAAATACGAAGTATTTTCTGTGTGCTTATCACAGCATCTCCACATCTTCCTGCCCTTGCGAGGCTTAGAATACAATTAAGTGATACATGCTAGGTAATGGAATCCTATATGGACACTGATATACATATTATATATATGTTAATGAGATTGGAATTAGGTTTACATTAACCACGAAAAAAGAGATAATAAATAGCGCATCCTAGTAAATCTTAGCAACAACATCCGCTGCTTATATTTATAGATATTTTATTTAAAAGGCAGTAAAACATGGTTTTTCACTAATTCCCATTTTAAATTATTTTATGTTCAAAAACAAAAGAGTAACTATTTTAGTCTGTGCATTAAACTAAACTAAGTCTCTACTTAGGTTTTATTAAAATCACATATCACAAAATATCTTAGAATAGCTACCAGACCACATGCAGGGATACCTACAGATGAAGCAGGGCTTGTCTTGCATTGCAGACTTAAGTTACTCTTCATAGTGCAAATTAATTAATTCACCTCTGGCAGATAAGGCACTTTGAGAACTTGGAGATCCAAGATTATTTCAATGATGTCAATAAATATCTTCGTCATTTTGTTAGTTTGTAATCCTTGCCGAAATTAAATGTATGTAAAATAGGTGTTTTGAAAAGGGCCTCCAAGAGTCCATTATCTAAGTGGTAACCAGAAGTGCTCCTAATTTATAATTTATATTACGCTATTTCTGTCCAAACCCAACCATTTGGGTATCAAGAAACATACAGCTGACTACGTCTCAAAAATAGTAATAATTGATGTGAAGACACAGGAAAAAAAACATACAGAAGGAGAGAAGGAAAAATATGGAAAACGAATTATGGAAGAAGGAAGAAATGAAGTAAAAAGGAAATGTAAAGGTATTGTTTAAAGAAAAATATCAGCACCTGTGCATAATCCAGCTTCAAAAGCAGGGCCTCCTTCTTTAACCTGCTTAACAAATATGGTATCCATTGGTTCCAAGCGATTTCTTTGTTTTCCTATGGAGAGAAAAAGCCCAAGGCATGATTTTACTTCGCAGTGTTTCATTAAATACCAAAACATAAAATGATATTTTAGACAATTAAGCAAAGATTTTTCACGAAGTGCTAAACACAAATCCTGAAACTGGACGGTAAAATCATAATTTAGGAGTTTTCATTAATTCAAACATTATTTTGTTTCTTCTATAACACAGCCACCACCACAATAGTAATGGTGTCCACTTAGTGGGTACATTCTGTATGTAAATTACTATACTAAAGACTACACATACCCTGAGAGCTAATTTCCATAGCATGTAAGTGTTACTACCACTATTGCATAAAAGGGGAAACTGAGGCTAGGAGAGATTAAATCCTCCAAGGTCACATAACTAAATTACACAGGCAGTACTCACTCTATTGCTCTTTAACACTGCATTGTGCTAAGCACTAAGTTATAGTTATGACTAAGACACAGTCCTTTCCCTTCAGGGATTCCAGTAGGAGAGAGACATACAAACAAAAAATGGCACTAAGGTATAAAAAAAACAATCATAGCCAAATACGACATACAGTTATGGCAATGACGAGCGCATAATCAACTCTGTAAGCCAATATTTCACAAATTGCTATCCATGGATCATCTGCATTAACACCGAACGCGCTTGCTAAAAATCCATGTTTTTGAGTTCAATCAGTAATCTGCTTTGTCAACAAGTCTCCCAGGTGATTATTACACACACTGACATTTGAGAACAACTAACAGTTTCAATAAAACAGAAGTCAAGGAAGGATTCCCAGAGGAGAGGACATTTAAGCTAAGCAGTAAGCACCAAGATGAGGACTGTGGTGGGGGGAAGAGCAAAGAGGCAGACAGTGGTTCTCAAAGTGTGGCCCCCAGACCGGCAGCATTGATATAACCAAGGAATGTTTTAGAAATGCTAATGGGGGAACCCCACTGGGAGACTGAAGTGCCCGTGATGTGCACTCATGTTTGGGAAGCACTGAGGTAGGAGACACAGCCCTGACTCTTAAAGAACACGGCTGAGAAAATAGAGCAGATATATGCACGGAGTAATATAATAATGCTCATTAAAATGCAATGCTGGGCAGAGACATGGTGTACTGCAAAGGTGGCTCAAAAGAAATTTCTTAAAAAAGGAATATACATCAGGAGCTCCTTTTACGTACTTAGCTATTTACTCTGAAAGAAGTCCTCTGAAGTAGTGATTGGCTAACTCAATCACTTATAACGCAACAGGGTATAGTGGGAATTGCTTGTTTTTAAGTTTTTGTTGTGTTTTTGTTTTTGTTTTTTTAACTAGGCTCCACACCCAGCGTGGGGCCCAACACAGGGCTTGAACTCATGACCCCGAAATCAAGACCTGAGCTGAGATCAAAAGTCAGACACTTAACTGACTGAGCCACCCAGGCGCCCCAGATTACGCCTGTTTTTAGAAGCCAGTAAATATGGATCCAAATCCTTCCTTTGTCAGTTGACAGTCCAGTTGCAATTAAGTAGACACTTTTACTTAACTATAATTTTTTCTTCTATAATAGTAAGAGATAATTATTCTCTATTTGTATATTCTTGAGGAGTTTCCATGAAGACTAAATGAGATAACATGTGAAAGTACTCGGCATAGCATGTAATTGGTTACTCCAGTTACAATTCCTCAGCAAAAGCACTCTTCATAGTGCTTAAATGGAAACGAGTGCCATATTTTATATCTTTAAGAATTAAAAACTTATAAGGTAATAAAAACACACTTGCAAAGTATCTATTACCCAATTTAAGAAACTATAAATATGTATCAGATATCTTCCTGAAGAACTATGCAGCCATCTGTGTTCGGATGACATGAAAATATTATCAATCCCTTTGTCATTTCAGATTTGCTATGACAGACAGTCAGGACTGCTTTCTCCATGAGGATTCGGAGGAAAAAGAGAACTGATATTAATTAAATCCCTACTATAAAGAAGAATGTCCTAATTCTTAAGAGATGTTTGTTAAAGTAGTTAGGGACTAATTGTTATGATTATATTACTGTATTATATTATTATATTTCTGTAATTATAATTATATCTGCAACTTAATTTTCAAGTGGTTTGAGGGGAAGAAAATAAACCAAGATATCCACACCCCTGAACACAACATGTGGGCAGATAGATTAAGCAAACAGAGCAACGTGTTAATTGTTGAATCAAGATGGACAAGGTTTTTGCTGTACTTTGAAAATTATAATGAAAAGCTGGGAGAAACTTCTTGTATGTGCCAGGCTTTATTTTTCTTCATAGAACTTATCACTCACTACTTAAAATTATGTCCTCGTACTAAAATGAAGAGCAGGGATTTTTGTCATGTTCTCTGATATCCATAGCACCTAGAATGATGCCTAGCACAGAATAGGCATTTAATAAATATTCAATGAATTTGTTATTTAGTTTAATTCTCACAAGCCTTCAAGATGGGCATTAGGATCCTAAGATTGCCATTGTAAGCAGGAGGAAACAGACTAACTTATGAAGTGGTGGAGTAGGAATTTGAACCCAGGTCTGAATCCAAACATTGTGCTCCCAGTTACTTCTAAAATAATTTAACTACTTATTCATTTGTCAAGCTTTACTGAATACAAGCAGACGGTCACTTATAATTAACTTTGAATAGAAAAAAAGTTTCTTTTCAGTATCAGTCACTTAAAATGCAATTACTTTTGGTAATCAGGCTAGGTCTCTCCAACTCAACATTTACAAGAGATGGCATTTAAAGAAAATCATTTTTTCTTAGCTAGAGATCTGAAGGTTTAATAAGTTTTGTTGAATCAAGTCATTGCTTTCACGGATTTATATAATAAAAGATTTATATAATAAAAGAGAAGAACCACTTTCCTCATTAATGTCTTCTAGTCTACTATGTCTGAAAGGTGATTATATGGTACTTATATTTAAAAATATAAAATGTAAATGACATTAATGAATTCTATAAAAAAGTTAAAAGTTGGCTGGTGGCAATGCAGTAAATTCTGACTGAAAATTTCACTTAAACAGAATAGACACAGTCCAAAATAATTTTGTTTTAATTTCTATAAAAGAAATATTAATTTTGCAGTGATTGCCATTATAAAATCAGAGAAACTCTGCCATTGACAAATCCTTCAATACACTATGCCTGAAAACATATGAAGGTGGAACAGATAAAATAGGGGCCAATCTTACAGCAAGAACTATCACATCTGCTGAGAATTATCCTTTTGATTCTTGTTGTCACTTTCCTTTCTGAACTTTCTCTAAAATCTGACTTGCCAGGTCCACAATAGCTAAAATATGGAAAGAGCTTAGATGTACACTGACATATGAATGGATAAAGAAGATATAATGTATATATACAATGGAATATTACTCAATCATCAAAAAGAGTGAAATCTTGCCATTTGCAATGATGTGGATGGAACTAGAGGGTATTATGCTAAGGGAAAAACAAGTCAGTCAGAGAAAGACAAATACCATATGATTTCACACATATGTGGAATTTAAGAAACAAAACATATGAACATAGGGGAAGGAAAGGAAAAATAAAATAAGATGAAAACAGAGAGGAAGGCAAACCATTAGAGACTCTTAACTATAGGAAACAAACTGAGGGTTGTTGGGGAGGGGAGGGGGTAACTGGGTGATGGGCATTAAGGAGGGCACTTGAAGTAATGAGCACTGGGTGTTATATGCAACTGACGAATCTCTAAATTTTACCTCTGAAACTAATAATACACTATATGTGAACTAAATTGAATTTAAATTAAAAAGTTTAAAAAAAGAGTATCTTCTCTTTATAAGTCAGACAGAGAAAGACAAATGCCATATGGTTTCATTTATATGGGCAATCTGAATAACAAAACAAACAAAAACAAAAACCATAAATTCAGAGATAAACTGGTTGTTGCCAGAGGGGAGGGAGGTTGGGAGCTGGGTGAAATAGGTGAAGAGGATTAAGAGGTAGAAACTCCCAGTTATAAAATAAGTAAGTCATGGGGATGAAAAATACAGCATAGAGAATACAGTCAATAATATCGCAATAACTTTGAGTGGTGACGATGGTGACCACACTTATCATGGCAAGCATTTCGTCATGTATGTAAATGTCAAATCACTATGTCGTACACTATGTTGAAGCTAATATAATATTCTGTTAGCTATACTTCAGTAAAGTGTCTTCTTTTTTGTTTTTTTTTAAAGATTTTATTTATTTATTTGACAGAGAGAGAGACAGCCAGCGAGAGAGGGAACACAAGCAGGGGGAGTGGGAGAGGAAGAAGCAGGCTCATAGCAGAGGAGCCTGATGTGGGGCTCGCTCCCAGGACTCTGGGATCACGTCCTGAGCCAAAGGCAGACACTTAACAACTGCGCCACCCAGGCACCCCATAAAAAGTGTCTTCTTTTTAAATATATTCTACTGGAACTGGAAATCAAAAATATCAACTTTAAAATGTCTGTTATTCCATCTCTTGTGTCTTCAATTTTTTAAGTCAGTAACTTCTGGATATGCAAAACTAAAAGTCTGATACTGAATTGTGGTAATTCACAAGGAGAAACGATTCATTACTTCCCAGTATTATCATCTGGCAGGGCCAGATAGCTTCCCTGGCAATTCTTAGTAAAAAAGCCTCTTTTAATTCTACATCCGTGTTTTATAATTTTTCTTTTTTTTTTTTTTGAGAACACATAGGACGTGCTTCAAAGAACTGTTAACACCTATTCAAGTGTCATTTCCTTGACCTTGTCAAAAGAAAAGGAAAATGTGTCTTTTTAGCACACACAGATAAACCTTTCTGTATTTGAGAAAAGGAAGTAAAAAGACAACAGTCTGAATAATAATCTAAATGGCTAAATGACAACAGCTAAAAGGTACAGAAAATGTTCCATTTTATGCTATTTAACATACAATCAGTGAAGACTTAAACCCAGAAGACAGAGAAAGCATACATGAATTTACCTGAAGTTGAATATTACTTTGAAATCAGAAAAAAAAAAAAAGCACATACTTTTACATTATAGTAAATATAATCAGTTGGGAGAAAAATAATGAGTAAAAAATAAATGAACAAATAAATAACGTGTAGTAAGTAGTAGCTGCCATCCAAATCCTGGATGAATACCCAGGTAGATGTGACTTCTACTCTTATATCCAGGATAACACAGTAGTTGACAGCCCGGGCCTTTTAAACAGATTACATGGTTTTTAAAATCCTAGCTCTGCCATTTATTTTCCAAGGAGGGTTATCAAATGTTGCAAAAATTAGTTGTCTCTCAGAAATGCAATTTAATTGGGCGTCCTGTATTTTATCTGGCAATCTTACCTCCAAGTGATTTTAGACAAATGATTACTTGTGTTCCAGAGTTAACTCCTCTGAACAACGAGGATGATGATAATATATTCCTACCTGGCAAGGTTGTTGTGAGGATTAAAGGAGATAATCCATCAAAATGCTTATATAATGTCTAATACAAGTAGGTATTTAATAAACGTTATTACTGTGGTCGTCTGATAATAAACCTTTAGAAGGTTTACACACGGATCAGGGATAAATGCGGCCAGGGTGCTTGTCACTCTGCAAATGCTTAATTAAATACTGGTTGAAGGAGTATCTCTACAAATATAACTGTCACATTATGAGGAAATTGAGGAATATAAACCAAAGACTAAAGAACTCTAAAGAAAGGAAGGGAGACAAAAATAAGAAACTGTACCAAACAATTTCCAGTAACTCTGACATGAACTACAGACCCTGTTTTCAAAGAAACTGGTGTCAACACCAGAGGGCTTGTGGGCTTTGTCAGTTAAGAAAGATTATTTAAATCTGTATGACCCTCTTCTTCAGAGAATGCTAAAGCCAAAATCACTTGCAACAGTTAAATTATTTCAAAATTTAAACTTAGAATAAAAGCAAACAGACTTGAGCAAATGGATTATTTGATGAATTGACAATTTGGGGGCACCTGGGTGGCTCAGTTAGTTAAGCATCTGCCTTTGGCTTGGATAGTAATCCCAGGCTTCCGGGATCCAGCCCCACTTCTCGGCATGGAGTCTGCTTCTCCCTCTCTCCCTCCCCTCCCTCCAACTTGTGCTCATGCTCTGTCTCTCTCTCTAAAATAAATGGAATCTTTAAAAAAAAAAAAAAAAGTGGCATAATTTTGAAGTATGCCACTTATAAAGAGGACCCTGTAATGAATATCCACAGAGAAATAGATAGGTCTAAGTCAGATATCTTATAGTTCTAGGGACAAGAGGAAAATATTTCTTAACAGAGTGAAAAAATATATACTCCATACAAATAAATACCATCCCATGTTTTAAACAAAAACAAAGCAATAGAAAGTAATGGCTGTCACTGAGATTAAGCTTTTTAAATTCTTCTGAGTTCTTGAAGATGTTACTAAATAATTTTTTTAAATGGAACCAATCTTCTCTTTTATAAAGACAGTTAATCTTTTAAAGTATTCTTTTATTTCTTTGTTGTAAAAAAAAAATCTACGTAAGAGACGGCCACTAAAATTAAACTGTGCTTCATATGAAAATTATATTAGCTTTGGAAGAAGGATACTCTCCACAAAGGTGGAAAACTAAAGAGATATATCACGTAAAATGGAGCATTAAAGCTCCAAGCATTAATTATTTAAAGAAAATCAATTAAATAGCTTATTGAAGTTGATGTTTAGTTTTCAGACCAAAAATAAGTGAAACCACAATGTAGACTGAAATAGATATCAAAGTTAAATCTACATAATGAAAAATGACCTCAACTTCTTTTTGATGGGTAACAGACTGCCACAGGGGAAGAAAAAAAAAGGGCATGGAGAATTTATTGTGCAAAAGTTAGAAATTATGAATTTTTTAAGCCAGAAAACAAATGGGGAGATATGAACACCAAACTCAGGCTAGTGACTACCTTTGGGAAAGGAGAATAGGGAAAGAATGGTATAAAATGGCCTTAACCATCTTATAATCATTTATGTCTTGGTGGGGGGGGGGTAGGATTGGGGGGAAAGATGCTAAAATGTTAACATGACAAAGATAGGTGGCAAGCATTTGGAAGCTACATTTTCCCCTATATTTTGTTTGTCTGAAATATTTCATAACTATTTATTTTGGGGGTTTGGTTTGCTGGTGGCATACAAAATTATCCTAAGAGCCTAACCAAAACACATTGTCTAACAACTAAAAATCCATATGTATCATTATGAAGCAGCACCCAATTTAAGAAGACTGGTATAGCAAATTATTGGGTACTCCATTTCCTTTGGTTATGGCAGAAGCACTAATTAAAAATAAATATATGCCAGTTTATTAAATCTAGGTATTCCCAAATTCCTACTAAAGATGCTCTCATTTCCAGAACGATGGCTAATACTTTAAAATTATATCTCCCAAGCCTCTAATCTACAGCTCCAACAATTATGGGCTTCAAACCCAAAATTCCAATAGCCTCTGGAACATTGTAGAACGTCGTCTGTTGGGTCTCAGTCAAATTCTATCTATTATAAGCAAACGCATGGTCTATACTCAACCTGATCTTCAAGTAATACCAGATGGAAAAAAATGAAATTTTAAAAATCTGTTAAATATTAAAAAGCAGACCATATTCTAACTTAATCATGATAAACTTTCTTTTAACCCACATCTAGCTAATTATTTTTGCTTACTTTTTATTATGGAAAATGTCCAGTGTACACAAAAGTAGATAAGACAGAATAAATCCCCATGAACAAAACTTAAATAATTACAAAAACTTTGTCCATCTTGTTTCACTCCTACTCACTTTCTTCCCTAAGGTGTTTTAAAGCAAACCCCAGATATCATGTCAATTCATTCATAAATACTTCAAGATTTCTCCATTTATTTGAGAGAGAGTGTGGGGGGGGGAGAGGGGCAGAGGAAGAGGGAGAGAAAACCACAAGCAGACTCCGTGCTGGGTTTAGAGCCTGATGTGGGACTTGATCTCACGACCTTAAAAGCAGACCTGAGCCGAAACCAAGAGTCTGATGCTTAGCTGACTGTGCCCAGGCACACCCCCCTACCTTTTTTTAAAGATTTACTTATTTATTTGAGAGAGACAGAGAAAGAGCACAGGGACACTCATAAATACTTTAAATACTTCGTAGGCAGCACCAACAAATAGGAACTTTACTCTTTCTTAGGGAAAGATAACAAAACCCACCCATAGTTCTCCACTGTATGTGGTATTCTCCACAGCGTGGATAGGTATAAACTAACAACAAACGCAACCCTGCCTTCTACTTTCATCTTCCTAAATGTCTACTCAACACTAATGAAAAGCAATATGTCATGCCGTAGAAATGACAGCACCAAAAGCTATGAAATAAATTTAGAAAGGTTTCACATGTGAAATCACAACAGAACCCTAAATTAAGTTTCCCATCTAGTTAACCATTCCCAGTGCAATGCTCTGCCTACATATTCAAATTCAGTGAGGTCACACATGCAGGAGAACATACACTACGGGGAAAACTCCAGCACACGGAACTGTGCCTGGCACACAGTAGACGATCAATAAATATTTACTGCTGACTTACTCAAATTACAGTCCCGGAAAATGTCAATGGCAAATCTGCCCAAAACCCAGTCGGAGATTTGTTTTAGGAACAAAGCTATTGTACTGCAACTGACCTGTAGACTCTCCCTCAAACGGTGGAAGGGAAATGGGGCCACTTAATAGTAGTTGGAGAAAAATACCACTAGGTGTCAGACATGAATCAAACTTTTCTGGCCTGATAAACTACTTAGGCTGGAAAGACTCTGGAAGAGTGTTTCATTCAACAAATATTTACTGAGCTTGTGAATGTGCCCGGTGCCGATTACCCTGCAATGAACAAAACAGTCCTGGGATCTGCCGTCTGCAGTATTTGAAGTTTACGCAGCATCATTTTTTTCTCTCTCTCCAAAGTTTCAGGAATTTCACAAAGTATGTCTCACGTGTGGATTCACAGCCCTGCCATTCCTGTTGCGCTGGATTTTAATTTCTCTGCAAACCCAGGAAAATTTGTTACAGTGTTCTAACCACAAGCTAACTCTCTTTCCATCTCTCACCTTACCAGTGCTGGACCCCTTAACTAATTCAACTTGCTCCTCACTTTTACCAAGACCTTCCATCTCCTTTAGCCCTTCCTATTCTTCAAGCCTATCAGGCTCCCTCTCCAGAAATCACTGTCTTACTAAGATTGCCCATGGATCAATATTTCAACAAGATCCACCAGCAACCTCAACTCCCTTCCTTCTTCCACCTTTCAAAGCATTCAATTTGCCAATCTCCAACCATGGAGAATTCCATCCATAAGCCCACTCTGTTCCTATTCTTGTCCTGCCATTTCAGTTGAATAGAACTACATAAGCCCTAACCCACTGATTTATAGTTTCCAAGTTCAGCTAAGTTCTTGATACTGCTCACTAAAGTCTCTTATATTTTAATCTCCATCCCCTCAAGGTTGCGGTTTCAAACTTCTAATGATCTTCTTGAACTTGCTATTCCATCTTGATTTCCTCACACTATCTGGATAACCTTGTCTCTTATGGCACTGTAACCTCAATTGCTGTATCCTCATTTTTTTATCTTTGCCCATCCTTGCTTCCTTTAGTTCTACGTCAAGTAAGGTTTTAGTGACTGGCCTTCTTCAGGACTCTGTTTCCCTCACGGTCTCCTCTCATGGGTAAAACTTCAGTCAATCTCTGTTCTGTCCACTGGACAGGCATACATGTTCTCAGAGACATACAAAAGCTTCCTGAACTTGAAAGAACAACAAAACTTCTCCCTCTCCTTCCATGTAGCTATCATCTCTTATTCTCCTTTCCTTCCTTTTCATACTTCTTGAAGAATAGTCTATACTCATACTCTCATTTCTTTACTTCTAAATTCAGGGTTTCTCAGACACTGACAAGTATCCCTCTGGGGCAAAACTTCCCCCCCCCATTCCCACCCTCATTCAGTTTCCCTGATCTAATTGATGTTCCAACCCACTGATACCTGGTTTCCGTGTCCCCTTTGCTCACTGTACTGAAACTATTCTCAGTAACTTAACCAATTTGCTACTTGTCAAATTAGGTCTAACAGTATCCTTTTTAGACCGCATCCAGATGAAATTTCTATGACAAATGAGAAGTTATCCACTCCCCCTTAAAAATGATCACCTCTTACTTAGCAGGTCATCAACTCCTCTTGGTTGTCCTCATACCTTCTAAAATTTATTCTCAGACTTCCTTTCTGATTCTTCTTTCTCTGACCATCTCTTAGATGTTACCTTCCCTAGGGTCCTATCTTTATTCTACGTTTTCATGTTCTCTGGGCATGGTTTCACTTACGTCTAGGACTTAATTATAGCATATCTTATAATGACTCCCAATCTATCTTCAACCCCACCTTTCCCCATGGGCTCCACATCCAAATTTTTATCTAGGCACTGAACATTCTACAGGCATCAGAAATGCAACTTATCGCAAACTAAACCCGCTTCCGCAGAGGAAGGAGGTGGATGTTTCCCCTCCAGAATCCCGCAGTTAATGGCCTCCCCATCTATCTACTCATTCGTGCCAGAGAAGCTAAGTGTGACTTCGTAAATCGTCCTTAGTTGGTGACATGAAGTCCATCCCCAAGTCCTACCAGCAACTCTGGGCAGATACAACTTCCAGACATCTCTGGAATCTAGTCTAGAACACTGGTTTTCCTTCCTTCTGATGAAATCCTAGTCGTCTGTCCACACCACAAAGGACATCCCACCTGAGACCCTCTTTCTGGTGCTTAGGTGATGACTTGCTGTCCTGCCACAGCTGTACACACTTCTGCAGCTGCACGTGTGCGATTATCCCACACTTTCATCCTCCATCAGATAGAGGCTTCTTGAAGCCAGGGCCTTACCTTACAAATATGTTCATTAAATGGATACATGCCAGGAACTGTTCTGAGTTTTAAGCCAAAATAATAAAATAAAGTTCCTTTTCTACATTCCAACTGAGGCAGAAGATGTTCAACAAGAAGTAAGTAGTATGAGAGGTGGTGGTGAGTGTTAGGGAGAGTAGTAAGCACAGTGGGAAGGAGGGGGGAGTGGAAAGGCAGGGCTGTAAGACTATTTTCGTGAAATGGTCAGGCAAATCCTCTCTAACAGGTGACATGTGAACAACTACCTGAAGACAGCCAGGTTAGAGACCCTACTGCTCCCTTACCAGCAATGAAATTAGTGACTTGCTTGTGGCAGTGACTTGACAAATATTTGCTAAGTGAATGAATTAACAACAGGAAACATATTTCTAGATTTAATGATGTAGCATTCCTATACAAATATTTCTATTCTGGAAAATTATGTTAAACTTCAAAAGCAGGGATCATAACTATCACAATTAACTTAATAACTGCATCTATGAATCCCATACTTTGAATGTAGACTAGCTGGAGAGCAGTCAGGAAAAAAAAAATGGGACTATCCAGCCAGAGGGTGTCTGTGATCAAGGTCTTAAGTCATGCAGCAGCTGGGAAAAGACAGCTCAAAATCACCTAATGACAGGGTCACCTCTGCAACGTTTTCTATAGAGAAGTTTTTCCAGAGGACAGCCTAGAACATTACTATTCCAATCATGTACTTTCCTTGACTTTTTCACCTTGATAGCCCTATCTCTAATTAGCTCTCCGAGACCCTAAATTTCGTATTTCTTAAAGGTTTTAGAATGCTTCCAGAAACTCTTAAAATTGCATTTATTTTCTTGACTGCCAAAGTAACTTCACGCCTTTCAAAGTCTTAAGACCAACTCCAAAAAAATTGGATTTCTGACAGTGCCTACTTAATCCAATCAAATTCCTTTCACTTTAGATTACTGTGAAAATGATTTCCTGGAACTTTTAAAGTGAAGTTAGATTTTTTTTTTTTTTAACTCTCATCTAACTTGACCACCTGACCAGTGTGTACTTTACAAAGACATTTCCCGAATTCCTACTTAAGTCCAGGATCACCATATTTTTGCTATTACTGTCCCAGCTTACACACTTAGCAGCTATATGAAATAAGATCTCTCAATTTAAAATATGTCTGTCGCTTTGTGTTAAAAGGAAGGAGGTGAAAGAAAGGCAGGCAGGCAGATAGGAGACAATAATTTTCTTCGTCGACAGCAGAGGCACAGACATAAACATGATGAGTTGTGCAGCTTTGGGAACAGCCCTTTTGGAACAGTGCCAGGTTCAGGTGGCGGTGCCTCCCTTTATGCAAAGCATTGACTTAACAACATTGAGCTCCTACCAGGTACTTACACGGCACTGAAAATTCAACAATTAAAGACAGTTTCCTTCCTTAATGATCTTTGTTCTTAAAGTAATACATAAAAACAGTTTTCTTAAATACGATGACTAGTCTGGGCATGGGGGCAAATTTCAGTTTGTATACTCTAGTGACTAATTTTTGATAAGGGATATAACTGCCCCTCTTATTTCTGCATTTTCCCAGATCAGATCTGTGTCACTGCCACCGCCTCCCAGGATCAGGTAGAGGAGGAGAGAGAAAATCTCCGCTTGTTTATCACGTAGCAGGAACAGTCACTCAGATTAACTGTATCCAAAATACGAGTAGGGATTTTCCAGAAGAGAATTAGAGAAATTAACTGTGAAGCATCAAACAACCTACTTATTCCATCTTGTACAAAGTATACTTCCCAACCTTTTGAGAAGAACTATCACTTTCTTGCCCTCAGCATCTCTTTTGCAAGCCAAAGTTTCAAGTTCTTTCAATCTTTTCAGAAAATACACATCATAGTTTTAAAATTTACAAATATCCTTGCCATCATTGTCCTTTATTTCTGGGGTTCCCCAGTGTTTTGACCATGTCGTATTTATCAGAAGAAGATCCAGGAGCCCTCATTTCCCATGTTTTCCCACCTATCAAATGGAGAGGAATAAAATAAGTACATTGAAGTTAAGTTGTTAACAGTGAAATGTAGAATCACTTCTCTTTGTGTGTATGTGTACATACATGTGTGACATATTTACAAGCTTACACGTTTTTATATTAGGAAACATTACCCATAATAGCAAACTACAAATAATGTCGTAATTTTATTTTATCTATGTTGACAGGGTATAAAGGTTATTTTAATAAGATAAATATAAGGGTAGCAAATCTTGTAATGAAGTATCAATGTACTAACAAATTGAGCTAGTACAGGGGAATGCATAATTTATATTTGAACCACAGTGCATACACATGTAAGCTTAGCTGCCAGAAAACTGCATCCCAAAATACTATTAATATGTGTCCGGGTTACTGACCATGAGCCTTCCATTTTAAGCGTTTCTCCACCCAGCAAGCAGAAGAAAAGCCCAAGTCCTATCTAGTTATGAATCTGTACGAGATTCTCTCACATTAATAAAAACGGTAACTGGAAATAATGCTCCCACCAAGCTGAAGGCTACCTGGGTGCCAAGCAAAGAAAGGGAGAAAAGGGAAGGAAACCAATCTCTAAGAAGAGGCTATGGACCAAACTTCTTCATATAGATTTGTAGGCTAAAAATATAACAGCCTGGTTCTGTATCAAAACAAACACCAATCTATTTGAAAACAACTTTTTCATCCGAGATCTCAAAAAATCCCCAGTAATAATTTTTGAAGGTCAGCAAAGGCAAAATAGTCCAATATACAAAGAAAAACAACAACAACAAACAAACCCAAAACAAAACAAAACAAAAAACCCACTCTGAGCTAGAACCAGTAGGGGGGAAAAAAACAGAAAAGAGAAACAGACCCCACGAAAATTCCTGATAGTGGAATTACTAGACACAGATTATAAAACAACTCTGCTTACTATATTTGAAGAAAAAAAAAAAGCCTAAACATGATAAAGAGAAAACTATAAGAAGCAATTGTGTATACTTTGGTGCATTACCCTAAAGAATTTCTAACAATCAAAATTTAAAGCCCAAACTGCTAAGAAGAAAATTATTAGATATATATTGAAAGAAATTATCTAAATGCAGCTGAGGAAGACTTGAAAAAAAAGGGGGGGGGGAATAGAGAATTTAGGAGCCATGGGGGACAGAATAATAACATCTAACATTTGTTTAATTGAACCCTAGAAGAATTGAAAGGAGCATTGAAAGACAGATAATATGTGAGGAAATACTAGCTGAAAATTTTCTAAAACTGATGATAGACACCCATCGACAGACACAAGAAGCTCAATGAATTGCAAACAAGAAAAATAAAATATAATTCTCACCAAGACACATTATTACAAAATTGCCAAACACCAAAGATATGGAGAAAATCTTACAGCAGATATAAAGTTTGCCTTCCAAAAACCAATAAACCAAAATACGAATTCATACTAGCAAGAATATAAACCAAAAGAGAGCAGGGTATTAACTTCAATATGTTGGAAGAAAGTATCAACATAGAATTCTGTAGCCAGCAACAATCTCTTCCAAAAATGAGAGCAAAACAAATACTTTTCAGGAAAAAAAACAAAAATCAAGCAGAAACCCCAAGAGAATTGCAACATAACACAAAAGTAACTTGCAAGTAGAGAAAATACATAGAACTAACATGGCCTAAGGTCCTTATATCGCTTCAGAGGAGAATAAAACATGAATCAGAACTAGACTTTGATAAACTTTCATATTATAATTTCTAGGATAACCACTAAAGAATTGCAATATATTATTTAATCTTAAAAGGGAAAAGAAATACAAGAAATTCAAAATAAAATAGAAACTTCAAAATAAAGTAGGAGATTAAACAATAAATGTTATTAATTATATTAAACGTAAACAGACAAAAATTTCCAAATCTAACGATGGTGAACTAGCTTGTTTCAGAATCAACTCTTCCACCCATGGGCAACAACCAGAAAAGCTGGACCAAGTACAGGTAACATTCATGTGAAGGCAAAGGAAGCCTCCAAGGCAAGAGCACTCAAGGAGACAAGATCCCAAACAGAAGGAAGTCTGGTGAGGTGTGCTCAATGTTCTGCACTGCTTTTCACCTCAAGGTATTTTCTGCTTCCAAAGTCCTGGCTGAGGGACTGAGGAGCTGCACAGAATTTCCATCAGTCTCAAAGGGCCAGGAGGACAAAAATGGGTATCTGAGGCCAGCCAAGGAAGGCGTCTGGAAATCACCATCTGCTTTCAGATGGGGCATCCAAAGGAATACACTGTGTGAGTAGGAGTGAAAAAGAGAAAGCCCAAGCATGTCAAGTGTGCAGGTGTGCTGCACAGATTTCCTTCTTGAGAACCCGCTGTGGGGAACACAGCTGAGTGACGGCCCCAGCTGCCACACCTTTAGATCCACCACCATGTTCACACAGAGGCCACACTTCCTCACTCCTACCCAAAGCAGGATTCTGCTCAAGGGCAGTATTTGCGTGGGAGCTCCCCAGTGACCTCAAAACTGATATTAACTTCAGTCTGGCATCTTTCCTACCAAATCTTCCCTTCCCTCTCTTCTTTCACAGATGTCAGACCTGCAGTGTGATCTGAAATCTTCCCCTGCATCTCCTACTCCCTTCTTCTTTATCCTTCACAGGCATTTCTCCCAATAAATCTCTGGCATGTCTAATACTGTCTTGCCATCTGTTCTTGTTTTGGCATCTGCTTCTCAGAGAACTTGAACAGTTAAACCAAACATCAGAAAGATCAAGGCCCATCTTTAGGTAAAGGCAATCCCTGAACAGAGATGCAAAAATCCTAAATACAACAGAAAACCAAACCTGGCAATATCTGAAAAGTATCATATATTATGAAGAAGCTTGGTTTGGTCCAGTAATGCAATGCTTAACAGTTGGAAAAATAAATCAATATAATTCACTATATTAAGAGATTAAAGGAAAAAAAATAAAAGGTTTATACCAAAAGATGCAGAAAAATTCAACACTTACTCATGGGAGAGATACACAACATTCACAGACTAGAAGATTCAATTATTTCAAATGTTTTCGAATAATCAAACACAGTAACTGATATAAAACCAATTAAAATTCCACAGAATTTTTCTATAGGTGTAGAAACTGAAAAATTGATTCTAAAACTTTTATGGTATTGCAAATGGACAAAAATAGCCAATCCAATCATGAAAAACAAAGCGAAAGACTAACACTCTATCTGATAGCAACATTATTATATAGTAATTAAGATCACAATCTTGCAAAGAAAGTGACCAATGGAATAGAATAAAGGTTGGCAAACTGTGTGCGTCAAGAGCCAAACAATAAATATTTCAGGCTTTGCAGAACACATACAGTTCCTGCCGCATATTCTTTTTTTAAACAACTGTTAAAAAATATAGAACTGTTCTTAGTTTGGAAGCTATACAGAAGTGAGGCACAAGCCAACCCCCAGAATAGAAGAAAGTCCAGAAAAGAGACCTACACATATACAGATACTTTATGATCAAGGTGGTATTACAGAGCAATAGAAAGAGTACAGACTTTCACTAAGTAGTGCAGGGTTAAATGCATATTCATATGGGAAAAAATTAATCTTGACTTCATACTACATGTAAAAATAACCAATTACAGGTGAACTGTAGGTTTAATTGTGAATGATAACACAATACAGCATCTTGTAGATAACACAGGAAAATATCTTTGTGACCATGCAGTAGAAAAAAACTCTTATATAGGGCTCCAAGTATTAGCCATATAAGGAAAGACTGACGATTTAGACTACATTAAAATTGGGAACTTCCCTTTATCAAAATTACTAATAAGAAATTGAAAGGCAAGTCACTGCTGGATATCTGATGTAGATATAAGTAATAAAATCCTCATCAAGAATATTTAAAGGACTCCTACAAATTAATTTTCTTTTTAAAAAGAGCACTGATACCTAATAACCAAAAAAAAAGTAATCAACCCTATTAGTTTTCAGGAAAATTAAAATTAACCCATATTCCATACCCCTGTACAGCTACTAGAAGGACTAAAATTGAAAAGACTGACAAATGCTAAATGTTAGTGAGGATATGGCACGACTGCGACTCTCACACCCTATGACTGAGTATATAAACTGGTACAATCACTTTGAAAAACAACTCAGCAATATTTACGAAATGTAACTGTATGCACACCTATGACTCAGCAGTGTCACTCCTGGACAGACAGAACCACTAGAAATAAGCGCATATGTGCCCAAAAGTACATGTATAAGAATACTCACAGGTGCATCAGCTGAAACAACAAAACACTGGGGGAAAAATCTAAGTAAACTTGTGTATGTTCTCTGTTTTATATCAACTTTAATGAGGTATAACTTACCTATGATAAAATGTACCCATTTCAAGTGCTCACTTCCTAAGTTTTGACAAATGTATAATCCCATGTAACCACCACCACAATCAAGATATAGAACATTTCCATCATGCCGGAGACTTCCCTTATGTGCTTTCCCAGTCAATTCAGGCAACCATGAATTGGTTTAGATTTATCTTTCCTCTCATACAAATGGAATCAGACAGTGTGCTTGGTTTCTTTCATTCATCAAAATGTTTTTGACAGGAAAAGCATACGCAACAAAAGAAAAAGTACAGAAATTAGATTTCATCAAAATTAAGAACTTTTGTGCATCAAAGGACATTATCAGGAAAGTGAAAAAACCATCTACAGAACGAGAGAAAATATATGCAAATCACATATCTGATAATAATCTATTCTCTAGAATATATATAGAACACTTACAACTCAAAAACAAAAAGACAAACAACCCAATAAAAAAAATGAGCAATGGACTTGAATAGACATCTCTCCAGAGAAGATACACAAATGGCTAACAAGCACATGAAAAAACACTCCCCATCACTAGTTATTAAGGAAATGCAAAGCAAAACCACAATGAGATCCCACTTCACATTCACTAGATTGGCTATAATTCAAAAATGGAAAATAACAGGTGTTGATGAGGATGTGGAGAAATCAGGACCTTCATACACTGCTGATGGTAATGCAAAATGGCGCAGTTGCTGTGGAAAACAGTTTGGCAGTTCCCCAAATGTTAAACAGAGAATGACGATAAAACACAGCAATCCCACTCCTAAATATATACCCCAAAGATTTGAATGCAGGGACTCAAATACTTGCATACACAAGTTCATAGCAGCACTAATCACAATAGCCAAAAGGGGGAAACAGTCCAAATGTCCATCGATGGATGAATGGATAAGCAAATTGTGGTATATACATGCAAGGGAGTATTATTCAGCAGGGAATTACCGATACCTGCCACACACAGACAAAACTCAGAAACATTACACTAAATGAAGAAGCCATCTGAAAAAGGTTATATAAAATATCCAGGATAGGTAAGTCCAAAGGGACAGAAAACAGACTGGTGATGATCAGGGACTCTGGGGAGGGGAGAACAATGAATGACAGCTTACTGGATACAGGCTTCCTTTTGGAGCAATGAAAATGTTTTCAAAGTACATACAGGTGGTAGATGTTCATACTTGTCCTTTAATTCTGTACTAAATGCCATCAAATTGTTCACTTTCAAATGGTGAATTTGATATTCTATGAATTTCACCTCAATATAAGAAACGGTTTTTGAGATTGATCCACAAGGCTGTGTGTACCCCACGGCATGGATATACCATAATTTGGTTATCTATTCATATGCTGATGAATACTTAGATTAAATCCAGGTTTGCTGATTATGAATAAAGCAGCTATGAATATTCCTGTAAAAATATTTTCGCAGGCAAATGTTTCATTTATCTTTGGTAAATACCTGTAAGTGCCCTTATCATTTCATAAAAATAAGTGAAAAACATCAAAAACAGTTCTATCAGTCATAAAGTGCATAGGTATCAAAACTATTAACCACATCAAAGATGGAAATCAATTGCAAATATTAAAGCAATGGTGCTATATCCTTGCTGCTGAACAGACTTATGCCAATAGGACATGTTCCATTATGAAGATGGAGAAGCTAATTAAAGAACGAGTATGAAATGCTAATACTAGGTCAGCCAAACCTGCATCTGAAATTTGAATTAGGATCTTCTCAGACTCTTTACCTTTCAAGGGAACAGAACCCTCTTTCTTACACATTTCCAAGGGTGAATTATGAGAGTAAAGAATTTTCTGAGAAGTCATGGTAGAAACCGGGAGGAAACCCTAGAACCACATGGCTTGAGTTTGTAAGTCCAATACTGTCCCGTGCTAGTTACTTAAACACTTCATGCCTCCGCTTCCTCTTCTAAAAACTGGAGGTGATACCATCCACCTGAGAAGGTTGATGCAAAATCTCAAGACAGTGCTTGGCACATGATAAGTTAGCTGCCGCCACTGCCACCACGATACCACCACTACCACCGGCTCCTCCTCCTCTTCCTCCTTCTTCCACATCATTATCATCTCTACTTCCTAAAGTATCCTCAAGTTAATGTCAGACACCTGCGGATATTCTACTGAATGGTATTAAAAATTAACAAAAATACGTAACTAATTCATATATTTACCTACCTACCAGAGAAATTCAAATCGTTTGAACTGTCAATACAGTTAAAAATGGGTCCCCAGGGGTTTAGTTAATGCTCAAAGACATCAGAGAGACCCAAGGAACTCACTTACTATTGCCACAGTTTAGAAATAACGAAACACGCTTCTATTGCCCTACTCCACACTATAGACCATGGACCTACCCATAATAAGAATCTGCTCTTACAACAAATTTTCAGGTCCATTTTTTAGTGTTATATTATTCTGAGGGGATAGGTTTTCAGCCTATTAATGGAAATTAGTGGCATAAAATATACTCAATTTTCTCAGCTTTCCAGAATTTACCACTTCATTAAATGGAAGAATGTTTGATCTCTAAGCATAGCAGGTACTGTGTAGCTGGCATAAAATGATGAACTGGCCCAATTAGATTTTGTTCTCAGGAATTTGGAAGTATTGTGATGAGAGAGGAAGGAAGAAAGAAGATACAGTGAGGGCTGCACCTTATACAGACGCCGGCTCATGAGAAAATCAGGTGTGATTAAAATTAACTACGAAAGTCATTTGGACCCTCCAGTAAATACCAGAGTTTGCTCTTTGGAAGATCAAAGCCAAGATTTCGTTGTTGTTACTCTCTGCATTTAGTAGCTTTCCAGGTCCTAATTCTGGTGCCTGTGGCTCCCCAGGTCTCCTGTTGCTCTTGACATTGAATTTGGAGATGGCCTGTTGGTTTTTTAGAATTAACACATCTTTCCTGATGTGCTTTCCAGAAGTTTCTATTTCTTGCCACACTAAAGGAGCCTTGGTTAAAAAACCTGAACATAGGCTACAAGAGCTGTCCAGTAGGAAACGAATACAATCACAAAATACAGATTTTTACTATGAGAAAATTTATAATATTCCCAGTTACTCTTTTTCTACTATTAATGCTTAAATATAGATTTTAATCCCAAAGTAGAAATCCAACAGTTACTTAAATACCTAACAAAATGATAAACACATTTTAAAATACTGGAAATGTCCCTACAACTAAACTGAGACAGAATTTTTACTCAGGGAGTAAGTAGAAAAGAAATAATAGTAATTACAAACTTTCAATTATACTTATTTTGATTATTTACATATATCTTCTCCAGAGATTTAAGGGACAACAGGACGGCAGCATTATCTACAAGCAATTATCACCAAAAAATATTTTTCTACTTTGATGGCCTTTTTCTTGTAAATATTTGCATCATATTTGCATCATAATACAGAAAACTAATCAACAAGAAAAAATGTTAAAACACAAGACAGTACACATATATAGTATATAAGAAACAGAATGGGAAAGTTGGGGAAGGAGAATCATCAGAAAATTAAGCGGCAAAAGAGATACCACTAAATTGCCAGAAGGAAAGAACACTAAAACAAAACCTTTCAACTGTTTCACAGAATTTTGGCATTATAACAGGATCTCTTAGGAGTTTGAATAAAATTCTGGGAATTACTTCCTCTCCAGTGATTCTAGGCTTTGACTTAGATCATGACACTGGAGGCTGGGATTCTATTTCATTAAAACAAACTTTACATAAAAGGATTTCGTAACCTCACTATGCTTGAAAATAGGTTTTAAGAGAAAATGAAACTCTAAAATAAAAAACATAACATTCATTTGAATTAAAATAATAAACTAAATGTAGTTTGTCTCTAAATAGGCTGCATTCTCAAAAGAAAATTTTTTCACATAAAATACGTTCTTATGGTCGACTGATGGGTTGAGTTGAAATGGTATTATGAGTGCTGTAGCTTAGAAAAGCAGGCCTCTGCGGACTAACCCGTGACCCCACTACCAACTGGGATGACAGGAGCAAACCTCGGTCCTGGGAGGCAAAGGAGGCAGAGCACTCAATGAACCTTCTGAGTCCACTGCTAACCAGGTATTCAGAATTGAGTAATAAGTGATGACTGCTCCCATAAGATGTTCGGGGCTTCTAAACTTAGGATATCTCTGACTTTTATATGAATTCTTTGTCCTTAAGTATCCACAAATATGGAACAAACTTCTTTGTCTTAAGATTTTAGTTATTTGAGCCCCACTGAGAAGAGAGCCCCAAGCAGGGTTCCATTCCAGGACCCTGGGATCATGACCTGAGCCGAAGGCAGATGCTTAACCAACTGAGCCACCCAGGCACCCCTAAACGTCTTTGTTTTTAACTTTCTCAAGGCAGAGAAATATCACAGAATTTCGTAACATACTAAATATACCCTATTTCATCCACTAATTCTTGACTTTATGTAAGTCAAACTATTTTTAAAAGAGCGTTATTCAATTATTTTTTTAATTTTTATTTTTTTTTAAGATTTTATTTATTTGATAGAGAGAGACACAGTGAGAGAGGGAACACAAGTAGGGGGAGAAGGAGAGGCAGGCTTCCAACTGAGCAGGGAGCCCAATGCAGGGCTCAATCCCAGGATCCTGGGATCATGACCTGAGCCGAAGGCAGACGCTTAATGACTGAGCCACCCAGGCACCCCAGCGTTATTCATTTTAAAGATTTATTTATTTGAGAAAGACAGCACGCGTGCGTGTGAGCAGGAGGAGGGGCAGAGGGAGAGAGAATCCTCAAGCAGACTCCCTGCTGAGCATGGAGCCTGACGCAGGACTCAATCTCACAACCCGGAGATAATGCGCTGAGCCGAAACCAAGAGTCCAACACTTAACCGACTGAGCCACCCAGGCGCCACAAAAGACAGCACTATTTTTAAACAAAAATAAACAAAGAAAAGGAAGTAAAGAAAAGAAAGATGGCAGAGTTAAATAGAGATGAACTTCAGGGTTCGACACCTGGGCTGGAAGTCCAGCTCTCTACCTTAGCAGTGTGATCTTGGGCAAGTCATTTCACATCTTTCTCGGCCTGCGTTTCCTCATCTACAAAATGGGAATACTGTCTCACACCTCTCAGCATTATTATGAGTATGAAATATGACAATAACATATACTATGATGACTGGCATGGATTAAATCTTCAACCAAACGATGAATATAATTTATCCTGTGCATTACAGGACGCTCTGCGGCCTCTCTGGCCTCTACCTTAGATGACAGTGGTACTGCCCCCACTACCACCAATCGCGACAACCAAAAATGTCTGCAGATACTGCCACGTGTCCCTGGGGAGCAAAGCTGTCCCCAGGTGAGAAGTCCTTTATTAAAAGAGACCGGACCTTGGGTTTTGAAATCACCTTACACGGAAGATACATTAAAAAACAGCCATCTGAAGGAATGGGACTAAGGATATTATCTATTGTACTACTCTTTGTTTTCCATTACGAGGGCACATAGGGGAAATTTGTCTCAGGCTTCAGTGCAAACAGGATGCTGTTTTCTTATGGGTAATGTGAATCCTTAACTAACCATATTATCGATTGTTCTCTGGCCACCAGAAAAGCTCAAAAGCAAATTTATAACCCAGTATAGGATGTACAGCACATATTTATGTGTAATAAATCTCCCAAAAGTCCATTTAATTCATTTTTTTTCACCAGGAACTATTTAATCTTATTTTTTAATCTTACTACCATACGTTTATTTCTCCATGTGGACAGAAACCCTTTTTTGAATGAGGTTAGGTAAACATTAATAAATAACATAGGTATTTAAACTGTAATATTCCCCCAGCAGATTACTCTTCTCCGAATATGCTTCTGTTAGACCTATATCTAGTTTTCCCTCCAAGCGTTTCAGTCTATTCTCTCTAGTCAAAGCAAAAAACTAAACCCATTCACTCCAGTGAGCTATGTCAGATAAATAATCTGCATAAAGTTTTAGAACTGTGTCTCTCTAGATTTATTAGAAGAAAATTTCTCCAAATGGAGAGCAGAAGAAGATGGGCATGATATTCTAGATGCTTCCCAGGCACCAGCACATCATTCTGCGAGATGACGGGAAGACAGAGGACCCTCATCCTCTTTTCTCTTGCTGATGCTGGTTTTGTAAGTTTTCCCTTCCTTACTAACACCTGTTTCTAACCCGTGCCAAGTAACATTTGGAATTCATCCTGATCCCCAGTGTATGACAGATGGTGACGCAAGACTGGCCCTTCTTGCACAACAGAGACAACTATGCAGGGTCCTTCCTACCTGGCCCTGTACTCACAGATGACTTTGATAATGCCAAAAGAAACTGCTTTCCTCTCATTTAACCCTCAGCATAACCATTCTGGGACCTCAGATCAGATAGGGGCGTTACAAAGTTTCATCGACAACTGAGTGGATGAACAGGCGAGCGGATAAAGAACCTGTGGTATATTCAAACAAGGGACAACTACTGAGCAAAAAATAAAAAGCACTGTTAGTACCTACACATACAATGTGGTGGAACCTCAAAAATTACTACCCCAAGCAAAAGACACAGAAGAGTACATACTGTATTATTCCATGTAAAAGACCTTCTAAAAGAGACAAAACTGAGCTACAGTGATGGAAAGCAGATTAGTGACTGCTTAGGAACAGCAAAGGGGCACAAGGGAACTTTATGGGATGATGAAAAGGTTTCTCGTTTTTACTGAAGCATATAGTTAACATACAATGTTACATTAGTTTCAGGTATAACACATAGTGATTCTATTAAAAGGTTCTTTCTGGTATCCTACCTTGATCGGGATGGTGGTTTCACAAGTTGTGTATTTATCGAAACGCACCTGAGGTATAACTATACACTTAAAATAGGTGCAAATTTGGTATTCTTATTAAAAATGTGTAACTTCCAACTAATGATGAGACAACACCAGACAAAGCCAAACTGATGGGCAATCTATGAAATCGCTGACTGGTACTCTTCAAAAGTGTTAAGGCCATGAGATACAAGGATAGACTTGAGGCGTTGTCACAGAGTAGAGGAGACTGAAGGGGCAGGACAACTGAATGCAGCATGGAATCCTCCATCCCCTCGAGGAGAAAGACTGGTAAAAACCCAAATAAAGTCTGTAGTTTAGATAGCAGTATCGTACCAATGCTAATTTCTTAGTTTTGTTCACTGTGCCGCGATGTAAGTTGTTGAACATGAGGGGAAGTCAAATGAAGAATATACGGAAACTGCTATTCTGGCAACTTTCTTTTGGGCTCAAATTATGCAGAAATAAAAGGTTTTTAAATGGATGCATTTTATTGTATGTAAATTTAAGCTTATTAGAGTTCACATAAAATTAAAACAAAAATCTGTGGACGTTATTAAGAAATATCCCTATCCCCAGCCTGATTCTCCTTTTAAACTCATTAAACATAATGCTGAAGTCAGGAGTAAGATTAACAAGAAGACCCAAAATACTCTACTTTTCAATATTTGAGTTAGTAAATGTACTAGATAAAACACACAGCATTTCTTACCTAAAAGAATTACTAAATTTAGAAGATTATTAATGAAATAAAAATATCAGAATTAGCTTCCTCAGAATCATTTATGTTCCCCCACATAAATACTAATATATAATTAACAATAAAGTTATCACATGTTCAAATCATGATGAGACAACGGGATCCATAAAACTCTGAAGCTCACAGTAAAATTATTTCATTTCTATGACTCTCATATCTAAGAGTTATACACGTGGACTCCAAAAACTGTATCAGCTCATTTAATATTACTTAAAGAACAGAAAAACATTCAGAGAAAAAGTAAAACTTTTATAGCATACCTCCTCTGTTGCCATTTTCTTCATCCTACAAAATAAAAAAAATATATCCATATATGAATACTTATTTATAAACTCTAGTGAGATCACAGCAAGGCTCAACTCAATTCATACCACCCTCCCCAAAGTGTGCCAATACCAATCTCAGAGGATGGAGCTTTTGTACACAAGATAGGAGGGGAGGCTGACAGGAAGACGAGGAGGAGACAGGAATGATCTTGTGGGGGTTTTTTCAAGTTACTTTAATTGTTTCTTACCTTATATGAAAATTGAATTGCAGACTCTGGGGGATAAACAATAAAATGCCTTAATGTAAAACCAAAGCCTTGAGATGTTCTTTTCAACATAACTGTTTTGGGACCTGGCCAGGAGAATGTTTCATCTTCGGACGGTGATACAGTTTCACTTTGTTCTTTTCCATCTTTACTTTTTGATACCTAAAATAAAAAGAAATTTAAAAGTTAACTCGATAACTCAATATACTTTCTCACTTAAAAAAAATGATATGTAAAAATGTAGTAACCTGAGCGCAGATATAAACGGAAGGGAGAAAAAAGAATCATATTCTTTGTATTATAACAAAGCATGCAGATCGTGAAAAACTATTTTTTTTTTTCCTAGAAAGGGATGCTATGGAAGTTAATCAGAAGCAAGAAAGAGCTCTTGGAAATGAGAAATACAATGGCTAAAATTTAAAATGCAATAGAAGGAATGAGGCTAACACCACGAAATAGAAACTATGGAAGAAGAGACATGAAACTCTTACTAAGTAAGAACACTAAAACTGTTACCAGAGTCCAACAGAAACAAAAGATAATTAGAAACTAATAGCTCAAGTTCTGAGCACAAATTCAGTATCCACATAGATAATCCTTCCACTATCCTGGCCACCCAGTATTTTGATCTCCTCTCCTCCACTCTTGGTTTTCATCTGATCGTAACTGAAAACCTTCTCCACTTTCAAATCAAAGATCCCACTCTTCATTCTCTCTCATTCCTCAGCTCTTCTAAATCTGGAATCTGGCGCTGCCCCTCCCACCTCCTCCCTGTCCCTCACACCCCACGTTCTCACTTCCCCCGTAAGCTAGCTGCAATTCGCTCCTTTGCCTTTCTCATACTTCCTCAAAGTCGCCTGACAAAAGCTAATGCTGGATAAATAATTAACATTGCCTACCCTGGACCTGTACCCAGGCAGCCGAACATGAGTTTTAAAAAAAAAAACAAAAAACTAAGCTGCTTTCACTCTCCATCAACCTCAAGGGAGCCTTTCAGTGTTGTCTGTCAATAATACAGTCCTCTCCAGTCCATTCACGCTAGATGACTACTTCTTCCCTTCTCCCCCATCCTCACTTGTAGCTAATGACCCTGCTTTGTATTACACTGAAAAAACAGGAGGCATGAGATGAGAACTTCATCACTGCCGTATCTACTCCCTACCCACCTACCACCTGCAGCGGGGTCCATGTTCTCCCACCTTCCTTCCCGTTACAATCCTGCTCCAATGGCTCATTCTTCTAGGCCCCTACCTGTGTACTAGATCCCTCCTAATAGTCAAAGATGTGGTTCCCACAATTCTCCCCTCTCACATCACCTATCTTCTCCACTGCAATCCTATCAGCACACACACATTTTGTGAATTCTTTAATTTTAAAACAACAATAACCACAAAACCATGGAACCACATAGCCCTCTCCAGCTACCAGCATGTTTGTCTGCTGATCCTTTAGAGCAAAATTCCTTGAAAGCTGACTATGGTTGCTCTCTCCAATTCTTTTCCTCCCATTTTCTCTTGGATCCCCTTGTCTCCACAATTCCCTGATACTGCTCTGGTCAACGTCATCAATGGCTTCCACACTGCTAAACCGAGCAATCCATTTTCCGTTCTTGTCTTATGTGACATATCAATTGGCTCAAGGATCACTCTGTTCTTCTTGAAAATTTTTCTCCATTTGACTTTCCATTCTGATTTTATTCCTAACTCACAGTCTACTTCATCTGTCTTCCTTGTTACTACTTCACCTGCTAAACTTCTGAACCTGGGAATACCCAGGGCTCAGTCCATGGACTTTTCTAGCTCTACTTTGTCTTTTGGTGATTTCATCCAGTCTCATGCTTTAAACTCCATTTATGTACAGATGACTCCCAATTTTTATCTCTAGCCCAGATATCTCCCCAATCTAATAGATTAGTATCTCAAACTTACATCTGCATTGCTACTAAGATTTTGTATTAAATTACAACTCCAAGTTCATCTCAGCAGTTCCGAAATGTCACCTTTATCAAACAGCAAATACTGGAATGTGCTTAATTTAATTTTATTTTTTATTATGTTTCACTAGTGAACCTATCTATTCCTTCACAATGATTTGCTTCATATGGAGGTGTTAAAACTTAAAAATGCTCTTGAAAGCAATTTTTGCACGATAAAAAATGTATTATACTACAAAGAAAATAAATGAGAGACTTCTAAATTCTGAATATTTTCATCACATAGTCAACATTTGGACTGTTACTAGTTAGCTATTCATTAATTTCATTTTCTCTTCTTTCTGAAAAGATAGCTAGATGGTAACATTCTCCAGCCAAACTTGCAGCGAGGGCAGCGGTGACGAAGTTCTACTCAATAGCATGTAAAGGAGAGTAGCATGCACTACACAAAAATCAACCGTATTTCTACATACTAACAATAAGCAAATGGTCCTGAAAAAATTTTAAAATACCGTTCAAATATGAAATACTTAAGGACAAAAGATTTGCAAGGCCTATTTACTGAAACTCCAAAACACTGCTGAGAGATTAAAAGAATATCTAAATAAATTGAAAGATATACAATGTTCATGATTCAGAAGATTCACTATTGCTATAATGTCAACGCTCCCCAAATTGATCTAGAAACTCAATGAAATCCCAGTCAAAATCCCAGAAGTCAGCAAGCTGTTTCTAAAATTCACTTTAAGATGAAAAGAATCCAAATAGCCAAAACAAATTTGAAAAAGAACAAATTTGGTATACTTGCAGTACAAGACTTTAAGACTTATACAGCTACCATAATCAAGACTGAAGCCATCTATGAAGACTGTGCATTTTAAACTAATTTGTCATAAATGCATTTTAGTTTATCCTTCCTTCTAGGAGTTAGGGATTCTGCTAGAAAGAAGGAGTAACAGCAAACGTCAGCACAGGAGAATCAAGCTGAGTTTCACAGTGATCATATGATTAAAGTTTGCAGGATAAAGGTCATTATTCTGGGCTGAATTACCCATATAGTTAAAAGATTGAAGTGGTGACTGGATCCACCTTTTGTGAATCAAATGAGGGAATCTTGTATACATGCACACAAGCCCTCCCCCTCAATTTATTCGGTGAATAAATACTGAGCACCTACTATGTATCCAACATGTTCCACCCAGTGAGGATACAAGGGTAAATAAAATATACATAATTTGTATCTAAATTAAGCTTCTTATTTTGAGATAATTATAGATTCACATGCATTTGTAAGAAATAACACAGAGGAATCTCCTTAATCCTTATGCAATTTCCCTCAATAGTAACATCCTGGAAAACTACAGTATATATCACAACAGGGTAATGGCATGGATACCATCCATTCATCTCACCCGGAGTCGTTTTACTCCTATCCTGTTTATGTTCAGTTCTACGCTGAGGTTTTATCACTTGTGCAGGTTTGTATATTCACTACAATATTCAAGAAATAGAAGAGTTCCATCACCATATGATCTCTCCTGTGACCCTTTCATAATCAAATTCACCCCCTCCCTTCCCCCCTCACCCAGTCCCCGACCTTAGGCAACCACTACTCTGTTCCATCTTTCTATCATTTTGTCGTTTCAAGGATGTTATATACGTGGAATGATATAGTCAGTAAACTTTGGGACTGCCTCTTTTCACTCGGCATAGTTCTCTGGAGATTCAGCCACATTGCCGCACGTGTCAACAGCTCCTCCTTTTCGTTGCTGAGGAGTACTCCCTGGTACGGATGGCCACAGGTTGTTTTTAAAGGACATATCCATTGTTTCCAGTTTGGGGCTACTATGAAT
The DNA here is from genome assembly GCF_024610735.1 of Ursus americanus. Classification (NCBI taxonomy): domain Eukaryota; kingdom Metazoa; phylum Chordata; class Mammalia; order Carnivora; family Ursidae; genus Ursus; species Ursus americanus. Next base: position 15,282,529 of record NC_142157.1, on the reverse strand, counting down.
AAACAGGTTATAAACATTCATATACAGGT